>NC_133133.1:145770822-146395822 GCF_048418815.1 Hemitrygon akajei | reverse complement strand
GCTTTGCCTTCTGGACTTTGCCAACCTCTGTGACCTTTGATCATGGGCTTGGCCTCTGGATTACAACCGGCCCGACCTCCAGGATTGCTGACCTTCGACCACAGGGCACCTCGGGCCTCTGATCCCGGTGGACCGTGGGGAGGTAGTGGTTACTGGCTCTCGTGACTCCCATGCAAATGGGCCTCCAACTCAGAATTCGACAACCTATGGATTGCTGGTCTCCTTGGTGCCTGTTGACCCAACCAGATCCAACCTCCAGATCACTGACATACAACCATGGGGAGTGTCCACCCTGGGGTTCAAATACAGGCCCTTGCCCCATATGACTCTTTAGTCCCAGTTATGCCTGTCCTTAAACCATTACCTCACCTACAACTCCCCACACTCTCCCCCAAACCATCCCTACAAACACAAAAACAAACAACTAAGACTGAGCCATGACAGCTCCGTCATAAGGTGGGCATTGAGAGCAGACCCAAATGCAAGACACAGACACTGAAGTACTAGGGACAGGACTAGGTGTGTCAAGAAAGCAAGGGAAGTGGGGAAGAAATGACGCTGGACAAGACACAGGCCCTGGACGAGACTAGGATACAGGGCCTGGGCTAGGACTAGACTAGGAAAGCAGGACCTGGATGAGGAACTAGGAACTTGGAACCTGGACAAGGATTCTGAGCCAGAGACTGGACAGGGACCCAGAATCTGGGTCTTGACTCAGGCTCAGACTCCAGATCTAGAAGAGGACAAGATGTGGCAAGGCAACAGGACTGGACGTGGGACCAGAACTGGATGAGGACATGAAGCTCAGACTTGGTCTTGGGAGACAGGAACACAGAACACAGAGCCTTGGCCTACAAAAAGAAGGGGAAGGGAAGGGAACAGTCCAGCCTCAGGGTAACAGCAAAGACAGCCTGGCTTACCTAACAGAGGTAAGGACAGGATACTGACAAGACAAACCAGCCCCTACACGCAAACCCAGGGCCACTTATATTCCCAGTCCCAACAGGAGCATCAGGTGCCTATGATTAAGCCCAACTGAAACAAGGGACAGCCAGAAGACCTGGAGTCCGGAGTCCACGGACTGGACCGTGAACCGGAACGCGGACTTCACAGACCGGACCATGACAAGCTCAGCACCATCTTGACTCAAACACCATTATGATACCACCCAACAACAGTTCATAAACACCAATTTATTTATTATTTATAACTAACCCATTTTTCAATTATCTTAAACCTGTGAATGTCATTCCAATGTATGAGGGAAGCTCAATTCAGCATTTTCCTTCCATTAGAATGTGCAAAATCTGTTACTATGGCTCAACGAGTACAAACAGAACTGAAAAATACACACAGTGAAAACTTCTGTTTGCTCATTAAGGACATCCTCCCATAGAGATACTGCACTTATCCAGATGTTGAAACTGTAGGTACTGAAGTTACTTGAAATTACCCCGAGCCATATATTTTCAATACACAGTGACAGATTCAACCCTCAAAATCACATTAATAAGCTGGTCTGAACAGTCAGTTATTGAATTGCCCTGAAGTTTTAGATGTCAAATTATCTAGCTCAAACCTTTCAAACCTGACAAGCCAAAGGAATTCTAGTTATCTTCCACCAGGAATATAGGAATCATTGTCACAACTGGATATAATTACAATGTAGATAGTGAATGTCATTAGGAGAGTACAATTTCATGTTAGCTCATGTCACATTAAACAGGCATTAAAGTTAAGAATTTTGTTAGGGCAGTCAGAAATGCTGGATGACAACATTAATTCTAATATTTTTTGTGTGGTAAGGTACCCAGTCCTGCATTTTAGCTACTAAACATGCTGAAAATTATTTCTCCCAGAAAAAAAAAATCTTAGTATTGATTCCATAAAAAGCCAGGAGCAACATTTTCTTCAGAGAGACTTGAGAGAGGGTTCCATTTTGGCACCTGTGGTAAAGTCACCATTACTTTACCTTAGTCCATAAACCAGAACCCACTCAGGCCTGATGTCACCTCACTCCACTATCTCAAGAAGATTATTCATTTGATAAACTATTTTTGTTTTTGACGAACCATTTCAACAATTATTTGTCCAAAGGCTCATCTTACTGCAGTGGATTTTTCAGCTTCTATTGAATATATTTCTTTTTAGTTGTATTTTGGGAAGTGAGCCAGAGTCTGAATCAACAGTACCTACATTAGAATAACAGCTGCTTGCTGTTAATTTTAAAAGATGATGGGTGGAATTTAGAAGTTGATGCACATTCAACCTTCAGGAAACAAGTGACATGAAATATTGGACAAGTCTTCTGATGAACTGATCTGAGGTCATTGGCACCAAGAGTAACCTGCTGTCAACAGAGGTCCATTTGCAATTCTCAGTAGCTGGCTCCGCCCCTGGATTTCCTGAATACTAAGTGCAATAAGAAGTTCTAAAATGTTTCTCCATATAACCACATACCTAATATATGCCAAGAGCTTCAGTTGTTTTCCCTAAATCTGTTGCTGTCCAGTTTACTTGTTAATGTAATACAGTCAGAGAAAAGAAAGGACATAATATACATTTAATGGCCACTTTGCTAGATATAGGTGTGGAATCAGTGTGGTCTTCTGCTGTTGTAGCCCATCCACTTGTACATACTGAAATATTCTTCCACACATCACTGTTGTAGCTGTTCATGTCAGCTTCAACCAATCTGATTATTCTCCTCTTACATCTTTCATTAACATGGCCTTTTCACCCACAAAACTTCCGCTCACTGGACGTATTTTGGTTTTCTGTAAAATCTGGAGACTGTTGTGTGCCAAACTCCCAGGAGATGAGCAGTTTTTGAGATACTCAAACCACCCCGTCTGGCACCGACAGGTCTGAACAACAACTGAAACTCCGACGAAGGGTCTTGGCCCGAAATGTCAACTGTACTTCCTCCTATAGATGCTGCCTGGCCTGCTGCGTTCCACCAGCATTTTGTGTGTGTGTTGTTAACCGAAACTCTTAACCGTGTCTGTATGCTTTAATGCTTTGAGTTGTTGCCAGATGATTGGTCGATTAGATTTTTGCCTTAACAAGCAGGTATGCAGGTGTACCTAATAAAGTGGCCACTGAGTGTACACCTACGTTAGAAGATACTGAGAAATAAAGAGAGATTTACAGGAACAAAAGAATAAGTGTGTTGGAAAACTAAACCTTCAGAGCTGTTGGGAGTATTTGAACATAAACATAAACTGTTTATACTCTAACGCAGTCAGTGCTGATTCTGATTCAGGTGAACTCCAGTCTTTTAGCTGGTTATGGTTCAGCCTAAGTTTCTGATAGCATTTATGAAGAGGCTAGGTAAGCACTTGAATCATTTGGCCATGGAAATGAAACTGTTGGACGATGGGATTAATGTGGATAGGTGTCCATTTTTCCAGATGATCTGTTTCCAAACTATCACAGCTGAAACAATGAAGTTAACATAAACAAATAAGAGAAAATCTGCAGATGCTAAAAATTCAAGCAACACACACACACACACACACACACACACAATGCTGGAGCAACTCAGCACGCCAACAAGCATCTATGGAAAAGAGTACGGTCAATGTTTCAGGCCGAGACCCTTCATCAGGACAGGACAAAAAAAGGGTGAGGAATCAGTGTAAGAAGGTGAGGGAGGGAATGAAGAAGCACACGGTGATAGGTGAAGCTGGGAGGAGGGGTGAGGTATAGAGCTGGGAAGCTGAATTTTTAAAGAGATACAGGGCGGGTGAAAGGGTAATCTGATAGGAGAGGACAGAAGGCCATGGGAGAAAGAAAAAGTGATAAGGTGGGAGAGGGAAATGAGAATGGAGAATGGTGAAGGGAGGGGTGGATTACTGGAAGTTCGAGAAATCAATGTTCATGCCATCAGGTTGGAGGATACTCAGATGGAATATAAGGTGTTACTTCTGCAACCTGAGTGTGGCCTCATTGCAACTGTAGAGGAGGCCAGGGACTGACACATCAGAATGGGAATGGGAAGTGGAATTAAAGTGGTTGGCTACTGGAAGATCCCGCTTTTTCTGGCAGAAAAGGTGCTCAGTGAAGTGGTCTCCTAATCTATGTCAGGTTTCACCAATATACAGGAAGCAACACCGGGAGACTGGATATAGTAGATGACTCCTAACAGACTCACAGGTGAAGTTTCACCAAGGAAGTAGATCTTTACTAATCCATTGTTTTCCAAGACTAATGACAGCTCTAATTAACTACCAGTAGCATTATTATTTCCATTGTAATTGCAAAGAATTTTTAATACTTATATAATTATAATTTTAACTTTGCAGTACCTTTAAAACACCTGGAAATAAATTATTTGCTTGTAAATGCAGTTTCTGATTATTGTGTACACTAAAACATTCAAATAATGTATTTTGGGAGAATTTTAGCTCATGAGCAGGTACAACAACGGAGAAGAGTTTAAATGGGTAATACATGCCGATATTTCTGAAGCTCAAAGACAGTCTACCGATTTCTGATCTTTCCGATTTACTGAAATATCTAAATACTGGTGAACTACAACCCCCAAGCCCAGGAAAGGGAAGATTTTTTGAAATGCATTTTCCAGGGTGTTTGCCTTGGCACTAAGCAAAGCCAGCACTTCCTGCCCATCACCATTATCCACTGTGAGGGTGAAGGGGAGCCTCCAGTACATCCAGTGGTAGCACTCCCACAGCTCGGTAATGAGCTGAAGGATCAAGATCCTAAGATCATGCTGGGACACTAACAGATGCAGGCACATCTCAGTTTCCCTTCTGTGCCTACTCCATCATTCAATGAGACCAAGTCTGATCTCTTACCTCAACACTACTTTTCTGCACTAACCCTTATCCCTTGGTTCTCCAAATGTTCATCAATTTGTAATCCGTATCTCAAATTCCCGAATATTTTCCAAGTCAGAACTATGTGCAACTTGGAAGGGAACAAACGGGCAGACTATTATTTAAATAGGGAGAGAATTCAAAGTTCTGAGATACAACGGGACTTGGGAGTCCTTGTGCAGGATACCCTTAAGGTTAACCTCCAGGTTGAGTCGGTGGTGAAGAAGGCGAATGCAATGTTGGCATTCATTTCTAGAGGAATAGAGTATAGGAGCAGGGATGTGATGTTGAGGCTCTGTAAGGCACTGGTAAGACCTCATTTGGAATACTGTGTGCAGTTTTATGCTCCTTATTTAAGAAAGGATGTGCTTTCATTCAGTCGAAGCAGTGAATATGTTCAAAATCCTGAAAGAAATAATGGAGGTCCAGAAAGATATAAAGCAGCAGCTCCGTGATATTAAGGCCGAGCTCGCCAGCGTTAATCAAAAAATAGCGGTGGCAGAGACTTGCATTGAGAAGGTGGAAGATCGCGTTCAAAACGTGGAACGGACACTGAGCAAGACAATAAAAATCATACATCAGCAAGAAGGTAAACTGCTTGATCTGGAGGGAAGATCATGGCGGAAAAATATCAGAATCTACAACATTTCCGAAGGAGCGGAGGGCCCGTCTATGACGGAGTTTGTTGGAAAGTTGCTGCGGGACGCGCTGGATCTTCCCCCGGCTATGAAGCTGGAAATCGAAAGAGCCCACCACGCGTTAGTCCCAAAACCTACCCAGGATAGAAAGCCACACTCAATTATAATTAAATTCCTTCGGTACAGCACCAAGGCAGAGATTCTACGAAGGGCCTGGGGTAAGAAGAGAGTGTTTTTAGAGGATAAATTAATATATTTTGATCAAGATTACCCCCCCCCCCCCAGCGGTCCTCCAGAAACGCAAAGAATACGCCGAAGTAAAGCGAGTGCTAAAGCAAAATAAGATTAGATTTCAAAATCCATACCCTGCTAAACTTCGAGTGTTTTATGGCAACGGGACGCGGTTGTATCAGACAGTGGAAGAGGCGACTACAGACATGAAGGCCAGAGGGTTATCCATCAGCATGACCAAAACGAAAGAAAGCCTGGCTGAGGAATTGTCTCGTTCGGCTTGGGAAATAGTGCGAGAATCAAGAAGGCAGGAGACGGGAGGAAGCCGAGAGAAACATATCAGGAAGAGACTGGGAGTTTCCCAAAGACAGTCCTCACCCCTTTCAGAAGAGCCGTAAGGTTTGGCTAGCTTTAAAAATGCTGAGAAGCTAAACAGAAGTAAAAGTACACGGTGATATACCTATCTCGAGAAATACTTATTATAATGTGGATTTTATATTACTTAGTTGTTATTCTTTATTCACTCACTTACTCCTTTTTCCCCACCAAAATGAGAATAAATGTATATGTGTGCATATATGTGTATGTGTGTAATGTGTGTGTGTGTGTGTGTATATGTGTATGCATGTATATATATTTGTGTGTGTGTGTGTGTGTATATATATATGTACATATAGGAGGAGTACACAGGGAAATCTTTTCTGTGTAATGGATTTGTTCACCGACTTTTATGAATACTGCAATGGGGGCCCTCAACTCACAAGTAGGAGGGGTTATTCCCCCACAGCTAGACATTTCCTCTAGCTCAACAGAGGGTCATTTACTAGAGACCTCAGCCTTGGGATCACATGTAAGTTGCCATTTTTGTTATTATTTGAGTTTCTTGGTTCTTATTTGTTCAGGGAGTAGATTGATTAAGTTTTATTCTAATTTCAATGATACATTGACAGATAAATACAGATGGCTAAGGACAAGGTAAAATTCATTTCTTTTAATGTAAATGGGCTATTAAATCCAATCAAACGTAAGAGAATTTTATCCAAAATGAAAAAAGAACAAGCCCATGTAGTATATTTATAGGAAACTCATTTAAGTGATACTAAGCATAAAAAACTAAAGAGAATGGGCTTCACTAATCTGTTTTTCTCCTCATATAAATCAGGACATAGGAGAGGAGTTGCTATTCTTATCTCAAGTAAGCTAAATTTTGAAAAAATATTCGAAATGGGAGATAAAGAAGGCAGCTATATTCTGGTAAGGGGGAATATAGACGGCAATTCAGTTACTCTATTGAATATATACGCACCCCCGGGAAGTGATATTGGTTTCTTTCAGAAAATTACTGATATTATGGTAACGGAAACAGAAGGTCTCCTGATATGTGGGGGAGACTTAAATTTACAATTACAACCAAACTTAGACTCTTCTAATAGAAAAACCTATGAAACAAAATCTTTACATAAGAAAGTTAATACACTTTTTGAGGATGTTGGTTTAATTGATATATGGAGGGACCTTTTCCCTGACAGAAGAGATTACACTCATTATTCTGCTCCCCCTTCTGTATATACAAGAATAGACTATTTCATAACATTTGGAAAAGACAAAGACAAAATAAACACCTGTGGAATTGGGACAACAGATGTAAGTGACCATGCACCTATATATTTATCAGTTGATTTTGACCTACAACCAAAGAATACTATTTGGAAACTAATTCAAGTCTTCTCAATGATCTGTACTTTAAGGAACAAATTAAAAAAGAAATTGGTCTCTACTTAGAATTTAATGATAATGGAGAGGTTTCACCTCCCATTTTATGAGATACTCTGAAGGCGGTCTTAAGAGGGAAAATTATAGTGATATCTTCATATAAGAAAAAAATAAGGAATAAAACATTAGAGGAATTACAAAATAGACTGAAGGAACTAGAGAAAAAACACAAATTGAATTTGGCACAGGATACATTAGGGGAAATTAAAAGAATTAGGAATGAAATACAAACCCCATTTCCAGAAAAGTTGGGATATTTTCCAAAATGCAATAAAAACAAAAATTTGTGATATGTTAATTCACGTGAACCTTTATTTAACTGACAAAAGTACAAAGAAAAGATTTTCAATAGTTTTACTGACCAACTTAATTGTATTTTGTAAATATACACAAATTTAGAATTTGATGGCTGCAACACACTCAACAAAAGTTGGGACAGAGTTAAAATAAGATTGAAAACTGCACAGAATATTCAAGTAACACCGGTTTGGTAGACTCCACATTAAGCAGGCTAATTGGTAGCAGGTGAGGTATCATGACTGGGTATAAAAGTAGCGTCCATCAAAGGCTCAGTCTTTGCAAGCAAGGATGGGTTGTGGTCACCCCTTTGTGCCAAAATTCGTGAGAGAATTGTTAGTCAGTTCAAAAGGAACATTTCCCAATGCAAGATTGCAGAGAATTTAGGTCTTTCAACATCTACAGTACATAATATTGTGAAAAGATTCAGAGAATTCAGAGACATCTCAGTGCGTAAAGGGCAAGGTCAGAACCCACTGTTGAATGCGCGTGATCTTTGAGCCCTCAGGCGGCACTGCCTAAGAAACCGTCATGCTACTGTGACAATTATAGCCAGCTGGGCTCGGGAGTACTTCGGAAAACCATTGTCAATTAACACAGTCCGTTGCTGCATCCAGAAATGCAACTTGAAACTGTATTACACAAGGAGGAAGTCATACATCAACTCAATGCAGAAACGCCGGCGAGTTCTCTGGGCCCGAGCTCATCTCAGATGGACCGAAAGACTGTGGAACCGTGTGCTGTGGTCAGATGAGTCCACATTTCAGCTAGTTTTCAGAAAAAAAACGGGCGTCGAGTTCTCCGTGCCAAAGATGAAAACGACCATCCTGATTGTTATCAGCGAAAGGTGCAAAAGCCAGCATCTGTGATGGTATGGGGGTGCATCAGTGCCCACGGCATGGGTGAGTTGCATGTATGTGAAGGTACCATTGACTCTGAGGTGTATATTAGGATTTTAGAGAGACATATGCTGCCATCAAGGTGACGTCTCTTCCCGGGACGTCCATGCTTATTTCAGTAGGACAATGCCAGACCACATTCTGCACAGACTACAACAGTGTGGCTTTGTAGACACAGAGTGTGTGTGCTTGACTGGCCTGCTTCCAGTCCAGATCTATCTCCTATTGAAAATGTATGGCGCATCACGAAGAGGAGAATCAGACAACGGAGACCATGGACTGTTGAGCAGCTGAAGTCTTATATCAAGCAAGAATGGACAAAATTTCCAATTGCAAATCTACTACAATTAGTATCCTCAGTTCCAAAACGATTAAAAAGTGTTATTAAAAGGAAAGGTGATGTAACACAATGGTAAACATGCCTCTGTCCCAACTTTTGTTATGTTGCAGCTATCAAATTCTAAATTTGTGTATATTTACAAAATACAATTAAGTTGGTCAGTCAAACTATTGAAAATCTTTTCTTTGTACTTTTGTCAGTTAAATAAAGGTTCACATGAATTAACATATCACAGATTTTTGTTTTTACTGCATTTTGGAAAATATCCCAACTTTTCTGGAAATGGGGTTTGTAAATAATTTGGCTACGCAAGAAATCAGGAAAAACTTAATGTTTCTGAAACAGAGACATTATGAAAGTGGATCGAAATCTATGAAAATACTGGCGTGGAAACTGAAAAAAAAGATAGCAGAAAATATAATTCATAGAATTAGGGACCCAAGAACAAAAATGATAAAAAAAAAGCTAAGTGAAATTCAAGAAGCTTTTGAAGTGTTTTACAAAATGCTATATTCCAAAGTTCCAGGGGGAACCATAACCCAAATTGACACCTTCTTGAATTCTCTAGAGTTACCCACTTTAAGCAAAGAACAAAATAGAAGGATGACTGTTGACATAACTGAAGTTGAATTAAAAGCTGCAATTAGTAGGCTTTAATTAAGCAAGTCACCAGGATCAGATGGGTATACGGCAGAGTGGTACAAAGAATTTAAAAATGAGTTAATTCCTGTTTTACTCCCCACACTGAACTGGGCTCTAAAAAAGGCACAACGGCCACCCAGTTGGAAGGAAGCGATAATCTCAGCTATACCGAAAGAAGGCAAGGATAAAATGGAATGCGGATCATTTAGACCAATATCCGTTCTTAATGTAGATTATAGGTTATTTACCTCCATCATGGCCAAACGATTAGAGGAGTTTCTACCCATACTGATACGTAATGATCAGACAGGTTTTATACGACAATGCCAAACACAAGACAATATACGAAGGACACTTCACATTATGGATCATAAACAAAAAAATAAAATCGAAGCAATAGTGGTAAGCATAGACGCTGAAAAAGCATTTGATTTGGTTAATTGGAATTTTCTTTACAGAGTTTTACATAGATTTGGTTTCCAAGACACAATTATTAAAACTATACAGACATTATATGACAATCCTACTGCTAGGATTAAAATCAATGGATATTTATCAAATAGTCTTACCCTAGAAAGGGGCATGAGACAGGGTTGTGCATGGGCACCACTACTCTTCACGCTATATCTGGAACCATTAGCTCAATACATCAGACAAAATGAAGATATCAGGGGAATTACTATTAAAGGGACAGAGCATAAATTGACTTGTTATGCAGATGACATTTTGATCTATCTAGGGCAACCAACATACTCTTTACCTAATTTGACGCAATCCTTTGAACAATATGGTCAATTATCAGGATACAAGATCAACATAGATAAAACCCAATTACTTTCATATTACTATAGCCCACCAAGAGAAATTGAAAGTCAATACCCCTGGGCATGGCACACAGAGTCTTTCAAATATTTGGGCATCATTATGCCAAAAGAGTTGGCAAAATTATCAGAATGTAATTATTAGCCTCTACGTAAAAATTTAAGAAAGATGTGGCAAGATGGAGCCTGATACCTTTTTTCAGTCTCAGTTCAAGGATTGAGTCTATTAAAATGAATATACTGCCCAGACTGTTATATCTCTTTCAGACCCTACCAATAGAGATTAATCAAAATCAATTCAATGAATGGAACAAGATGCTATCAAGGTATATTTGGCAGGGTAAAAGGCCTAGAGTTCGTCTCAAAACTTTGCAATTAGTAAAGGAAAAGGGGGGATGGGGCTTGCCTTCTCTTAGAGATTATTATTTTGCAGCACAGTTGAGAGCTGTGATATGTTGGTGCAACCCATCATATGATGCTCAATGGAAAAACATTGAGGAGCGGGTACTTCCCATCCCCATACAAGCAATTTTGGCTGATAACAAACTGCAAAGGTACATAAATACTATTGATAACCCATGGGTGAAATTGACTCTTAAAACATGGAAAACCACTATAAAAGAATATAATCTAGAGGGAGATATTGCAATTCTTAAATGGTGTGCATATGACTCTGATTTTACACCAAATAAATTGGATGCTAGATTTAAGGACTGGACAGCTAAAGGAATAACAGTTATTTGCAACATAATGAAAGGAACACTGTTCAGTTTTGAAATGCTTAAAGAGAAACACTTATTAGAAAAACAAGATTTTTATTGGTATTTACAGAATGCGACAATATGTTAATAAGATGCTTAAAAATGTAACCAAGGCAAATACATGTTTGATAGAGCTCTTTAGAAAAGCATATAATTCAGATAATGGTAGTAGAATCATTTCAAGCTTGTATAAGGGGTTGTCAAATCTTAAAACACATTCGACTTCATACATTAAAACAAAATGGGAGAAGGAAGGAGGGATAATTATATCTGAGGAAGAATGGACAACAATATGGAGATATCAATGGAAGTGTACCAATTCACAGAAATGGAGGGAGTTTGGATGGAAAAACTTGATAAGATATTTTATTACACCCTCTCAGAAATCCCATTATGATAGTAACCTCCCTGTTTGCTGGAGAAATTGTGGAAATCAAAATGCAAATCATTATAATATTTTTTGGGACTGCCCTGTTATCAAAAACTATTGGAGGAGGATACACAATGCCCTACAAGACATCTTTAAATGTGAAATACCCTTGGAGAGTAAGACCATATATTTTGGATATATACCTCAAGAATGGTTGAAAAGAGATAAATATCAAGACAAAGGAGATGATAGTGGATTTCAGGAGACATCCCCCCGCTATGTCTCTCCTCACAGTCCTCAGCAGCCCTGTGTCCACCGTGGAGAACTTCAGGTTCCTGGGAACCACCATCTCTCAGGATCTGAAGTGGAAGCAGAACATCAGCTCCATCCTGAAGAAGGCCCAGCAGCGGATGTATTTCCTGCGGCTCTTGAGGAAATACGGTCTGCCTCAGGAATTGCTGCTGCAGTTCTACACTGCAGTCATTGAGTCTGTCCTGTGCACCTCCATCATTGTGTGGTTTGGAGCCGCCACCAAGCAGGATAGAACCAGACTACAGCGCACAGTGAGGACTGCCGAGCGCATTATTGGAGCCTCCCTGCCCTCTATTGTGGACCTGTACTCTTCCAGGTTGAAGAAGAGGGCAGGGAACATCATAAAGGACTCCTCCCATCCTGCGCACGGACTGTTTGATCTGCTTCCGTCTGGTAGGCGCTTCAGATCCCTCCAGACTAAGACTAATAGGCACTGGAGAAGTTTTTTCCCTACTGCGGTCACTTTGCTGAACAGTTAACTGCTGGTTAACTGTCGGCTAACTATTACTTGGATTGCATTACCTGTATGTACAATCTATATTTTCATTTATATCTATCATTATTATTGTTATGAGCAGAGAGACAACATCTGCCGGAAGTAAATTCCTTGTATGTGCATAGGTACTTGGCGATTAAAGTCTGATTCTGATTCTGATTCTGATTCTGATATTTAATGACTATACTGTTGGTGGCTGGTAAAAAGACTCTTACTAGGAAATGGTTATCACAGGAGAGCCCAACTTTAACTACATGGATGGAAATTACAATGGACATTTACAAAATGGAGAAGATAACAGCATCTGTTAATCATAAGCTGGAACAATTTGATTCATACTGGGAAAAATGGTTTAACTACATAATGCCTCATAGGCCTGATTTTATTCTCACAAATCAATGAATCTGTTGTAAAAAAAAAGATCACTCCCTACTTGTACATAGTTCTTTCCTTTTGCTTGTTTTTTCTTTCCACTCTTTTCTATAAGTGTATACCTCAGATAAATACTTTGTGGAGGTTTGTGATATATATGATTATTTGATATATATGTCCAATGTCTGAAATACATCTTATGGAAATGTTTGTTTGATGAACTTCAATAAAAAAATTAATTACAAATAAAAAAGAAAGGATGTGCTGACATTGGAGAGGGTTCAGAGAAGATTCACTAGAATGATTCTGGGAATGAGAGGGTTATCATATAAGGAATGTTTGACCACTCTTGGACTGTACTCCTTGGAGTTTAGAAGAATGAGGGGGGACCTCATAGAAACATTTCGAATGTTGGAAGGCATGGACAGAGTGGATGTGGCAAAGTTGTTTGCCATGGTGGAGGAATCTAGTACGAGAGGACATGACTTGAGGATTGCAGGGCGCCCATTCAGAACAGAGATGCGAAAAAAAAATTTCAGCCAGAGGGTGATGAATCTATGGAATTTGTTGCCACGGGCGGCAGTGGAGGCTAAGTCATTGGGTGTATTTAAGGCAGAGATTGATAGGTATCTGAGTAGTCAGGGCATCAAAGGTTGTGGTGAGAAGGCGGGGGTATGGGACTAAAAGGGAGATTGGATCAACTCATGATGAAATGGCGGAGAGACTCGATGGGCCAAATGGCTGACTTCTGCTCATTTGTCTTATGGTCTTATCTAACATGCAGAAAAGAACTGAGCATTATGCAGTCATTAGGGAATATCCCCTCGTCTGATCTGATGATGGAAGAAATGTCATTGTTTAAGCAACTGTTGGATAGTCCTTGAGAACCTCCTGCAGCAATGTCCTGGGGTCGGAATGACTGATCTTCAAAAACCACAACTACTTTCTTTTGCAGAATGATATGTGCCAAATGTTGGAGTGCCGTCCACTAGATAATCATTGGCATAATATTTATCAGGGTTGCTTGACACCATGGTGGTGAAATACTGCTTTAATGTTGTCATGGTCAGCATCTCTCACTACAGCTCTAGAACTCAGCTCTTTGGATAATTAGGTCTGGAGCCAGGTTGTCTGGCCAAACCCAGATTGAGTTTTGTTGTACCAGTTTCCTGCAACCCTTTATTCCTCGATTTTTCAAATATTTACCTTTAAATAAAATCCCAGGATACTATGCGAAGAAAGGGAGGAAATTGCTGGGTGTTCTAACAGGAGGTTTTTACATTTTCATTAGCCAGAGGTGAGGTACCAGAAGACTGGAGGACAGCTAACATTACACCATTATTCAAAAAGAATAATCAGGATAATCAGGAAACTACAGGCCAGTGAGCCTTACATGAATATCAAGGAGATTGTTGAAATTATTGAATATTAGGTTACATGGTCGGCATAACATTGTGGGCCGAAGGGCCTGTAATGTGCTGTAGATTTCTATGTCCTATGAAAGAAATATCTAAGTACCATGGAGTTATGCTCACTTGGAAAGGCAGGGACTGATTACAAGGAGTCAATATGGCTTTGTGTCAGGGAAATTCAGTCTCACAAATCTGATCACTATTTTTTAAGGAGATAAGAAAATTGATTAAGATGGCATGACAAACATGGCTTACGAGGACTTCAGTAAGATTTTTCACAAAGTCCTGTAAGGTAAATCAGTCCAGAAGGTTGGGACACATGGGATCCAAAGGTATGTTGACAAAATAGATCAAAAATTGGAGATAGGAGGCAGAGGGTAGTGGTGAGAGGTATCTCTGACTGGAATTCTATAACGAGTGATATACTGCAAGGATTGGTGCTGGGAACATTGTTGCTTGACAGACATATATGGTAAATGACTCGCATAAGAACAGAAGTGGTTATCAGTAAATTTTCTAATGACACCAAACTTGCTGGAGTAGTAGATGACAAAGTAGCTATGAAAGGGTACAGAGGAATATAGATCAGTCGGAAAGTACTGTGGAGCAATAGCAGATGGAATTTATTCCAAATGTGAGATAATGCATTTTGGGACTTTGAATACAAACAGGACATTTGCTGTAACTGTCAGGGATTGCAGGACTGTTGATAGACAGAGTTCACTGCTCCCTGAAAACTGCAGCACAGGCAAATAGGGTAGTGAAGAAAGCATTCAGCATGCTTTCCCTCAGGCTGAGACATCGAAAAGAAAAAGATGGGATGTCATGTTACAGCTACATGAAACTTGAGGTATTCTGTAGAAGTCTGTTCATTACTTGAAGGATGTTAGAAAGAGTAAAGGAGTGATTCACCAGGATGTTGCCTGGAGTAGATGGCCTTAATTATATGCAAAGATTGATATGCTGGCTTATTCGCACTGGAGCTTAGGAGACTTGAGGGGTGGTCATATGAGGTTTATAAAATTATAAGGGCATAGTAAGGTAGATTTTTCCTAAGGTGGGGAGTCAAACGATATAGGGCAAGAGGGCATAGGTATAAGATGAATGGACTTAGGTGTAAGGTGAAAGGGGAGAAATTTAAAGAAATCTTAAGAGCAAGGTTTTCTGCAAACTGAAAGTAGTTACATGGAGTGAGCTGCCAGAGGAAGTGTAGAGGCAAATAGCATATGGCATTTAAAAGGTACTTGGACTGGTGATTGGATAGGATAGGAGTAGAGGGATACGAGTCTAAATCTAGGATTATTGTAGATAAGCATCATTGCTGACATGGACCATTTGGGGGGAAGGGCCATTTCTGTGCTATACTCCGCAACTCTGTGACTCAAATGATCTGGTCTCCACCAGCTTCAAGGGCAGAAAATTTCAGAGATTCACTACTCACAAAAAAATCTCTATGCACCTCCATTTTAAATGACCAACTATTCAGTTATTAGTTTTGAATGCTGTTCATGACTCCCCCCACCCTGACAACTTGTAGAAACATCTCAACATCTACCTTTCCAAGACCCCTAGTATGGTGGAATGAGTCCTTCCCTCCTTCTTGTAAATTTCAAGGAATATAACCCCTAACTGTCTATCCTCTCTTAATAGGACAACTCTCTCATCTGAGGAATTAGCCCAGGGAAATATCCTTCAGAACCGCCTCCCATCTTACTATA
Source organism: Hemitrygon akajei (assembly GCF_048418815.1). Taxonomy (NCBI): domain Eukaryota; kingdom Metazoa; phylum Chordata; class Chondrichthyes; order Myliobatiformes; family Dasyatidae; genus Hemitrygon; species Hemitrygon akajei. The sequence goes on along the minus strand of NC_133133.1, from coordinate 146,379,899 downwards.
TCCCTATTTGGGTAGAAGGACCAAAACAGTGCACAATGCTCCAGGTGTGGCCTCACCAACACACTGGACAACTGTAACAAAATCTTTCTATTCTTAAACTGTTGACAATACTTTCCATCATTTGATGATGTTTGAGACTGATATGACAAATATAATTATGCTCATCTTTTTATCAACAGGACTTGTTAAATACATATCTACAATGTTGTAATTGTGCTGGAACAGTACAGCTAAAGGCATGGAATTCAAACCTAAAATGCTACAACTAGCATGTTGTCTGCTCTCTGCTGTATCCAGTGTCCTTGGTCTTTAATATCATACATTTTTTTGTTTTAAAATATTGCCCTTGATACAACTGAGTGACTAGTTGAGGGGAGATTAAATGTATCAGCTACATTACAGTAGGCCTGGAGTCACACATTGACAAGACTAGATAAGAATGGCAGATTTCCTTCCCTGACAGAATCAGATAGTCCTTATATCCTGAGATTCTGTGATCACAGTTAATAAGATGACATTTGCTGTAATTGCAATCTCACATAATTTCATAAATATTATTTAAACAGCTAAACTTGTGTCACTGTAGTTTTAACTATAAGACTAGTAAAGTATCATTCCCAGTGCAATATTAATTGGCATTTGGGATTTTAACTCAACGTGCAGAAGTTTTTGCAGAGAAATCCCAACAATATCGAACTGACAGTAAACATATAGAACTGACAGTATAAGCTAATTGCTTATACCTGCTTTCTTGAGTAATCATCTGAAAGGTTACCCTCACAAAAAATGGTGTTGAATGTTTGTTGAGGAACCTTTGGTAGCCTTGTAAACGTTGCTGTTCCCAGTTTGGAACAGACTACTGTTCATTGCACTTTCCACCAATACTATAAAACCCAGCTGAAACCCACAAACAACTGCAGCAACTGCTTAGTGAGGACAGCACTTGAAATATTTTATTTGTGTTTTAAATAAAATAATGTAAAAGACGACAGAAAAGAAACATAAAATGGAGACTTGGGGATGAAGGCCAAGGGAAAAGGAGTCTCAGGCTCTTGCTGAATATCCAGTATTGTAAACAGAAGAGCCATTTCGCAGAAGGACACACATGTAGGGATGCCAACATTTCCACTTTGAATGAAAAATCTGTAAATAAAAAGGAAATTATCTGTCTTGCACAACACCAGCATAAGATGCCCTAAGTCACATCTGGTTTCCTTGACCATTCTCCACAAAGATCAAGCCTTGGGGCAGGAAGAACACAATGGGCAGGTTTTTGATCTCAGCAGAAAGCAACATTGACTCACGGCTGACCTCAAATATAAACTGAAACCTACTCGCAGCTACTCTCTCAGCAGGGACATCTGGAACTGCTTCAAAGAATCCTTCCCGGCAGTACAAAGTGGGCCTCTCCAAGTACACGAGGGAAGGGCAGTAAGAGCCAGAGGTGATGAACAGAGTGGAAAACAGAGAGGTGATAGGAGGGGCAGGTAAGATAATGAGTGAAAGGAAAGAAATGGAGGGAGAGTAAAGAGGGGTGCTCAAAGGGCAGTTGTAGAAAAAGAGTGAGGTTAAAACAAAGATCTGGTTTGCAACAGTTCCACATGGAGCAAAATTGGTCGTACCACACTTCAGTACAGCTTTCCCTTTTGCCACCTAGTATTGCCGTCCTAGGCAAATAGTATAAAAGATCAATTCCCCAGCCAGTCCCATGCTGAATGACTGTGTAGGTATTTGTTGGCTCACCATGGAATTCAGAAGAAATTACAATTTTCCTCAATGTGCTTCACCCTGATGGAAATTCTAGGAATTGTTAAGTGGGAATTCTACCCTCTGAGGCAATGTTGGCCTCCCTATTCTGAGTGTCTCTAGGTGGAAGCAGAGTTTCTCAAGTTTCTGAGGAAGCTTGAAGTATCATATTACTGGTGATAAACGTCAGCAACATCTTGGCTTAAGACTGCTTCCTGATGCAACTGGTGACCAACATATTTGAAAGTGACAACAGCCCTTAACTTTTCATTTGGGAACATGGTCAAAGTTGTTGCACTTCTCTACATCTAAGTATATTAGTCAGGTGACTGACATTTTGATGTCAACTAAAGACATTTTCATGAACTTTGCCATTGACAAGACTAGTCAGAATGAATGGGAGCCTGGCTTTGTGGTAAAGGAGTTTTCAAACGGCCAAAAGAAATAGAAAGCTCCGCTGGCTGAGAGTTGAGCTTGAAAAAACAGTAAACTTGACACTGCCTTCACTTGAAGCGTACGGCAAAGTTTGCTATGCCAGTATGGTGCTCTGTGCCACATCAGACAACATTCAACACAAAACGTGCCAGCAAAATGCAAACCATCAATCGATGGAATGAGAGACTGTCTATAAATAAAAATGCACTCTATTTCAACAGACATTTTCAACCTGAGCCTATGCTATCAACAATCTGGCATTATGAATACTATAACAGGAGCATTATAACTATAATATTGAACAAACAATTCAGATGTCATAAAGTCACACAGGCAAAGAGCTTAAATTTACTTTCTTGTTTTTATAGCCTTCCACCCATAAATGTGGTCTGGACAACATATGATTTTTGGTCCATTGGACAATGTTAACTTGAAATTAGAACTGGCTGACTTTTCATTAAACTCTGTTAACTACCTCCCTACTATCTCCCTTCTAATCATCAATATATGCAGGATGACATCAACAGTCTATCAAACATCCAATGCAGTTTCCACCAGATTTCTACTTATCAAAAGTAAAACAACAAATGCCTAAAAATAGTCAGAAAGCCAGAGAGTCAAGAAAGCGAGTGGTCAGTTTTAATCACTATCAAAGGTTTTCAGTCAGTAAATCCCAGACTTCTACAAACAAGAGAAAATCTGCAGATGCTGGAAATCCGAGCAACACACACAAAATGCTGGAGGAACTCAGCAGGCCAGGCAGCATCTATGGAAAAAAGTACAATTAACTGAGGAGTAGATTTTAAAGGTAGGGGGAGGGGAGAGAGAATCACCAGGTGATAGGTGAAACTTGGAGGGGGGGAATGAAGTAAAAAGCTGGGATGTTGATTGGTGAAAGAGACAGAAAGCCATGGAAGAAAGAAAAAGGGGCGGAGGAGCACCACTGTTGTGATAAGGCCACATTTAGGTTGGGGAAACAACACCTATTTTCTGTTTGGCTAGCCTCCAACCTGATGGCATGAACATTGATTTCTTAAACTCTGGTAATGCCTCCCACCTCCCCCTCCCCTTCACTATTTCCCATCCCCTTTTCCCTCCTTCACCTTATCTCTTTGCCCACCCATCATCTCTCTCTGGTGCTCCTCCGCCCCTTTTTCTTTCTTCCATGGCCTTCTGTCTCTTTCACCAATCAACTTCCCAGCTCTTTACTTTATCCCTCCCCCTCCAAATTTTACATATCGCTCGGTGTCTCTCTCTCCCCTCCCCCCAACTTTTAAATCTACCCCTCATCTTTTCTTCTCCAGCCCTGCCGAAGGGTTTCGGCCCAAAAAGTCAGCAGTACTTTTTTCCGTAGGTGCTGCCTGGCCTGCTGAGTTCCTCCAGCATTTTGTGTGTGTTGCTCAGACTTCTACACATATGTTGCTGTATGCTGAAGACCAAGACTTACTATGACAGATGTGGTGCAACCTGCCATTAAGCTCTATTGATAGACATTACATGAGATTCGAGGTGGAGTCTCGGTTTGCTGGCAAATAGCTTTCCAAATTGTATTCTGATCATACATAATCATGAGGATTCTAGTCCAGGAGATTAAGAGGCAAAGGATAAGTTCAGTAATGTTTTAATAATTTATTTTAGTTTAAGGCATTCTGTTGTTTCTAAAATTTTTAAGGTTTTAATTAGCTTTACATATACATCCTTAAGAACTTCTTTAAAAGTTTTAAATAGTTTTTACCCCATGCCCTAATTGCAGAGATATTTAAAAACCACCAATATCCTCAACAACTTTGATATTTGATAAAGCTCTTTCTCCAGCCATGAGTCTAGTTGGGGTTGTTCCAGAGGCAGCCCGTCCGTACAAAAACCACACGGGTCTATCACTGCTTTTGTCACCTGGGTAAAGATCAGCCCTCTGTGAAAACATGGCAGGTGGCAATGGCGAGCAGTGGGCAGGATTCTGTATGATCTGATCTGTAGGTTCCAGTTGGTGACCTTTCATCAAAACTCACTGTGCACCTTCAGGTTCACAGGGGAATAAAGGTCAATCCAAGAAGAAATGGGAGGCTGGCTTCCCATAACATTAAGTTACTAGTTGATTAAAGGACCAAGAAGTACCACCAACAAAATTGTGGTTAATGAGATGTAGAGAAGGTGGTTATAATCGTTGGGAGACTAATCCATCTGACTGTACCCCTTTGGCCTTGTTGCAAATATCTTTGCTGATGGGGTGTTTTCATTCAAACACTTTTAGCTAATTAATCCATGGTTTTTTCCCCATCCTAATGCCAAGTGTGGAGTTATTCATTGATGACTAATTTCTGACTGTACTCATAAGGCATGAAGTAACTTGTGTCAGCAGATAGAAGGTTTCTAACATCCAAGCTTGTACTTTGATGTGGCAGGTAACACTTCTGTTACATGAATATCAATATCAACTATCCATAAAGAAAATCTAAGGCACCTAAGGAACAGCATTAAATGCAAGCTTGCCCATGGCAGTCTCATTGCAGAACAAACTAAGATTTACATTTTTTGGTTGATTACATATTCCTCTTCTCTATTTTCCCCCATTAATTCAGCTAAAATTAGCATTAATATATACATATTAAAAATTATAGGTCACACTTGCTTCATTTCTTTCCACTCCACAGATTTGCATTTCATCACCATTCTCACTCTATTTACAGCACAAATAAGGAAAGAAACTTGAAGTAGCACATTTCATGAGCTCAACGCATCTCAAAGCACTATAAAGCCACTGAATTATTTTCTGAAATTCAAATCTATCTTTGCAGTATTTGAAAACCATCAGACTGTAATATGTTCAGTCCATTTTGTTACATGAAACTTATACAGAACCAATTACACCACTAATATTTTAATAATGCATTTATTTCAAGCAAAAGTACTTAAAATCACTACAATTGTAAACTCAGTGTTTAAATAACTATAAAGAACAACCAACGACAGCTACAAGTCTGACATCTTAACCGTCATGCTCTGAGTTGATAATAAAAAATACAGACTGAAGAGGCTTCAGCTTCAGTTCCAGATTTTGAATAAATTAATTGGTCTGATTCGTGGCTCTCAGACCAAGCACCTATACCTAGGTGTGGAAAAATTCAATAAAGTACACTGTCCAGGGTTGGTCTCCACCCACACCATTCTGGAAAAGCAGAGGAAAACTGTCCATTTCCAGTAACAGCTAACCATTATCATGAGCCTATTAGTAAAGTTCTATGCCTAACTTTGGTGCTGTATCCCAGCAGAATCTTAGCACACTTGCAAAGAGACAAATTTGACAGGAAACTAACAAATCTACACCGCCATTTAAGGTAATCAAGCACTTTAAAAGCTGATGATGCTTTTATTTCCAAAGTAATACTTAATTCATAAAATCAGCAGATGTATATAATTCATGTAACCATTTCAGCAGATCATCCATTTGCATTATTCAGCGTGACATCAATTTTCCTTTACAGTTATATCCCCTGCTCTAATCACTTTGCACCTATGACTGTGTAAGTACAGCTCCAACACCAAATTCAAATTTGCTGATGACACTGCTGTTGCGGGCTGTATTAAAGGTGGTGATGAATCAGCGTACAGGGGGGAGACTGAAAATGTGGCTGAGTGGTGTAATAACAGCAACCTCTCACTCAATGTCAATAAAGAACTGATTGTAGACTTCAGGAGAGGAAAACCACAGGTCCATGAACCAGTAGTCATTGGAGGATCAGAGGTGAAGATGGTCAGTAACTTAAATTCCTGGGGGTCACTATCTCAGAGGACCTGTCCTGGACCCATCATATAAATACAATTGCAAAGAAAGCACGATAGTGTCTCAACTTCCTCAGGAGTCTGCGGAGATTTGGCATGTCATCAAAAATCTTGGCAAGCTTCTATAGATGTGTGGTGGAAAGTGTGCCAACTGGCTGTATTATGGCCTGGTTTGGGAACACAAATGCCTACAAAGGGTAGTGGATTCGGCCCAGTACTTCACCAGTAAAACCCTCCCAACCATTGAGCACATCTAAATGAAACATTTCCATAGAAAAGCAGCATCCATCATCAAAGACCCTCACCACCCATCTATGCTCTTTTCTTGCTGCTGTCATCAGGTAGAAGGCACAGGTGCCTCAGGACTCACACCACCAGGTTCAAGGACAGTTACTAGCCCTCAGCTATCTGGCTCCTGAACAAAAGGGGATAACCACACTCATTCCACTTCAGATGTTCTCACAATCGATGGTCTCACTTTAAGGACTCTTTATCTTGTTATTCTATGCTCATTATTTATTGCTATATATCTTGTTTACAGTTACTGTTCTATAAATTTGCTAAGTATGCCCACAGAAAAATAATCTCAGGGTTGTATGTGATAACATATGTGTACTCTGTATATTTTGAGGCTGTGCCATCTGCTCCTAGACTCTCCCACTATAGGAAGTATCCTCTCTGTGTCCACTTTATTTATGCCTTTCAATATTCAGTAAGTTCCAATGAGATCTTCATTCTTCCAAACTCCAGTGAATACAGGCCCTGAGCCATCAAATGCCTCATACCTTTCATTCCCCAGACCATTCTTGTAAACAACATCTAGCCAGCTCTTTCTTAGATGGGGGTCCAAAATTGCTCACGATAGTGCCAATGTGGTCTAAACAATGCTTTTTAAAGTATAGGCATTACATAATTGCTTTTAGAATCAGAATCAGGTTTAATATCACTGGGATATGTTGCAAAATTTGTTGTTTTGCAGCAGCAGTACACAATAATTTAAAAACTATAAATTGCAATGAGAAGTGTATATAGTGCAAAAAGATAGCAAAAAATAGTGAAATAGTGTTCACGGGTTCATTGTCAATTCAGAATCTGAAAATCTGATGGCATGGCAGAGGGAAGGAGTCTGTTCCTGAAACGTTCAGACTCCTGTACCTCCTCCTTGACAGTAGAATGAGAGGAGGGCATGAACTAGATAATGCATGCCCTTAATGGTGGGTGCCACCTTTTGGAAGCATTGCTTTTTGAAGGAGTCCTTGATGCTGGGAGGCTAGCACCCATGATGCAGCCGGCTGAGTTTACAACTTCCTGCCACCTTTTCCAATCCTGCGTGGTGGCCCCTCCCTTCCAGCCAGTTAGAATGCTCTCCACAGTACATCTGTAGAGATCTGCGAGAGTCTTTGCTGACATATTTGAGTCTCCTCAAACTCTTAATGAAATATAGCCATTGTCATGTTTTCTTTGCGACTGCATCAATATGTTGGGCCCAGGATAGATTTTCAGAGATGTTGACAGCCAGAGAATTAAAACTGCTCATGTTCTAGTACTTATATTCTAAATATAAATTACGAATATGAAACATTGTATTTCCATTCAGAAATCTGATGGTTTCTCGAAATGAATGCTAACAATGCATTTGCCTTCTTTATTACCAAATGATCTTGCAAGCTAACCTTAGGATAATCCAGCACTAGGACTCCTTGGTGCTGGAGGTCCTTAATAATGGACGCTGTCTTTCTGAGACATCGCTCCCTAAAGATGTCCTGCTACAGTACTTTGTAGGCTAATACCCAAGAATGAGCTGACTAGATTTACAACTTCCTGCGGCTTCTTTCGGTCCTGTACAGTAGCCCCTCAGTAGACAGTGATGCAGCCTGTCAAAATGCTCTCCACGGTACAACTATATAGAAGTTTTTGAGTGTATTTGTTGACATGCCAAATCTCTTCAAACTCATAATAAAGTATAGCCACTGTCTTGCCTTCTTTATAACTACATCGATATGCTAGGACGAGGTTAGAGATCTTGACACCCAGGAACTTGAAACTGCTCACTTTCTCCACTTCTGATCCCTCTATGAGGATTGGTATGTGTTTCTTCAACTTACCCTTCCCTTTGGATAAACATTGGGGGCATGCTATGTTGGAGGCAGAATATATGGTGACACTTACAGGCTGCCCATAAACATTCTCAGATCATGCTGGTGGATAATGCAAATGACACATTTCACTGTATGTTTCAATGTACATATGATTGATAAATAAATCTAATCTAAGCTCATCTAACATTATTCATTTATGGGCCTTGGTGGAAAGTTACACTTTTCTGTACACAATAAAATCACATTTGACCCAATTTCAAACATGTCCACTGCTCAATACCCAGCAATAATGTTCTATAGGTCAGTTGTGGAGAGCGCCCTCTTCTTTGTGGTGGCGTGTTGGGGAGGAAGCATTAAGAAGAGGGACGCCTCACGTCTTAATAAGCTGGTAAGGAAGGCGGGCTCTGTCGTGGGCAAAGTACTGGAGAGTTTAACATCGGTAGCTGAGCGAAGGGCGCTGAGTAGGCTACGGTCAATTATGGATAACTCTGAACATCCTCTACATAGCACCATCCAGAGACAGAGAAGCAGTTTCAGCGACAGGTTACTATCGATGCAATGCTCCTCAGACAGGATGAAGAGGTCAATACTCCCCAATGCCATTAGGCTTTACAATTCTACCGCCAGGACTTAAGAACTTTTTAAAGCTATTATTAATGCTTTTTGAGATGGTGATTTAGATGCATATCATATTTTTTTTACTGAGTTAAGTATTGTATGTAATTAGTTTTGCTATAACAAGTGTATGGGACATTGGAAAAAAGTTGAATTTCCCCATGGGGATGAATAAAGTATCTATCTATCTATCTAAAAACAGAATCTACTTTAGAGTGATTAATTAGGAACTCAGGCTGATATTTTTTCAATGACCAGTCCCTAAAGCCAAATGCATGTCAGTGCCCAATTACTTCTTGCAACACACACAAAATGCTGGAGGAACTCAGCAGGACAGACAGCATTTAAGGAACTGAGTAAACAGTTGATGTTTCGGGCCGAGATTCTTCGTCAGGGCTGGAAAGAAGAAGAGACCAGAGGAAGAAGGTGGGGGGAGGGGAGAAAGATGTACAAGGGGGTAGGTGAAAGATGAAACTGGGAGAGGGCCAGGGGGTGAAGTAAAGAGGTGGGACGATGATTGGTGAAAGAGAAAAAGGGCTGGAGAGGAGAGAATCTGATAGGAAGGGATAAGACCATAAGATATAGGAGCAGAATTAGACCATTCAGCCCATCGAGTCTGATTTGCTCTTCCATCATGGCTGATCCCGGATCCAACTCAAATCCCATACACTTGCCTTCTTGCCATATCCTTTTTTTTTGCCCTGACCAATCAGGAAACTATCAACTTCCACTTTAAACCCCAGGGACTCGGCCTCCACCACATCTGTGAATCTGCAGAGCATTCCACAGATTCACTGCTCTCTGGCTAAAAAATTCCTCCTTACCTCTGTCCTAAAAGGTCACCCCCACCCCCCCAAATTTTGAGGTTGTGCCTTTGAGTTCTGGATAACCCCACCAGAGGAAACATCCTCTCCCCATCCACCCTATCTAGTCCCTTCAACATTTGGTAGCTTTCAATGAAATCCTCCTGCATTCTTGGGAGGACTGGCCCAAAGTTGCCAAATGCTCCTCATATGTTAACTCCTTCATTCCCAGAATCATTCTCGTGAACCTCCTCTGGGCTCTCTCCAATGATAACACATCCTTTCTAAGATATGGGGCCCAAAACTGTTGACAATATTCCAAGTGTGGCCTGACTAGTGTCTCATAAAGGCTCAGAATTATCTCTTTGCTTTTATATTCTACTCTCCTTGAAATAAATGCCAACATTCCATTTGCCTTCTTTACCACAGACACAAACTATAAATTAACGTTTTGAGACCCTCTGCACCTCTGATGTTTGAACCTTCTCCCCATTTTACCAAAGTGCATTATCATACATTTCTCAGTACTGTATTCCACCCGCCATTTTTTTGCCCATTCTTCCAATTTGTCTAAGTCTTGCTGCAATCGCATTGCTTCCTCAGCAGCACCTACCCCTCCTCCTATCTTTGTATCATCTGCAGACTTTGCCACAAAGCCATCAATTCCACTATCTAAATTATTGATGAACAATGTGAAAAGTAGTGGTCCTAATACTGGCCCCTGAGGAGCACCACTAGTCACTGGCAGCCAACAGTAAAGGCCACTCGCTACCTCCTGCCTGTCAGCCATTCCTCTATCTGTGCCATGAGTGGCACCTTATCAAATGCCTTCTGAAAATCCAAGTAAGTGACATCCACTTCCTCCCTTTGTCCACCCGGCTTGCTACTTCCTCAAAGAACTCTAACAGATTTGTCAGGCAAGACTTCCCTTTACAGAAACCATACCGACTTTGACTTATTTTATCATTAGTCTCCAGGTAGGGAGGAGGAGGAGAGTGGAGCTGGCGGATCGAAGCAGGTAGGTGATAAATGGAGGGAGGCAAAAAAAAAAGTGGAAGAGAGGGACTGGAGAGCTGAGGGGAGAATGAGGGTGGAGATAAGCAAGAACATAAAGCTAGCAATGCTGTAGTCTGATAAACAAGGTGACAATGGAATCTGATTTACAAAGCACATCCACTCTGTCTGCAATGATCATCCAGAGTTCCCAGATGCATGCTACTTATTTCCATTCCCCATTCCCACACAAACCTGCCCATCCTTGGCCTTTTCATATGGAAAGAAAGGGCAGGAGAGGTTACTGAAGTCTCCAGAATAAAGATTAAGACACAAAGTTTAAGATGAGATAGGAATTTAGGCAATATGTAGACAAAATTGAAAAGAAGGGAGGTGAATATAGGAATGAAGATGTTACATTTGACTGCCACAGTATACAAAATAAAGTAGACCATCTTGTAGTACAGTTAGAAATTGGAAGATATGATGTTGTGGAAATCTCAGAGCCATGGTTGAAAGATGACAGCTGAGAACTTAAAATCCAAGGATGCACAGTGTTTTGAAAAGATAGGCAGTGGGGCAGTGGGAGTGGGTGGTTTTGTTGGTTAGAAATGAAACCAAATCCTTAGAAAGGTGTGACATAGGATCAGAAGATGTAGAATCCTTGTGGGTAGAGGTAAGAAACCGCAAGGGTAAGAAGACGCAGTTGGGTGTTATATACGTGCCTCTGAACAGTAATGACCTGATAAGGGTCTCAGCCCAAAATGTCAGCTGTTTATTCTCCTCCATAGATGCTGCCTGACTTGCTCAGTTCCTCCAGCATTTTCAGTGTGTTGCCCAGAATCTGCAGTCTCCTGCGTCTCTATTTTAAAAGTGGCATTCAAGTACATATATATTCAGAAAACATGGGCAAGTGTTTTACGGGCTTCTGACAAAGATGAATGGGAATCAGGAATGTAGCTAGTAGAAACAGGTAGTCTTACAACATTTAAAAAATTAGACAAACACATGAATCACAAAAGCACGGGAAGTGCAGGACCAAGAAGTTCGTATAGATGAATACCAATGGTCAGCATGGACTTGGTTGGCCAAGGGACATGTTTCACTGTTATATGACTCCATACACATTACATAACAACTACCAAAGAATGAAGAGCATTGCAACAGAGATGCCCTGTTCAGATTCAGAGGATAAATTAGTTTGAGTGTTTCTGTCATAACCAGAGTGATAAATGAGCAGATACCCACCCAAGTGTGCATTGACAGACATTCGTGATTCATAAGAAGGTTGATATGTCTAGATGACTTAAAAATGGGATAAAAGTTACAAATATAACTACATGTTATCATTTAAAATGCATGGTTTTCAATATAAATTAATTTTATTAAGATGGTTCTATTTTGTCACAAGTGAAACCTCATAGCTCCCTGACTGCTAGAAAGGTGTAATCACTACTAAGTACTGTATATAGATATTTATTGCATTCTTAAATACATATTTCAAAAGATACCTGGAAAATACTCTGTATTCACATAATCTTCCTTTAACTATTCTTCCAAATGCTCGTCAAGTCTTTTCCTCAATATGGTAAATCAGATTTGGGTTAATGTTTCCTCTAACGAGATTCAGAGGATAAACCAGTTTGAGGGTGCCTGTCATAACCAGAGTGATAAATGAGCACCTACCCACCCAAGTGTCTATCGACAGACATTCATAATTTATGATCCCTCCCCTAATACTTAAACAAGCCTGACCATACTCAATGGTATCCACATGAAAATTCTTTACTGTATACATTTCTAGAACAATGATCTATAACATTAAAAATAGGAGCAGGTATATACAATTCAGTTCCTCAAGCCTGCCCTACTATTCAACATAATCACAGCTGGTCTATGTTGGCCTGAACTCCTCTTCTGTGCCAGTTCATTCCATATGACAAATCATTCCATTTTTTTAAGGTGGAGAGAAATCAATATCTGATGTTTCAAATATTTATTTCTCTCCACCTCAAATATATTGAAAGATCTTGTCTCCATCACCTCAGGACAGATTCTGATGAAGACGGATTAATTTTTCTCCTCCCTATGAATGGGATCAAGCAACATTAAAACAAGTTAATGGCAGATCACACCAAGCACGATATTTCCAGCTCAATTATAGGTGGCTCAACGCAGTTTTACAGCTAATAAAGAAATATTTGCTACATTTTCTTTGAACTTCCAATAATGATTTGACCATAACTGTGAAGCTATTTTACAGTATATATCATAAAAATGCTGCCAAATTTCCAAGTATTTCTAAAGAAAGTCTGTTTAAAAACATTTTTCATTTCTATTTTCATATTAAGAGCCTCTTTTTAAAGTTTCTAAGTTCAGCGAATTTCCCATCATTGTAGTATAACAGAAAAAAAACACTAAATTGTTTTGACTATACCGATGAGAATTTCCAATACTCCGCTATTATTACAAATCCGAAAATTCACCACTCTCTGCAATAGTGAAAATAATGTTTCTTGCAAGTCATGGAAGTTGAAGCTATTGCCCGTGCAGGCCAACCGAAAGGGGGCAGTCTGTTATTTGTTTCCATAACAGAAACAACTTCAGAGGACAGAAATAATGAGGGGTGTTTTTTTCTAACAGCCAACAACCAACATACACACAGATGTGACTCGCTTTCCCCGCAGCAGGGGAATTAAGGAGGGGTCACTACATAAAAATAATATACTTGAATTTTGAAAAGTATTATGAATATTTCTTCATTTAACTGATTACTATAACTTTATTCTTTTTTGGAAAAACTACCAAGGTCTTTCTGACAAAATGCACACACGTTTAGACAGCAGGAATATAACATTTTATTTTATTATTTTCTGTATCTGTATAGCTCTGTATCACAATATATCCATTTTCTGGAATCATTTACTGAGCCCTTCGAGCAAAATATGCATGGATGGGACTGACTGTTCTCCCTATTTTATTGTCACGGATGTATATGGAACTAATTGACAGGAATGTGTTCGAAATGATTAGATCACATGCATTATTCATCTTTGTAGATGCATCACTTGTGTTTTAACTAACGCTTTGACGAAACAAAAATTCTCACTTCTCACTGCTATCCCGACCTAAGGCCACTGGATACTGTCGCACATGCGCCCTGATATGTAATTCAATGGTTACAATCTCCTCCCCTGTCCGTACCTTTAAAGGCCCCTTTCTAGCTTTTTTATAAAAATTTAACTCTTTGATGTTAGACAATCTACTTTAGAACCTTTCGTCGCCACAACGTGACTGGTTTAACACCTTAATCACAACGTGTTTTCTTTTTATTGATTCATGTTATGGGAAGGTGGCGCCGTTTTTTTTCTAATGATAAAGAAGCCATTGTGTGTTCTATGGTAATATTCAAGTACATGATGCAAGTTTATGAGAATATATCACATTATTTAATTATTTAACCGCTATTAAATTACAGTTGACAGTTAAAAAGTGTAGTTTAACTAATTGGGTAAAGAAGGTTAATCAATTGCACCAAAATATTTTGTTTGCATCCTTCGTCATTTAAATCTAAGTTCTGTTCTTTAAAATCAAATCAAAACTGAGCAACCTCAATCCGTCTGCAGTTATATAAATCTGTGCTTTTAAAATTAGACTTGCATTTGAAAAGTGAAAAGCAGGAAACTGTTGCCAGATCTCGATGCATTATTTGTATTAAAATGTTATGGTGACTACGTATTATTTCAGGCAACACACACCACATACTATTTTCTATTATTTAAAAATGCAGACAAGTTCAGGGAAGCAGATGGTTTTCAAATACAGATTTTTTAATATCCTTCCTTTACTTCGGAATGGATTGACTCTAACTGAGAGAAAATGACACTTCTGTGCTTGTTCTTGACCCTGACGATTTCCAAGCGGTGAAGCCTGTCCGCTGCAGAAGTAACTAAGGGGTTAATGTAAAGTGAACCGAATTGTAAGAACTTGGTTACCTAGGGAACTATTCTTACTGTTCCATCCGAGCGAGACCACTGGCAAACTCAACCGGGGGGACATGACACACCAGGCGCTGTTTTCGCTCCTTAAACCTCACTTTTTCTCCACTCTGCATAAGTAGCTGGCGCACACTTTGAGTTATAAATGTTTCTAGGTAAAACATCAGGTTTGAGTTCTGGTAGTGCATTTCTTTTCTGTTTCCAATTTCCGGGGACACCCCCGCAATGGAAAATGCTGCGCGCCTGCCAAGTTGGTTTGAAAAGATCAGACAAAGGCCGCAGGAAGCCCTCCGGCTGCCGGGCGTGAGAGCTCCGATGGGGGCTGGGAGGGTGGCAGTAATTAAAACAACGCAGGTCGGCAGGCCCGGGGATTTATATATACGTGTGTGATTTCCTTGGCCTTTTAGAGCGATGCGAGGCTAGCCGGGCGGGCGGGCGGCCGGCCGGGGTCGGGCCGAGTTTCGGAGCCGGCCTTTTGTGATGCGCCGAGCCGCCGGGGCTGGCTGCTCGAATCCGACTGCGCAACCAGGCGGGTCACGTGACGCGGCCCCGGGATCGCGAGCTGATCGATCGGCGGAGGCAGCGCGAGGGAGCAGGGAGAGAGAGGCGAGGGGCCGGCGGGAGGCAGCGCGGAAACATGGAGACACACATCTCGTGTCTCTTCCCCGAGATCCTGGCCATGATCTTCAGCTACCTAGACGTGAGGGACAAAGGGCGAGCGGCGCAAGTGTGCACGGCTTGGAGAGACGCTGCCTATCACAAATCCGTTTGGAGAGGGGTTGAAGCCAAGTTGCATTTGAGGAGAGCCAACCCTTCCCTTTTCCCCAGTCTCCAAGCGAGGGGCATCAGGAGGGTGCAGATTCTCAGCCTTCGGCGCAGCCTCAGCTATGTGATCCAAGGTATGCCCAACATCGAGAGCCTGAACCTGAGCGGCTGCTACAACTTGACGGACATCGGCCTGGGGCACGCTTTCGTGCAAGAGATCCCGTCCCTGAACGTCCTGAACCTGAGCCTTTGCAAACAGATCACCGACAGCAGCCTGGGTAGGATCGCACAGTATCTGAAGAATCTGGAGGTGCTGGAGCTGGGCGGCTGCAGCAATATCACCAATACAGGCCTTCTGTTGATTGCCTGGGGCTTGCACAGACTCAAGAGCTTGAATTTGAGGAGCTGCCGGCACGTCTCGGATGTAGGAATCGGCCATTTAGCAGGCATGACTAGAAGCGCTGCGGAAGGCTGCCTAAACCTGGAATATCTGACTTTACAAGACTGTCAGAAACTCTCCGACCTCTCCTTAAAACACATCTCCAAGGGCCTGACCAAACTCAAGGTACTGAATTTGAGTTTCTGCGGTGGGATTTCAGACGCGGGTATGCTACATCTTTCACACATGACGAGTTTGTGGAGTCTCAACCTAAGGTCCTGTGATAACATCAGCGATACCGGCATTATGCATTTGGCCATGGGCAGCTTGAGACTGAGCGGGTTGGACGTTTCCTTCTGCGATAAGATAGGCGACCAGAGCCTGGCTTATATCGCGCAAGGCTTGTATCAGCTCAAATCGCTCTCCCTTTGCTCCTGCCACATAAGTGATGACGGCATCAACAAAATGGCCCGGCAGATGCACGAATTAAGGACCCTAAATATCGGTCAGTGTGTGCGGATTACAGACAAAGGACTGGAACTCATAGCTGACCATTTGACCCAGCTGACGGGCATTGATCTCTATGGCTGCACAAAAATCACCAAAAGGGGTTTGGAAAGAATAACGCAATTGCCCTGCCTTAAAGTTCTTAACCTGGGACTCTGGCAAATGACTGAAAGTGAAAAAGTGAGGTGAAATTGTTTTTTTTTCCTTTAAGAACACTTGTGTCTCACCGCCATTGCTGTCAAAACAAGAGTATTGTTTTTTTTTCTCCAAAAATTATGATTCTTAAACGACAGAAAACAAAACAAAAAAAGTGATCGTTCTGTTGTAACTCGCAAGATTTCTTTCCACACTGTGCTATCGAAAAAGTTGCAGTATCCCCACCCTTCAACAGTTTTCATAACAACAAAAAAAGTAATTCTGACATTGGTCACAGTGGTTTCTGGAAATTGGTTCATACTTTGTTTCGTAGATAGTATGCATATTGCTGATAGACACATTCAAGGCTACCTCGTTTTTTTTTTGTGTGTGCCCTGAAATTGAGGAGTTGCACAGTAATACCTGTGCCTAGAGCGACGTTACCCTCCCTTACTGGTTAGTCTACAGCGTTACTACCCTTTTTTTTGGGACAAAAAAAAATATATATATACTAACTATTCAAAGAAAATAAGTTGGCTGGAAAAATACAAGAAATCATGAAGCACACGAGGCAGGTTTTTGAGGTCTTAGCTGCACCCAAGTCAGAATCGCGAACTATAGTTTTATGCAGAGAAAAAGTACTGAATCTGGAACGTAGACGCCTTGTTCTGGCAGCTGTGCAGGGTTTTTTTTGGTCGACATTTACTCCAGTTTTTTTGGGGGGGGGGGGGTGGGGAGGAGACTTATTCCCCTTTTTTTCCTGAAATTACGAAAGCCTATTCTACCTTAAATAGGGGGAGCTCGTCAAGTGAAGACTCATCGATTCCCGAGGACCGATTGCCTGTAAGGGCCATGACGCAGAGACAGGCAGTTGCTGAAGGGGAAAAAAAATATCCTGCTGATCAACCTATATTTGAATTGTACTGTATGTGAATTTGTAAATGATACCTAAACGTTTTATATTCTTACAGTAAACGTTAAAAAGCTGATATTTATATAATAAAGACGGGAAAATATGAAGTATGTTTTGGAAAAAAAAGAGATAAGTGTCAGTGCCCATTGTGTGATCATTTTGAAAAGTACGGTGGTAGAGTGGGCCAATGGCGTCCTGTCAGTGACGAGATGCAGTCGAGGCCAGGGCAGCTTTGTGGAGCGCAGCGCCGAGCTGGTTTCCAATTCACCCGGATGGCCTTGCTCTATACATTTTAGACACCGTATGCTGCGACTTTCCAGATGATTTCTGGCGCATTTTTTTTTATTGAAAGGGGGAAGCAGTAGCAGCAGGGAAGTTAATGGGCAGGGCCAGCCTGGCGCTGCATTGTTGGGTAAAGTTAAAAAGCTACAGTGCTCGCCTTTTCTGCCTGCCCACTCATGCATACCAAATAGCTTAGTGTGCGGCTCCCCCAGGATTCTCCGCCCGCCTGCTTGCCTGCCCATGCTGTTTTTTTTAAGCATTCCTATCCAGTTCCGAGTGCGCTTAATCAACTTTTTTTTCAAGCAGAAAGGAACAAGGTTACTCCTAAATTGACTAGGCCTTAGTATCTAAAAAAAAATCAAATATTTGCACGGGGAATAAGTTCTCCAAATTGCAATGGATCCGTGATTTTTAAAAATAAGTATTTACAAATACCGTGTAATAATTCCAAATCGTGCTCCTTTTTTAAACTGCAGAATACTTTGCGATGTTCTAATAGATCAGAATTTTGGTTCCAACAGGCATTTTAATATAGTAAAACAACTTGATGATTGAATCTGGCCGGGGGGGGGAGAAGGAAGAGATTTTTACTCCCATAAACCTCTACCCGCCCCCAAAGGCTGGAGTTTTCCAGCCACCATTTTAATAAATACTCCTGCAATTTTTTTTGAGATAGGCAATGGCTGCAGGATGCAAAAGGTATATTTCTGGCATAATGGGGAACATATATAATAGCAAGTCATCAGGTAATTGATTCAATCAGTCACAATGATAAAATAAGTCATCAGGTAAAATGATTAAATATTCTGTGAGCTGCTAAAATGTGTCCTACCCTATTCTATCATGCTCATTTATATTTTTAGCATTAAAAACTGACAATTCAGTTGAAACTAAATGTCATATATTAACTTTATTTTGTTTGACCCAAAGCTCAGCACAAAAATGCTTAACATGTTAGAGCTTAATACTAAAGCCTTTCAAAATTAGGACAACATGAAGTTGTCTGAAATGGAGTATTAAGAAGATTTTCCAAATGAAAGTAAATGGCAGAAGAGACAAATGAATGTCGGTACTCTTATGAAAGTGTTTCTGTTGCGTACGGAAAATCTAAAATAACAGTATTGATCACCTTCGGTAGGCAATATCTGAATGGGCTTAACAGGATATTCGAATTCGAAGAAAGCAAAAATTGAGAGGGGAGAATACGTGGCCTAATGTTGTCTTGCATCAAAACCTAATGATTTTACCTTGCTGTCACGTGAGCTATTTCCAACAGTTTGTCATTTTTATATCTGACACCATTTCAACTACTTGGCTAGCTCATGGCCTTTAGGGAAGGAAAGGTATCATTTTTATCTGATCTGTCCAATCCTATATGTGTCTAGTCTCATCAGTATAAAGATTAGCTTGTCACAGGTGCATTGAAATATACAGTGGAGTGTTGTTTGCATCATATCCATGAGGATTTGCTGGGCAGCCTGCAAATGTCGCCAAGCTTCCAACAGCAGCATAGCATGCCTACAACTCTCTCACCCTAAAGGTACGAATTTGGAACATGGGAGACATCCCGGCACCTGGAGGAACCCCAGGCAGTCATGGGGACAGCTCCTTACAAAGAGTGGAGGGAAACGAACCCCGATCTTACAGCTGGTACTGTACAGCTTTGCGCTAACTGCTACGCTATAATGCTGCCCCTGGTCACCTATGCCTAAATAGTGGAATGGGATTGATAAGGTTGCTTTAAAAACCAACATGGAATCAATGGACCCCTGTTCTGTTATAAGAAAACTAGAAATTTTTTTACATTTCTAAGATAGTGAATTTTAGAGGGTGTGAGGACAATTACTTGTAATGCTGAAGTCAGATTGAGGAGGTGTGTGCATTAATTATCCTGGCTAGAGGACACGTGGTTAATTACTCCAAAATGTGCATTGTCACTTTCCCCTTTTTAAAAATTAATATTGAAATATATTTTAGCATTCTAGTCATAAAGATACAGGAATAGAAATGCTAGTGATGTTCAGAGCCCATAAGCAAACAAGCCAACTGATTCTATTGGGATTTTTAGAACTTGTATTTAAAATTCACCAATACCAAATCTGCCATCACATCTAATTCAAGCACTTGTGAAAAAAACTGATCTCAATTAATTTTGTATTTTGCAGTAAACATTGAAAAACATCCCTTCCAAAAGGGAAGAAAATGGCTGACATTTCTATGCACAAGTCTGCATAAGGCTGAGGATCAGCTAGGAAAGTGTGTTTATGGCAGGCTTAAGTACGTGCAAAGAGGCAGAATCATTTGAAATTGACATCCTATATTTCCTTATTCCTTAAAAAAAACTGCAATCTGATCCATTGCTAATAATCATTTCAGCTAAATTGCCATTTCCTATCGAAAAATTTAATGTGCTTTTTGAACGTGTCCATTAACATCAAAAATGTGTCAAGGCATCTTGCAACCACTACAGGTCATTACTGAGATTAAAAGGGCAATGTGACATGGTAATGAACAGATTTTAGTATTTACTGCTATCCATAAACTGCCTTACAGAGGGGTTTCACGTCTTGTCAATTTTCATTATCCAAAGATGGATAAAGAGAAAGCAAGAAGTTACTAGATGATCCACCGCTCCCTAATCATAGATGATAGCTGTGTACAGTTTGGTAATTTGTACCTAACTGTAGCCCATCCAAACTGATGGGATTGTAGTGGTATTTATGTAAAGATGTAACCCCAATTTGAAACAATTCAGTGCAGAATATGACCACTGAAATATAACCCAGTCAATTTTGTCAAATTAACAACTTTCTGTGTATATTGTAACCAAGCCAGCAAAATGACCCCATTTTAACCTGATGATATTAAAAGTACAGTATCAGTATTTTAAGGAAATATGAATTCTAAAGTTAATACATACAAGTCATTCTTTAATTGACAACATTGCATTCCATGATGCTGGGAGTAAACCTGATCATAATTGTAATGTTTTTGAATACTGTTACATTAGTTGAGATATTACCTATACAATTACAGAATGGTTATAACATGGGAGGAAGCCATTTGGTTTGTAGCCATTTGTACCAGCTCCGTATAAAAAACAATCCAGTTGGACCCACTTCCCTGTTCTCTCTTCATTGCTTTGCAAGTCTTTCAGATTCTGATAAAAACATCTATGAATGTTGAGAACTGAATCTGCCCCCATCAGTATTGCTAATGTCATACTGTACAGCTCTGGCAACCGGAGTTTAACCTGACCTTGTGATGCCATCTGTGTAAGTCTACATTCTCTCAGTGGTAAGAGTTAATAGGCATGGGAGAAAGAATAGATAACAAGGATATGAATAGTGGAATGGGATTGATAAGGTTGCTCTAAAAACCGACATGGAATCAATGGACCCCTGTTCTGTTATAAGAAAATTAGAAATATAATTTTAACATTTATAAGATAGTGCATTTTAGAGGGCGCAAGGACAATCAGATTGAGGAGGTGTGTGCATTAATTATCCAGTGAAATTACCATGGCCAGCGGACACGTGGTTAATTACTCCAAAACACGCATTGTCACTTTCCCATTTTAAAAAAATTAATATTGAAACATATTTTAGCATCCTAGTCATAAAGATTTCAATTTAAAAAAATATAAAGATTAATTTTCAACACTTGCCACTGATCTGATTGAAAACTGAATTGATGGTTAATATGAGATGGTGGGAAAAATCATTTTGTTGTTTGTAGATACAAGCTTTTGTGCAACCCTGCTGAAAAGTCAACAGTTTTTAATATTCAGAGGGCATGATTCTCCAAGACATCAAAAAAATGTTGATCCAAGGACTAATTTGGCAGAGCTTTCAATTGTTTTCATGTCTGCTCTAATTAGAGAGATTGCCAACTGCCTGGCTGCCATGTTTTTTTTCCCCAAGGATTCCTATCACCTTAGTGGAGCAAATGCTAACCATTCATGAAAAAGTTAACCAGCTAAATAGACTTACATATTCTTCATTGAACAAAAAAATTTGAATACTGTTCATTTCATTTAAATAAATATTTTCAATAGGCTGATTGTAGGAGTAAAAGATTGCAGTTAAATATGGCAGCAAAATATTCTTGTTTATGATAGAAAAGCATAATGCTGGAGATGTAGGAAATCTGAAACTGCCCTGTAAGTCAGGCAGCACCTTGGGAAAGAGAAACTTACGGTAGTTTATCAGGTCATCAGAGTACAAAGGTTATCAATCTGAACCATTAAATCCTTCACTCTCCTGGTCTAAGCTGTACACAATTTTTATGTTTTTATTCTTTGTTGTAAAGTCTGATAGGAATTTTGAACCAGTGAAAGCCAAAGAAATGATTTTTAAAAAGAATATGTTTTTCAAACATAGAGGATATTCCCTAATAATTTGAAATGCAGTCAAGGCAGAATCTGGTGTTCTTGTACATTGTGTCACATGGGTGTGAGATCCTGAAAGCAACGTGGTTAAGATTAAGGAATTCCTTGTAGGGCAGGTCAGCTCAGAAGAACAGTGCCGAGGGCCCCCATTTAATAGTTGAAGTGAGAAACTGAGTGGTTAACCAAAAAAAATGGTGAGGAAGGAGAAATAGAGTAAAAATTAGTAGCTTCACAATCTAGTATTTTCATATTTGTGGGTTTTATTAACATATTATAGCAATGTGGTTGTGAAGGTCACAGAAATTCACCCTTTCAGAGTTCACAAATCAATACCCAAATATCTGAGATGCAGAATAAAATTCACTCCCTCAGATTTTGTGAAAAAAATGGAAATAAATCAACCCAGTTCTTTTTCAAGCCATGATACATGCCACTTGCAGAAGTGATGTTGCTTTGTGTCATGGAAAATTGTGACATAGCCCATTTTGTAGGAATCGAACCCTTAGTCACCCTGTTACATGGGGTCGCCTTTCCTAATGGAGGTTAGGGAATAGGCACTGGCAAGTTCAGTAGTTCAAATAGCCATAAAGAGGATAAATTGTCAGCTGAAATATAAATATCTGGTAAACCATCCCCTTTTCACAATATTGGTCTCTATTTAATTATCAGTAAAGGTGGTTACAACATTCTGTTGACCGTAGTTCAGATGTAACAAATTCCCTACTGAATGGTTATTTCATGATCTGTGAATCAAAGTACAGTGCTAGCATCACATATCAGGCAACTAAGTAGGGTGTGCCTACTATAAAACATAGATCAAAAAAGCATTTTCAGTAATTGAGATGTTACCAAAGTGAGTCAGTAACCTGATATCAGAAGATTACCAAGATAGCTTGGGAGGGAAAAGAAATGGCTGCTGGGTTAACTGAATAAGTGGGAAGCATACAAGAAGCTTGTCCAGTAACATCAGAGATTAGATACTTAAATGAATCAGAAATTCACAATTGTAACAAAAAAAATGACTTTAAGCATATTTCTACATTTGTAAAATTACTGAAGTTAAAATATAACCCATGAAGCTTATCTGAAGTCAGCAATAGAAAACAATTATGTGGAAATAACCCAATCTGAATAATTTAATTTGTGGCATCCTTAGTATGTTATATTTGATATGCCTTTATTGTAAATGACAGTAAATTTGAAAGGAAAAAATTAGTATTTGAATAGCATAGACTGACATTTAAACAGGGGTGTCAGCTAACGCAATGGATTTTGATCAACACCCGAAACTCCATTCTGTTGCTCTTGAATTCTCTACCTTCGAAACTGAACGAGACTGTTCACAGCCTTGGTGCAACTACTAGCTATGTGGTGAGCTATGGACCACTTACCAAATGATCAATTAGACTGCAGATTGTAGAATCTGGAATAACAATCTGTTGGAGGAACTCAGCGGTTTCAACAGCATCTGTGGGAGGAAAGAAACCAAGGAATTGTGGATGTTTAGGGTCAAAGCTTTGCAGCAGTGCCCTGGGACCTGATGCAGGATTTTACAAGATGTTGCTAGACCTACTGAGGTACTCCAGTAGATTGTTGATCAGTAAGACCATCTATTCCTACCTCTGCAACATCCATGAATCTATTGCTATTTTAACCCTCATCCATGCCTTTGTGATCTCTTGATGTATTTCACACAGCGTTGACCTCGCCAATTTCATCCCTGTATGTCTGAAATCATTTAAAGCCTTACTGACCGTATTTTCACTGCTACTGAGTACCCCATAATGTGTAGCTGTTGCCTTAGTTGGTTTCGGGTTAGGCAGTGCCTATTAAAATTTTTGTACTGGGTCCATGTTTTCATATCAATGGTTGCAATCTCCCTCTATTCCACAGCCCTTTGAGAAATCTGCATTTCCCTAATTCTGGCCTCTTGATTATTCCTGAATTTAATCACATACTGACATATGTGCTTCAGCTGCCAAGATTTTAAGATCTGGAATTCCCTCCACTAACCTCTTTGACATTCTGATTTAAGATATTCCTTGTAATCTCCTTTTTGCAAGCTTTTGGCCTACTACCATAATGACCCCTTCTGTGGCTCTGCAGCAGATTCTATCTGATAACATTTATGTGAAATGGCTTGGAACACATTGCTTTGTTAGAAGTGCTGTATAAAATTGTTTTTGAATAGGAAGTGAGGTCACAGTAAAATCCAGTTAAGAAAAGTTATAATCCTGGGTTAACCACAGGGAACAAATTAGAGATCATGTAACCAGTTTTCTTATACTTAAATCTTGCAGGAATATTGGCAGCTGATTTTCTTCATGTTTTCACATTCATATGTTATTGACACAGTATGTTAATGCACTTGCAGTAGAAACTAAATTTATTATACATTACATTATATTCCCTCTTTTGTGTAAAGCCCAAACTCAGTGCGATCATATGCTTGTTAAAGAACACAATTAATGGTGAGTGAATTAACTCCCTTCTGCTCTGAAGGGAACTCTCCTTTGGTGGGAAATGGTCCCACAGTGACAAGCAGCAATCAAGTTTCTCATACTAGGGTCAGTGAGTTATTTAACCATGCATAACCGCTAAAGTTTGAATCTAATATCAACTTGTGCACTTTCCAGCAGGGTTCACTGGAGGGAGATGATGAACAGGGCACCTGACTACACCTCACATGACTGACTGTCGTCTCTCCAAAAGCCCTAGAATGCAATGAATGCATTTCATTGAACTTAATTAATTAAGTAGAGTGGGAATCAAGCCGAGTTTATTCATGTTTAGTGTGGTAGCTCAACAGGTGTTGCATTTATCCACAGCAGTTTCAGGAAAGTTGCCTCCATTGACTTAGGTTAACAAAATCATTGCATCTTCACTCTGAAAGAATGCACATACTTTTAATTAGTTTGTGATGTGCTTTTGGTGTAATCACAGCAGATCACAGCCACATTTAAAGGTGGTTGTAAAATTCCAATTATTTCTGTTGAACGGGTTCCATTTAAAATTCAAGCCATTGAGGTGATACAAACCACTGTATTTATTCATCAAGATATGGATTAAACATGCCTATTCTGTTTATGTTGTAAGGTTATTTTATACTATTTCACGTAAGTGACATATTTGTTCTCAGGATTGATACTGAAGGTTGAAAGGGGGCAGTGAAAAATGGGGATAGTGGCAGGAATCTGTGGAGAAATCCCTGCAGCTCCACCTAAAGTTTATGTTGGCATTCTCAAATCTGGCATCACAATCAGGCTTAACCCTTCAGGAGGAAGGGGAAAATAGCATGGCTCCATTTACAGACAGCACTGACTTGATAAGTATAATATATAATAATTTATCCTGGTGAATGA
The DNA here is from genome assembly GCF_048418815.1 of Hemitrygon akajei. Classification (NCBI taxonomy): domain Eukaryota; kingdom Metazoa; phylum Chordata; class Chondrichthyes; order Myliobatiformes; family Dasyatidae; genus Hemitrygon; species Hemitrygon akajei. The sequence goes on along the minus strand of NC_133133.1, from coordinate 146,354,697 downwards.
AGGTTGTATTTTCCCATTGAAATTGAGTACTGGAAACCTATTTGATTTTAATGGTTCCTTTTTCAAATCAAAGACACTGAAGACTTAACTGCACAAAATGAGTGTAAAACCTCAACTAGCGAACTTTTATCAGTGCTTGGAGTCTGCATTATGCATGTCTTCTGCCATTCTCTAGCTTTCTCAGAAGAAAGGGAATAGTGCTGAATCCCAGTACTAATATTTGACAGCTGGGAGTGTCAAGGAACCAGAAATGTATAGACATACAAAACAAGTCAGGCCTGAAGGGAACAAAAGGAGACATATGGAGAGGGAGGATCAAATACAAGTGCAGAGAGGAAGTCCAGACAGAATCATTCATGGCTCTGGATATAAAAGACATGAATCCAAGGTATGATATAAATAATTTGGTCTATAAATTTTATAGTTTGAATACTAATTTTATCTTCAAAACTAATTATTAATGAAGAAAACAAACATGACAGCAGCCTGTGTGATACTTAAATCTCATGTTTTGAATGCAGGATTGAAGTTTGAGTCGCCATGCTTTTCATAACGCATTGGAAATAAACACCACGGCAGTATTATGTCTGAACATGCAGAATTGTTAAGCAGGAAAAGACTAGCTGCTTCATCAAGTCTGGGTGACTTCGCGGATGCAGAATCTTTAAGGTTACACACTTCACCCCTCCTTCACCTTACGTTCACTTCTGGAATCATGTAATTTTTCGGACATTTTAAAATTTCAGAACCAATGAGGGAAAATTTGCTATAAAAAGTTATCATTTAATCTACTCAAGATTGAAACTAAATGTTACCTATAAAAATTCTTACCTTTTATATAGTCCTGTCTCTATTCCAATCAGCAACTAGTCCAGGTTCCTCTTGAAGACAGGCAAGAAATTGTGACCAACACCACCAGATAAGACTGTCCTCCAGAAATTCTTAGTTCTGTAGGAAATACTTCAATATGTTGTCTAACATCCGGCCTATATTTATCTATACTTAGCTTAATCTATATTCTACTCCTCCCATGTCTGTTAAGCTGGAATAGAAACAAACTAGGAACTCTATCCAGCCCTTTAATTATTTTATAGGCTCTCTTGTATCACTTCTAAGTCTCTGCTGCTCTGAAGTAAATAAGACAAGGTCCTTGATCCTATCTGGGTATTGGTTTAAGCTATGAATCATTCTAATGGTTCTGCATTAGAATTTTCCTTCTTGAATCTCAAGGAACCTATGATCAATAAAACCAAGATCTTTTTTTCACCCAGCTTCCTGCAGTAATATTCTTTGGATATATATTAATGCCACATTGGTTCTGTCAACATACGTGATAATCATTTTATCCAAAGCAAATACCTATTTAGTTCTACTTTGATAAGGTGATCATTCAGGATGACACAGTTCATTCTGAAGGGCACATGATATCTAATGTCATTGGCATTACATCTGTTTGATCTCTCCATAGCTTTTGATACGATTGAAAAAAATTGTCCTTTCTGCAAATTTGTACCACTGTTCTTTAACTATTACATGTCTCCATGTTCCAATTTAGGGGAGTTTTTGGAGATAAAAACAGAATGGGTTTGGACAATTACTGGGTGATCTGGAGAAACAGTTTCACAAAAAAAAGGGGACAGATTAAAAATGAGGTGATGAAAACATAACGTCTTAATTATCTTTTGACTGGATAGAAATAGCATTTCAGCCATTACTGCAATCCGATCATTGGGTGACAGATGCAGACAAATAAAAGTAACCAGTTTGACTCCTGGGATGTAGGTTTGTTGTACAAAGAGATATTGAACAAACAAGGCATGTACTGCCTCAACGTTAGAAGAATAAAAGGGGCTCATATTCAAATGTACAAATTTCTTAGAGTGTTAGACATGTGAGATGTGAAATTGATGTTTCCCCTGGTTGTAATGTCAGGAACCAGGGGACACAATGGACAGGAGGAGGAGTATAGGAAACTGATACAGGACTTTGTGATATGGTGCAACTCAAACTACCTGCGTCTCAATATCACCAAGACCAAGGAGATGGTGGTGGACTTTAGGAGATCTAGGCCTCATATGGAGCCAGTGATCATTAATGGAGAATGTGTGGAGCAGGTTAAGACCTACAAGTATCTGGGAGTACAGTTAGACGAGAAGCTAGACTGGACTGCCAACACAGATGCCTTGTGCAGGAAGGCACAGAGTCGACTGTACTTCCTTAGAAGGTTGGCGTCATTCAATGTCTGTAGTGAGATGCTGAAGATGTTCTATAGGTCAGTTGTGGAGAGCGCCCTCTTCTTTGTGGTGGCGTGTTGGGGAGGAAGCATTAAGAAGAGGGACGCCTCACGTCTTAATAAGCTGGTAAGGAAGGCGGGCTCTGTCGTGGGCAAAGTACTGGAGAGTTTAACATCGGTAGCTGAGCGAAGGGCGCTGAGTAGGCTACGGTCAATTATGGAAAACTCTGAACATCCTCTACATAGCACCATCCAGAGACAGAGAAGCAGTTTCAGCGACAGGTTACTATCGATGCAATGCTCCTCAGACAGGATGAAGAGGTCAATACTCCCCAATGCCATTAGGCTTTACAATTCAACCGCCAGGACTTAAGAACTTTTTAAAAGCTATTATTAATGCTTTTTGAGATAGTGATTTAGATGCATATCATATTTTTTACTGAGTTAAGTATTGTATGTAATTAGTTTTGCTACAACAAGTGTATGGGACATTGGAAAAAAAGTTGAATTTCCCCATGGGGATGAATAAAGTATCTATCTATCTATCTATCTATCTATCTATCTATCTATCTAAAGTAAAGGCTTGGACAGTCAGGACCAAGTGGATGAAAAATTTCTTTAACCAAAAGTAGTGGTAATTTGGAATTCTCTGCCCAAGTGAGTTGTGAAGGCTAGGTCAGTGAATATATACAAGGCAGAGATAAATATATTTTTAAATATTAAAGGATTCAAGAAACGGAGGATTAGTGTATGGAAGTGGTGCTGAGGAGAACGATCAGCCCTGATCTTACTGAATGAAAGAATAGGAATTAAGGGCTGAATGGCCTACTTGTGTTCTTTTTCTTATAGTAATCCACAAACTAATATTAACTAGTCTAAAATACATCCTCCCTTTATGTAGACAAACAGCAGCTGACCAGTGGCACTTCTCCAGAATCAGAAAAGCAAATGAAATTGAGCTTTTTTCCTACGTCATGGATGAGGGACATACTAGAGACAACATAAGCCTGTCTTCATGGCCTACAATAATCCAAGCCTGCCCATAATTATTAAATACGATTATTGTGCTGTGTCCCTTCATAGGCTTTATTTGCTCATTAAACTTCCTACAGTAAATATCAGTTTGTGGCCAAATTTGTCAGGAGCTTTGTTGTGTGTTCTCTAACAAATTAATCTGCTGTTAATCTGTCAGGAGGTGCACTTTCCACCAGAAAGTGCTTGACTGCTGTTTCTTAGTTTTTCTTGGCTTGTGATTGGTTCAATATTCAAAGTAAATTTATTGTCAAAGTACATATATGCTACCACATATTATCTTGAGATTCATTTTCTTGCAGGCATTTATGGGGAAAAAGAAAATAAATAGAATTTTACAAAAATCTATACATGAACAGATAAAGACTGACAAATACCAATGTGAAAAAGAAGTCAAACTGTGCAAATAAAATTTATACTGTGAACATGAGTTGTAAAGAGGGCTTGAAAGTGAGTCTATAGGCAGTCGAATCAGTTCAGAGTAGTGGCGAATGAAGTTATCCACACCGGCTCAAGAGCCTGATTGGTGTTGCAGTCTGTACAGTGTACACAGTCCTAAGGCTGGAGATAGTCTAAATAATCAGACACAAGGACTGTTCGCAAACTGTCCAAAAGCAAACTGTTGTAATCTGGTAGGAGTGAATCCTTAAACTGTTCCCAAAGTCACTTCAGGCCTCAATGAATGTGAGAGAGGGTTTCTAAAGATGATGACAGGTATTGATCGTGTGGATAGTCAGAGGCTTTTTCCCAGGGCTGAAAAGGTTGTCACAAGAGGACACAGGTTTAAGGTGCTGGAGAGTAAGTACAGAGGAGATGTCAGGGGTAAGGTTTTTACTCAGAGAGTGGTGAGTGTGTGGAATGGGCTGCCAGCAACAGTGGTGGAGGTGGATACGATAGGGTCTTTTAAGAGACTTCTGGATAGGTACGTGGAGCTTAAAAAATAGAGGGCTATGGGTAAGCCTAGTAATTTCTAAAGTAAGGACATGTTTGGCACAACTTTGTGGACCAAAGGGCCTGTATTGTGCTGTAGGTTTTCTATGTTTCTATGTTTAAATAAAGCAAGTGAATGCATTCATTTAGAAATCTTAAGCACAAAAATGGTCATCTCATATTCTTGTGAAAGTTGACTTCAAAAACCATTACCTGCTGCTATCATCACTGGCCTGCTTCCTTCCACAGCTCCTAACCTCTATCCTACACTACTAAAAAAAATTACCCGCACAGTTCTGCTGTGATTAGTTGTCACCTTTGGAAATTGCACCATTCCTACATATTACTTAGCAAGGTACAAGGTAGGGAAATTTAAATATTATAACAAGCTGGCTCTATTTTATAGCCCAACTGTTGCACAGGGTGACTGAGGAGAACCCAAGTGCAGGACACAACATGTCGACTGAGTTGGGGATGCTGGCATAGATGTGAACATAGAACAGTCAACCAGAGGAATCTTGACAAGGAGACAGGATTTACAGGGACTATCTTGAAACTAGAGCTGAACTTAAAACTTAACGGTTCTAATCGGACAAGGGAACAAAGTATCACACAAGAATAGACCAACAAACTGGCAACCTGTGATAGTGATGCCATTGTATTTATTTCACAGTCTCTGATGAAAACCAGGTGTACTGTAATTAAGTAAACTAGCAGCAATTGAAAATCTAATGACTGAAATTAAGGCATAATCAGGGAGAAAGGAGCGTTAAAGGGGAACAGCCAACCGGAACCATGACACCATCTCCTCTGTGGACAGATGCATGGTGTACATTCTCTGCCCCATAAAGCTACCATCTACCCCAAATACAGTTCCTAAATCTATTATAGAATACCTAGTGTTGAGCAACTAATCAACCCACAGAGATGAGTGAGAAGTGAAAAAGTTAACAGGACAACATAGTCATTCAGAAACAGTAAATTATTTTCACTGCTTGCTGTATCAATAATTAATCAGTGAAATCATCACAGACTTGAAGGGAGGTGGTTAATTATAAGTAATGTAAAGTTTTAAGAACATAGAATAGGAAATTACCATGTGAAGTGGCAGTAGTCGCAGTGTCCATAGTAACTTTGGAACCAGAAGTAGATATCCATTTAAAACAGAAAAAAATAAAAGATAATGGAGGACGCCTAGAAGGGTTGTTCTTTGACACCTCTGTACCCATTACTCTAACCTTCTGTAACATGCTACTTCAATATGGTCTTTACTGTATAAATCTTAAACCAAAACTGAAATTCACAAAACAGACAAATGAGATCAGCTTGGGGTTGTTTTGTGATTCACAGGATATCAGGCTTTCATTCTATAGTCATATGTCTCCCTTCTCAAAAGGAAACAGAAATTGTTCATTAAAACAACATATTAAGTGTGGACATAGCTCTTAATGTGGATAATTAAAATAAATACCAAGTCACTACTAAATAAAAACACTGAATTTGGTTTTCCCACTCTTGTTATTCTTTGTTGCTAGGATACACAGCTTAATCTTTTTGGTATTGGGTGTTGTTTCTATTTGGGTTTGCTGTTGTTCGGCTGGTTTTAGTTCTGGTTTGCTGTTCCACTGATGTTTGCTTTTGACTTCCCTCCTAATCTGTCCTATTGTGTTGTTTGTAGACTATGGACTGCCTTGACTGAGTCTCTTTTGTTTTATGTAGTATATAACCCAAAGCTGAATTTTCTTTACAAATGGTAGCTCTACTGTCTTTCTGTAAAAATGATCTTCAGTGTCTATTTGTTGTTTAATTTTTACTAGCATTCATTCCTTTTCCTCTTCACATAAAATAATTCTATTTCTTACTTTCAAAATTTATCACATTATTGGTACAATTTTTTTAGTGTTAGGCTTCATTACAATTTATGAGCTAGTGACATAACTTAACTCTTACTGTAACAGCTACTCTTGGAAACACCTGGAGTTGAAAGGTACTCTGGATGCCAGGCATGCAGGTGAGCCCACATCTCAATGATTCTTTCCTGTGCACAAATAAAACCTGCAGGTTAACTGTGAAGAAATTTGAAAAGAAGATTGGCTAAATTCTTACATATGCTTGGAACAGATTGACTGCTTCTCCTTGTCAGGAAATGTAGATGAGGCTTGACCCAAAAGCAAAGCAACAGAAATGATATTTTTGTAATAAGCTGCAAAATAGTAAACCGCAAGGGGCCACAAAATAAGAGAGAACAGATAGTTAATATGACAAGGTAACAGAAGGTTGAGGCTGGCTGGCTCAAAGAGTGAACAAGGGCTGTGGATGAGAACTGGGTTTAAATAGGCTGCAGGTGATGAATTGTAAACGAGTGGCAAGCGATTCCTGTTAGCTGGGGGCAGTCTGGGAGGTGTCTGCCTGTGCAAGCCTGACACTCCTGTCCTTAAATAAATGTCTCTCTTAGCTTGACTTGAAGGATTGTGTGCTTATCAAAAGTAGTTGGGTTTTTGTTCAGTTGTTAACCAATTTTTTCCCCCGAGAAACAGAGCTCTTTGCAGGGTGAAGCAATATTGTACCTTTCTTCTCTCACTTTACTTCATGGGTTGTATTTTCCTTGAACATGTACAGTTGAAGTCAAAAGTTTACATACACCTTAGCCAAATACATTTAAACTCAGTTTTTTACAATTCCTGACATTCAGTCCTAGAAAACATTCCCTGTCTTAGGTCAGTTAGGATCACTATTTTAAGAATGTGAAATGTCAGAATAATAGTAGAGAGAATAATTTATTTCAGCTTTGATTTCTTTCACCACTTCCCCAGTGGGTCAGAAGTTTACATACACTTTGTTAGTACTTGGTAGCACTGCCTTTAAATTGTTTAACTTGGGTCAAACGTTTTGGGTGGCCTTCCACAGGCTTCTCACAATAAGTTGCTGGAATTTTGTTCCATTTCTCCAGGCAGAACAGGTGTAACTGAGGTTTGTAGGCCTCCTTGCTCAACTGTATCTATATGTTCAGTTATGTTGCAATATCTACTATTGCAACATAACTGATGATGACCTGTAACATCTGATTTGGCTGCCTGCCTTTCAATAATGTCAGGTTCTGCTCCAACAGTTTGGGGATTATGTTTTCTCCTACCATGTACCTTTTTAAAGTATATTTCTTGTTTAAAATACTGCATCAGTAAACACTATTTTCTTTCTTTCATATCCTTTCGAGGTGCACATTCTGTGCCACATCTCAGGAATGAATATTTCTTTGTTTCTCGCAGAAACACTAGGAAGCCAAAAGCCACAAGTTCCCGTAAATACACCCTGGCTTTTGGGCATAACCTGACAGACTGAGTAGTGATATTTTCGTTGGGAGTAATAAAAAAGGGAAGACTGACAACCATTCAGAAAGCAGGGAGAAGCATCCACAGTACCCATTTGTTATTGGCTCTCTTAATCTTCTGTGGTCCTGCAAGCAACCCCACTTCACTTGTAACCTTCTTGAAACAAGGCGAAAGCACTTGTCCCTGTTTTTCATTACCAACTTTTACATTTCCAATCTGTCCTAATTGGAACTCAGTGTAGAGAACTTCTGCATCTCCCCGTGATACAGGTGATGCTACCCAGTGAGACCAGTGGAAACCTGATTTGGAGTATAGATAGTCTCTTCTTAAAGGTCTTTCAACCCAGGATGGGATATACTTCCAAAATAACACTAACGTGAATGCACTCACTTTTTTATAGTAATTTTATTTATCCTTCTGCTCCAGATACTCATAAATTCTTTCTCATTTATACTTCATCTCCATTCAGCTGCAAAATGATTTCAAAAGTATACTGTATGTCAGCCAAATCGTATGGCAGAATCCTAGAGTGGAATTCGAACTCTTGACCTTCTAACTTGTGCACGAGTGCTACCAGTTGTAGTTGTATTTCCCGATAAGATAAGGAAACCTGTTACATGTGACTATTACTTTATCAGATGTGGTGCATTCGCTGGTTTCATTACATTTCTTAACACGCAATCATAACATTTTAGTGAAATCAAAGTTCCTCTGCCGATGTAGAGTCACAGAGAGATACAGCACAGAAACAGGCTGTTCAGCCCACCAATTCTGTGCTGGCCATCACCCATCCATTATATATTAATCTCGTTTTATCCTCCTCACATTCCCTCTCCTAGATTGTACCACTCACCAACACATTAGAGGCAACTTGCAACAGACAATTAATCAGCCTTTGGGAATGCTGCAAGAAGACTACACACTGGAGGAAACTCATGCGGTCTGGGGGAGTACGTGCAAATTCCACACAGACAACATCCAAGGTCAGAATTGAGCTGGGATCTCTGGCACCGTGAGGTAGAGCTCACTGTGCCACCGATAAGACAAACCACTTAGGGATTGTGATTTCTTATGGCATTTTACCGAGATTAATTGCTCCCAGACATCCAGCTTTTTTTTTCCGGGAGGAACATAATTTGAAGACTCAATGACCACTGTGATGGCTTCTTAATGCTGCCTAAAACTTCATTGGATATGATTGGCTGATAACGGGGAGCGAGAATTGGAGGAGCAAATTTGTAGGGAGATAGCAGATATTTGTAGTAAGCACAAGGTTGTGATTGTGGGAGATTTTAATTTTCCACACATAGACTGGGAAGCCCATTCTGTAAAAGGGCTGGATGGTTTGGAGTTTGTAAAATGTGTGCAGGATAGTTTTTTGCAGCAATACATAAAGGTACCAACGAGAGAAGGGGCAGTGTTGGATCTCCTGTTAGGGAAATGAGATAGGTCAGGTGACAGAGGTATATGTTGGGGAGCACTTTGGGTCCAGTGATCACAATGCCATTAGTTTCAATATAATTATGGAGAAGGATAGGACTGGACCCAGGGTTGAGATTTTTGATTGGAGAAAGGCTAACTTTGAGGAGATGCAAAAGGATTTAGAAGGAGTGGACTGGGACAATTTGTTTAATGGGAAGGATGTAATAGAGAAATGGCGGTCACTTAAAGGTGAAATTTTGAGGGTACAGAATCTTTATGTTCCTGTTAGGTTGAAAGGTTAAAAGTTTGAGAGAGCCATGGTTTTCAAGGGATATTGGAAACTTGGTTTGGAAAAAGAGAGAGATCTACAATAAATATAGGCAGCATGGAGTAAATGAGGTGCTCGAGGAATATAAAGAATGTAAAAAGAATCTTAAGAAAGAAATTAGAAAAGCTAAAAGAAGATATGAGGTTGCTTTGGCAAGTAAGGTGAAAATAAATCCAAAGGGTTTCTACATATATATTAAGAGCAAAAGGATAGTGAGGGATAAAATTGGTCCCTTAGAGAATCAGAGTGGACAGCTATGTGCGGAGCCAAAAGAGATGGGGGAGATTTTGAACAATTTCTTCGGTATTCACTAAGGAGAAGGATATTGAATTGTGTTAAGTAAGGGAAACAAGTAGGGTATTTATGGAAACTATAATGATTAAAGAAGAAACTATAATGATTTAAAGAATATAAAAGTGGATAAATCTCCGGAACCTGACAGGATATTCCCTAGGACCTTGAGGGAAGTTAGTGTAGAAATAGCAGGGGCTCTGACAGAAATATTTCAAATGTCATTAGAGACAAGGATGGTGCCAGAGGATTGGCATATTGCTCATGTGGTTCCATTGTTTAAAAAGGGTTCTAAGAGTAAACCTAGCAATTATCAGCCTGTAGGTTTGACATCAGTGGTGGGTAAAGTAATGGAAAGTATTCTTAGAGATGGTATATATAATTATCTGGATAGACAGGATCTGATTAGGAACAGTCAACATGGATTTGTGCGTGGAAGGTCATGTTTGACAAATCTTATTGAATTTTTTGAAGAGGTTACTAGGAAAGTTGACGAGGGTAAAGCAGTGGATGTTGTCTATATGGACTTCATTAAGGCCTTTGACAGGGTTCTACATGGAAGGTTAGTTAGGAAGGTTCAATTGTTAGGTATTAATAATGAAGTAGTAAAATGGATTCAACAGTGGCTGGATGGGAGATGCCAGAGAGTAGTGGTGGATAACTGTTTGTCAGGTTGGAAGCCGGTGACTAGTGGTGTGCCTCAGGGATCTGTACTGGGTCCAATGTTGTTTGTCATATACATTAATGATCTGGATGATGGGGTGGTAAATTGGATTAGTAAGTATACAGATGATACTAAGATAGGTGGTGCTGTGGATAATGAAGTAGGTTTTCAAAGCTTGCAGAGAGATTTAGGCCAGTTAGAAGAGTGGGCTGAAAGATGGCAGATGGAGTTTAATGCTGATAAGTGTGAGGTACTACATTTTGGTAGGACTAATCAAAATAGGACATACATGGTAAATGGTAGGGCATTGAAGAATGCAGAAGAACAGAGTGATTTAGGAATAATGGTGCATAGTTCCATGAAGGTGGAATCTCATGTGGATAGGGTGGTGAAGAAAGCTTTTGGTATGCTGGCCTTTACAAATCAGAGCATTGAGTATAGGAGTTGGGATGTAATGTTAAAATTGTACAAGACATTGGTGAGGCCAAATTTGGAGTATTGTGTACAGTTCTGGTCACCAAATTATAGGAAAGATGTCAACAAAGTAGGGAGAGTACAGAGGAGATTTACTAGAATGTTACCTGGGTTTCAGCACCTAAGTTACAGAGAAAGGTTGAACAAGTTAGGTCTTTATTCTTTGGAGTGTAGAAGGTTGAGGGGGGACTTGATAGAGGTATTTAAAATTATGAGGGGGATAGATAGAGTTGACGTGGATAGGCTTTTTCCATTGAGAGTAGAGGAGATTTAAATAAGAGGACATGAGTTGAGAGTTAGGGGGCAAAAGTTTAGGGGTAACACGAGGGGGAACTTCTTTACTCAGAGAGTGGTAGCTGTGTGGTAACTTCCAGTAGAAGTGGTAGAGGCAGGTTCGATTTTGTCATTTAAAAAAATTGGATAGGTATATGGACAGGAAAGGAATGGAGGGTTATGAGCTGAGTGCAGGTCAGTGGGACTAGGTGACAGTAAGCTTTCGGCACGGACTAGAAGAGCCGAGATGGCCTGTTTCCATGCTGTAATTGTTATATAGTTATATGGTTATATGATATAGTTGAAGCAATAAAGGACAATGTAACACAGTGTTGAAGTGATTACATACACATCAAATACAACATTTGTTAACAGCAAAGTGGCAGGAATCTGTATTTCACTAATAATTCACCTGTTAAGAAGGGAGGAAAGCAAAAGATGGGAAATTATAGGCCAGTTAACTTGACCAGTGATTGGCAAGGTATTGGAGTCCATTATTATGAATGAGGTCTTGGAGTACTTGGAGCCACACGATAAAAAAGATAGAAATCAGCATGAGGTTTCTTAAGGGAGAATCTTGCTTGACTAATCTGTTGGAATTCTTTGAAGAAGTAGCATGCAGGATAGACAAAGGGAGGTCAGTGGTTGTTGTTTGTTTGAAACTAGAACTAGGGGACATTGCCTCAAGATTCAGGGGAGAAGATTTAGGATGGAGATGAGGAGAAACTGTTTTTCCCAGAGAGTGGTGAATCTGTGGAATTCTCTGCCCACGGAAGCAGTTGAGGCTACCTCACTAAATATATTTAAGATACAGTTAGATAGGTTTTTATACAATAGGGGAATTAAGGGTTATGGGGGGAAAGGCAGGTAGATGGAGCTGAGTTTTCGGACAGATCTGCCATGATCTTATTGAATGGCGGAGCAGGCTCGATGGGCCGGATGGCCTACGCCTGCTCCTATTTCTTATGTTTTTATGTTTGGAATTTCAGAAGCTCTGTAACACCATTTCATGCATGTGGCTGTTAAACAAGGTAAGAGCCCCAATATTACAGAAAAGATACAGGGATAGACAGAAGAGTGGCTGACAGGCAGAAAGCAATGAATGGGAATAAAGGTGGCCTTTTCTGGTTGGCTGTCAATAACTAGTAGTGTTCTGCAGGGGTGTCGGTGTTAGGAACACTTCTTTTCACATTACATGTTAATGATCTGGATGATGGCTTTGTGGCCAAGTCCATGGATGATACAAAGATATGTAGATTGAAACCTACTAAATTTTGAAAGGCATAGTTGGAGTGGATGTCTGCAATAGTGGGACCAGATGGCATAGCCTTAGAATAGGAAGATATGCCTTTAGAACAGAGATGAGGAGGCATGTCTTGCCAGTAGATGGTAAACCTGTGGAATTCATTGCCACAGACAGCTTTGGAGGCCAAATCACTGGGTATATTTAATAGGGAGGCTGATAGGTTCTTGATTAGTATGGGCATCAAAGGTAATGGAGAGAAGGCAGAACAATGGGGTTGAGAGGGAAAATAAATCAGCCATGATCAAATGGTGGAGGAGACATGATGGGATGAATAGCATAATTCTGCTCTTAGGTACTGTGCAAAAGTCTTAGGCACATACAGCGGCATGCAAAAGTCTGGGCACCTCTCAAAATTTCTGTTACTGTGAATAGTTAATTGAGTAGAAGATGAACTGATCTCCAAAAGTCACTAAGTTAAAGACAAAACATTCTTTTCAACATTTTAAACAAGATTAGTGTGTTATTTTTGTTTTGTACAATTTTAGAGTGAAAAAAAGGAAAGGAGCACCATGCAAAAGTTCGGGCACCCCAAGAGATTTGAGCTCTCAGATAACTTTTACCAAGGTCTCAGACCTTAATTAGCTTGTTAGGGCTATGGCTTGTTCACAGTCATCATTAGGAAAGGCCAGGTGATGCAATTTTCAAAGCTTTATAAATACCCCGATTCCTCAAACCTTGTCCCAACAATCAGCAGCCATGGGCTCCTCTAAGCAGCTGCCTAGCACTCTGAAAATTAAAATAAATGATGCCCACAAAACAGGAGAAGGCTATAAGAAGATAGCAAAGCATTTTCAGGTAGCCGTTTCCTCAGTTCGTAATGTAATTAAGAAATGGCAGTTAACAGGAGACACCTGCACAAATAAAACCTTCAGAGAAGATCATCAGAAGAAAACCTTTCCTGCGTCCACACCACAAAATTCATAGAAACATAGAAAACTTACAGCACAATACAGGCCCTTCGGCCCACAAAGTTGTGCTGAACATGTCCCTACCTTAGAAATTACAAGGCTTACCCATAGCCCTCTATTTTTCTAAGCTCCATGTACCTATCCAAAAGTCTCTTAAAAGACCCTATTGTATCCGCCTCCACCACCGTTGCCGGCAGCTCATTCAACACACTCACCACTCTCTGAGTAAAAACTTACCCCTTACATCTCCTCTGTACCTACTCCCCAGCACCTTAAACCTGTGTCCTCTTGTGGCAACCATTTCAGCCCTGGGAAAAAGCCTCTGACTATCCACACGATCAATGCCTCTCATCATCTTATACACCTCTATCAACATCAGAAGTTTGTAAAGGAACATCTAAACAGATCTGATGCATTTTGGAAACAAGTCCTGTGGACTGATGAAGCTAAAAAAGAACTTTTTGGCCACAATGAGCACAGGTATGTTTGGAGAAAAAAGGGTGCAGAATTTCATGAAAAGTACACCTCTCCAACTGTTAAGCACGGGGGTGGATCGATCATGCTTTGGGCTTGTGTTGCAGCCAGTGGCATGGGGAACATTTCACTGGTAGAGGGAAGAACTAATTCAATTAAATACCAGAAAATGCTGGAAGTAAACATCACACTGTCTGTAAAAAAGCTGAAGATGAAAAGAGGATGGCTTCTACAACAGGATAATGATCCTAAACACACCTCAAAATCCAAAATGGACTACCTCAAGCTGAAGGTTTTGCCATGGTCCTCACAGTCCCCCAACCTAAACATCATCAAAAATCTGTGGCTAGACCTCAAAAGAGCAGTGCATGCAAGACGGCCCAAGAATCTCACTGAACTAGAAGCCTTTTGCAAGGAAGAATGGGCGAAAATCCCCCAAACAAGAATTGAAAGACTCTTAGCGGGCTACAGAAAGCATTTCCAAGCTGTGATACTTGCCAAAGGGGGTGTTACTAAGTACTGACCATGCAGGGTGCCCAAACTTTTGCTTTGGGCCCTTTTCCCTTTTTGTTATTTTGAAACTGTAAAAGATGGAAATAAAAAAGTAACCTTGCTTAAAATATTAAAATAAATATTTCATCTTTAACTGTATGCCTTTTGGAAATTTGGTCATCCTTTACTCGCTTAGCTATTCACAGTAACAGAAATTTTGACCGGGGTGCCCAAACTTTTGCATGGCACTGTAGATCTAGCTAGAGCACCTAAGACCTTTGCACAGTACTGTAACTGTGGACACGGAGTAGGCAGTGAGTTTGTAAATCTGACGGGAGCAAAGGATATTGGGAATGGTGAGGTGGAGCACCGTGGAAGGGGTGTGGGGTAGGTGGCAGAGAAGGAGTGCCAGGGGCAGGATGTGGCGTGGGCGCAGACACACCCAGCCCTGAGGCACCAGGCAAGGTCACTTGATTCCAAACGATACAGAATCTGTCTCTGGTACTTATTGCTCCCTCCCCTCTCCCTTCCCCTTTCCCCCAACCATGACTCCCCTCTCCCTTCCCCTTTCCCCCAACCATGATTCCCCTCTCCCTTCCCCTTTTCCCAACCATGATTCCCCTCTCCCTTCCCCTTTCCCCCAACCATGATTCCCCTCTCCCTTCCCCTTTTCCCAACCATGATTCCCCTCTCCCTTCCCCTTTCCCCCAACCATGATTCCCCTCTCCCTTCCCCTTTTCCCAACCATGATTCCCCTCTCCCTTCCCCTTTCCCCCAACCATGATTCCCCTCTCCCTTCCCCTTTCCCCCAACCATGATTCCCCTCTCCCTGCCCCTTTCCCCCAACCATGATTCCCCTCTCCCTTCCCCTTTCCCCCAACCATGATTCCCCTCTCCCTTCCCCTTTCCCCCAACCATGATTCCCCTCTCCGTTCCCCTTTCCCCCAACCATGATTCCCCTCTCCCTTCCCCTTTTCCCAACCATGATTCCCCTCTCCCTTCCCCTTTCCCCCAACCATGATTCCCCTCTCCCTTCCCCTTTCCCCCAACCATGATTCCCCTCTCCCTTCCCCTTTCCCCCAACCATGATTCCCCTCTCCCTGCCCCTTTCCCCCAACCATGATTCCCCTCTCCCTTCCCCTTTCCCCCAACCATGATTCCCCTCTCCCTTCCCCTTTCCCCCAACCATGATTCCCCTCTCCCTTCCCCTTTCCCCCAACCATGATTCCCCTCTCCCTTCCCCTTTCCCCCAACCATGATTCCCCTCTCCCTGCCTCCTTCGCACTCTCAGTCCACAATAGAGACCCATATCAGAAACAGGTTCACCATCACTCACATATCATGAAATTTCTTTTTTTTTTAATGCAGCAGCAGTAAAGCGCGATACATAAAATTAATATAGTACTCTGTAATGTCTTATGGTCAAACCATCAGGTAATATTTCAATTCATGTCAGTTGTCTATAAACATTTATTTACAGTCTAGTTATCTCGATTTTTGGTGCAACCAGAAGTTCTCAGCTAAAGGGAAGAGTTCTCATAATTTGAACGTATACAAGTGAAGTAAGAGGAAGGATGGTGTCAGTCCTATCCATGGCAGATCGCCATTTCATTTGCACATTAGATGAAGAATTGTAGATACAGATAAAGCTAATGAAGTTTTCCTTTAAATATGCTTTCCTCAGAGCTTTTCTGTTTTTGTTATAATTGATCTAGAAAAATGTAGTCCTGCAGTTTCAATAAGAACTATACCAAAGATAACACGCAACTAGAAGAAAGCTGTATTGAAAGCACAGTAGCGTAGCTGTTAGTGTAATGTTATTACAGCACTAGTGACTGGGATTCAATCCCAGCCCCTGTCTGTAAGGAGTTTGTACGTTCCCCCCACAACTGTGTGGGTTTCCTCTGGGTGCCTGTTTCCTCACACATTCCAAAAATGTAGTGGTTAGTAGGTTAAGTGGTCAAAAGGTGTAATTGTGCTTGTTGTATCAGAGGGGCCTGTTACCATGCTGTATCTCTAAATGAAGGAAAAGATCAGAAATAAAACAAAGAAAGCAACAGACATAATTTTTGCAATTAAACTTGTCAATCCACAGTATATCTGGAAAATTCAGGCAGAAGATTTAGTACCAAGACAGAACATGAAATAATGATTATTGCCTTTTAATTTTTCAGCTCAATTCCTGCCCAGGCAGGAAAGGATAAAAGTTTTGCCATTGTGGTATTAATTGCCTTGTCCAGCTTTCAGTTTTCACCCCTGAACTGGAATTGTTTCTAAACTGAGCTAAGTGTTTAAAAAAAAACTCTCTTCACTTTAATGGAGCCTGGGTGACACAAGAAATTCAAATATGTTCCTTTCCTCTCCAGGGCATGTGATAAAGCTAACTCCTACAGATAAATAATGCCTTTTGTTTTCTACTGGATATTAGTTGCTACAGTCTGTTGGCACACTGCTATTCTACCTTTGGGTATTGGTTCAGGCATAGCCCATTAAGCTCAAATTTAGTCTCTACTCTTCCACGATCAACTGCGTTTGATCAGTTTCCCCTTACCTCTGGGAGATAAAATTCAAGTTCAATCCAAACTCTGAAAGTGATTTCAGCAGTAAGTGCAATTGATGTTTGTTTGTACCATTAAATAAATTAATCCAATATTTTTTTTTAATAAAGGATGCAGAGAAAATAATCAGTCTGTGGTCTTCTATTTCTTTCCTCTTTCATTATACCCAGTGCTGAGCAACAAAAGACTTCTCACCATCTACAAGGCACAGGTCAGGAATGTGATAGAATAAAATATTCTCTGTTTGAAAGAAGATTCAACAACTCTCAAGAAGCTCAAAACTATCCTGGACAAAGCAGCCTGATCAATTGGCACCCCATACTCCACTCAAAACATTAATTCGTTTCACCAAGGGCTGCAATCTGTATCGAGCACAAACCAGGTCACTCTGACAGCACCTCCAAAATCCATGATCTTTACTACTAAGAAGAACAAGGGCTTCAGGTGCATGACAGTACCACCACCTGTTGATTCCCCTCCAAGTCATAAACCATCCTGACTTGAAATATATTATCTTCCTTCATTGTTGCTGGGCCTAAACCCAGGAACTCCTCTCGTAACACTGTGGGAGCACTTTCACCAAAGGAACTCCTCTCGTAACACTGTGGGAGCACTTTCACCAAAAGGCTGCAGTACTTCAAAGCACTATCGCTTTCTCAAGGGCAGTTCTGATGGGTAATAAAAGTTAGCTTTACTAGTTGGGCCCTGATCCTAAGAAAGGAAATATAAGAACAAAATGATTTAACTTGTATGTGTACTGCTCTTTCAAGAATGTTGTTAATTTGTCATCCACCTTCCTAGATTATGCAGACTAACTTAAAACATTTTTAAAATTGTGCTATTTGGTTTATAGTGCCTGTCTTCATTCTTCCTGCCAAAATATATTCCTTCAGTTTTGAGTTATATTCTACCTGCCATTTTATCAGACCATTTATGTCTATTTAGTGTATTATCTGCCTTACTATTCATGCCATTTCTGAATTATATGTTCCCCAAAGACCTTAAATGAATTTACTGTTCATTCTTGTTCAGGTCATTGAAATATGGAAAAGAACAGTAGATCCAACACCAACCCCTAGGGGTCAGCATTGCACACTTCCTTCACGTCTTTGAAATATTAAATGCCATTATTCTCCATATTCTACCAGTTCTACCCTTTAACCCCATGGGCATCAAATTTGTTAATAAATCTATTATGTGGTATTTTGTTAAGTATTCTTCAAAGTCCACATATTAGCCAAATTATCCCATTAATATTCTCCATTACTTCAGAGAACACAAACAAGTCAGTCAAATACCATTCATCTGTAGTACAGCCATTGCTAGTTTTCAATTATTTAGCTATAGTTTTCTAAGTGTTATTTACTTCTGTTCTGGGTTAGCAGCTCTGAAAGTATCTCCTTCTATTGGTTTTAAACTGACAGGCCCTCAGTTGCTGTTTTATCCTCTTTTGCCTTTGATCATTGTACAATATTTACAATTTCCTAACTGCCTGGTGTCACACTCATACCTAAAAGAAAACCGTGTGTGGCCAGGCCTCTGCATCTGTAACCCTACATTCCCAGAAACCCAAGACATATCACATTCAGACTTGGCGAGTTTACCTGAACTCTACCAAACTTCTTATATCTCTTCTATTTTAACCAGCTTATTTACTTTACAGCTTCATCATTTACTAAGTCATCAGCAGCACCCCCTTTTGTGAAATAAAAACTGAAAATGCCAAAAACACTCAGTAGTTTGGTTGGCATCTGTGGAAAGAGAAACACGTTAAGATTTTAGGTTGAAGCTCCAAAATTGTTTCTAGCATTTTCTATTTTCATGTCAGATTTATAGTATTTGTAGTTTTATTATTTTCCCTGTTTTTAAGTGAAGGTGGATGGACAGTGCTCAGCCCTGCCCTCTGCTGGCACAATTGGGTCCCATGATTTCCCCCCCCCCCCCTGCTCAATGTGATCCATTATGGATCAGTAAGTCACAAAATAGCAGTAGTAACACATTCAGTCACATTTGACAATGTTCTGGAAATTTGGCTGAGTACATAAGTCATCTTGCACTACTTGACTAACTTATTTCATACTATATTCCTTTGGGAAAGTTGTGTTAGAAACAACATTACATTGTTCCAGCAGTAACTGTTCAGCCATTGGCAGGCAGTCACTCCCCAAACAAGCATTTTTATTGTTGTGTAAACACAACATGCTGGAATTATATCCAGGCCTGACCGTGTATAGAAACAACCCTATCATCTTGATCCCCCATTGTATCCCCTCCCCACACTATGTTATTCATCTTTTCTCATAAACTTGTTTCTGCTTAATATGTTTTCCTTGTACATTTTAGAATCAGCTTGTTTTCTACTGCACAGAAAACCGGTATTATTACAAAGCTTTCTTTCCATTGCCTTTTGTCATCCAGGAAACTCAGAGTTCACTTCTCCCCTGTGGAAATGTTCCAATCTGTACCCAATTGTTCAGTGACTGTTTGTTGCCATTCCTTCATATGTTTTTTTTTGCTGCTGCCATCGGGAAGGAGATACAGGAGCCTTCGATCCCACACCACCAGGATATCTTCACTCACCTCAACAATGAACTGATTCCACAGTCAATGGACTCATTTAGAGTTAAAATCAAAAGAGGGAAAATAGAACAAGAAAATTCCCATAACTGAGTTGCTCCTGGTTGAGGAAATATCAGGCATGTTACAGAAAGAGTGGGAGAAGAGTGATACAGTTGGGGCACAGCTAGTCATTATAATAATTCTAAATTCCTTACATGATGGAAAGGAACGTCTCAAATCCAAATTTTCACTGAAAGTAGTCTAGGCAGCAGAGTAGGAAATGAAAGCGGGGGTATTAAATTGCACTCCTCCATAAGCAAATGGACAAAACTGTGGAAAAAGGATCTCAAATTAGACAGATGTAGATCCAAACAGCGTAAAACTGAGTGCTCTGTAAAATGTTGAAAACCTTGAAGCAATGTGGGATGTAAACTGTTTTGTAGAGGAATCAGTAGCAATGTCTGGGGAGAGGCATGGAGAATGAATCAGAAAAGCTAATGGGATGTAGTTTTGTTATCTTGCAGCATACAAGGAGGCAGATGTAGAAATTATGTATAGCAAAACAATTCACAAACGAAAACATTCTGAGCACCCCTGCAGCTATTCGTCCCCTTCGAATGGATGGACTTGCTGATTTCCCAGCAGAGGGAACCACAACAGGTTTGCATTCTGTCACTATAATGTCAGAGCACTGTCAGCAAAACCCATGTGAAAAGCAGCCAACAAGTTCACCACCTCTCCAATCCTGACATTGCATTATAGAACTGCTAGTAACTTCCAGCAAGTTCAGCCTATTGTTCTAATTGCTTGATCCAATGCAACTTGCTAGCACCGCAGTTTGTACCCAACTACTGAATATTTAAATAAACAGTATCCTTTTAAGCGTAAAGTTCAATGTATACATTGTTCCTTCAATGACTAAAATTACATTAAATGATGGCGTGCTTTTTTATTGTAGTTTCTGCATTATTAAATGTACCAACACAAATCTGTAAGAAGAATTTTGTTAGGCGTTTAACTTAAAACTAACTTGTGAATACTTCGCTTCATTAATACAGTGTATTGCCATAAATGTCTTTGGAGTGGTATTTCTTTATTTTGAAAGCACAGCAGTGGATCTCAGAACATCTGCAAAGGATTCATCGATATTTCTAAAATAAACCTTTTCTCAAGTATTAATTATAATTTGCTCAATTATAATTAATTTGTTCAAGACCTCAAATACATTAAATGGTCAAGGCTGTGGATTATGTCATCTTATGCTGCAGTGTCAAATTTATTGTTGCTATTAAAGTACATAATGCTGCTACGATGAGAACATTTTTATCTGTATTCTGCTTGTATAAAGTGTTTGAGATTTGAATGCGGCTTTTATAAGTCACACTGGAACATCACGCAGCATTGTCATAAAGATATTAACCTTTTGACGGTCAAGTATGATTTGTAGTCATGAGCATATTAAAAAATTACTGACCTAACTATGGTACGCAGTTTATTTAAAGTGGACTGAAATAATCCACAGAAAATCCCTGGATGCCGTGTCAATCATCAGGTATTTGTGAGAAATTTCTGATCTTATAAAGTTGTTGTGTAGAGTACATATCAGCTCAGCCTTGCAAGAAAAGAGAGAATAAAGGACATACGAAATAGAAGTTGAAAAAGGCACATCTGCCTCTCATGCCCATTGTGTCATTTAGTGCAACAGTTGATCTTGTACTTTAAGGTCACACTTATCAATATTGTTTGAGAGATTTTCAGATATTAGAAGAATTAATGTTGACTATACTCAAGTAACTGAACCTTCACAGCCACTTGGATAGAGAATTTTGAAGACTTACTACATTCCTGACGAAAATCCTTTTCATTTTAGTCCTGAATAGCCAGCCCATTATTTTGGGACTGCATCTCCTCATACTAGAGATCCCAGAGAGGGGAAACATCAAACCCACACCCACCTCATTAAACTTTGTAGGGATTTAGTGTGTTTAATGAGATCACATTTAATTATTTTGAACTCAAGAGAGCCTAGGCTATGTCTGCTTGAACACTCCTCAGATTATCTAAGTTGTTATTCCAAGAATTGCTCATGAACCTTCACTACACTTCTTCCATTGCAAGTATCCATAAAAAGGGAGCCCAGTACTCAGATATAGTCTTACCAGGGCCATATATAGATAGATAGATAGACACTTTATTGATCCCAAAGGAATTTACAGTGTCACAGTAACATTACATGTGCACAAGTATACAAATATTAGAAGACAAGCCAGAAAGAATGGCCAGAAAGAGGAGGGGGTCATCACTTCCCCAGCTATAAGTTGACACATTATAGAACCTAATGGCTGAGGGTAAGAATGACCTCATATCGCACTCTTTGGAGTAGTGCAGTTGTCTTAGTCTATTACTAAAAGTGCTCCTCTGTTCAGCTAAGGTGGCCAGCAGAGAGTGAGAAACATTGTCCAGAATTGCCAGGATTTTCCATAGGGTCCTTTGTTCTATCACAGTCTTCAGTGTGTCTAGTTTGACTTCTATAACAAAGCCAACCTTTGTAATCAGTTTATTGAGCCTGTGTTGATGCCATTACCACAGCCTACCAGTGCATAGAAGATTGTAATGGTGACAACAGACTGGTAGAGCATGTGAAGGAGAGGCCTGCATACTCCAAAGGACCTCAATCTCCTCTAGAAGTAGAGGTGACTCTGGCCCTCTTGTACACAATCTCTGTGTTGATGCTCCATTCAAGTCTGTCATCCAGGTGCACCCCCAGGTACTTGTTGGTCCTCACCACATCCACATCCTCACCATCAGTAGTAACAGTGCACGACATTTCCACTCTTCCACACCCCCCGTGTAAAGAAATTTCTCCTCATTTCAGTCCTAAAGAGACTTCACCCTCATCTGAGGCTGTGACCCCTGTTTCTACATACTTCACCCAGAGGAAACATTCTCACTAATCCTTTTGGGGTCATATAATGTGTCTGGTGCTCCTGGTGTGGCTTCCTATATATCAGTGAGACCTGACGTATATTGGGAGACCGCTTCGCCGAGCACCTACGCCAGAAGAAGGGGGATCACCCATTTAAATTCCACTGCCATGATTGAATAACTTGCAGTGTTTGCAGGTTCTGAAGCTTGAGAGAATGCAAGGGTAGGGGACATTGCATGAATACTGAGCCCCAATCTGATTGATTGTATTATTGTACTTGGTGCAGGCCTTTGCCGTTCTGCAATCCCCCCCGTGTTGTACGAACTCTTGTCAGAAGCTGCAGTTACATTAGAATGAGTTTCCCAGGCTGCACCCATATAGCATGTCCTCTTTGAGAATTGCAGGTTGCCTTTAATCAGTGTTAACTAACTTCAGTAGTCTAACTGTGCACATAATTGTCCCCCCTTGTTGCACAAAAGCAATCAGTAGCAATGTTAGTGATGGTTGAACACCGAAATTGAAAGAGCAATATGAGAACATGTTATTGTTAGTGATATGTGGCTGAATGATGATAATAACCAGTTCATTTTAAATGAGTTAATAGCTCCATTAAAATAATTGATAAAGGTACTGGATAAGCTTTTCTCCAAATTTTCAGTCATATCCAGCATATATTTTAAAACTTAAAAAAAACAGAAAGCATTTGTAATGCTATGTAACCAGAATCATAGAACTTTGCAGCAAAAGGGAAAACATTTGGCCCACAGAGTTTGTGCAAGCTCATTTGTAAAACTCCCAGGTTAATCCTCCTCCAATTTATGGATTACTGCCTTTCGTATTACGTAAGTATTCGGCCAATCCTTCTGAGAGATAAACTCCTTCATTTGTGTCATAAATGTGTATTGCCTTATTTGGAAATGGTGCCCCTTGGTTTTAGTATCCCCATGAGGAATGACATCCTCTCATGTAAAGGGTGTGATAACGAATCAGAATCAGGTTTATTACTGACATATGTTGTGAAATGTGTTGCCTGTGTAACAGTACAGTGTAATACATAAAAAATAGCACAAGCTGTGTCAGAAGAAGGAGCAATAATTTGGAGATACATTGAATCTTAAATTACCAGGAGAGGGAAAAAGGACCAGAAATGTGAGGTATGGGACTGAAATGTGTTGAGTCAATAGTACTGCTGAGTTTTGAGATCACGTTGAGTTTCATCAGGAAAAGTAAAGGGAGCCAGAGACAGGTCAGAATGAGATGGGCGAGAGATTGAAGAGAGTGGCAAACATAAATTCAGGTCCCCCACACATACAAAAGTTTTTTGTAAAATAATCACCCAATCTATATTTAGTTCCTATGATTTAACATTGACTGAATGCAGTACACTAGACTGGAAGAAGTTAACAGTGTTTCACGTTGAAACTGGTTGGGTCCCTGGGTGGTGGGAAAGGGTAGTTATAGTTTAAGAGTCTTCAATATTATCAATACTTAAAGCTGTCTTTGTCCATGCCAAATAATATAAAACATGTAATCATTTGAAAAGCTGCAACAGGAGCATATCAGGACATTGCGCTGACCAAAATGCTGATTTGAATGCCCCTTCATCTTCAAATGAAGTACAGTTGGCCCTCCTTATCTGCGAGAGATTGGCTCCGAGACCCCCCGCGGATACCGAAAAACACGGATGCTCAAATCCCTTATTTAACCTGGCTCAGTGCGGTGGTCTTTAGGACCCAGCAGAACCCCGGACTTTATTTAACATGTCAGTGCGGTGGACATTAGGACCTGGCAGTGTAGCTCTGAATCTGCAGTGTTTCTGTTCACGAAAATAATCATGATCACGATTGAAAATAAGGTGGAAGTAATAAAGCGATTGGAAAGAGGTGAAACGCCATTGGTCATCGGAAAAGCGTTAGGTTACAGTCGGTCAACGATCGGAACAATTTTAATGGAGCATGTGAAAGGCCCTGCCCCGATGAAAGCTACAATTATTACTAAGCAACGCAGTGGTTTAATTATTGAAATACGTATGTTTCTTAAGTGTTTTATATGTATAGAAAGGTAAAATATGTACTATATACTAAGAAAAACGTTTGACTAACTGACACTAAATAATACCGGATGTACCTGTTCCGACTTCAAATCTGACTTAAAGACGGACTGAGGAATGGAACTTGTTCATAACTCGGGGACTGCCTGTACTTAAGTCATTCCTAGATTACTTATAATACCTAATACAATGTAAATGCTATGTAAATAGTTATTATACTGTATTGTTTAGGGAAAATGACAAGGAAAAATAGTCTGTACATGCTCAAACAACAAATGCTGGAGAGAGAACTTTCGGGTTTTCCCGATCCGCGGTTGGTTGAATCCGCGTATGCAGAATCAGCGGATAAGGAGGGCCGACTGTAGTCGTAATTTTTGCCCAATGGAGAACTCAAGTGAATATTCCATATATTGAAGGAGGTCATCTAAAATACTCTGGCAGCTCAGGAGACTGAAGGGATTTGACCCCATTGTGTTATAAATTATTGGAAAATATGCATGTAATTCTACTACGTACTTAAATAGTTTAGAGAGGTAAAGGAATTATTGACTATGTAATGTGAGAGTTTGAAATCTTTAAACCCTGCAATTCTGGATAGTGCGCCTGAATACCAAATATATGTTCAACTGTTTGGAGAGAAGCAGTATACATGGCTAAAGAGAAGGTCATGCCTGATGATTGAGTGTTTGAGGAGATGGTAAATTTGATGGATGGGTTGCCCACAAGGCACAGTGTGAAATCCCTCATAAAATCCCATTTTTAAAGTTCATAGAGTTGAAAGAAAACTATTGAGTTGGTTAGAAAATTGGGGCAGAGCCCAGAGACATCAGGATAAATGGGCAAATAGCCAGTTTGGCATGAAACAAGAATCTGTGTTGGATGACAATTTTTAACCATATCAATAAAAGATGGAAGGGAAAGGAATCCGTTCACATACATTGATGAGAAACAGTGGCAACATTTTGGATAATAATTAAGAAAGCATTAAGTTGCAAAGAAATTTTAATGGATAGAGCAAATCATCAGAATGGTAAAACATGCGTTTCAGTCTGGGTGATCTTGAGGTTATTAACTTTGAATATAGAACAGAAGAGAGTACTTTCTACATTGTGAAAAACTGGCAGTGGAGGTTTGGAGACCTAAAGGTCCATATACATGGACAGGTGTAGAAAATGAAGACCTACGATGGGCAGTGAAGTTACTCTACCGCCTGTTTACAAAATATTGATCAGACCACACCTGGAATTCTTTGAGGCAGTTCTGGATACTTTAGATCAGGAAGAATATATTTCACAGAATGATACTTCTTTCCATGAAGCACTTACCAGGTATATCAGTGTTAATGCACGTGGTTAATTTACCCATTTTCCTACAGATTCTCTTTATCCATTTCCCACTGTTGCCATCACTACCCATGGGTTTCAGAGAAGGATTGCCATGCTTTTTTTAAAATATGAGGTGGTAATAAGTAAGACCTTGACAGTATCAGTACAAGAGAAGCTATTCACATTTTTCACTGGAGAAGTCTTTGAAGGATGCTGCAATAGAGTTATATTGCATGTTCTATTCACACCGGCTCCCAAACTCCCCCACAGACTGAGCACATTGTGTTCATCAAGGTCGTAACAACCTGTGACGTTGAGTCTCAAGATCTAATTAGCTGCAGAAATCTGTGTAAAAGAAATCACTGATGCTTTGTTTTCTTCAGTAAACAACTTCATTTCCAAACTCATGGCAATTGACAACAGCTTGGGAGAGTATTTTTCTTAAACTTGAGTAGTTAATTTCACAAAGGGTGTTTAGGTACACTTGTCTGGCCCTGCATGCTGCAGTCCAC
Organism: Hemitrygon akajei; assembly: GCF_048418815.1. NCBI lineage: Eukaryota > Metazoa > Chordata > Chondrichthyes > Myliobatiformes > Dasyatidae > Hemitrygon > Hemitrygon akajei. Next base: position 146,328,611 of record NC_133133.1, on the reverse strand, counting down.
AGCACCCGTACCTATATGAATAGATAACTATTTGTCAATGACAGTACTGAATGCTGTACGTTAGTGTTTTTTTATCATAGAGAAACATAGAAAACCTTCTGCACAATACAGGCCCTTCAGCCCACAAAGCTGTGCTGAACATGTCCCTACCTTAGAAATTACCCACGGTTACCCTTAGCCCTCTATTTTTCTGAGCTCCATGTACCTGTCCAGGAGTCTCTTAAAAGACCCTATCGTATCCGCCTCCACCACCGTTGCTGGCAGCCCATTCCACGCACTCACCACGCTCTGCGTAAAAAAACTTATCCCTGATATCTCCTCTGTACCTACTTCCAAGCACCTTAAAACTGTGCCCCCTCATACTAGCCATTTCAGCCCTGGGAAAAAGCCTCTGACTATCCACATGATCAATACCTCTCAACATCCTATACACCTCTAACAGGTCACCTCTCATCCTCCGTCGCTCCAAGGAGAAAAGGCCGAGTTCACTCAACCTATTCTCATAAGGCATGCTCCCCAATCCAGGCAATCATGGCAGAAGTAACAGTGCTTTCATTTGAAGTAACAATATATCACACCTGATGATGCCAAACAAGTTGAGATTGTGAATACTGAAAAAGATGTAATAAGACTTCAAGGTAATATAGACAAGCTAAGTGAGAGGCAGAAGGAATATAACAGGGAAAGATGCAAGATCATTTGCTTGTCCTGACAAAACATGAAGATTAGATGCTGTTGATAATCAAACAGTGCTAAGTGAGCTTGTTTACTGAAAATGCCCTAATATTGTACATAGTATACCGCAATAAGTGCCAGCGTACAAGTAATTGGTATGAGCAGCTGGTGTCTATCACAAGTCCTGGTTATGTGACCACTGACACCAGGCAGGCAATCTCTGCAGAGAATTGGTAACAGCTGGAATCACCCATTTTGTAAGACACTGCCCAGAAGAAGGCAGTGACAAACTACTACTGTAGAAGCATCTGTCAAGAACAATCTTGGTCACCACGATTACCCATTTCATAGGACATGGCATATAATGAACGGATATATTTGCCTTAGAGGGAGTGAAGTGGAGATTCACTCTGACTGGTTCCAGGAATGGTGAACTTGCCCTTTCAGAGATTTAGCAGACCAGACAAGTATTCTTTCAAGGTTAGCAGAATGAGAGGTGATCTCCAGTCCTGCTGAAGGGTCTCAGCCTGAAACGTCGACTGTACTCCTTTCCATAGATGCTGCCCGACCTGCTGAGTTACTCCAGCATTTTGCGTGTGTTGCTCTGGATTTCCAGCATCTGCAGACTTCCTCATGTTTATAATACCTCTTCTTATTCAGCACACTCATCCTCTACCCTTCCTCCTCCCAGACTCCATCCAGACAGTGACAGAACAGCGAAAAGGAAAGATAAAATGTGAGAACACGATCTAATAATTGCAGACACTAGCCATGGAGTTGAGGTGACAGGCAGCACTTGCCTGTAGTGAGACACTCACTACAGTCAGCTTACCACCTGAGAGGGGTAAACAGTCACCCACCCAAATCCCTGCAGTGAAATGGCACGGGTAGAGGACTTGGATGAGAATGCTAACGTGACAGTTTACGGTGGGAAACTGACGAACACCTTGTGCTTTAGAAAGTCTGCCAGAAAGCATACACGGAATATCAAGGAGACGAGGGACTCCAGCAACAAGCTGACACAAAGTTTAGTGCAGTTTAGAGATTGCCCTTCTCAGTGTAGGAGCAATAGGCAACTTTATTAACACATTTGGTGGCCACTACTGTCCTTTGCCTCTGCTTACACTAATCCCGGCTCAGACACTTGCCGTGCAATCCCAGACTACTGCCATCGTGGCTGCGGATACCGCTGCTGAGCGGAGCTCCCGGGATGTCACAGCAAGATGCCTTCCAACAGGGTAACAGGATCGCCCAAGGTGCGGCCCCTAATCTCCATAAAGCACAAATCTGGTTAGGGGTAGGATCGCAAATATTGTCAGGGCAACAATATCTGCGATCCCACCCTTGCCCTTTGCGGTTGCCTGCTGAGAGTCATTCAAAGGTGCAGTGCGATTCTAAGCCAGTACAGTCCACAGCTGTCCAATCTGTTCTCAACGTCTGCTGAATTTGTACTCGTTCACGCTGCAGTCACTAGCATAGCAGGGCTTGTATGAGCACTAAGGGAGTGACTGGAAAGCATACATGGGGTACTTGGCTGTATCTGATTTATCAGTTTAGTTTTTACTCTCTTTTTACGGCCACTGGGTACATTCTAACTTTGACAAGTAGGGTGGCTGGGATTGCGCCTGTGAAGTGCACAGTCAGAATAGCTGCTCTCAGACTGCCCGGCTAGGGATGAGTTTGCTATGTTCCCTCTCGCTCCTCCTGCTCTGCACCGACTTCGTACGGCAAGGTCTGCGCCCGTGCAAATTGTGACAAGGTGCAACACGCAGCAAAGCACAACAAACTTTTCAAAGGTCTTTATTGCCTAAAATGCTGAGGTTCCTCCAGAATGTTCCAGAACATGCCAGTCCTCTACTCAGTTAGATTGGATGGAGCATGGTATTTGTTGTACTTCAAGTTCCTCGGCATCCACATCACCGAGGACCCCATGTGGTCTGTACACACCGGCTGTGTGGTGAAAAAGGCACAACAGCGCCTCTTTCACCTCAGACGGTTGAGCAAGTTTGGGATGGGCCCCCAGATCCTAAGAACTTTCTACAGGGGCGCAATTGAGAGCATCCTGACTGGCTGCATCATTGCCTGGTATGGAAAATGTACCTCCCTTAATCGCAGGATTCTGCAGAGAGTGGTGCGGACAGCCCAGCACATCTGTAATTGTGAACTTACAATGATCCAGGACATTTACAAGGACAGGTGTGTAAAAAGGGCCTGAAGGATCACTGGGGACCCGAATCACCCCAACCACGATCTATTCTAGCTGCTATCATCCAGGAAATGGGACCGCAGCATAGAAGCCAGGACCAACAGGGTCCAGGACAGCTTTTTCCACCAGGCCATCAGACTGATTAACTCACACTGATCTGAGTGCATTTCTGTGTTACATTGACTGTCCTATTTATTATAAATTGCTATGATTGCACATTTCACATTTAGACAGACATAACGCAAAGATGATTACTCCTCATGTATGTGAAGGATGTAAGAAATGAGGTCAATTCAATTCAAATGCCTCCAGGTAAGGTTGCGTATCAGAGTCAAGAGCTACAGGATAGGATGACAGCTCTTCTCATTAAGTGTCCACCCTTTCATGCGGTATGCTGGCTCAGATATGTACAGCACCGTGAACTGGTGCAGAATGGTGACTGCTTCATGGACACCCGGAATCAACTGTTCCGATACACCCTGAAGCATTACGTAAAACCTATACGTTCTGGGTCTTGAAGTTCATCCCCAATGTGACAAAAGCATATTTGATGCAACTCTGCACATTCGAGAAGCCCCCAGTCTTGTCAAAACCATAGAACCCCTCATCCCATTGTCTTCAGCAAGAGAGATCAGACAAATGCGATTCACTTGGAGTAAAGAAAAACTGTGATATCCCACACAACAGGCTGCAGCTTGTTATGCTGGACAGAGGCAGGTGTGTAAAAGTAACTTTAACAGTGAGTAGTGAAGTGGTTCTGGCCCCGTTGTTATGAAAGTTCTCTCAACCATATTTCATTGAGGACCTCTTAACTGTATTGGAGTTACGTCAGTCTTTGCTCTATAACAGGGTAGATGTAGTAGAATTCATCTCAGAAAGTCTCTGATGGAAGCAGCCTGCTCTATGCCCCTTTTTCTCTATTCTCCTGCTTTACCTCGGCCCTGCCTTTAGTCTCCTCATTCTCTGTATCATGCTGCAGTCCTGGGGCCGTGATCAGCCCCCACTGCTTCTCCAAGGTGTTGTGCATTGCACCTTGTCTGAAACAGTTGGCACAGCCTATGCTCCTTGCATGCATGCACAAAAGATAAATTGCACAAATGTTGACTTTGGTAGTGCCCCCACACAACTTAACTTTGCAGCCTCTTACTTATTTTCAAACTAGCCGAAGGTCCACATTATAAAGCAGTGTAAAGAAAAGTAAGAGATCATTTATAATCACACAAATCTCGAAGAAGGATGGCCAAAATGTAGTAGTTTCCGGGTACTGACTGCATTATTCTTTGATCTCATTGCAGATTTCCAAGATACTTCATGGAGCTCAGATGAAGAAAAGTGATCTCGTCAAAATGTGCAAATTCAATAGGGTAATGGTAATGGGGAGTCCAGAACCTGAGAAAAAGCCTCCGGATAATAGATCTTTGGTACTGAAAGGAGGAACCTTTCAGTGTTGTGAAATCTGGAATTTGTGTTGTGAATCTCAATCTGTGTTGTGAATCTCTGGAATTTTCTCCCTAACTGTGTGAATGCCGAGTTATTGCTTATGCTCAAGGTCAAGCTCAAGTGTAGGGCAAACCAAACAGGCAGGAAGATGGAGCTGAGGCCAGCGATCAGATCAGCCATGATCTTTATGGGTGGTGGAGCAGGCTTAAGAGGGGCATAGGCTGTACTCTATTTCTTACCTTATTACGGTTTCACAATTCCTATTCTTTCTCAGTCACACTTAACTGCTTGATGCAATAGCTCGTGCACATTCTACTCCATTTCAAAATGTTAATTTCCAAAGCCAAATTGAGCCTGCAAACAGTACCATAAGGTGCTTTTTGTATACTCGCTGCCCCATAGTTTCTAAATATATCTTATTACTTATTGTTCAATGGCCTCTGAACACAATGGTTCAAACCTTGCATGGTAAATTACTTACAATCTTAGGATCTGTGTATAGATACAGAATTATCCCTACTGCTGTCAGCTGTCTTCAGTATTTTCCAAGAATTTGTTCCAACATTGAACAACTTCTGGAGTCTTGCTGTGTGGCCTGAATTAGCTGTAGTTCCTTAACTTTAACGTTGCGGAATCTGCTCAAGCAATCTGCAGCAGCTTTGACCTGACACAAAACAAACTCTCTATTCACATATTTAATTCACATTTTTTAAGAAACTAGTTGAGATTTTGTTTTTTTTCCCCCAGAGTCTTTTAATATTTTTAAATTGTTTCATTTGCTTTGAATTGTTAGAATAGTTTTAGAATGTTTCAAATGATCAGAGATATTCAGATGTGACAGTGTTTTATTATGGCTTTCTAAGCTTTCTTTCAGCTGCTTCATGGGCCGAGCAGTCCTGCTCCTCCTTCCTGCCCCATATACCCCCAATTTCATACACATGGCCTTGCTAGCTGAGAGGAGCTTACCATCAAGGATAGTCAACTGGCCAAACTGACCGTCAAATGGACTTGTGGGGTCCTTGAAATGTTAGCCCAGATTTAGCTTGTCAGTAGTAGAAGGTTCTACATCACCAAGAATTAATCATTAAACACACTGCATTAATCTCTGAGCATTAATTATTAAACAATTTACTCATTTTTTTGTATCTGACGTATTAATGGTACGTGGAAGCGGACAAGGCGGAGCACTGGACTTGTATTAATAAGGAAATACCTAAAAGATTATGAAATGCATGCACACAGAACATAACATTGGGTACGCATGCACAAACCCCTCTAAATTTAAATTTCAGTCTATGGCCCAAAGTGCAAATTAGAGTGAATATTGAGATTAAAAACTTAAAATGTTCACCCACTCATTTAATAAAACACCCCACTAACTGGTTCATTACTTACTCTTCATTAAGCAGACTGCTATGCAAAATTTTAAGGTAGTATAAAACCTCTTTAAAAATTGCTCTGGGAATTCATCTTTCCAATATCTTCGACCTTCAACTAAAAATAATTCAGGACTACAAAAGCATGAATATACATAAATGATGTTTCTGAAGTATTCATGTGAAACCTTCATCAGGATTCATTGTGAGCAGGATTACAACCTTAACATTAATCAATCCTTAAGTGTCTCAAAGATTTCTTCTCTCTCTGAAAGCAGCATTTATTATCTTTCTCTAACTACCCGAGAAGACAATGATGCTTATACACTGGGAGAAGACCAAAGCACTGTTAGATAAAGAGTTACTTAAAAAGGAGATTTGTGGTGGTCACTATTTGGAAAGTCATCCTAGCAGTTATAGACAACACTGCAGCCATGGTATTATGGTGATGGACAGGGGGAGCATTTAAGATCCCATCCAAACCTAATGACTTTTTTAAAAAAGTAGCACCAGCCTTCCTCGTACCTTCCCATAATCAATTTTTATCCGAACCAGGATCTTAACTTTTATTTTTATGGTGACATCATCATCATAATCATCATCTTCCCAGGTAAAAAATGCAAAACACTCACTTAGTATTTAGTTGTGCTACCAGAGCAGGCTAGCATTTTGTTCTCCAGTCAATCCTCCTCTCACTGCTTTTACTATTTACATAAGGAACAATTTTGGGGAAGTACAGGCAGTCCCCAGGTTATGAAAGGCTTTCATTCTTCAGAGGTGTCCTTAAGGGTTTTTTCTGTATGTCAGAATGTTTGTTTTCCGTAGTAACCTGTATTGTATCGTTCTCTATATATACTTGCTAGAATTCTTTCCTTTTGTTGAATAATCAGCCTAACATCACCAACAATTAAACTAATAGAATATATACTACTTCTTAGCCATTAATGAATGCCATAATACATTTTATTATTATTACAGCTTTAAAAATGCTTTAAAAGTGGGCAGTTTTTTTGTAAAGTCAGGTTATTCATAACCTTGGGAGCACATGTAGTATCAAAAGCTGACCAGTGTTTTCTAAAACAAAAGCCTATTCACAAAAGAAAGCTCAAAATGCCCAAGTGTAGTGCAAAACAAGTAATTATGCTAAAAATGTAAAGGGCCACACACTTGCAACTTCAGTTGTAGATTTTCCCAATCTCCTTTCACTAATAATGATGGAACAAAGAAACATAAGTGTACAAAAGACTAAAAGGGCATAGAATATATGAATGTACAAGATTTATTTTCTAAAGAGCTCTGGGGGTATGCAACCCTTCACTCTGAAAATTGTTATTTTTGACATTTGGTATGTTTTTTCTGCATTTTGGAATTCACAATAGATCAACTGACCTATTCCACCCTGTCTCTGCAAACCTGTCCACAATCCTAATGATTACAGATGGTTACATGAACAAAGTAATTAATAATTTTGAAATAACCAAGAAAGACTAATATTGAAATAAAAACAGAAAGCTGAAGCAATAAAGTTAAATGAGCTATTAAGTGTCAATGTATAAAGATGTACAAAACCCATTTCCAGAAAAGTTGGGATATTTTCCAAAATGCAATAAAAACAAAAATCTGTGATATGTTAATTCATGTGAACCCTTATTTAACTGACAAAAGTACAAAGAAAAGATTTTCAATAGTTTTACTGACCAACTTAATTGTATTTTGTAAATATACACAAATTTAGAATTTGATAGCTGCAACACACTCAACAAAAGTTGGGACAGAGGCATGTTTACCATTGTGTTACATCACCTTTCCTTTTAATTACACTTTTTAATCCTTTTGGAACTGAGGATACTAATTGTAGTAGATTTGCAATTGGAAATTTTGTCCATTCTTGCTTGATATAAGACTTCAGCTGCTCAAAAGTCCATTGTCTCCGTTGTCTGATTCTCCTCTTCATGATGCGCCATACATTTTCAATAGGAGATAGATCTGGACTGGAAGCAGGCCAGTCAAGCACACGCACTCTGTGTCTACAAAGCCACGCTGTTGTAGTCTGTGCAGAATGTGGTCTGGCATTGTCCTGCTGAAATAAGCATGGACGTCCCGGGAAGAGACGTCGCCTTGATGGCAACATATGTCTCTCTAAAATCCTAATATACGCCTCAGAGTCAATGGTACCTTCACATACATGCAACTCACCCATGCCGTGGGCACTGATGCACCCCCATACCATCACAGATGCTGGCTTTTGCACCTTTCGCTGATAACAATCAGGATGGTCGTTTTCATCTTTGGCACGGAGAATTTGACGCCCGTTTTTTCCGAGAACTAGCTGAAATGTGGACTCATCTGACCACAGCACACGGTTCCACAGTCTTTCGGTCCATCTGAGATGAGCCCGGGCCCAGAGAACTCGCCGGCGTTTCTGCATAGAGTTGATGTATGGCTTCCTCCTTGCGTAATACAGTTTCAAGTTGCATTTCTGGATGCAGCGACGGACTGTGTTAAGTGACAATGGTTTTCCGAAGTACTCCCGAGCCCAGCTGGCTATAATTGTCACAGCAGCGTGATGGTTTCTTAGGCAGTGCTGCCTGAGGGCTCGAAGATCACGCGCATTCAACAGTGGTTTCCGACCTTGCCCTTTATGCACTGAGATGTCTCTGAATTCTCTGAATCTTTTCACAATATTATGTACTGTAGGTGTTGAAAGACCTAAATTCTCTGCAATCTTGCGTTGAGAAATGTTCATTTTGAACTAACAATTCTCTCATGAATTTTGGCACAAAGGGGTGAGCCACGACCCATCCTTGCTTGCAAAGACTGAGCCTTTGATGGACGCTACTTTTATACCCAGTCATGATACCTCACCTGCTATCAATTAGCCTGCTTAATGTGGAGTCTTCCAAACCGGTGTTACTTGAATATTCTGTGCACTTTTCAATCTTATTTTAACTCTGTCCCAACTTTTGTTGAGTGTGTTGCAGCCATCAAATTCTAAATTTGTGTATATTTACAAAATACAATTAAGTTGTTCAGTAAAACTATTGAAAATCTTTTCTTTGTACTTTTGTCAGTTAATTAAAGGTTCACGTGAATTAACATATGACAGATTTTTGTTTTTATTGCATTTTGGAAAATATCCCAACTTTTCTGGAAATGGGGTTTGTATATTTTATTAACCATCATTTCAGTTTGTGCTCGAAATTTGGGAATGTTGGAAAAGTTGTGAAAAGCCCTTGTTCTCCTGGTTAAGGTGAGCTTACCTAAAATTCAACCAAGGACGATGAAGGAATGATGATATACAACCCTGTCAGGATCATAAGTGACATGAAGCAGATGATAGGGGCCCTGCAACACTGGGCCACACCTCCCTCTCCCGTCCCACATCCATAATAAATGATTTCGCTGCCTGGTCCCAGCAACAATGAGGCCTCCTGGCCAGGCCTGAGTGAACCCATGAAGCTGACAGAGTGAGCAGTTCAAAACAGCCCAATGGCATTCTGACAGAATCACAGATGGCACTTCATCAGAATTAACACATGCAAATTAAATAGTAATAGTAAGTGGGGGGAAAAAAACTTACTTTCATTTACATTTTCATGAGGGTTAAAATGAAGAGGTGTGCTAGTGTCAAGGGACCAGGTACAAAATTGCATCCAGTCCCTGAGCTCAGGTTGTTATGGAATTTCCCCCACCCCCACTACCCCCACCAAATTTAACGGTGGGTCTGGAGACAGAGTAGGAGCTTTGTTGCACCAGTGTTTGAACTCCATCAAGTTCCATTCTTCCCTGTTGCAGCGAGCAGGTGTGGAAATCTGTGCAGTGCGCTCTGTACAATGCAGCTCACTGGCCGTCCTCTGGAGGCCTGTCAGCTAACCATCCATATGATCTGGCTTGGTATTACTCATTCTGATTATTGGTAGAAAAACACTGCCTGTATCTGTGCACAGCAGGGCCAGGATAACATCCGTGAATGGTGGACGGCAGTCAATGACCCGCTCAACAATCCCACCAAAATTCAAAGGCACTGCCATTATTGAGTCTCCTAACATTAATATCTTGGGAATCAATAATTATGGGATGCTTTATTGCACCAAGTATTTCAGTAATAAGCATTCAGAGAATAGAAATGTTTTGCAAGTGTCTCACTTCCTAGCTATTCAAATCTGCCAAGTTACAAGCCTCATGTTCTGGATACAATTAAATAGTTACCACTGACTAAAATAACACTGAAGTAGTTCATAATATCATGTAAAGATCGGTCAAAGAATTAAGTTACTTACAGCATAATTATTTAACTCTGAGTTGTAATTTCTTTTTCTGTGAAGCTACTTTGAATTAATGTGAGAGTTTCAATGTAAAATCATAAGTAGTTTTAGTTGAAGCTGTATAACCTAGGGATGAAATACAGTTAGAAACAACAGGAAGGCAGAATGTATGCAGATGCATTAACTTATCAGGTGTTTAATAACAACCTGCAAATTATAGGGATTTTAGTAATACTTGGATTAGCTATTAGAAAAGGCCACTATTAACACAGAAGATGTTCAGTTTTAGTATCTCTCATAGCTGCTTGAACGGGTTCATTGAATTTTTAACTAGTCTCAGCCAACTAGCTTTGTTCATGTTGATTCATGATTTCAATTTCTTGTCAGGTTAACCTAGATGTTTTTCACCCCTATGTTCATGCCCCCAATGAGTATTCAGGGTCATTTACAAACAGGTACCTGTACATAAGGTCAATAAGCTGTACGAAACACAAAACACTTACACATCAGTACAACCAAATGGACTGCATCAATGCAAACAACATGGGGTGTAATTCAGATGTTATATCATTCAAAGTAATTAAATGAATAAAGAAAATCTACTACAGATTTTCAACTAATTTCAGCAAAATGAACAGGTTTGCCAAGTTCTATTTTTGAGATAATTCTTATTAACAGTGACCAAAACAGTAGGTTTCCTGACACATTACAATTTAATGTACACTCAGTGGCCACTTTATTAGTTAGGTACCTCCTGTACCTAATAAGGCAGCCACTGAGTGTATGTTCATGGTCTTCTGCTGCTGTAGCCCATCCACTTCAATGTTCCATGCACAAGGCACTTTCTCCCTCAGAACTACTGCTCACTGGAATTTTTTTTTGTTTTCCCCACTATTCTCTGACAACTTTATAGAGACTGCCACGCAAGAGATCAACAGTTTCTGAGATACTCAAACCACCCTGTCTGCAACAACAATCAACCCATGGTGAAAGTCACTTCGATCACATTTCTTCCCCATTCTGATGTTTGGTCTGAACAACAACTGAACCTCTTGACCATGTCTGCATGCTTTTATGCACTGAGTTGCTGGCACATGATTGGCTGATCAGATATTTGCACTAACGAGCAGATGTAAGGTGTACCAAATAAAGTTACCACTGAGTGTATATTCAAATATTAGTGACCTGAGCTTTACTAACATAAGCCGTTATCAATAAAAATTGCATTTATAAAGGGAGTTACACAAGACAAAGTCTCCATGTATCATTGAGGAATATATATCATGGAGAAAGAGGGAAAACAGGCAAAGGCTGAGAGAGGAAAGCGCAGAAGAGAATGGGAAGGAAGAGGACACAAATAGACATTTTCATTGAAATATCCATTTTAAAGATATAATTAAACTTAAAGGCCATCCCAAAGAACTGCAAGCCGAAGTATTTTGTGCAGAACTTTCAGCAGTTGAAATCATGAGTTTTGAAGACGGACTTACAGAGAGCGACAGAAAAAAAACTTTTAAAAGAATCTCAAAAAATAGTACGGCAAAGTTTTATGGAGGCTAAGGAATACACAGGTGATGGCATGGTGAAGAACACTGCAGGGGTGGTGAGGAAGGAATTCAGGTTAAGAAGATTTTGAATTCAGAGATTTGGAGACCAGATAGCCAAAAGATAAATGCAAACTACTAATAAACACTCCATTCTGGCATAGATATTAAGCTATTCTCATAAATTTGTCAGTCACGCAGGAATAACACACGGATTTCATATTTTCAAATAGGGCTTAGATGGTAGAACTGAGCAGAAGACGAACTGATCATATTTTACGTATAACGGAGCAGGATTAATAATACCTGGGCTGTGGACCAAACAAACAATTATTATTGACGAATGCGGTTTCCCTTTGAATATCAGTCTTCATTGCTTGCTAGTTAAATTTTGCTTTAGAAGAACTGGGATGTAATGGGGAACTCAATAGCGCATATTTTAAACAGGTCACCATTTTAAACACGGGGTAGAAAATATTTTCCCCAAAATTCCACTCAGGCTGGACCAGGGATGCAGTAACAGAGTTCTGCCAGTGAGAGGCAACATTCACTACAGGTTAGATCGGGCATTTGTTTACTTTTCGATCATCACCCGGAGTTCTGCGGATGAACAAACTTGGTACTGAATCAGGAACTTGAGTGCGATTGGTTACCTAGAGTCTCTTCTTCCTCGGTTCCGTGCTTATTCAAAACCTCGTTAAATTTCATAAAATGACTTTTTTTTTTAGCAAAAATTACACACTTTCACAGAATGGCACAAGGAATGGAGCACTGGATCGGGCTATTGTCTTAAAAGTCATTTCTACGCCTCCACGTCCACCTCCTGCCTCATCTAACTACCACCGCGGAATCTTCTTTCTTTTGACATTACTTGCTTAGCTACAACACTGTTGGTTCAACCACTTCTTACAGCATCAAGTTAACATTATCCGCACTCTCAGTTCTTCTGGATTCCCTATTTGATTTTTGGTGACGATCCTGAATTAGTGGCTTCTGGTCTAATTCGTCGCCACACTTTGAAACATTGTTATCGACTTGATAAATGCAGTGTGACTGTAAAGGCCTGTAGTAGATCACCACCAGCACCAACCCCGATCCTTTGTTTTCAATAGAACCATCCCTTTAATTGAAAAATCAAAACGAAATTGCAGATGCTGGAAATTTTACACAAGAACAGAACATCTTGGAAACAAACAGTAGGTCAGGTAGTATCAGTGGAAAGAGAAACAGACGCTTCATAACGTAATTTCTAATTCTCTCCGTTATGACGAAGGGTCTTTGACCTGAAACAATGCCTCCATTTCTTTTGCACAGATAGTGCCTGATCTAATGAGCATTTTCTGTTACATTCTTCACATTTAGCTATATCTTATTTATGGTACCACCCTTGTAAATCTTATTTGCAACCTCTGATGTCTGTAGGTCGGTTTTACCAAGTTTTAGTCTAAGTTCTTTGTTTCAATTGTAACGCTCGCAACTATAAGCTAAGTTTTTGGTTTTGAATTGGCATTACTAACCAGAAATTAACATGTTAGGGTTTGTGCGCTGTCATCCATTTCTATTTCCCATTTTAATTCTTATCTTCCAAATGTGGCTTTTCTCCAACATCTATACTTTTGTTGAAAATCACTTCCAATTACACAGCCAAGTTCGCTGAAGGCGATTTTTGATCCTTTTAACTCTTATCCTTCTAACTTTGGCAAATTTATAAGAAGAAAGCGACCTTGAATCTAAAGTCCATGAATGAATGTAAATCACAAATGGCTCTAGCACTGAATCCTTTCAAATCTCACTTCCCACCTTCAGGTCACTTGGAACAGCTATCCTTCCGTCGCTCTTGGTGTCAGTACCTTATCTACCCCCCCCCCCCCCCCGTTTATCCCCTGGCCTCGCATTACTCAGGTGTCTCTCACCTGGAACCCCATGGAAATCTGGGTAAATCACAATGATCAATTACCCTTGTCTACTCATTTTGTAATCTCCATTGGTTAGACTTCCCCTCTTTGAGACCCATTCCACGACTATCCATTCAGTTATGTTTCATTGCGAGATATTTTCTATACTCTCCTTTCAAAGAGACGTGTTATTTTTATCGCTGATGATCTGACTAGCCATTGCTAACTTTCAGTTCTGTCTACAAACGAGTACAATGGAAAATCGTCGGCAATTGTTCCAAGACCTGCACGGTATGGTTCACGAAAATCCCCAACAGGTCTGACAAATTTAGTCTGTCTCTCTAACCGGCACTGGAAATAGCCTCTGATCTCTTTGGTAGATATAAAACTCAACTGGGAGCAAATCAGAATATTACACCCAATAAGATTAGTTTGTCATTTTATTTTGAGGGAGATAAATTCGGCACCTTATGCCCCTTTCAGAAGTTCCTTAATTTGTGCTCAGCTCATTGCACGGTGATAGCTAACTGGCACATTGAGGATGCAGAGCGGCGCACCGCTAAATGGAAACCCTTACTTTGCGAGAGAAATGGAGGGGTCTAGTCTGGATCTGGGCCGCTATCTGGCTTAGCGCAGACCTGTTTTTAATCAACTGTACTAGACATCATTGTCCCCTTTATTGACTTCATCTGAACCAGTTAAAGTACCTCCACGCTTCACCTATCTTGGGTTAGTGTGGAACCGCACGTCGGGAGAAACCTTCTGCCGCCTTTAAAATAAAGTGATTTATGACGTTCACTTCAATGGTTGAAAGAATACTGTATTGCGTTACTTCAACCAAAACCATGTTATTCAACATTCTCCCGTATTTGGTAAATGAAATGATCGTGTAAATCTGATAACCACGATGCTTTACCTAGGCGCACGCAATCAGCGCCAGTTTAACGTGTTTCATTACAAAGGCTCCAAGGAAAGTTTTGAGACCCATCTTCCCCTAAACTGCGGGCACGATCTGCGACATTTTGTGAGCGCTGATCCAGAGCTCGGTGTGTTTTTGTTTTAATTTCTTCACAGAGCACTTTAGTCAGCCGGGAAATGTGCTGGAGCGACGGCCTGGTCCCCGCACACCATTCCCCTTTCTGCCCTCCCCCAAACAAGGACACAGCCGCTACATATGAGATAGGGGGAAGGTCACTAAACCCACCCTGGGCCTCCCCGACACACGGGAATCAATTTCACAAGTCGTATCCCAGTCAGTGAAGCCGGCAGAGATCATTCGTCAGTCTAGTGTTCCAGCGTTTTAATCGAAGTGTGCCGTATTTTAATGTTCTCAAGCCTTCCAGCCAACAAAACCCACAAGCGTAGGCTGCCTCGCCTCTCGCAGCCAACCAACGGCTGCGGCGTTACAGATGGAGGGCACATTCCGAGAAGAAACTGACTTCTCCCATTAAAAAAAATCGTTCTTAATGTTTGTTATCCTCTCAACAAAGGAAGATCTTGGGGGCAGGCAGCGGCGAACGTCCGCCTGGATGCAAATTTTCCACAAATGAGAACTGGATTTTACAGACCGATACTTTGGCAAAGGGAACCCCAGAGGTTAGGCTCTTTGCAGCGAAGTTCAAACTAGGCAAAAGCTAACAGAAACAGTACTTGTAAAATGTGTATTCGCGAATGAACCAAAACCCAACCGTGACTTAAAATCCATTAAAGTTGCATGAAATATCTGAACGAATGTATTGTGCACAAGGAGGTAAGTGCAAGCCAGTGTATTGAACGAGAGTTTTAAATGGCGCGGCTGCAATGCAAATAAATTCCACTAACACCGATGATTGTTTACACGGGGTTCCCATTCCACCTCAGCTGTTCGGGTGAAGCACTCCCTCAAAATGTTCTGAAGAGGTGAACGGAAACATATAGCAAACACAACCATATTCTTTTAAAAAAAAGTTAGATGGCATCCTTTGGGGTAATTATAAATTAAAATGTAACAAGAGCACATGTGAACTAATTGGATTGAGGGAGAAAGGCATCTTATTAAATGCTGTTTCAACTCTGCAAACACGCATCTCCTGGCATAATAAAACAAACACCAGTGTAGCCGGAGAACAATACAGTACTGCATCTTTTCCGTAACATTCTCCTCTCAAGTGCAAACAACCTACAGGAATTGCGTGGCAACGGTTCATTCATTCATGTTTGAATCTTCATTAAACAGCACGGAGGGACCCGCACACTCACCTGCATTTCCAGCTCCGAGTTACTGGTAAATTTCCAGGCTCTTTAAACCAATCAGAATTCTTTTCTTGAAAAGCAGTGTATTGGATGGCAATAAAACTGTTAAGGATGAAAATGCCCACGGAGTTGGTTCTCAGGATTCCAAGTCAGTACGAGGACTGAAGCTGGCTTGTGTGAGCATGTTGCACCTGTTATTGAAGCTCTTTCAGGTTGGGAGCCATAACTCCAGAGCAACACCAGCCCAGAGAGATCGGCGCTCCTCCGCCAGTACTTCCACTCACTTACTTCCCACTCACACGCATTCGGCCAATCTCTGTCCCTTCCTACTCTGGCTGGTTTTCTCTCCCTCCAGATTTGTCACTTTCCGTCCTGGAGTCCTTTTGATCCTACCCCTGCCTTATGACACGTTACTTTTTGGGTTTTCGAGCACTGAATCTGAGATTTTAATTTTGATTAATACCGTACCTTCCTTTTGGTAGATGAGGAGCAGTGCTAGTTCCTTCTCAAATCGAGTGTCACTTCATCTGTTCGGCACCGTTTCAGTCTACCAGACCTGTACGTCAGAGCCTGGTTTGGTTGCACCGCGGTCCAGCCATTTCACGGTCAGCTGTCCACATGAATTGCAGAAAAAAAACGTGAACTTACTTGGAACAGCTCGCAGGGCGCTCACGATTTTCTCACCGATTCGGCTTTGTTTTGTTCTAAGCAGCCTTGTCTAAAGACAGCGTACAGATTCAACCCTTACTCCCAGTCTACCGACTTGCGATCGCTTGTGTTTCTTTCCGAGTTCCCTGTTACCACTAACGGGTTCTTTTGCTGCACACAAGTACCCCTTAGTTCGACAAAGTAACTCATCCAACACTGAAATAATTGCGTTTGGTTTACGGTCACTTGCAGCCGGGTCCGGGTTTAACACTGACGTGCATAGCTGAGGATGGAAACTTCTGCAAACTTTCGTAGGAGTTTACAGCAACTTTTTTTCCCCCCTGTATTTCAATCCCCTCTCTCTAACTGGCGCGATTTCTTTCCTGCCTTTGGATCTGTGGAAGTTCGAGTCGCTTCTGTTCGATCTTTGAGCAGGAGATATTGTCCTTTCCCTCGGCTCCTGTGTGACGAGCTCCGGTGGTTGGAGGTCAAGCTGCTTAAGTGAAGCAGACTCGATACGCAAGGCGCTGCTCGCTGACTTCAACTGAACGCAGCTCAACGCGGCTACCTGAGCCAGAGAGCCGCGCCTGCGCAGTCATCGCCCCCGCTGCTCTGCGCACAGCCCAGTGACAGGTTAGCGTCTTAAAACGAGACTGCCCCGGATCTCGAATTATATCCAAGTAATTTACAATAAAAACCGATGTACTATTAGTATCAAAACTTAATTAAAATCTTATGAGGAGGGAAAGTTAGTATTGATACATTTTATCATAAGTATATGCGAAAAAAGGTTAAGGTTTCAAGTTTCGGTGTACTTTGCTATCGGTGCTGTTTTAAAGTTGGCCACGTTCTTCTCCAATAACGACATGAGTAGAAAATAATGCGCAAATCAAGTAGATAAAGATAATTTAAAAGACAGCTTCAATTTTACCTCACTTCGCCATATACACTACATAACCACATCCAAAATTATCCTGATATTCCCGTCATCTCCCTTGTCCAGTCTTCGAGTCTTCAACTCCCGTTTTTTTTTATTCGTCAGGTTAATATCGTTGGTTGAAATCTTTATCTGAAGCATTCAAATTACTCCAGAATGAGAAGTTAGAAAGTCATATCTGTTGATAGAATTGTGAGACATTGCTAACCGAATGTACAGCAGCGCAATTCCTGGGGGAGCAAACTCAAATTTACTGATTTTGACCACAATATCGATCTTGTTTTGAATGATCGATTGTAAGAAGCTTCAACAACTTTCTGATAAGTTTAAGTCTTTCAAACGCTCTACTTCCTTTCATGGTTTGGTGAACGATTGTATTCGAGCACACAGAAGTACAGTTCATTATTTTTCAAATGAATCTCTAAACCAACCTATTGTTAGTGATTACGAATGTAATGTGTAGGTCCTTTCAAACATCAACACAGGTGAAAGCAGAAACATGGAATATATTTGTAAATACATAGGGGTGCCCATTATATATGTGCATATCTGTAAGAGTACACACACCTACAGCTGCGACATTCATACATGAAAGTGGACCTTACCTATGTGGATATAAGCATGTCGTGATGTCTATTGATACCGGTCTGTACTTTAAAACAAATCAATGCACCAAGTTGCATCTGTGGCTTGCTCCTTGTATGCCATTCAGGCGCTTGATAAATTGTTTTGTGTTTGTTACCTTACAGAAGTGGCCACAGGTCAAAAAGTGTTTAACCAAATGTGAAGCATTCGGGACATGCGAAAACTCTTAAACAGATCAGGTCTTCTCGTCTACATGCAATTCTCATGTCGCTGCGAAATAAGCATTCTCTGAAGACCCGACTCAATAGTTTTACTGGATCTTTTGCAGAAAATTGATCTTCCTGCTCAAAGTTCAAGACAAAAAAAAAACATACGTCTGCACTGTACGGAGAAACACATTTGGATATACCTTGGCGTGTCAATGAATTTTTAATAATCTTACTAAATATGGCATTAACCAAATATAAATGGACCCGACTCTTACATTTTGTAGAGACGACGCAAAGTTATTAACTGGCCGTGAACAACAGCTTTTAACTATTATTGTTGAACGATGTTTGAATTTAAAAAAGACAGCGCCAGTGGAATTTCATTATCGCATTTGTTTTATTTCCCCCAATTACACCTTGGAGACATGATATCTGTTGGATCTCTAAGTAAATTTAAAATCCCTGTCCTCCTTTATTCACTTCTGCCGAATGAATGATGCTCAAATAGTGCGTAGCAAGCTAACAAATGATTCCCGATTCTTGGAATGTTTAAACAAAGTTGCTGATACCATTAATTCCTCAAATAAACAAGTAATAAGTAACAAAGAATTGTGTATTTGGTTCCAAGAATCAATTAGTATCTCTGCCGTAAATTTCATTTATGCGTTAAGAGATTAACGAACCAGCTGTTGGTTTTGAAATGGCGAGGATGGGTTATACATAATAATCTTCAGAAGGATTTCTTGTTTGAATCAAAGCAGGAACTAAGACTGTTTATCTTCCCCCCCCCCCCACCCCCCGCAGTCTGTTACATTGAAACAATAGTAAACAGTCGACAGCTATCCAAAGTAATCTCATTCCACATTCTGTGTCTTCATAATGACAAGGAAGAGGACGAAGGAACAGGTGCAATGGAATACAGTAGTGTTCTGCGGCAATAATTCTAGGATGGCTGGTCAGCCCACTTTATCCGGTATGTTTCAATCCTATGATCCTTGGAACTTTTAAAAGGAGAAGGGCGTTGTGGAAAGCGTAGGGATAACAATGTGTTAAGAAATTCCGCTTTGAGTGTACTTCACAAAATAAATCATGACATTCTTCATTTATCGGGAAATGTTTTATTGGGCGTTAAGAGATAATGTAGAATTTCACATTATTGGTATCTAACTCTTGATTTTGTGACTTGAGCTGTTCTACTGATACCAAGAAACATCCAGTGGAACCAGAGGCCGCTGGTCTAAAATCATAATTTGTTTATAACCGGGGTTGCATTCATTGTTGAGAGCAACTTAGCAAATGAGCTGTTTTATTCAATACTTTATCTAGAAGATTTTCTTTAATGATTCAATTCAGTTGTTGTAAAACACGGTACTGCAGTCATTGCGAACTTGCGAATTTGGAAAAGACATTGCACATCACTAAAACACGCTATAACCAAGGTTGACGTGTAATCAGTTTTACTGCTCAACTAAACTCAGTAATATTAATCTCGAAATACATATTGGCCACGACTTTTGAAGATGGCGGGATCTCCGACCTGCCTAAAATGGGCAAGGTTTGACACCTCATCTCAAAGCTGGCATTTGCGCACATACAATGTTCTTCCAGTACATATGTCCCATTATGTTGACTCAGACTAAACTGGAGAAAAACTGCTTATCTAAGTTAACTTATGTGTTAGGATATCAAATCCAAAATGAACTAGAACTTAGTTAGGATAATAGCATTTTTTCCCGCATGACTCTATAGGACTCTACGGAAACCCCAGAACCCACGGAACTGGAGTAGAAGAAATCTCCTTCAACCTCGAGCAAATGTAACAGAGGTTAGGCTCTTTATTGACTGTTCGTAGAACTATTTTGTCAGTTCAGGTACAACACACATTGTCGTTGTTCTTACTAACGTTATTCATCCCGAGATTCAGGTGGGAATATTCCGTGCCCGCCCTGCGGAAGAATCCCGCGTGAAGCGGTTCGATATGGCTCCACGCCCTAAGGTGGCGCTCTCTTATTTAAACCAGATAAGACAGATACGTGGAAAAGTAATTCCAAAGTAAGGCATTTGCAAACACTTGTAGCCCTGTCGATAGCTAGTCTTTGGTCTCGTCTGCTTCCGCGTGTAAACTTCTGTTTCTGTAGACACATTAACTTCATGGTTAAGAGGGAGGAAATAAAACTCTACCGTTCAAACCACTACAGCATCAAACTCATTATTTTAAACTCATCCTACATCCAGAGTTACATTCTCCTTTGTAACGGGTTAGAATGGAGGACGCATTATCCATAATCTGACTTATTTTGAAAAAGATATTTCAATGCCTCCAAGCATTTGAATGTGTGGAGGGCATTGGTAGATTTGCCGTATCCCAATGACTAATTTGGCAGTGTACTAGGATTTTGTTCTTGAACTAGGATTTTCATTCAACTTGTTTGATGCCGTTGGCAAGTCAAATCGCGTCAATTCAGAAAACGTGCAAATTTGGTTAAACGGGATTCCTCTTCACCAACTCCCCTCCCCCATTCAAAGAGCTCGTCCTATAGACGGTCTGAGTGGACGTGGATTTGGAGTTGGTTCTTCTTCTAAATATCAGCCGCTTCATTTCCAAGAATCTACATTTAAAATAATGTCCTAACAAAATCATTTTGTTAACCACCTTAATACAATGACCAAAACAACAATTGCTGTAGTTTCCTCAACACGGCCTTAATTCAGTTGCATAGAATTCCATTTTAAACCGAGCCGCAATCCTTCCCCTCCACTCAATTTATAAAAGTGAAGGAGCTGGAGAAATCACGTCACATCTCTGCACCAACTCTTGTTCACTTAGATGAGCTTTAACATGGTAACGAGCCTACCTATTGCGGACGTTTGTAAGAGTTTAGCCAATTTGATACAAAAAATGACAAGGTATGGAGATAGTTCATGGCAATTCCAATACTTTACATTTTAAGTTGCACGGTGTCGTGAAAGGGCAACAGGTTTGTGAACGTGCAATCCGAATTTCCCGCATTTCCAAAGAACCAACTGTGCAACTTCCTTCTTCCAGTTACTTTACTTAATACATACCAGAATAACTACCATACTAATGTGTTTTGTCAGTCATAGAACGATGAGTTTTTATTTTTGTAAGAGCTGATACAGACAGAAAATAAGCGACTGGCGGTCTGTTTCCCATCTGACTGATGTTTAGTTCATCAGAACAATGTACTGCATAAGACTGAAATAAAAAAAAACAAGTTTTAAGAAATGGTGTGATAAAAGATCGAGTAATAGGAACAAACTTTATGGCGTTCGCGCATATAATTATGGACACTTTGTCTAGCATCCCGAAATAATTATCAGGGCTAATTATTAACTTGGAGAATCTAGCAAGAACATTAATTTCATTCGACACTCAAAACGGAATTGTCTTGGTCATTAAAACAACCAGACTTTAAATGTTGCTCTTAATGATGAAACTATATTACCCTACATTAGGACACACGGCTATTTCCGTTCATGTGCTGTCCAAATTAGAATTCA
Source organism: Hemitrygon akajei (assembly GCF_048418815.1). Classification (NCBI taxonomy): domain Eukaryota; kingdom Metazoa; phylum Chordata; class Chondrichthyes; order Myliobatiformes; family Dasyatidae; genus Hemitrygon; species Hemitrygon akajei. The sequence continues at coordinate 146,307,077 of NC_133133.1, read as the reverse complement.
AGGGAATGTAAATCTATTTTCCTTTGTAATTGGACGTCAGATGAACTACAATAATATTGCTGAGTGGTAGGGCTTACAGTCGAGGGATTTATGAATAAGGATTTATGAAATGTTAACAGAACATTTTAAAAAGTAACTTAGTGAATCAAAAGTTCTATTCTTACCATTGACCTCAGCTGCTCATTAGCAGAACCAGATTGCACACAACCTCAGGATTTTATTCTGCCCTGGCTGAGCTTTGAACCCTGGTTCCTGTCCATTACAAAAATTTGTTCCATGCTTCCTCCTCCTGCCCTACCCTACCAATTTTGCTACTTAAAGTCTTACCCAATCATTCATTTTGAATTTCCCTTTGGCCTCTTTGCTGTCCCACACCTCCAAGTTTTCAATATGCCAAACCATCCGAAGCATTTTTAAATTTCTCGCCACTCTTAGTGGTAAACAGTTGTCATCTTTTTACCCCCAGTCATATTTTAAACCCTTGTCATCATTGCCTCATTCTGTATTACCTTTACAGTGTCTTCAGCCTTGTGTATTCTCCTACCTTCAGTTTCTCAATGAAACTTCCTCTCAAATCATGCTGTCTCTACACTTTAAAACTTTCCCAAATACAGGTAACTTCTCTGAAATCTTCCATAAAGTACTTTATTTTATTTGTTCAAGTTTCTAGTTGATCATCATTTATTGCCCATCCTCAATCATGCTTCATATGAGGTGAGGCCTTCTGGAATTGCTGCAGATCATTCGGTGAAGTTACGCTCCTTGCTCCATGTATTGAGAAGTGAACGAGTTGGATGACTCAGCAATGGTATGTGACTTTTTCGTATATTTCTTTGTTCTTCTTGGCTCTAAGTTTCTATGGTTTGGAAGATGTTATCAAAGTAGGCTTGCTATGTTTGTTCCAATGCATACCGAGCATTCAGCTACAGTGTTTCAATGAAGGGTGATGGAGGGGTGGGGAAGGTGGGTTCCTGGATGCAAACACCCATCCTCTAACCTGCTTTACGTTAAGTCAGCGGCTGATCGAATTAAGTTTCTGGTCAATATTAAGTGTCTGTAATGACTTCAATAGTGAAGGAATTTGACATGGTTAATGTGTTAAGTGTGAAGGGAGTGATTAGACAGACCCTTGTTAGAAATGGTCAATTTGCTAGCATTTGTGTTTTGCAGCCACAGTAGCTAGATAACCTTGAAGAGACACACATCAATATCTGACATCTTATAACATTTCAATTACTGCATTGTATACCATAGCATATTTGTATCAGTGGAACTAATATGTCAATGAAACACACAAAACAAATTTTGGTTAAATACATTTAATTAAAGCCCAAGTGAAAGACTTTAATAGCAAGTAAATATATATTGTGCCTGTTCAGAAGTTTAAACACACACAATGGTGAGAAAAAATTTGATTTCTAGAAATCTAAATGCATGAATCAAGGCATGGAGGAGCTTAGTTTGCTATTATTTCTCAACTGAAAAGAAATCCATAACTTAAATTTAAACAAATGTACATAATTTAATGCAAATTATAATGGAGACTTCTTATTTTCACTTTGCTTCAAATTAGGAGAGACGTTACTTTGCCTTACTCATGTTGAATTGATGCATTTACACACACCATCCCAAAGGAGTAAAGTGAAAAACGGAGCAAACAGAGCAATTGCATGATCAAATTTGTAATAACAGTTAAGAATACACATATTGTAACCAAAGAAATTCATTTTTGTTACAGCAGAGACTTATCTAAAAAAATTTACAGTTATTTTGGTTTTATTTAAGAGATTCTTCAGCAGCAAAACTGTCAGTTGTGTAATTTTCCGATTGTACTCAGTGCCCAGGATATCCTATTGCAAAGTGTACCTCCTAGAAGTAACCATTTATCAACACTATTTCCCTGAGCTCATAATTTAAGAGCATACCTCATTTTTAGGCAAAATTCAATGACTGGATCCAGCACTAAACCCTTGTAGCTTGGATGAGAAGAGGTCCAATAATCCAAGCATACCTGATCAGTCAGTCTCCATTGATTTTATTAATATTGAGATAGAGAAATGATGTATAGGGATCCAGGAGATCTCCAACTGAGTACAGATATCACAAATTTAAGAGCTGTTATCTTTTGTGTTGGCAATGAGTGTGAACTTGATTTAGGCACTCAAAAACTGATCTGTTGGGAACAGATTAAAAACAGGACCCAAATGTGAAAGTGAAAGCAAATCTAAGAAAAGCATGAATAAACTAAGATTTTAATGCACAGTCCCTTTTTCCTTGCCTTCTAATAATAATATAACCAAATGAAGATCAGTTTTTATTGTTTGACTATCCATCGTGAGAAAGGTCTATAGATTAATTAAAGTCAATAGGGGTAGCACAAGAGCTAATTGAGATCTGTTATCTTTATGTACAGGAGGTAAGTTATCCAATGTCACTCTAGTGCACACCTTAAAGGCTACCCTCACGACATCGTTCACAGAACCATCCACTTTTGTGCTTTATGGCATGGCTGGCAAATGAGCGAGAGAATGACGGGGTGCTCAGAGGATCTCTATCTAGATCAACAGTGCAAGAATTGGTGGAAATAGTGTTACTGGTTACATAACAGCTCAGGTATTTGTACTATTTTTTTACAGTTAATCTCATATCAATATAACAAAATAGAAAACATAATGTTTAATTTAAGAATTTTTAAAATTCCATTTTGGCTGGACATGACTTTAAGTCCTACTACATTATGACATTTTTACTGAATACAGAGCAATCCTTCTGCTAAGTTTGTTTCTATGCTTAGTGATTCTAATGTGAACATGATGGCTCTCCCTGCACCACTTCCATGGTTCTTGAGTGATGCTGAATTCTAGTTATCAGATAAAGGTCGCCCCATTCAGACTGATCCTGTACTTCTTCCATTTACTGCATATGCTGTATATTTCTTCATTTTATTACATGTCAGTGCCACAATAAAAACTACGTGGTTCGACAAATCTAAATATCATCTTAAAGTTTGCAAAATGTTATTTAAGAATGTCATCGGTATCCAATTGCTATCTTTACATCAGTAACTAAGCAGAAATAATCAGGATACTTAAGTGTGGAGCACATATGTTCACAAGATTATCTACCACATTGATGCTTGAGTCGCTCTCTTCATGCCTGTCACTCTCCATGCAGATGGACTAGATGAACTTTGCGTTTTCCTGTTAAATTGATTTATAATGCCAAATATGTTTGGGAACGGCAAGTTTCACATAAGAGAAACTATCACGAGCATGCAATTCAGGAGTCAGCAAATTTGGATTGTCTTTTTTCACATTCTGAACAACTTCAAGTTGACTCAATATGTCCATTTATCTTTAAAATGAATCCCCAATGTAACAGCAGGAAGCGTTAACAATTAGTGTCACTCTGACAGGTCAGAATATATCCTTTGCTTTAAAGTCCAAATTAATAGTCCTCAGTTATCAAACTGACTATTCCAATCAACAACCTTGTGAATTGGACAATATAAAGGATAAGGCTATGAATCATATTTTGACATAAACAATTGAACAGTTCATTTAAAATAAAAGAGACGTAACCTGCAACACATATTAAGGAATGCAGTTTTAAATCAATCACTTAGGGATTAATATGAGTTTGTTATCAATTTACATCTTTTAATGAAGTGTAAGAAAATGGGATGGTTTTCCTGTTTCTCCTCAGTAACACGCATGGAACTTATCTCAGTTCAGTTACCAATTGGTTCATTTCCAATACAAGATGATGAATTACTTGTTTATGAAACATTAACACTAACATTTCAACACAGTATAACTGCAAGAGTTTTGCTGGACTTGATTTCAATCCTGGCAATGACATTCATTTATGTTTAGTAATGGGGAGAAGAGAAAAAGCACAAAGTAGGCTAACACTGTGATTATATCACATAAGCAGAATAAATTAAAGGGAGATTATAATCCAGCAATTGTTTGCAGCAAAAGAGCCAAAAAGAAAATCCTTTTTCTCCCAAATGAAGAAAAGCTCATGAAGGCAAATGAAGGCAGTACATTTTTGTTAATGAAGTTACAGTTAAGCATACAAGATTTTCATGTAATGCACCAAAGCCCATTTAACACACCTTACTTAAAAACAAAATGATTTCTAATACATAGACAATGAACAGGCCAAAAGGAAATAAAATTAAACACATTAACAAGTATATAATTACTCTACTCTTTCAACACACAGTAAAATTTATTGTTTACATTATTTTGACACTAGAAACATTAAACAAGTTTAAAAAGATAACCAGCAAAACAATTTTGTTCAGTAGGAATTATTGAGCAGTTTTTAAAAAAGTGTATTTTACTAATAAAATGAAGCTGTACTAGTCTTAAATGTAACAGTTGTTACTTTGCATGGTTTAAGTTCTGCACCAGAATGTGACTTTGGACAAGTGCATTTGCTAAATAAGATTGTTGTTCCTTCACCTGTTTAAGGAACAATTTAGCTGCAGACTGTGAAATCAAAGGAATCAATTCAATGAATTATTTATTGGAATGACAGACCAATTGACTGTAACATCAATTAACCTATCTGCATTCAATGTCTTTTCAATTATTGTTTGCTTTTGATTTTATTAAGGCTTTGTTATTTTAATATAAACTAATGTACACAAAAAGTCTGAATTGTAATTTAAGTTTTGGATTTACATAAAATGTAAACATCACTTGAATGTTAAGCTTGTATTTTGTCACCTAACTTAACACTAAAGTTAGTTATTAGGCAGCTTCAGTAATCACACCAGGCATCCATTATTCTTTCTATGTTAATTTTCATTCATTGTTTATGATTGGTGGGCCAAAGAATGTTCCTTTGTTACATAAAAAACTGGATTACACTGTTATTTTTGTTTCCACAAGCCAACAGTGTTGTGGCATGAGTAATCAGAAATTTCTACATCCAGTGAGAAGATGTATATACACAAATAAGATTTTCAAGAATCTGAGAGCACACTCTTAAATACTTTTCTCCATTTTCTTTTACACCTCACAATATTTGCAACACTTTTAATAAAGTAAGCTGTTCAATTCTGAATGGTCCATGCTAATATTCATTCTGTGTGATAGACTTTGCCACTCCATCTGTACCTTCTTGTTATGTATAATATTACAATGTTCACTCCTTTACGTATCAATCAGACCTTCCTTTCAGTGGAGTACAGCTATCTGCATCAGCCATTTCAGATGGCAGAGTTCCATATTCTCAATATCCTCGGTGTAGACAAAGCATTTATTAGAAATACTTTGTAGAAATTTCATGTTAAGTTGCAAAAGGACCCTTACTTTTGGAGCCTGCAGCCCTTTTATGTACACAGCATTACTATTTATTCCTCTGGTGAAGGTACTGACTCTTGCTACAATGTAAGTTTCACTGGGGCCACAGTCCCCCAGTACTACAGCCATTTTACACTCGGAACTGAGTGTATGTTGACAGATTAGTTGACCGTGGAAGCTATTTGACCCTGTACTCACTTGATTTCCCAAAAGTGCAATTTCCAGCAGGGTTCACTGGTGAACAATCAGCAGTAGGAACATTGACGTCGGGATATCACTGTTAATTAAGATGCCTTATTGCCCTCTAGCTACCTTAATACAGACCAAGAGTTGAACTTAAGACCTTCCTTCCTGTGTTATTTGGCTGATATACAGTTGACTACATTAAATGTTTTCTCTAAGTGGCCTTAGATGTAATGTGCCAAGCCTCAGTTGGCAATGTTCTTTCAGATAGCAATGTAACTGCGATGTAGAAGGTTTAGCAAAAATTTGCCAAGGATAATGGCCTCTGGTGGACAATATTATAAGCAACAAAACAAATCTGCTACTAAATGTTTGACAGATCATTTCATGAGAGGCAAGGTACTTTTCTGAAAAATAACCAAATCAGCTGCTTTAAAACAATTATACTCATTGTGTTGTTTTAAGCTTCCTATTGCCATAACTATCCTAATATCAAAATGGGCTTCTTCAGAGGGTAACTGACACAATGCACGAAGGACTTTGCAGGCATAAATATGCCATTTGTATTTCAAATCACTCATTAGCCTTACTTCTCCCCATTTCTGTAAAATTTCCCAGCCCTGTAACCATATAGAACCTCAACTCCAACAACAGCTTTTAGTGTATTGCACTCATTCAGCTGCCTCCCGACTGTTCCATTTTCAACTGTCTAGGCCCAAGGATCTAGTTCTCTCCCACAGCCTCCCTGATCCCTAAACTCCTCCTTAAAATTTATTTTTAAGCATATTGAAATAGTGTATCTTTTTCTATGGCTTAGTGTCAGTTTTAGATGCATCTCAGAGTCAGATGGAATACAGAGGCTGTGTTCTGTCCATTTCCCCATGAGAGCCAGGAAGAGGATGTAAGTGGCCAGTTTACAGGGGAAGAGCTGGCCAAAGGTAACTGCTTTGATCTTTTCAAAGTTTAATTGGGAAAACCACCGCTCACCCAGTAATGAATTTTGGGCAATCAGTGTGACAATACAGAGGCAGGAGTGAGATCATAAGAGGTGTGATGATGAGTTCAGGGAAGATCTTGTCGAGTAACACATGGAGTTTAATAACGTGGTTTGGAATAACTTTGCTAAGAGGTGAAAATCTATAAGGGTCAAGGATGAATCTGTATGATAAATGTAACAGAATCCATTGCAAGAGATACACTGTGTATGATAAAACATTTTCAAAGCAGCTTAACTGATCATTCAACGCACTTTCTCTGTCTGGTACCCTGCTGTGAATGAATGACCTGCTGCCTTCAAAGCAATTTGTAATGTGAGTACCGCTGCTGACATCTCAAGATTTGAAAATCACAACATAAATTCGAGTTTCTCCATTTTAATTTAAAAACTATTGTCACACCAAGAGAAATGTGCATAGTGTAAAAAAGTCAAAATAGAAATAAGGTTTGATTATGAAACAGAAAAACACAAGAGAAAAGCTCTGAAGAGACTATTAGGACTAAAAGTTTGGAATTAAAGTGCTGAAATGGCAAATGAAGAATCTAAATAATATTAATGGACCATGTTTTATAATGAACATCTGGCTTGAAATAGGACTCATTAAAATGGATACTATACATTTTGTGAGATGATCTACGATAGGAGAGGAGAATTCATAACACTGAAACTAAGTGAGGAAGATTAGTTTAATGATCGTCTATTTTGATGTCTCAACCAATAAACGATGATTTCTCTGTTATTCATTTAGTTGTCAAACAAACTAATTGCAAAGTGTATTCACTGGTTTACACTAGTTCAACCTACCAGAAATTGGTTGATCAGTTATAGAAGATTGAGGAATTTTGCGTGCAAAATAGGCTGAACATAAATTGAGCTTTGCATTCTTTATATAAAACATGTTGCACTGTAAACTGCCCAGTCACTCATATTCTGGAAGGAGGTTACAAGCATGCCAAGTACCTGCTGACTGTATCTTTTCCCAATAGTTTGAATAGATTCTTCATGTGAAACTTTATTTAAAGGCAAACATATGTTTTAATAAATGATTAAATCTTAAAATATAATTTAGTAGGAAACCAGAATAAATCAATGAAACTAATTTAATAAATTACATTATATGTTTATAGGTTCCTTAAGGTTGTTAAAGCTGGGATTGGTAATAGGGATAAGCTCCCACTACCTATTAAATGCTCCAAATGACGTGTGCATCAAGTAGCCTCTGTCAATCAAGTCCAACTCCTGGTCTTCATGTATGGCTTTGCTACTAAGCCCAGCAGAAGCGAAATCTACTGACAAAAGCAAGGACAAAGGCGGGTTACTGGTGCCTTAAAACACCTCGCCGATGGGGCTCCTTAGCCATGGTTAGCAGCTTATCTAGGAGGAGGAAAACTCTGATCTCAAACCGCTACCCCTTTCCGTTATACCCACTCATTGGGAAGGCTTCGGGAGTAAACCCCGAGGGAAAGATCTGGAGCTGGGGTTGCTAAGGCAGTCCTATATTGAGTTCAATGCTGGCTGGCAACTCCTGCGACACTGCTGGTGCCAAACTGTATTGGTTTCTTCATTTCCTTTGGGTTAATCTGATGTGTGTGTGGGGGGTGGGCGTGGTAGAGGTGGTGGCTTGCCACAAGGGCAACAGCTTGCTCTCCATATTGTACTGCCCTGGTTTCCGTATCTAGGCAGCTAGGACACAACATCCATGGTCAGCCCTGACCAACAGAGGCCTTCGAATATACATACTAATGTTGAATAATTAAAGTCAATACAAGAATATCAATTTTCATTGAAGTGCTTATTTTTCCTGTTGAACAGTGTCAACTATGTTAATCAAATTGCATGAGGTCTCCTAACTATATGAATAAATGTTCTAAATGGATGGAAATATATGCTCCATTCCACTGGTTCATGGAAGATTTCGTGTTTGTGATTATTCAAAATTGTTTATCAGAAAAGTCAGTTTTACTTCACTTTTGACCCTTAACTGTAACTCTAATATTTATCTTAGACCTAATATTGAAATAAGTACAAATATTTGCCTGAACTTTTCAAAAGATATCAGTTTGTAGTTTGGTGTTTATTCACTAGGCAATTACTTTATTGACAGTTGTAGACTACAAAGGGTTAATTCAGTGGCTGAATATTCAATTGGTTGTTTGATTAATATTGATAAATCAGAAAGAACATGAAATGCAAGAAAGAATATTGTCATTTTACCAACAGGCATTAGTTAATGCTGTACAGATGTATTTGCAAATTGAGCAATGTATATTCTGGAAAGGCTTTTATGGGTATCTTAATCATTCTTGTGGTTATCAATAAAAAAAACTTCCAAGGCAACATTAAGAATTATCATTTTATATGTTTCAGCTTGATTTTATTTTGTCCATATATGTCAGTGTAATAGACTGCAATCATTGTCTGAGGAACAGAGATTACTGTGCCCTGACCATTTGGATCATCACTTTATTATGCACCTTTATGGCTCTCTCTTTGCCCATATATGTCAATGATGATCGGCAACAAAGCTTATGATTGTGAGGTGAGTTCACAATGTCCTGACTCGTTTAGTTTTTTTTTCTCTAAGCAGTCTCAGATTCCTGCAGTGAATAATTACAGTGATATATTAAGAAAAAAATTCAAATGATGGTTCTCAAAAGTACAGCAGTAAAATCAGGCAATTTTCAGACCAGATTTTAGTTTCCTTTGTGATGATAATGGGTACAATCTGTTGGAAAATAAACTATAAATGAAAAGCTATGGGGCAAAAGCTCATCTGTTAAAAATGTACAGACTTGGTCAAATTCTGGAATAATCAGGGGATTCTAGCAAAGCAAGATATTTCCTGACCTTGGGTGGCTGGTAATACAGATGAAGATTTCAGATCACATCCTGATTTGATACCCTTGTGTCAAGGGTAGCAGTCTTTAACTTATTGAATAAGTAATCCAGAGGCCTAAGATGATGATCAAGAGATCAAATCACATTTGGACTTAAATTCAGGTAACCTTAAAAGATGTGGTCATTCTAACAAATCTCTGGTAAAAGGCATTTTTCTAAGCGCTATGTGTCAATTTTAAATTGATGACCTTCCATCCAACCATAGGGACTCTTAACTACAAGGAAGAAATCTTTCTCAAACACAGAGTTGTGAAAAAATCATTAAACTCTTCTTAAAACCCAGAAACTTGGCATTACAAATGAATTATTAGAGGAAGTCTCTTAGCAAGACTTATATCAGTAAACTTAAATTTTTCTCTGCATGAAACATTGGATTTTGCCAGGAAATACTTCATTTCTGCAGGAAAACTCGGATGTCTTAGTTTTTAGTACCAGTAAGATTTAGGACTCCCACACAAATATGGAAGCCCCAAACTTACTGCCAAGCTCCTCCAGCAACTTCTACTGGACTCAAGTAGCAGAGCTGCTTCACTGCATCAGGCTTCCCTAGCGAAGCAGTAATTCAGGTTTCTGCTAAACAATTTTGCAAAATTTCACTGAAATTTCCCAGTGCTATCCTGGCACAGGATCCAAAAGCTCACTGATGTCACTGCCGGGAATAAACGAAACACAATTATTTGTTGTTTGTTTAATGCTTGTAATTATAGAAAAGCAATTTTAAGCATCTTTCATTGAACTGGAATGGATTATAACTTACAAACTGTTTCATGTTTAATAGTATTTTAACATTTTTGACACTGGTCATTGGGTTGCGTGGTTTCTTGCTGTGAAAGGGGAATTTTACAGGCTGGGCATGTTTTGGGCCTTCCATGCCAGTGTTCAGGGTCCTGGCTTTGATTCATATTTAGATAACCTCTAGCAATGTTCTGACTTTGTGGCTGCTTCAGTTGCATTTGCGCTCAGTGGTGATGGTTCTGAATCTAAAGGGCAGGTGGTTAGGCTTTCTCTTCTAGTGAGGCCCAAATGTTATCAGCCTATGCCTAAATGCTGTCTAGGTTTTGCCGCATGCAGGTGTGGACAGCTTCAATTTTAAAAGGATTGTGAGTTGAATTGAGGGGTGAGTTTGAGTACACAGAGGCAGTGAGTACAGACAGCCTGTCTGTGTCAACAAAATCCAAACCTTCAAAAGAGTAAAACTCTTAATTGCAAGAACTGTATCTGGCAAAATCCACCAGACTGAAGCCCTCTACCAGAAGAATGAAGTATTTACTCAGGAAACTGGCATAGGGTATATGGAAGGAAGGAAACAAGCAGTAGTTTCATGGAAGATATAGCGAATAAAGAGGAGGAGGTGCTTGCTGCCTTACAGCAAATAAAGGTAGGTAAATCCCCCTGGTCTGACATGATATTTCCTCGGAACTTGAGAGAGACTAGTGTAGAAATTGCAGGGGCCCTGACAGAAATATTTAAAATGTCCTTAGCCATGGGTGCGGTGCTGGAGGATTGGAGGGTAGCTCATGTTGTTCAGTTGTTTAAAAAAAGGCTCCAAAAGTAAACCAGGTAATTACAGGCTAGTGAGCCTGACATCAGTAGTAGGTAAATTATTGGAAGGTGTTCTGAGAGATCGGATATACAAGTGTTTGGACAGTCAAGGGCTGATTATGGATAGTCAGCATGGCTTTGTGCATGGTAGATCGTGTTTAACGAATCTTGTAGAGTTTTTCGAGATTACCAAGAAAGTAGATGAAAGAAAGGCTGTGGATGTTGTGTACATGGACTTTAGTAGGCGTTTGACAAGATCCCACACGAGAGGTTAGTTCAGAAGGTTCAGACACTAGGTATCCAAGGAGAGGTTGTAAACTGGATTTGAAATTGGCTGTGTGGGAGAAGACAGAGAGTGGTAGTGGATGATTGCTTCTCAGACTGGAGGCCTGTGACTAGTGGTGGGCCTGTGGGATCTGTGAGGGGAACGTTGTTGTTTGTTGTCTATATCAATGAACTAGATGATAATGTGGTAAATTGGATCAGCAAGTTTGCTGATGACACTAAGATTGGAGGCGTTGTGGACAGCGAGGAAAGCTTTAAAGCTTGCAGAGGGATCTGGACCAACTGGAAAAATGGGCCAGAAAATGGCAGATGGAATTTAATGTAGACAAATGTGAGGTGTTGCATTTTGGAAGGATAAATCAAGGTAGGACATACACAGTAAATGGTAGGGCACTGAGGAGCGCAGAGGAATAAAGGGATCTGGGAGTTCAGATACATAATTCCCCGAAAGTGGTTTCACAAGTAGACAGGGTTGTAAAGAAGGCTTTTGGCATCCTGGCATTCATAAATCAAAGTATTGAGTATAGGAGCTGGGATGTTATGGTGAGGTTGTATAAGACATTGGTGAGTCCAAATTTGGAGTATTGTGCGCAGTTCTGATCGCTTAACTATAGGAAGGATATCAGTAAGATTGAAAGAGTGCAGAGAAGATTTACTAGGTTGTTACCAGGTCTTCAGGAGTTGAGTTACAGGGAAAGATTGAACAGGTTAGGACTTTACTCCTTGGAACGTAGAAGTATGAGGGGAGATTTGATAGAGGTTTACAAAATTATGAGGGATATAGACAGAGTAAATACGAGTAGGCTCTTTCCACTTAGATTAGGAGAGTTAAATATGAGAGGACATGGCTTTGGGTGAAAGGGGAAAGGTTTAGGGGGAACATTAGGGGGAACTTCTTCACTCAGAGAGTCATGGGAGTGTGGAACGAGCTGCCATCTGACGTGGTAAATGCAGACTCACTCTTAAGTTTTAAGAATAAATTGGATAGATACATGGATGGGAGAGATCTGGAGGGTTATGGACTAGGTACAGGTCAATGGGACGAGCAGAATAAAGTTTCCGCACAGACTAGAAGGGCCGAATGGCCGGTTTCCTGTGCTGTAGTGTTCTATGGTTCTATTAAGTATATGAAAGAACAAGCTGTTTTGAAATGATTGTACTTACATAATAGTTGAAGAAACAAATTGAAAGATGTGAATAATACAGAAGTGGGGAAGTTTTTGGCTTGATATTGGTCTGTGTGAAATCCCAGACGCTGGTATGATCTTGAGGTGGTATTACTCTATTCTTATCATGTAAGTTCAATCAGTACTTGTTCCAATAAAGTTAGGTGTGACAAATGTATCTCAACTAACTACTGTAAAGCAATGGAAGAAATATAATGGATTAAAAACCAAGTAGAGAAATGTGAATCAATATTCTTTTCAAAGATTGGTGATTGCTTTCTCCTAGGCTTCAGAATATCAAGAGTTTATAGTTGGGTGTGGCAAGTATATGGAACTAGAATCAAAGGAAATTCATAGATTAATTTCACTATTAAAACAAGATCTCTGATGCTGTATAATCAATTTTTATTACTGAGATGAGTACCAGATTAACCATCTGACTGAACATAATAATTCAAAACATGCTTCATTTTCTTTCTCCTCCATTGTTTAAAGCTGGCCTGTAAAGGGCAGACATTACGAGGCTACCTTTTAGACCTAGAAACTAGTTATCATGGCTGGACAAATAGAGGCTTGCTCTAACTAATTTAAATCACATTTTAATTACAATATGTCCATTATTGTAGCTTAGTTTATTTTATAAATTTCAGATAATGATAATCTTGTAGCTCCATCAATAGAGTTCCAAAAATGATTACTTACTGCCTATGGTTATTTTAATTGATACATGGCTAGAAAGCTTGTTAAGAGTATAAATTGCTAATTCCAGTTGCTAATTAATAGACAGAACATAATTACTTAGGGATTCATAAATAGTATCACACAATAAGAGCGAAGGTAGTAAATTATGGTTCTGATCAAATGGCTTCCTGGAGCATTCCTTGAGCACTTAACTGTATGAACTTAGCTGCATAGATAGGTCTCAATTGTGATGGAGCCCACAGGAAAACTGAGTCTCAACTCAGGGGTACTGTAATATTTAGAGGGGTAATCAATTAATTTGGTGAAGATTGGTAAAGGAAGTTCTTTGGCAAAGTACAGAACTTTTTTGCCCTCATCCAAAATTTTGATGAATTGGGATAGGAAGTGGCTTAGCTTAAACTGAGAATTACATGCGAACATACTTGGTCCATAAAAGCAGACAAATACAAAATCTTAAAGGTGAAATGTATTGTGAGTAAATACATTTTATGCATCCTTGTTAAATTCCATCACCATCCTCATTGTAGGCTTGAAATTATGAACAATGATGTTGGTAATTGTCAAGGAAAGTGGTTTTATGTTACTATCTCTGTTGCAACAACATCTGATTGGAGTTATGTCTATGCTCCTTCCCCATTCATAATGCCACTGAACCAAGCTTAGTCCAAAACACATTTGGGTACTTTAGCTATAACCATTTGTTATCAAGCTGTGTTTGAAGTATTCACGAGAAACAATAATACATCTACATCATTTTCTTTTATAAGGTTTGGGAATACATGGCAGTTTGAGCATCACATCTCTCTTAATTTCCAATAGACCAGCTTGATTGGGTTGAAAATGTTGTAAGTGTGCAAAGAGCAAAGATGACCAGGCCAGCAGAACTAAGGCAGTATCCATGATTCATCATGACTCACTGGGATTAATTTTGAGATTAATGAGACAAAGTAGAAGAATGCAACAGCTGGTTACTGACAACAAAAATAGGAATGAAAATTTTAGGCAAGTCTCTTTTGCATTGAACTGTCAAAATGGTGAGCTGATAATACTCTGAGGAGTAAGGCTACCCAATATCCAGTCTGCACAGGTGTTAGCAAGTGTGTGAATGGTTTCAATTATGAGAACTGAGTTCAGGAGTGGGGGAGCCTGGATTTTCATGGAAGAGTAACCTCTGTCAGGAAAAATATTTCAAATTTACATTCTAGGTCTATGTGTATCATAGGATTTACATTTTCATGACAAAATGGGCCATCTACTACAATGGAGATATGAACAGAGTGTAAATATTGTCCTGCTATGCTATGTTGCCTTAGGTCTCTCTAGATTGACTAAATTCAGTTCCTAAACAAATAAAATGTAAACGGGTATTCATTTCGTGGACTATTTATACTATTTTCAAATATTATAAATTGAATAAATAACAAATATTATTTAATAAATTATAATTATTAGAATTCAGGATTAACCTTGGGAATGCATAATCTAGGAGAGTAGAAAAGTAGAAATGTATTGAAACAACACTGCATGTGGGCCCACTTGGTTTGTACAAAACAATGCCAGTAGTGTTTTTCAGAATTTGATATCTAAAGTATCATATTCTATAATATGGGATTTGTATGCACAGCCTAATTCCCCGCAAAGCTCATGAGGAGGTTAGTTGGGGTGCATATTATCAGTGGGAGATTGGGAGATGCAGGTGGGAGGATGTGAGAACTGAACTGAGGCAAAGAGAGATGCAGGTATTGTTGGAATGGTTTGGTGTAGAGGAGGAGGAGGATCTGCCAGGGTTGTTGAAATGATTGGCTGGGGAAAGCATTTGCCTGGCTGGTCAAGAGAATTGGGGTGCTTGGGCATGAAGGCCATGCAAATGGGGATAAAATGGATTGAGCAGGGAGAGGATTAGGCAGGGATCAGAATATTGTTTGGGCAATCCAAATCCTTAGGAGAACAGTGGAATGATGGGTGAAAAGGTCAGAAGAACCTACCTGGAAGGAGAAGCCCTCCCAGCAGTGGAAGAATTGGGTTCTTATTAACTAATGCTGAAGCAGTCCACCACCCTTTAGCTTAGATGTGCTTTATCATGCGAGGCACAACATTGTGCTTTATTTGTGAGCTTTTTTCCTGCTGAAATAAGTGGGGGAGGGGAGGGCCATTGTTTTGCTGCTGCTTGTGTGTGGGAAGGGAGAGTAGGGGGTTTTGGGGTTCTAATGTTTTTACTGGCACTCATTCTTTGGGGCACTCTTCTGTTTCCATGGATGTCTGTGAAGAACAAGAATTTCAGGTTGTCTATTGTATACATTCTCTGATATTAAATGGAACTATTTAAATATTGTATTCATCAGAATGATTTTGTGCAAATGATGTAGCAACATGTGGTGGACCCCTGTGACAGTACTGCACATGGCCATTGGACTTCATGATTATATTCACAGAGCTTTGAGCAAAATTCTAGAAGTGCATGATTGAAACTCTTGGTACATAGTTAATTTCTGATCCTATGTTATTATATAACACACATAAACATTCTCTACAATAGACTTTAGGCCTATATGTACTTGTACAGAAATGGCAGGGAGGGGGAGGGCTTATGAAATGTGGTGTACTGGGACCACCACATTTCATAAACAGCAAGAGCCAGATAAAGGGACATAGATTCAGATTAATAGAAGTTAAAAATTGGACTGATACCAAGCAACTCTTCCTCACACAAAGTGTTATCAATGGTTATATATCCAGGAAGGATAATGGAATCAAGATGCCCAAAGCTATTTAACAAACCGCTGGATGATGAAATAGGAAATTTTAGCTCTTCCGTTGAGACAATGAAGTAATTAATTATTCCTGATTAAATTTTTGTACTATTACATCAGTAAATAAATAGAGCCAAAGGTCCTACTTTTCCAAATTTCTCTTCTGGTTCTTTTCAATTTTATTGGAAATGACTTACATTAAACAGATGTAATTAATACCAAAAATATTTGTACTACAAAGAACTTCACAAATTGTATTTTTTATTAGAAGGACAAGATTGAATGTGAAAGGCAAGGCACAAAATTGAAAAGTTGCTTTAATGCAATGAAAATACTGAATAATTAAACTGATGTGATTTTCTCAAGAATGACAAGGGTTGGGGCTGATTCTTCATCCATTCTTAGGGCTGATGAACTGAAGCAGCTGTAAAGGCTTATGTAAAAGCAGAATGATGGTGTCATTCTGAGGATTTTGAATCTTGGGTGAGTCCTTTACTATGAATTATTAGCTGATGCATCTGACCTTTTGCTCTATCACTGGATTTAAATCCAAGTCCCAGGGTGAAGCTCCACACGCTGACCTCAGAAGCTACCTTCACTTCATACTAGGTCCATCGGTTTATATCTAATGCAGTGGTTCCCAAGTTAGGTCCTTGGAAACCTTGCTTAATGGTTTTGGCATAAAAAAGGTTGTGAACCCCTGATCTAGTGGGACCCATTCATCTGAATGGGATTACTCACCTGGATAGAAAATATAAATGGAGCTAAATGGTTCATTTTTTCCCTCAAATTTTGTTTAATACTGATACTTTAATTTCATTTATATCAGTTCAAAGTGTTACTACATGAATTCATTATATTTATTATTTTTTAAAGTCTATTTTAACAGCAGAAAAAGCCATTTACTGTATACAGAGTCCTGCGGATAGGTCTTACAGACTGCTTGAGACTGAACTGGTTCCTGGGCAGCAAAGCATTCAACTTAATTGGAGATAAGAGTGACAGAAGGTTATTACAGATGTATGAATCTAATGAGGGACAAAGGTGAAGTACTGGCTGCATCATGTGCATCCACCTGAGTCCATCTGTATCATATTCAAGCGCAAAATATACATTGTACCAAACGCGGGTACAACTGATACATGAACATAACTATTGATCGGGGATTTTATCAATGTGATAATAACAAAAAGGAATAATAACAGCAGAAAAATGCCATTGGGCATCTTTTAAATAAAGCTGATGTGGAGGAAAAGTTATCAAAACCCACATCGAGAGGAAAAGAGAGAATAGTTTTGAGTATAACTTTATGACCCATTTCTTCAAAATGAGGCATTTGTGATAGAACACAACAAAGTATTATAACACTGAAAGGGAACTCTCAGAAAAACAGAAAATGCTGGAAATATTCAGCAGGTTAGGCAGCATCTGTGGACAAAGAAACATTTTAGATCAATGACTTTTCATCAGAATTAAAAACCAACTTGGCCAGCAACAAACTATCAGTCCATTTTAGTTCTCTGTTTGATTTACTTTGCAGTGCAAGTTATAAAAACACAGAACAAGGACACAGAAGGATGATTCTGGCAGTGATCCAGCTGAGACTATGAGGACAGCATTAGATACAGCAGGGATGTTAGTTCCTTTGTGACATTTATTTAATGGTTTGATGATACTCTGTTACTTGGGCATATAGCAGATAGTTTCCGTGTAAAATCACTGTGTGTGGTGTGTGCAAGTTGCATGCATGTGTAGGATTGGGACTGAAGGAATGTTGATTGCTTCACCAGACATTTAAAATGAATGACTGAAACACCAGAAACATTGATTCTTTTGTTATTGGGGACACTTTTGGTACAAAATATGAATATATTTCCTTTGAGGAAATATGTTTAATTAAAGAGTTGTTATATGATTAAGTTGAATAAAGTACAATTTCCTCTTAGTACTGGATCTGACAGCTTCTATTGCAGTAATGTTTCTGTTTTCCCTGGATCCTAATATTATCACTTAGAAATTTGTCTCAAGAGAGTTCTCTTTATTGTACCTATAGGGAGTGCCTAATGTTTCCTCAACACCTCTTTGACTCAGCAGAGTTAATATCAGAATAAAGAGAATGCCAGTCCAATGTAGTTATATTTTCCATCAGCAATCACTGGATTGCATCCAGAAGTGGAAATTTTAGCTGATTATTTCAGAGCTACAGAGGACAAAGGTGTACTCAACCTCGAGGTAATCAAATATAACATGGACCAAACCTAATTCCTTATTTTGCATATAGCTTTGTCCTTTGTTGGTTAATGTAGTACTTTTAAAAATTTAAGCAACTGTATACATCTTGTTCAACAGCATTTTATTTGATTTGTTTCCCAGTAATTGAGCAATTCCCAAAGTCTGATATTTTTGCAGCACAGACCATGATGCCTAGTTTTACTCCAAATGAAACATCGGTAATGGTCTTTATCAGAAATGTGAGCACCTATCGTCCTCAATACTCCAAAAATAACATTAACAATAAAACTATCAACAATATTGTTGGGTGATGAATTTTGGGAATTGTTCAATTTGTAAATCTTCACAAAACATTTGAGATTTATTTTCATGTTATACTGCCCAGCTTAATAAAGTTACTGCCTTGTAAACCACAAGTGGTTACTTACTAAAAGCTCCTTGTACTTTTATTTTATTTCAAGTATAATTCCCAATTAGTTTTTGTCATTTGCCATTTGCCATCCCTGATGTAAAATATTTCTGTAATCCATTGGTCAATAAATCACATATTCCAGCTTTGTGATTGTAACTAGAATAACTAGAAGGCAGCACCCAGTACACTTCAAACACAGCTTCATGGCTCTGTGTATCTGTACACTCTATGATGACCTGCTACATCTGTAGATCCTAATGCTGCCCAGTGAATCTGTACACCAGCTGTACATTGGTCCAAAGGAAGCCTATGGCATGAACCAAGCACAACTCTTAAAGCTGTCCTACCAATACCAAGCATTGGACTGCATAGCCTTGAACAGACAGTTCATTTTATGTGTTGTAGAAGACTATTCACTGTGAATTACATGCATAATTGACTTCGAAACATGCATGGTTGTGTTCAGTAAGGAATCATGCCATGGATAAGGAATGTCTGGATAATATTTGTGGACCTTTACAAATCCTGCCTCGCCAATAGAACCTGTTCTATAATACGCAAAATGTTGCACTTCAGAATAGAATTTTTTTGGGGAATGTATTGTTTTGGTAGCTATCGCATCCTTTCTAAAATCTGTTAGCCAAAACTATTCATAGCATATAAAGGGAGATTTAACTAAAACTTCATGGAACTGAGCATAATTTCTCCAGCTCTTTAAATGCAGTATTTTTAAAAAAGTCAATTAGCCTTCTTGATTATTTTTTATGCCTACCCACAGCATCTTAATGACCTAATTACATGGAACCTCAAGCCTCAGTGGACTTCCATTGCTTCCAGCTTTTTATACAATCTTTCTTTGATGGACTCAGCTTCCAGTGAAATTTATTTGCTACAGTTTAGCTCATTCACATAATCTTTTAATCGCTTTTCAATTAATGCTTGCATCTATACTGCCTAAAATGCTGCCTATCTTTGTGTGATTGGGAAATAAGCCTTCCACCACCTTTACATGGTTTTCTAGAAAGAGAAGCAGTTTCCATTAATTCTTTCCTGGCTTGCTTTGCCTTCTGATTTTTTTTTTGCCTGACATCCGATAAAGGAATGAGAAGGAAAAAACATGTTAACTAAATAGCATTAATTTGTTATAATTAACCATACTGAAGAATTATATAAATGTATGGCTTAGAAATTGACTACTTTGTCCATGCCAACCATAATTCCCTTCTAGTTTAATCTCATTTGTTGAGATTCATTTGCCCATATTCCTCAACTCTTTTCCTATCCACATATCAGTCAAATGCCTTTAAATATAATAGTCCCTGCCTCCACTACCACCTCTAGTAGCTTGTTCCAAATATCCACTGCCTTGAACCAAATGTGAGAACTTCACTTGCCCCATCATTGATATGTTCCCACATCTTATGGTCTAACTTTCAAGATTTCATCTCACGTTCTCGATATTTATTACTTATTCATTCATCATCATTATTTATTTATTTTTATATTTGGACAATTTGTTGTCTTTTGCACAATGATTGAATGTCCATATTGGTGCAGTTTTTCATTGATTTTGTTATGGCCATTATTCTATGGATTTATTGAGTTATCCCACAAGAAAATGAATCTCAGGGTTGTATAATACATGTACTTTGAAAATAAATTTACTTAAAAACTTAATTCCTCTGAGTGAAATACTTCTCCTTAAATCTCCATTAACTTCTTCCCTCTCACCTTCAGCTTGTGCCTTCTAGACTCTCCTGATCTGGAAGGTTTCTTACTACCTCCTCCTGTCGTCACTACCTCCTCTCATAGATGCTGTCTGGCCTGCTGAGTCCTGTCCTGCCAGCATTTTATGTTTTTCTTACTACCTATCCTGTTAGTACTCCTCATAATTTTGCAAATCACTGTAAGGTTATCCCTCAGCTTCCTACATTCTATTGTTATTAAACCCAGTCTATCTGGTCTCTTCTTATAACTACAGACCTGCATTACAAATAACATCCTAATGAATCTCATTTTATATTCTCTCTATTGCTACCATACTCTTCACACACTGTGGTGACCAGAACCATACAGAAAACTGTGTTTTGTAAGATTAAAATTACTCTGGAAAATCTAGATTTTCAAGTTTCCAAAATTCTCACAAAAAACCGTGCAAAACAAACTGAATGATTCGTATGACCTAGTTCAATTGGTAGGTGTAATCTTTCCCATTTGATGTGCTCAATGGAATTGGAGCTTTCAAGTAACATCCGTGACCTGTGGCACGTTGTCTACAGAATATTAGTGTTATTGTTAGCTGTATTTCAAAACTAATTTCACAAATTAAATCACTAATGATATAACTGTAATATCTGCTAAACTAAAATTTTCTTGATTATTTCATTAAAGAACTGGAAATACAATCTATCTAAAGCTACAACCATGTAAACAGCAAAATTAAACAGAAATTTCTTGTTTTCATTGCAGCCTGTTTATAGCAAGAGAAACCAATAAAGTGCACAGTTCTGATGAAAGGACATTGACTCAAAATGTTTCTTCACAGGCAGTGCCTGACCTGCTCAGTATACGCAGGATTTTCTATTTTTATTATAAAAAGTCTTGCATGTTTAAATGGGAGCAAATGAAGGGACACTGGAGGTAAACTTATTTCTGGGCAAGTCTCACGTATCACATTGATCTAGGTAGAAAGGACTTCAAAGAAGTTTGGACAATTGACAATCAATGATCACAGTGTGCTCATGCTAAGAAGCAAGAGGGTTTCACCTCAAAATAACAAGGTAAATATTTAAGGAATAATATAGTCAACTTATTTTGGAGTAGAATTTAGGCTAATGATGATGAAATGCTGTAGAATTTTCTCTAATTATTTATATTATAATTTCACAGCAAACGACATTTCCTTGTATATTCATAGGAGGTATATCGAGGAGTTGGATCCAATAAGAAACCCTTTTCACAATTTACAGAATTGTATATTATTCTGCAAGTCTAACACAGACAGATTTGAGACTTTTTGAGGCAGATCTACAAGTTTTAGAGTATTAAGCTATAATTTATTTCTATCAGTTAACAAAAAGCAACAGAAGGTAAATTTAGCATCTGTTTGCATTGAAGTTTCTTTCAGAGGTTTCAAATCAAATACCAAAATGATATTCATAAAAATGCTTTTCATTAACAGCCTTGATATAGATCTAACTAAATGTGTTTCTACAAGGAGGCTGATGGTCAGAATGACTTCAACTGGCCAAAGAGCCTTTTTCGCCCCACACTGTATAACTCTTATTACTTGACTCCTTTTTTCAGTGGCTTGAGTTATTTAAACTCTATAACTTCAGCTTGAAGTTATTTGATCCTGTGTAATACAATGTAGTTCCTACACTAACAGCTCTCCTCTGCACAAAACAATTCCTATTCATTTCTCAAGTTATAACTCAGAAATAATTCTTTCTGTGTTCATCATTAATCATTCATTCATATAGATTTTTGGTGAGTTTCAGCATCCGTAGTTACTGATTCTGATGGCATCATTTTGAGACAAGGACATCTATTAAACTTTGTGTCTGTTCATTACTATTAAATATTATGGGAAGAAGAATGCCAATATCCAACAGATGGCTTGAGAGTTTTTAAATTTGAGGCATTAGATTGAAATGACTGATAATAATGCCACAGCCATTGTAAATATATAAACATTAAAGACGTAATGTACAGGATTCAGACCGCTGATCCAATTAGAATACTTGAATTAATGTATGTACAGCACTGTGCAAAAGTCTTAGGCACAAAGATTTAGCTAGCGTGCCTAAATCTTTTGCTCAGTACCTTAGTAATTTTATGTACTGCTGTCCCAAAAAAAAAATTGTGATGTCTGTGAGTGATGATAAACCTGATTCTGATATGTGTCTTTATTGTGGACTGAGATTGGGAAGGAGACAGGGAGAGAGGAATCATGGTTGGGAAGAGGGGAGGGAGCAGCAAGCACCAGACAGACATTCTGTAATGATCAATAAACCAGTTGTTTGGAATCAAATGAACTTGTCTGGTGTCTCAGGGCTGAGTGTGTCTGCACCTATGTCACCCTTCTCCCCCAGCCCACCCCTAGTAATCCTTCTCTGCTACCTGTACTACACTCTTCCCATGGTACTCCACCCTCACCATACCCAATATCCTTTGCTTCTGGAAGACTTACAGACTCGCTCTCCTCTCCACGTCAACAAATACATTACTGTACAAAAATCTTGGGCATTATACACCTAAGACTTTTGCACAGTACTGTATAAAATTGATCAAATGCAAGATAGATTTCCATAGCCTTTTCTGAAACTGGGATTCATTTGTATCATGAATGGATCTGTCATAGCTAGCTGACTTCAACATTTTGGGCAGCAGTTTCCCTCTACTACATGTCTCACTCAAAGGATTCTTAGCAAGATTTGGTGGACAGAGCTGCACTGTTTTGGCCAACGCTGTCCCATTTGTTAAGCTTTAAAAGGCCATAATGATGCAAAATTTTAACTGTTTTAACACTCTCAGAGAACATTCATGTAGAAGCACTCCATGGCACGACTAAAATCATGCAATAAAATGCCAACAATTGCACTAGTAAATCAGAATGCAGCATTACACTCCAGACTAATATTTTGAGAGTGTAATGCTGGACAGCAGGATGTTGCACACAAATGCAATGTTGCATAGATGGACTGACAAGTACAGATTTGGCAGTGCTGTGCTTTAAGTTCTTGCTTTGTGAGGATTTAACTTACAAGAGCCTTTCTGACACATGGTGCAATCTCTGTTATTTATACTCTAATTAAATAATTGTCTTCCCAATTATATGTGAGAATTTTCAAAGGCCAACTGATTGCATGAGAAATAAACTTATATTGTAGCCCACTAAAATTATTCTCCTAATGAAAAGCATAAACCACCTACAACTGTCCATGCAATTCATATTATTTTCATATGTGTTGCTTTTATTTCCTCAGCAGAAAGCCAACATTTGGAGGTTCTTGAACATCTGCCAATTCCTTTTGCTTACTGTGTGGCAGAGAATGGAAGTTCCATTTTATTAATAAAGAAAACTTATAGAGTCTTTTTTGCAAATTTATAGCTATAGATTTCTGTACTTTTGCACCATGTTTATTAACAGTATTGATACCATCCAGAGCTGTATTGGACCTGCAATTGCATCAACTCTTTAGAACCTAGAAAATGCTGAATGAAATTTGTTTAGTGTCTAGGTCCTTTGAGGTATCTGGTAAAAGTAAGGAAGGACAACTGCTTCCATTAAGAAAGTATCTCAGATACACCAATTGAAAGAATGGTCAGGTCCAATCACTATTCCATGGAATTGAGAGGACTGTGCTTTGATTTGAGACATAAGCCTGCAGATCATTATTTAAGCTCTACTGCAGACCTCAATTCCCTGCTTTATGACAAGACCTGTTAGGTATCTTTTATTTCACCGTATTTTTGTTTTTTATTTTTTGTACTTTTTCAGCTTTTAAAGCAATACTAACTCATACCAGAGACCATGGAGAATTGGTCAGTATTTAGCAAATGTGACATTGAAATCAAGACACAGTATTTAGCGTTAAAAATATGAAACTCAAGAGATTCCAAGACAATTATGAAATTCCACATATGCACACCCCTTTAAGTTTGTACCATTTAGATGTTTAGTGTTATTTTAGAATCTAAAGGGTTCAACGGAAACAGTTGTAACTTGATGATTTAACTTTGCTTTTACCAAAAGTTGCATAGAATGTTCACTGCAATAAGTGTGGTCAATGTCATGTGACCATAGTAAATTTTACAGAAAAGAATATAAATTCTAGAAAACTACAGGAACATTGTTTCTTAGCTCAGCACTGATGTCCAATCACGGTGACTCACGAGGATTCTTCTAAGGCATTGACTACCAGTTCAAGGATGTCAGGGCAGTGGTCTGCAATCTGCTGCAGAATAGTGTTGGCGTAGTCCTGAAGTTGGGAACTTTCCTTTTCACACTGTTCAAGCTCAGCATTCAGCTTCAAAACAAAAATGGACAGAAAAGATCTTTATCAGTTCCATTGAACTCAGGAGAATGTTTTTGATAAGCAGTAAACACTTTGTAAATATCACACAACTTTCAAGACACCATGACAAAGAGAACTCCATTTATATTCCTTCAATGACAGAAAGATATAGATAGAATTCCGTTCACTACAACTTTCGTATATATTGTTCTTAGAAAACTCTTCATCCAGGATCTTAATGTTTGGTGGTCAGTTTAACAAAAAAGAATCAAGAGAATTTTAGTGAGGTTATTTATGTTATCCAGTGCATTCTTGGGGTTGGACACAATCTTCCATCTATCAGCATCACAATTATTTCTTTTGAAGATACTGTCTGTGTTCTTTAGATGTGAAGGACATTAATATTTGCGATAATATCAAAAATGTGTACACTGCAGTGTAATTGCCAAGGTCTGTAAGGTCAGGAAGGGAAGAACTGACCTTTACATTCCTTTCAATTTGCAGTTGCTGAGGAGTTTACAAAGTATAGACTTCTTGATGCTATTTTGGATTAAGATTTCATGGTTAAAATCTTCAAAAGAGCACCAGTGTAACCATTTCTATGGGTGATAATAAATGTACCACATTAATCACACAGGTTGTGAATAAATTTACAATATGAAAATACTGGACATGGAACTTTATTACATTAACTCATTAACAGATTTTTAAAAATTCAAATGCATTTTAGGCAGGGAAGTAATATTTTCCCTCCAGTATTAATCTCCAAAGACTAACACATCTTCCAGGTTCAGTTATTCAGTGATGCAAACATCTCAACTACATACCAAAAAGATGTTTGTAGAAAATTGAGAAAAGTATTGAATCTTAAGTCAAGGTATACTAATCTGAAACACATTACATGCAATATTGTGGACAGTTCTACTACAGATAAGGGTCCTAAGGTACTGAGAGAAAAAAATTAAATCAGATTTTTGAAACACAGTGACTCATTTTGTTGAAATAAGTCCCTGGACCTGTCCAGCTGATTGATATTTAGCTCAGCTCCAATTGGTGACAGACTTTTGTTGGCTCCCCTAAATCTGTGCTGGCAAAGAGTAATTTATATTGAAACAGAACAATCTCAAAAACCTAGTACAGAAAAAATAAACAAAACAACTAATGAGTCAAGTTAGCGTGATCATCTCCAATCTAACACCATCTCTCCCCACCCAGTCCCACCTGAAAGATTCCAAAAGTACAATATGGTAGATATTCCAATTACTTCCTAGATTTACATCATATCACCAAGACATTTTCTTTTGCTTACAATGCTTGAGCAATGTCCAAAGATTTTTAATTTTTTTTTTACACAGGTATTCAATGGTAGCAGGACCTTAAACTGAGTCTTTTCCTCTTTGAACCAGTCTTGATGAAGGTTCTCTGCCCAAAACAACTATACTCTTTTCTATAGATGCTGCCTGGCTGCCTTACAAGGTTTGACTCTGCAGAGTCCTTCTCATGTCTGCTGCTGTTATAGACCGTGGCTGTTAACCTGGGAATGGGGTAACTTCCATGGCCAGCATTGTGTTGCATGCCGTGAGGCATTTATAAAAGTTACTTAGAGCATCAGGGAAGTCGATGCTGTTTTTCCTTGCATAGTCAGTAATGCACTTGATGCCCAGCCACGTACACTGGAGATCATTATCAGACAGGTGTTCCTGAGTTTTTTGTGCATGGGTGGTTTTTGTCCTCTTGATGCTTAAGATGAAGTTTCTCCTGGCTAGATTGAGAGCTGTTCTGTCACTGGACTTGAAGTCAGCATCCTGGGCTTTTATTAGGGAGCACACCTCTACGTTCATCCAGGGCCTCTGGTTGGGCTGTGAAATGACTGTTCTTGAAGTACCAATGTCAACTACACATTTACTGATGTAGCCAATGACAGACGAGGCATATTCTTTGAGGTCTGTGTCTACGCTGTTTGTGATTGCCTCCTTGAACATCTGCTAGTTGGTCCATTCAAACAGTCTTGAAGCATGGAGATTGCCTCATTATGCCATACAGCGATGGTTCTCTTGATTGGCTTCTCCATTTTCAGTCCATAAACTGGGGTTAACATTATGAAGATGTGGTCAGAGAGGCCAAGACAAGGCGTGGGATGGCTTTATAAGTACCGTGTCTGTTCGTGTAAACATGGTCCAGTCTGTTTTTTCCCCTAGTGGCCATAGTGAAGTGTTGGTGAAATTTGGATAAAATGTACTGCAGGTTAACATGATTGAAGTCTTCTGCAAGTAGGAAGAGACCATGATCATATCTTCAGGGAAAAAAATGGGAAACCTGATTACTTAATGAGTAACTTGATCAGTTCAGCTTCATTTGAATGAGAATCAAATCAGTTAAATATTCTCATGTTTCATGGCATGCAGTAATATAGGATCCTTAAAATTTGTGTTTCTACTTTGCAAGGAGAATGTCAAGATATATCATAATTAAAATACATGGATTGCAACACCACAAAAATAACAAACATATTTTTGGGTATAACATTATCACTATTCTTTCTGGAATCACATAATGCGATGAAGCTGGGCTATGGGGTGAGGAAACCAACCAGTTTCTAATGCATTATGATGCTGTGCTGATAAGAATGCCTATTACTGGAATTATGCTGAAGGGAATGATTTCACAATTCAATGCTCTCAATGGGGAGTGTTCTCTCGAAGTTCCAAGAGTGCAGTCAATGATTTACCAACTAAAAATAGATGTGCTCACTATACACTCCCCATTGGAGCCACATTACCATCTTAAACTACCTCTGATGTCTCCCTGTCCTTTCCATTGTCTGCTCTGTATATATGGAGGGTAGAATTTTGGATGTTTCAGGAAAATAAAGGAACATTTATTACCGTGAATATGAGATTCTGAAATCTTGAGCAACTCACACAAATCGTTGGAGTAACTCAGCAAGTCAGGTAGCATCTATGGAGATGAATAAGCAATCAATATTTTGGACAGAGACCCTTTATCAGGACTGGAAAGGAAGGGGACAGAACCTAGAAATCCTACCTTTTCCTGATTTCCTGAAATCCAACTTAAAATGAAACTGGTTTGTGTAAAAGGAAATACACTATGAAGAAAGATAATCATATCCACCTTGTGCCTGCTACATGGATTAACTTCATTCTTTGTAATATTTTTTATGTGCTTGTTCTACAACAGTGTATAACTCTGAATAAAAACAGTCAATATAAATTTAATCTAAATACCCTAGTATTTTTACCTAGGGTTAAATATTTTTCCATGACTCTGGTTGGAAGATTAAGAATATTACAATGACAGCTATTTGCACGTGGCTTCTATTGACTCCCACTGTCACTTTAGTAGATTTGAATTTGTGACAGATTTGTCCAAATCTCCATGATTTATAAACTGTCATAATATCTGTATAGTCTAATCTATGACAAATAACTGCCTTTGAGAAAAAGTTACAGCCTTCCTACTAGAGCAAGGGTTCCCAACCTTTTTTATGCCATGGACCAATACCATTAAGCAAGGGGTCCAAGGACAGCAGGTTATAATCAAAGAAGAAATTCCCTTGGTGGT
Organism: Hemitrygon akajei; assembly: GCF_048418815.1. Classification (NCBI taxonomy): domain Eukaryota; kingdom Metazoa; phylum Chordata; class Chondrichthyes; order Myliobatiformes; family Dasyatidae; genus Hemitrygon; species Hemitrygon akajei. Next base: position 146,278,990 of record NC_133133.1, on the reverse strand, counting down.
GGTTACAAAGAGCTTTGCTCCTTTACCATGCCATGTTGTTTCCTTAGTGCGTTGTTCTCATTCAAATTAATTTTCTTTTTGCTTGATGATCACTGTCCTTGAACTTTGGCCACTGATTCTATTTCTTAGCAGGCTTACCCTCAAATTTACCAAAAGACCAGGAAAAGTTCTCTGTTGTATTTAAGCATAAGTGTATGAACAACATTCTAATACCATATCTTGGTTAAAGACCATATTCATCATGGCCAGAGATGAAAAGTAGAAAAGAGCAGAAAGTCCTGAGTCATGGTACAGATTTCATGCAACAATAGCCACAATTTTCACTGTGCAACAAGAAGAAAAGTTCAAGGTAAAGCCTTAGAAACCACATATGGCCTTAACTAAGTCAACTGAAAACTGTAGAGAATCCTTTTCAAGTTTGACTGCCATCTGACACCTAAACTCTGCAAGCTGTCATATTAATCAATAGATTTTACACAGACCCAATCTCACCAGTGTTATGTGTCACTGCTCTAAGTCTCATATTATTCCTCCTCACTGCCATGTTGCTGTTGATGGTTAAGGTGGTCCTTGATGGAGAGGGAATTGAACTACAAGGTGAATGGGAAACTGTTGCCTCCACTCTGGAAACTGTTGCCTCCACTCTGGAATCTAAGTCATTCCAAGCAGTGGTAAGTAGAAAATAGTGCATATGTGCACATTTGAAGCATGAGCTCCAAGCATCTACTGACTCATTTGCTGAGGAGCACAGATCCCAGGTAATGAAATGGTCTGTTTTTACACATGTCCATCGGTCATCTTGTCAGCTCCATCTTGGGCACTAGCCTACAAAGTACCCAGGACATCTTTAGGGAGCGGTGTCATAGAAAGGCAGCGTCCATTATTAAGGACCTCCAGTACCCAGGGCATGCCCTTTTCTCACTGTTACCATCAGGTAGGAGATACAGAAGCCTGAAGGCACATACTCAGCAATTCAGGAACAGCTTCTTCCCCTCTGCCATCTGATTCCTAAATGGACAATGAAGCTTTGGACACTACCTCACTTTTTAATATACAGTATTTCTGTTTTTGCACATAAAAAAAAATCTATTCAATAAACATAATTGATTTACTTGTTTATTTATTATGTTTTATTTTATTTATTATTTTTTCTCTCTCTGCTAGATTATGTATTGCATTGAACTGCTGCTGCTAAGTTAACAAATTTCACTTCACATGCCGGTGATAATAAGCCTGATTCTGATTCCGTTTTGAAACAAAAGTCAGAACATACACAATAATCACATGGTAACAATACATCCACAGTGTTGTAATTAATAGCAACAATATACATAAAATTGATAAGAAAGAACAATTAGTAAAAGTGGAAGAAACTTATTCTACCAGGAACAAACTTATCTCCTTCTAACCATATAACCATATAACAAAGACAGCACTGAAACAGGCCATCTTGGCCCTTCTAGTCCGTGCCAAACGCTTACTCTCACCTAGTCCTACCGACCTGCACTCAGCTCATAACCCTCCATTCCTTCCTGTCCATATACCAATCCAATTTTTTATTAAATGACAATATCCAACCTGCCTCTACCACTTTTACTGGAAGCTCGTTCCACACAGCTTCCAATCTCTGAGTAAAGAAGTTCCCCCTCTTGTTACCCCTAAACTTTTGCCCCTTAACTCTCAACTCATGTTCTCTTGTTTGAATCTCCCCTACTCTCAATGGAAAAAGCCTATCAACATCAACTCTATCTATCCCCCTCATAATTTTAAATACCTCTATCAAGTCTGCTCTCAACCTTCTACGCTCCAAAGAATAAAGACCTAACTTGTTTAACCTTTCTCTGTAACTTAGGTGCTGAAACCCAGGTAACATTCTAGTAAATCTCCTCTGTACTCTCTCTATTTTGTTGACATCTTTCCTATAATTTGGTGACAAGAACTGTACACAATACTCCAAATTTGGCCTCACCACTGCCTTGTACAGTTTTAACATTACATCCCAACTCCTATACTCAATGCTCTGATTTGTAAAGGCCAGCATACCAAAAGCTTTCTTCACCATCCTATCCACATGAGATTCCACCTTCAGGGAACTATGCACCATTATTCCTAGGTCACTCTGTTCTACTGCATTCTTTAATGCCCTACCATTTACCATGTATGTCCTATTTTGATTAGTCCTACCAAAATGTAGCACCTCATACTTATCAACATTAAACTCCACCTGCCATCTTTCAGCCACTCTTCTAACTGGCCTAAATCTCTCTGCAAGCTTTGAAGACCTACTTCATTATCCACAACGCCACCTATCTTAGTATCATCTGCATACTTACTAATCCAATTTACCACCCCATCATCCAGATCATTAATGTATATGACAAACAACATTGGACCCAGTACAGATCCCTGAGGCACACCACTAGTCACTTATGCTGGGCTACTGAATTTAATATTATGAGAGCTCATTCTTAGAGTCATAGAAAGGTACAGCACAGAAACAGGTCCTTCAGCCCATGTAGTCCATGCCGAAACATTTAAACTGCCTACTCCAACTGACCTGCACCCAGACCATAGCCCTCTATACCCTTGCCATCCATGTACTTATCCAAACTTCTCTTAAATATTGAAATTGACTTTGCATACACTACTTGTGCCAGCAGCTCATTCCACACTCTCATGACCCTCTGAGAGAAGACGTTTCCCCTCATGTTCCCCTTAAAACTTATCACCTTTCACTTTTAACCCATGAACTCTAGTTGTAGTCTTACCAAAGCTCAGTGGAAAAAATCCACCTTATCTATACCCCTCATAAATCTGTATACCTCCATCAAATCTCCCCTTATTCTTCTATGTTCCAAGGAATAAAGTTCTAACCTATTCAACCTTTCCTTATATCTCAGGACTTCCAGTCCTGGCCACATCCTTGGAAATCTTCTCTGTACTTTTTCAACCTTATTTATATCTTTCTTATTGGTAGGTGACCAAAACTGCAGACAATACTCCAAATTAGGCCTCATCAACTTCTTACACAACTTCAACATAACATCCCATTTCCTGTACACGATACTTCAATTTGTAAAGGCCAATGTGCCAAAAGCTTTCTTTATGACCCCATCTACCTCTGCCGCCACTTTCAATGAATTATGGACCTGTATTCCTAGATCCCTTTTTTCTTTTGCACTCTTCAGTGCCCTACTGTTCACTGTGTGAGATCTACCCTGGTTGGTCCTACCGAAGGCAAACAGCTTGCACTTGTCTGCATTAAATTCCATCTGCTATTTCTTAGCCTACTTTTCCAGCTGGTCTAGATCCTGCTGCAAACTCTGATTGCTGTTCATTACATCCCAGTTTTGGTGTCATCCATAACACCACATTATCATCCAGATCATTGATATAGATGACAAACAACAAACAACAGTCCCTCCGGCACTCCACTAGTCACAGGCTTCCAATCAGAGAGGCAACCACCTACTACCACTCTCTGGCTTCTCTCACAAAGCCAATGTCTAATCCAATTTACTACCTCATCTTGAATGCCAAGTGAATGAACCTTCTGGACCAACATCCATGTGGGACCTTGTCTTATGTAGGGGTTGTTCTTATGCTGGGCATTCTTAACTTGGCAAGGGACTGTACATGATTTTTTGTAGTTATAATCTCAAATTCACATCCAGGTATGGCAAGTTAAAGCCCATCACTGGTAATGAGTTAATACACAGGAGGAAAGGAGCATTGAACATATTCTCTAACACAATGGAGAATATTAAGTGCAACTAAATGCAGATATCTAACTTGCATTTTGTTTCCATAGATATCAATAGATTTCATCTACAGTTCTGGTTGGTAACAACAATAATAAATGGATAATTATTTGCACTAGAAGTATACAAACTATTAAATAGTTTAATATACACGAAATAAATAAAATTTCAGTAATGTACCTCTGGAATTTCACTTGAATAAATATTTATACTTGTTGCTGATCACTGCAGCTGTTGAACGGCTTTAAGCAAAATCAAACAAAAACAAAATGCATGCAAGATGAGAAGATGGTGTGGGAAGGAACATGTTTGGGGAACTTTTATTATTAAACTGTGTACCCTTATTCACCCAAGGCTAGTAATATCTCCTCTGCGTCTCCCTCCTCCAGACTGTGAGCTGGGCTAATGATAACAAGACAGTAACTCAAAACACAACTTCATAAAACTTCCAAATTCAGTCTAATTTCTATTTAAGTATTTTTTGCTACAAATAAATTATGTTAAGTTCATACAAGTTTGGTTAGAAATTTTATAGTTTGCATCAGTATTTTGTAATGACCAAGTATATGAAATTGTATTATTTCTGTCCTATCATACATTCAGCAATAACTGATTGTCAAATTAAAGATGTTTCCTTGCCTTTAAAAAAAGGAAAGGCAATGTGTAAAGTGATCAACATGCAGTACTGACAATGTTAAATTAAGACTGATAATCAGGGTAGCCCTATCTGCTCAGAGCAAGACTATTTTAAATGCAGTGACTGCATCAGGCATCTTTGAACTAGGAAGGAACAGGAAATGGTTTTATACATTGAAGTGCTGTCCTTGGATCAGCTGTGAGTCAGCTTGATCAGACATGATCAAACCATGAGTCAGGTGGTAAAGGCAGGTGAGAAAGGTGGCATTTCATATAGATATTCTTTGTCAGATTGCAGCAACCGAAGTAATTGCAAAATCAGCCCTGCACTATTCCTTTGGTCAACTACATTCCAGAAATAGGGTGGGGTAAAAGGATGACTGAAAGAGAGGCATAGGTCAGTGTAAGACAATAAACCCAAAACTATCTCAGAGGTAAGGTCATTATAGGGAACAAAATTAAACTGTACAGCAAAACTTCCTTGTGTCAGCTGAGGCCCAGTTGATAGCAATGTCATCTTTGACTCAGCAGGATGTGGCTTCAAGTCCCACACCAAAGCCTTTAGCACAAATATCTAGACTAATAGTAATTCAGTGCAGTGCTTTAATGGGTTCAGCCCTCCAACCAAGAGGTTAAATTGAAGCTCAGCACAGCTGCTCATGAAGAGATAATAGATTTTAAGGATAGTTTGAAAGAAAAACATATGTGATGACCAGATGTGCCAACTGGTATTTATCTTTCAATCAAAAATCCAAAATAGATAAATTTGCTCACTATCATGTTTCTTCTTGTGGGAGTTAGCGATGGTGCACGAATTGGCTTCAGTTCTGTATTACAGTATTGACTACATTGGAAAAGATGCACTTTTGGTTCTAATATGAATTCTGGATGACCTTAGCTTGTCAAGTCAAGTTTATTGTTATTTAACTATATACATGTATTAACATATATAATCATGTATATAGAGAAATGAATTTTGAATTTTATAAGCAGTAGCTTGATGACAGTCGGGGATCCCCTGCTGCCCAGAATCAACCCTACCGAGTGAAGCATCTTCAGAACTGTCTTGAAGATCCTCTTGACGCTGTTGTTGTGTGATACATTTTGTGAGTTTGACCATGGTTCTCTTAGCAAATAGATTCTAGGAAACCTAGTATCTAGCAATGGTTGTTTGCCTTCCGTTGGGGGAACTGAAGAAATCGCCATTTCTCTTCCCAAATGTTCCTATGCCTATACTATAGCCATTGTCATTTGAGGTCGTAGCTCATCCGCCTTCTCCGTCATAAGTTCAGTTACCGAACCTGCTGGATCTGACGTTGGCCTTCGCTCGTATCCTGAGCAGGAACCCTTGCAGGTGCTACTGTTCTGGGTCAGAGCAGCCCTGGGAGCAATGAATGACGAAGAGGTAGTTCCACTTTCCCCAAAGCTCTGAAAGTCCCCAGTCAGAGCCTCATCACTGGTTGCAGTTTAGAGTCATACCCAGGACAAATTATTGCTACTTGAAATGTAAGAACCCTATATCAAGCAGGAATATTGGACAATGTGATAAATGAAATAGAAAGGCTAAAGATTAGCATCATGGGAGTTAGTGAAGTTTGTTGGACAGGTGCTGGAACATGTCAGAATAGAAATAAAAGACTAATTTATACTTGTGGAACATCCCATACTAATGGAGTAGGAATTCTTATGTATGAAAACTTGGCAAAAAGTGTTTTAGGACTTTGGGCAATATCAGAAAGAGTGCTCTTTGTTAGATTCAGAGGACAACCATTTGATTTAGCAATTATACAGGTATATGCACCAATAACAGATGGAACAAATGAGGATATAGATAAATTCTATGAAGAGCTTGAACAAGCAATGAATTAATGCAAATCTCAAGATATTGTTATTGTCATGGGAGATCTTAATGCTAAATTAGGACAAGGTGCTGGTGGAAATACCACAGAAAAATTTGGACTAAGGGAAAGAAATGAAAGAGGCGAGAAATGGGTAGAATGGTGCAAGATGAATAATCAGGTCATTATGAATACCTACTTTAAAAACCATCTTTTAACAGTGCACAGACTTTTATGTATATTTTTATCTTCTCTTCTTAAGCAAATATGCTTTTTTTTCTAATTATCCATTATCATCCATCAGCTTTTTTCTTTGGTAGTTGGTTGACTTTTTTTATATAAAAAATTTCTTTTATGATGTATGACCTATCTTTAAATTTTTGATTACAGAGTGGTATACCTTTATGTGTTATGCTATAACATTTTGATCAATTTTATTACAATATATGAATGCACACAAGTTATGTTGAGATGTATCTATGTGTTGCACTCTGTAAATCTTGTTTTTTCTTCTGAATAAAAATATTGTAAAAAAAAAGAAAAAGAAAAAGAAAAACCATCCAAGACGCTTGTGGACTTGGAAATGTCCAGGTGATAACACCAGAAATCAAATTGACTTTATTACTATAAAGCAAAGATTTAGAAACTCAGTGACTCAATGCAAAACATATCCAGGTGCAGACTGTAATAGTGACCACAACTCAGTAATATGTCAAGTAAAAATAGAACTTAAAAAACTAAAGAAGCAAAGACCTGAACAATCCCTTGACTACTCGCAATTAATTAAAGAAGAAAACTTAAATCACAAATTTGCAATTGAAGTAAGGAATAGCTTTCAAAGTCTAGAAATAGAATCTGTTGAAGATGATAGCAATCATGTAGAGGTGAAGTTTAACTCTCTGAAGGATGCCTTGGTAGAATCAGCAAAGTCAGTGACTCCTAAAAAAGAAAAAAGCACAAAGAATAAATCAGATGAAATCAAAAATCTAATGGAAGAAAGGAGACTGAAGAAAGCAAATCCTATAGAATAAAAGTCCTTAGATAAAAAAATTAAAAGCTTATGTCAAAAAGCCAAAGAAGAAATCAGATGAAATCAAAAATCTAATGGAAGGAAGGAGACTGAAGAAAGCAAATCTTATAGAATATAAGTCCTTAGATAAAAAAATTAAAAGCTTAAGTCAAAAAGCCAAAGAAGAATAGGTAAACCAGGAATGTGAGCAACTAGAAAGAACCCCTATTACTGATCCAAAAAGGTTACTTCAACACATCAAGAATATCACTGGTAAAAAGCTCCTCTGTGCTTCAGGTGGATGTTTGAAAGCAAAGGACGGTACCATTATCATGGAAAAAGATGAGATTATGAACAGATGGATAGAGTATATTCAGGAATTGTTTGAAGACGATCGAGGCGAAAAGCCAGAAATTAAGAAGAACATTGAAGGTCCAAGTATTTTAAAATCTGAAGTTCGTAATGCAATAAATAAGATGAAGAAAGGAAAGGCAGCAGCTCCTGATGAATTAGTAATAACAAATTATTGCCCTTGAAGATTATGGAATTCAAAAACTTACTGATTTATTCAATGACATTTATGAGACTGGAATAATACCAGAAGAGATGAAAAAATCAGTATTTATCACTCTTCCTAAGAAACCTGGAGCGATAGAATGTGATTTATTTTGGACCATAAGTCATATCACTAAGATACTTCTAAGAATTTTGATGACAAGAGCTAAAAGTAAGGTACAAGCTGAAACAGGTAAAGAACAATGTGGTTTTGTGAAAGACAAAGGGACAAGAAACACAATATTGATGTTAAGGATACTATCAGAATGAGCTATTCAAGTGCAAAAAGATTTGTTTGTTTTATCGACTACACAAAAGCATTTGATAAAGTGAAGCACAATAAGTTATTTGAAATATTACAGGAAACTCTAGATCTAGATTCAAAAGACCTCCGCCTAATCAGAAATCTGGACTGGGAACAAACTGCTGCTGTAAGAATAGATGGAGAAGTCAGTCAGTTTACAAAAATCAAGAGAGGCGTTAGACAAGGGTGTGTTTTCCCCCTGATTTGTTTAATGAGTACAGTGAAATAATATTACAAAAAATAAGAAATGTTGGGAATCAAAGTTGGCGGTGAAAACATCAATAATTTTAGATATGCTGATGACACTGTTAATTGCAAGTACGGAGGAAGAATTACAAAACTTAATTGATATAGTTGTTGAAGAAAGTGCAAAAATGGGTCTATCGATCAATTGCAAAAAGACAGAATGCATGGTGATGTCCAAAAAGGAGAATCCTATCTGCAGGCTGCAAATAAACAGGGAAGACAGAAAACAAGTACAGAACTTTTGCTACTTAGGAAGCTGGGTGGCATCAGATGGCAGGTGCGACATGGACATCAAAAGAAGAATAGGGATGGCAAAAGACACCTTTACGAGAATGAAGAGTGTATTGACCAACACTAAACTAGGCATGACAACCCACCTGAGAGTACTGAAATGTTACATTTATCCAGTTATGTTATATGGCTCAGAATGTTGGACAATATCTAGTAACATGAGGAAATGAATTGAAGCAGCAGAGATGTGTTTTTTGTGGAGGATGCAAAGAATATCATGGACGAAACAATTATCTAATGAGGATGTCATGAACAGAGCAAGCACAAAAAGAGAATAATGTATGAGATCATGAAAACGCAATGTAACCATTGGACATGTGATTAGAAAAAAGGAGTTAGAATGCACGGTAATTATGGAAAAGATTGAAGGGAAGAAAGCAAGAGGAAGGCAAAGACAAATGATGATGGAGACAGCAGCCAGATAACTGGAAATGAATACCAATGAATTGATCCACTTGACCCAAAACAGGAGTGTGTGGGCCATGGCAGTCAAAGCTCAGATTAGGCATGGCACATGATGTTGATGATGATAGAGAACTGAGACAACATTTCTCCGAACCAGGGTGTAAATCACAGTACTACACATAACACCAGATAACTCATGGAGTTAAGAATAAAACCTACAGATGAATCATGTATAAATAACAAACTGAAGGGCATAAATTAAATATTGTAAGGTAAGGAACAGGTTAACCAGTGACTCTTCAAATGGAGTTCAGAAGCCTAATGGCCTGAGGGAAGAAACTGTTTCCCATCCTGACTGTTCCTGTTTTTATGCTTTGGAGTCACCTGAATGTATATAAATAAGTTTTCCTTTCTTCTACGTGCATTGGATGTTACTCAGCATGTCTGCACAAGTAAGTAGGCTCGGCCGTAGCACTTTCCAGGGAAGGACAGTCTGCTAGTACTCACAGCGAGATCAATGACAGTTTATGGTTGGATCTTCCTCAGTAGAAAGGACTTCTACTCCATGTAGGTGCAGATTGCAACAATACATTATGGATTTAGCAAGTAACATAAGGGATGTTTTCAAACGTTAAAATTTGGCTCTCCCAGAACTCTTATTTAATGATCTACTGTGATTATGAAAACAGTGCTGTGCTGCATTAAGGCTCACCTTGCTTTTTTAAAGTCATTGACATGATCTAAAATTATACTGTCACCTTGACAAGTCAGGGCAGGCTAGGAAAGATTTTCCACCTTGAATGTCAAACGTTGTTCTGACCCTTCTGTCTCTTTCACACTTCAGCCATATTAAAAGGGCTGGACCAATGTTACTGGGAGGACGCCCTAGTATCTGTGGAAGCAAATATGCAAGGGTGGCAGTGCTCATGATGATTAGATTTATATAGATTTCCCATCTAACACTGTTGAAGACAGCAGGGCACAACTGATTACTGATATCATCCATTGAGCAATAATTGTCATCACTGTCTTAACAACTTCTCCATTAATGTGGTGACCTTAGAACAGCACAACAAATCTATTTTCCCTATTTGACTGTGCCAATATCAAGATCTGAAGAAATCAGCATGACATTAGTGTATCCATTACCTTATGGTTCTAATCTGTATGAAAATCAGTAAACCTAAATAAACATTCTTATTTAATGCAGTAAACTTCCCTTCAATTACCTGGGAAGGCAAGATAAACATTCCCAGATTGTAAATTCTAAATTTCAATGATAATTGCTAACATTGGCAACAAAAATAGTAATAAAATATACAGAAACACTGGGCTTTTAATTGCAATTGATTATGTGTGTTTTTTTCACACTTCCCTCTCTTTGGCTTGTCAGAGACAGAAATGAACAGCATAGAGTTTGGAATAAATCAATTCTATACCATCATTGAGTTTTACAGCCTAGAAGATGAATATCATTCTCAGAGTCCTGGATCACCTCTTTGAATCTGATTCTCTGCCCCATAAAGCTTTTCTATTTATATTCCCCAATTATTCACTTCTGATTTGATTATTTTTACACTTTTGTCTTTTTTTCTTCTGATAGCCTAAAAAGTCACCTTCATTTCTTAGGAATGTCCTAAATTGGCATTCTCTGCTTGTTAGGTTGCTGACTACCAAAATAGTTTTGCAGATTTGCCTTTTTAATACACCTAAGAACTAACAAAGTCAGAAATAACTGATATATTAAGAAGAGGGATAAAAGAGAAGACTAGAAAAGGGAAAACTCTGTTACCTCTTGGAGTTGGTATTCGTACTTACATTACTAACATAGTACAGCAACAAGTAACCATCTGATTTTCCTAATGTGATCATGATTTTTGCATAACTGCTTTGGAAAAGATGTTTAAGGAATTTCTCTGCAGGAAGCTTATTGATAAACATTATATTAAACTGAGCATACTGGTGTGGATAATGATTGGATACAAGAATGAAATCATAGTGTACCAAATTAGGAGAAATATAAATGGTCAAATTCTCCCAATCATCAGTACCTAAAGTTTCTTCTATTCAAATATAGCAGGGGTTCACACATCTTAAAATGAATGAGTGGACACACAGCTAAATCATACTTCGTTGTTTCTATTGGTATTTATTTCTATTTTATTGTTTCCAAAGATAGCAGCTCCAATGCCATATTTAAGTTTGCTGAAGACACCACTGTCATTGGCCGAATCCAAGGTGGTGACAAATCAGCAAATCAGGAAGGAGATGGAAGATCTGACTGAATGGTGCCATAGCAACAACCTCTCACTCAATGTCAGCAAGACCAATGAGCTGATTATTGACTTCAGAAGGAGGAAACTAGAGTTCCATGAGTCAGTCCTCAGCGGGGGATCAGAGGTGGAGAGGGTCAGTAACTTTAAATTCCTCGGTGTCCCGGGCCCAGCACATAAGAAATTACTATGTGTAATTACTAAGAAAGAATGGCAGCACCTCTACTCCCTTAGAAGTTTGCAAAGATTTGGCATGACATCTAAAACTCTGTCAAACTTCTATAAATGTGTGGTGGAGAGCATATTGACTAGTTGCACCATGGCCTGGTATGGAAACACCAATGACCTTGAACAGAAAATCCTACTAAAAGTAGTGGATACGGCTCAGTTCATTACGAGTAAAAACCCTCTGCCTTTTAAGCACACCTACACAGACTGCTGTCATAGGAAAGCAGCATCCATTATTAAGAACCCCCACCATCTAGGGCATGATATCTGCTTGCTGCTGGTATCAGGAAGGTACAAGTGCCTCAGGACCGACACCACTAGGTTTAGGAGCAGTTATTACCCCTCAGCCATCAGGTTTTAAGCCAGTGGGGGATAACTTCACTTGCTCCGTCACTGAACTGTTCTCACAACCCACAGGCTCGCTTTCAAGGTCTCTTCATCACATTTTCTTGATATTTATTGTTTATTTATTTATTATGATGATTTCTTTTGGTCTTTTGTATTTGCTCAACTTGTCTTTTGTGCATTGGTTGTTTGTCCATCCTACTGGGTGCAGACTTTCACTGATTCTGTTACGTTTCTTGGATTTACTGTGTATGCCGCAAGGAAACGAATTTCAGGGTTGTACATGGTGGCATATATATACTTTGATAATAAATTTACTTTGAACTATCATTTCCAACCTCACCGAAAAAAATCATTCAGTTTCCTCTCTGAAGGAAAGAGACTTGGAATTTATAGTCTGGGAGTATTTATCTTGCCTTCCCAGGTACATTAATTAAAGGGAAATTTACTGCATTAAAGAAGAATGTTTACTTAGGTTTACTGATTTTTCACGCAGATTAGAACCATATGAGAATGGATATACTATGTCTTACTGATTTCATCTTCAGGTCTTGATATTGGCACAATCACCAGGCTGATGGAGAAATTGTTAAGGTTGTGATGACGAACCTATATTGCTGAATGGGTGATATCAATGATCAGCTGTGCCCTTGCTATTTACATGTGTTGAAGGGAAAAATCTATAAATATGATTATCACAACACTGTCGCCCTTGCATATTTGCTTCCTCAATTAATGAGGTTTCCTCCTAGTGATTTCCAAGTCCAGTCCTTTTAACATTGTTGACTATTAATGAAACAGGAGGATCACAACAAAGCTGCATATTCAAGGCAGAAAAACCTTTTCAGCCCCTTCTTGTCAAGATGATGCCATGAAATTTATACAATCTTTTTTTAGACCATTTGAAACATAGAATCATTGTATTACTGAAGGAGGCCAATGCCCTATCAATTCCATGCTGGATTCTCGTAGCACAATTTGCTCACCTATTTTCATTTTACATAGCTGGTAAATTGTTTTCCATCATCTATCTATCTCAGAAAGTTGTGAATGACTGTTTCCACCAACTTTATAAATAGTGATTTTGGATCTTAACCTTCTCTGGGCAAAAACAACCCTCATATCCTCCCTGTGTTCTCTGATCCATGAACTACTCACTCTAAATTTAAAAAAGCTTTTACCTTATATCACATTTGGTTCTTTTTCCAATCATGTTAACATCTGATTCTGGACCATCCAACCAATTTCCCACTAACTACTTTGCCCATATCCTTTATTCTATTGATGCTTTTCCTAATACCTCTGATACATCTTGCCTCAGCTGTTTGCACTCCGAGGAGAACAGTTTTAGCTTCTTGTGATATAGCCTGGTCAATTTTTATCTTCATCTACTATTTTATTATCTCTCTCAAATTTCAGAGAGCAATACTCCATTTGTGGGCAAGTTCCAGAGAAGTTGATCATAATTTTGATGATTATTGCTCAGGCATTTAATGTCAGGTGCCCTTTTATCCTCTTTCTCTGTCTGTCACCTTCACATATTTAAATGCAATACTCCCAGATTCCTCTTCTCCTGAATTAAATTTCTTATACTGTATGTGTACCCATTACATCATCTATCACTGAGCTGATACCAAGATATGTGCCATATGCATTTATATATATCTATATGTATATAAATGCATATATATTTATAAAATGCCCCTATGCATTTATATATATTTCAGCATCAGTGCTGGAGCTTGCACTAGTTCCTGGGAGCATTGTCATTAAATTTCCTTCCTCACCTTTTGAAAGTTCAACCCTTCTGGAAGTATTTGGCAGTAAGGAATGAGGTCCTGCAGTTCTGCAACAGAGGCAAGGCTGGGATTCAAAACCCCGTGGGGTAGGAGGCAGTGAATGGGAGAGTTCTCCTGTGAAAGGGGAACCTTGAGTTTGTGAAGTGAGGCACAGTATATAAATTTCAACTTATTGAGAGATGTTTAAGTCTGGGAGAACTAATTTCTAGATTTCTAATTCGTCAATGCAAATACTTAGAATTAAGTACTGGAGGAATGTGGGTTTTGTTAGACAAATATGTATCATAAATAAATGCATATTGAATTCTGGAACTCAGTCTCTCTGAAAGAGTAATTAAAGGAACCATACAAATAAAATCTTACTATAACAACATTATGACAAAACACCAATTAAGAACTGCAAAACTCAATGAGCAAATTTACATCAATAGTGCCAGAGGGAACCAGGTCAGCAATCAAAAATCTTTTGCAACTAAGTAATCTTCTTTTCACTCACAATTATCAAAAAATTAACTCAAAACATTATTTAATAGACAAATTGGGGTCTGGGAATTTTTAGATAAAAAAAATCAAACAACAAAATGTTATATATTACCAAATAATACACATAAAGCCCCTTAAACAGTTGGTGGCATTTTCCACTCAACAGCTAATAATTAGCATTTCATTCACTTATAACAGCTGTATAAACAATTCTCACATCATGATTAACTGTAGACAATGGGACACTGTTTCTCTCAACCTGACACTTAATGTAGTTAAAAAATGAAGTTAGTATTTTTCATTTATAAGTTTAGCTGAAAACCTATTCAAAATTATTCTCATCAAATAACACCAAAGACAAACAAAATACTGTTCTGTGCAAAAGCAAAAATTTTCCTTGGAAAAATAATTTATCGATGTATTCATAAATAAACATTAATGCAGGAACAATTGTGTAAATGATAGTTTTATCTGGTTTATTTTCTCTCACACAGTGAACTTGCTGGTCTCAAAACTGCTCAACAAAAATTCAACTGAATGGAGGTTTTGAAAGTTTCTCTAGATCGAATAATATTCGACAGATAGCGAAAGGTTGAAGGGAAAGAAAAGAATTTGGCTGCTCTGCTAAAATGCTGCCAATGCATCCTGGGAAATTCTACCTCTAGATATAATACTGTGGGTTGTGAAAATTTGAAACAAAAACAGGACACCATGAAAAAAAATCAGCAGACCAGACAGTGTATGTGGATCAAAGATGCAAAGTAAATTGGTCAAAGTGGGGAGGAGAGAACATGGGAAGGATCTCTGACAGAGAAGAGAGAGATTAAATTACAGGGGAATGATTGCTCAAAAAAATGGCGGTGATAGGGTAAGTAAAGGAATAGAAGGTCTGTTTGGAAAAAAAGGAAAACAAGAGGAAGAAGAATAAACAGATTCCTAAAATTAAAAATGTGAATGTTGTAAATCTGAAACATAAAAAGCTGGAAATGTTGATTATCTGGGATTGGTAAACTCAACATTCAGGACAGATGGCTACAAAAAGTATAGTCAGAAGATGGCATATAGTTCCTTAAGCTTACATTGAGTTCCATAAAACAACATACTGCAGGCGTTAAGGAGAGTGAAAGAGTAGGAGAGAGAATTAACATTTGAAGCAACTGAAAGAATTAGGGTCATGCTGAATGGAAATGTTTTAAAACATTCTAAACCATTCATTATAGAGGAGATCACATCATGAGTACCAAATACAGCAAACTAAATTGAAAGGATAAATAACATTTAGTTTAACTTTAAAGACTGGGACACCAGAGAGTAGGAAAAGAGGTGATAAAATAGTAGGTATTGCATTTCTTATGGCTGCAACGCCAGGCATTGGCTGATAATGGAATGTATTATTCCTCCCACACAATAGCCAGTCAATGACAATCTCCAAACTTGTTCTTCATATTCAATGGCATTTGCACCACCATTAATTTTCTGGGGTTACCACTGGCCAGAATTTTAATTGCACTATCATATAAATACTATGGCTGGGGAGCAGGTCAAAAGATGCGTGTTTTGTGACAAGTTATGCAGATTGACACTTCAAATCCTTTCCACCGGCTCCAAGAAATAAGTCAAAAGCATGACAGAATACCCACCACTTGCCTGGATGTGTTAATCTTCAACAATACTCAGGAAACATGAAAGCATTGAGGAGGGAAAATCCACGCAAATCTGCATACCTGGTCAGATGCTGACGGATTGTGCGCCGAACTAACGGAGGTCTTAATGGATATCTTTAATACCTCTTTGCAACAGTGCACTGTTCCTGTAGGCTTCAAGGCAGCCATCATCATTCCAGTGCCCAAGAGAGTGGTGGTAACAGATCTAAATGATTACTGCCAAGTGGCACATACCTCAATAATCATGAATAATCTGAACGGCTTGTAATGGATCACATAACATCTTACCTTCCAGCTACATTGGACTCTTTCCAGTTCAACTACCACTCAAAATGGCCACCGATGATGCCACTTTCCACTCTGTCCTGTCCCATCTAGAAAACAATGCCTCATACATGGGAAAATGTTGTTTATCAACTTCAGAATGGCGTTATCATGGTCATCCCTCAGAGGTGGATAAACTATCCTTATTGGGACTCAACTCCCAATACTGGGCTGGATTTTGGACTTCTTGACGGAAAGACCCCAATCAGTCTGAGTTGGCAGCAACACCTCAAGCTCCACCATTCTGAGCACTGGTGCCCCCAGGGGTGTGTACTCAGCCCTCTAGTGTTCATGTTGCTGACTCATGACTGCACTGTCAGATCCAGCTCAAACTGCATCAAGTTCGCTGATGATACAACAGTGGCTGGTCTCATCAGCAGTAATGGTGAGTCAGCATACAGAGAGGAAGTAGAGAGGCTTGTCAAATGGTGACAGCACTTACACCATTGATGTGCGTGGACAAGACAAAAGAGATGACTGTGGACTTTAGGAAGGCAGGTTGATCACTCTCCATTGCACATCAATAGCTCTGCTGTGGAGAGTGTGAAGAGCTCAACGTTCCTTGGTGTGCACATAACAAACGATCTAACCTGGACCCACAACACCACCTCTTTAGTCAGGAAGGCACAGCAGTGTCTACACTTTCGGAGGCAATTGAGGCATGTAAGGCTCCCCACCCACAACTTTCTTCGGGAACATCATCGAGAGTATCCTATCTGGCTGCATCATTGTGTGATACGGATGCTGCAAGGCGTTATACTAAAGGATAGTAAAAACTGCTGAAAGGACCACTGGAGTCTCCCTCCCCACTATTTGAGATATTTACTGGGAGTGTTGTATACAAAAGAACCGAAGCATTGTTGAGGACTCTACCACCCATTCCACAATTTCTTTGACCCACTACCATTAGGAAGAAGGTATAGGAATGTCAGGACTAGGAGTGCCAGACTGGTTAACAGCTTCTCCCCAGGGCTGAGAGACTAATGAATACCCTGCCACCACCAAGGTCTTAACACTAGGACAGCAAGCTGTTTACTGTTTAATGCTTACTGTTTACTTGTGCTGCACTATATGCATTTTGAATTATATTTTATGAACTTATTTGTATTAATATTTTGTTTTATGTGCTGCGTGTGATATATGTATTGTGGGTACTCCATGGTCTGAAGGAACGTTTCATTTGGTTGTATATATGCACAGTCATATGACTACAAGCTTGAACTTGAACTTGATAAAGCAGCATGCTTGACTGACACCTTATTTACAACCAGCAAACCTCTTTCTCTTCATTGTCTAAGTTCTGGAATTTTCTACCCAAAAAATATTGTGGGAGAACATTCATAAGAATAACTGCAGTGGTTTGAACTGCAAACTGCAGTTTGCCACCACTTTCTCAATGAGAGTCAGAGACAGACAATGAGTGATGCCAGCCTGGGTTACATACTGCAAATACACTGAAACAATCCGACTTTTCTTTTCCAGATCCACTATCTTCAAAATTAGATTTCAGCAGCAAGTATTTACACTTCCCATTGGACTTCTGAAATCATGTTAGTGATCCTGTGTATACTGAATATATTCATTTATAAAACTTTCAATTACAAGATATATAAATGTTTATAAACACATACACACACACACACACATATGATGGATGCTACCTTCTTGAAGCATCGACTTTTGAAGGCGTCTTCCATACCGGAGGCTGGTACCCATGATGGAGCTGGCTGAGTTTACAACTTTCTCCAGCTTTTCTCTATCCTGTGCAGAGCTCCTCCATATTAGATAGTGATACAACCAGTTAGAATGCTCTCTACTGTACGCTTATAGAAATTTCCAAGAGTCTGCTGACATACCAAGTCTCCTCAAACTCCTAATGAATTAAAGCCACTGCTGTGCCTTCTTTGTAATTGCATCAATATGTTGGACCCAGGATAGATCTTCAGATATGTTGACACTCAAGAACTTTCAACTGTTCAGCCTTTTCACTGCAAATCCCTTGGTGAGGACTGGTGTGTTCTCTTGACTTCCCCTTCCTGAAGTCCACAATCAATTCCTTGGCCTTACTGATGTTGAGGACAAGGTTGTTGTTCCAATATCACACAACCGATTTATCTTGCTCCTATACGAGGACAAGACCAAGTTTCAGGATGTATCTTCTCCATGTATCATAGTGAAATTATCATTGAGCAGCTCAAAACCATTTTGAGCATAAAAATATACTAACACAAGGAAGAGAACCTGAAGCAGGGCATTTGGCCTTTTATGTTTTCTCTGCCATTCAAAATCATGGGTGAGCTTTTAGCTCAGTCCTACTTTCCTGCACCAATCCCACATCCCTCGATGCTCTTAAGATGCAAAAATCTATTATTTCTGTCTTGAATATACTCTTGACTTGGTCTCCACCATTGCCTTGGGAATAGAATTCAGAAATCCATCGCCCACTGATAAAGGAATTTCTGCTCTTCAGTTTTGAAGGTCCAACTCTTCATTTTGAGGCTGTGACCTTTGCCTCCATACATCCTTGCTAGATGAAACATCAATGCCACTTCCTGCTGTGTAAAGATCCATAAGAAAATGTTCATTTATATGGCCATACAGCAGTAGTCCAAAAATCAGTAGAAATGCCACAGGACTGAGATCCTACAGAAAGGTTTGAGAGAACTAGGGAAAAGGGAAATCCATACACAGATGTCAAAGCTTGAATATACTCTTGACTTTGTCTCCACCACTCCCTTAGAAATAGAATTCCAGAAATCCACTGCCCACTGATTAAGACATTTCTCCTCTTCAGTTCTGAAGGATCAACCCTTTATTTTGAGGCTGTGACTTTTGCCTCCCCACATCCTAGCCAGATGAATCAACACCACATCTGCTGAGTGAAGGTTCATAAGAAAATGTGCATTTATATGGCCATGCAGTTGTTTTCCAAAATCAGTAGAAATGCTGTAGGAGTGAGATCCTACAGAAAGATTTGAGAGAAGTAGGGAGAAAGGAAATCCATACATAGGTGTCAAAGCTTGACATTGCCATTGCTTGTCATCTGCCTTAAATAGTGACTATAGAAATAGGAGGCTAAAGATGGCTACAGAGATGATGCAGGAACAAGTCCTCTGAAGGGCTAGAATATTGAAACATCTTTGGGGCAACTGGGACTTTTAAAACCAAATGGATTGCAAGAATCAACAGAATGATGAGGATTTCTCCTTGTGTTCTTGGGAAGAGTTAAAACTAGCCTGGCAAGGGAAAGAAAAACACATTGTACATTTAGAAGGCAGAGATACAAGACCAGAAATGACAGGTAGTTGTAAAGCAGAGGAAACAAAGACAAGAAAATAGACAACACTGGAGTTTGGCTACATTTAATAGAATATACATGAATGCAAGAAATATGATGAATAAGGTAGACAAGGTGCTGGCATAGATGCATTTTAGGAAATTTGATACCGTAGCTATCATTGAAATATGGTTTAAAGGACAGGAACTGCAGATCATCCTTGCGTGTACAGAGCTTTCAACTAACATGGGGGAATTAAAATGGAAATGTCAGTGGTTGGGTGGTTCAAAACATTGTTTAAAAGGACCGTTAAATCTCTGAAGGGAAGATCATATGATAGAAAGATCCCGTAGGGTGAACTGATTCGAGTATAAATCAGGCATCACAATCTGACAGGATATTTGAGACCCCACAGAGGGCATACATAGACACGCTTCTTAAAAGTACATAAACTACCAAAATTATGAACTGGTACGGAATCGGTTTAAAAAGGCTTGGTTGGCACTGAATTCGTGAAATGCATTTATCACGACTGTCATAGCCAGCATGTAATATGTTCAACAAGGGGGTAGTTCTGAACCTGCTATGGAAACTGAAACTCAGCAATGGAAGAGGTAACTGTGGGACAGCACTTTGGTGATGGTAATTATATTTAGCTAAATTTAGCATAGTCACAGAGAGGTCTAAAGATAGATCGGGGTAACGTTCTGAATTGGAGGAAGGGAAGCTTTGCTAAGCTGTGATATAATTTAGCACAAGTAAATCGGAAACATCTGTCTGAAGATAAATTAATGCTAGAGCACTGACAGGCATTCAAAAAGATGATAGTGAAGGTTCAGAGCAAATAGGTTCCCTAAAAATTAAAGGACAGGATTTGCAAATCTAGAATGCCTGAATGTCAAAGGGCATACACAGGCAGATCATCCAACAAAAGGGAAGCTTGTATCAGAAATCATGATCTAAATATAGTACAGAAAGACTTGAGGTATACAGAGTGCAGAGGTCAAGGTAAGAAGGAAATTGGAAAAGCAGTGAGAAAACATGAAAACATATTGACAAGTCTAAATAAGGGATTTTTTTTCAAAAGTATGTGAAAAGTAGGAGCATGATTAGGGACAGACAAGGTCCTTGTAGAAACTGAAATGTAATTTGCATGGCTAGTGCAAGATTTGGCCATACTACATTGTGTGAATTTATATCGATCCTCCACCTTTACAAAATATGGACAATATTCACAGTCCAATTTAGGAGGATGGATTTTGAAGTATGGAATAAGTTAAATTTAGTGTGAGAAAATAATAACGTAATATTAACAAGCTTAGCACCTACAACTGTAGAAAAATCATTACAGCAGAATGAAATGTATTCTGAAGAAGAAATAGTGTAAGGTCTTCTATAAGGAAGAGCAAGTGAGATATTTTCACTAGAGTTGAATATAATAAGGTACTGTAATGAGGAATTTCTTTATTCAGTAGCTTCTGAATTGTTGGAATTCTTGACATACAGCAATATATGCTCACTTGTGCAATATATTGAGACCTCTGGCACCCAGAGGAATCTTGGAATACAGAAATCAGGTGGGAGAGAAGAGTTGAGGAAGATTAACTTTGACTTTGAGTAGCCATGTGTCCTACACTTATCCTTTCTTATAAACTGACATACAATTGCTGGTCAGCACATTACAGGAAGGATGCATTGTAGAAGGGAGTACAAACAAGATTTACAAAGATGTGTAAAGAGTATCCTAACTCCAAGAAAAGTATGGATATGCTGAAGTTCTTTTCACTGGAAAAGAGATGATAGAGGGCAGATTTAATTGATGAATATAAAAATAAATTGATGAATATAAAAAATCATTTTAAAAATATAAAAATAATATAAAATTAAAGATCATACCGCACAACAAAAGAAACAGCACCTAGAGACCAGAGATTTATGAAAGTAAATGAGTAAATGGAAGTTCTTCTACAGATTGCCGGAGGTCTGCAACTAATTGCCTGAAAGGATGGTAGAGGATTTGGATTTAATTTAAAATGCCATAACCTAAAAGATTTGAAATTGTAATTGTGTTGGATAGATAGCTTTTATTTCAGTTGTAGGGATCTGGTGGGGTGAGCCACCAGATTTGTAAAATTCATTTTTTGTAAAATTGTAAAACCAGATTGGATTTGTAAAATTCGATGTCTCTATAATTTGAAGTTTGATTTAATGTTGAAGGGTCTTTTCTTGCCTGCAACACACACAAAATGCCGGAGGAACTCAGCAGGCCAGGCAGCATCTATAGAAAAGAGTACAGTCGACGTTTCGGTCAAGACGTTCTTTGGCAGGACTGTAAAAAAAAAGGTGAGGAGTAGATTTCAAAGGTGGGGGGAGGAGAGGGACAAAATTCTTGCCTGTGTATTTTAATCACTCTTTATAAAGATAAACATCCATTAGCCTGTTTCTAATCTGTTATTGTCTAGTGTTCCCCTTGAAATGATTTCATTGCCTCAAAGTTATTGTCTAGTTTTTCATTGTTCTCAGGAATACCAGCCAATTCTATGAATTTATTTATTTAGTTAGCGATCTTTTAACTCAAAACTCTGTATAACAATCTCATTTATATACTCTGCTACTTGGTGTGGCTCTAATAACTTGTTAAAAAATTAAAATTTCATTATAGAATGATACATTATGGCTAACAGACTGTGTGGTCTATCCTAAAATGTCTTCTGTTTATTTAAGAAATCTATGAACATCTTAGAATGATATTCATTTGAATCCTACTCAAAACTTCCTCTCCAAAAATAAAGATAACAATTTGTGTTTTTGGCATTTTATTACAGGCTATCCTTCCAAAGGCCACAGTTTATATTTCTTGGAACAAGCTGACTTCTCTAAGGAACTGCTTTTAAAATAGACAAATAAACAGATGCAGGCAGGCAAGGACACACACACCGCTAAACTTGACCAGCAAATACTGTCATTAGAATACATCACATTTATCAAGTTTGCAGACATTTTCTAAACCAAGCTTTGGTTAATCCATCTCTGCATTTATAGAAAGTCTAACTATAAGTTTATTTCTCATTTCTGGTATCCACTGTTATTCTGGTTTCCAAATAACGTAGGAAAGTTATACTTGTTGATTACAAATCTGTGGTAAAGTCTGCAAATGTTTGGCTCACTATGGAAGAATGGTCAAATGAAAGCTGTCTCAGAGAATATAAAAAACTTTAAAAATCTTATTCTATAAAAGAATGAACACCTCATAATACTGTTTTATTATTTTCTTTTGATTATAAGCATTTTATACTTTTGATATATTTGTCATTATCTGCACATTAATTTAAGTTTTGAATTCTAAATAATTAAAAATGAACACTTTTCATTTGGAACCAATGGACAAATAAATAGTATCCTGAATTGTTTCATTACAGAAAATTATTTTCTTTGACTGATAGATGACTTTTTCAATATTTTTTTAAATGTGAAACCTTTTCTTATAAATCTAAGACATTTACAAGGGCCAAGTGCCCTGTAAAAATGTTAGTGGATGGTCGCTTCCTGTTAAACTTAACCTTCTGCAGCCAAATAGCTTCTCCTTCTGTGCACTTGTATTAATGATTCCCATGTGTTCCATGCCAGGCAGCTGACAATGTCAATTACCTATTACTCTGGAGGTTTTACATCTTACTTAACCCTCTGCACTTGCACTGATATGGGTAAGCATGTGCATCTGTCTCCGTCAGAACATTACAGATAATCTCTTTGGGTTTTATTTAGATTTCAATCCATTACCCTCATAGTTTTTCTCAGACCATCTCCTTTATTTTCTTGCAATTATAAAGAAGATGAGATAGTCTGTGAACCCGCTGCAGTTCTCAGTGTATGATGGCCATAAGAAACAGTAAATAAAACAAATCCAACATGATATCATTCTCATTCCTATGTCTCATCCATCCAGATTGCAAAAGATTGCCTCTGACTGTTATAGCACTTGAATGGCCCAAATAACCACATACATCGACTGAACTGATCAACTCTAACTCATACTTAGCTGCACACATTCCACTGTTGAGATGCAAGAGAAATATTGACGTGAGATTTCTCAAGACATGGGTGAAACTAGCAAGGCAGCTTTCACTGCCCACCCTTTGTACCTGAAGTGACAGTGGGTCCTCTCAAAAAGTGACGAAGATGTAGGGCGTTCCAGGACTTTGACCCAGTTTGGTGAAAGGCACCAAAAATAGAGCTCTTAGTTTCAGTTAGCAGCTGCTGATGAGAGGTATAGTTACCATTAAAATATTAAACATTACATAATTATTCCCAGTGACAAAAAATTCAAAAAATATCATACTCAACTCATTTCACTTTCTCTGTCCAATTAGAACCCTCATTTCTATGCAAATCTAAGAGCGGTGCTCACACAAATGGTAGATCTACGGATGGTGAAAGACTGATTTGTTATCAGTGGTGATTTCCCACTCGCAATTCGAATGATCCAATGATTCTCATGGGACAGAATCGTTTCAAAGTAAATTTAATGTCAGAATATGTATCCAGTATAATAAAAGTCAACCAGCTGAAGTCATTTCCCGCACCACATAGTGGATGGGCTTAAACAGAGATGAAATCAAGAAGCAACTTGTCCTTCTAGCCAGGGATTTTCCCAGCAATACTAGGAAATTTCATTAAAGGTTAAAGACTGGGAAGGTATATTTTTGATATTTAAAGTTCATTAGAATACCTATCACATAGCAGAACATTCACTGACACAAAAACTGGTGCAAGTCCACAGTTTGATAGATGGGCTACTAGAGTCACAGTTTCTTCAAAATTCACTTAATTCAGAATTAAGTTATAACTAGAATACGCTAGAGTCACAATACTAACAAACACATTTTTACTTCTCAGTTGTTGGCATTGTGCTTGGTACTGTTTGTTGGTCCGGTGTATGATTAATACACAGTCAGTAGTGGTTTTCATTTATAATGTCACTGGAGCCAAGGGAATATTAAATTGCACCATTAATTACACTGTGCCATGATCTGCCACTGATACAGGAGATGCTACTGAAAATACATCTGCGCATTCTGACATGTTGTTGTTGCCCTCAAATTGACACAGGTTTGGAAATACATTCCAAGATAAATGAGTATGACTTCAAGCACTGCTCCGTGTATCGCCAAGTAATTTGAAATCCCTGGAAAATCCCAGTGCAAGATATGACACTTAAGATTTATAACCAAAACCTTCTGCAGAGTTGCAACTATTAAAAATGAATTTTGACAGGATTCTGGCTGACGTCACTTCATTAGAATTCTTACCAACGAGATTTGTCTTCTTTCACAAATGGAAATTTGCATTGACAGCAGACAATTCACGAAGCTGATTACCAACATCTGTGGTGAAAACTAATTTCTTATTGGCTAATGTTTGTTGTGCTGTGTGCAATACTTACAAGTTTGTGATAAATCTTGTGAAGAATATGTGGGTTGGCTTCATTACTAGGACATTTAAAAACCAGTGATGTCATTTACTATGCTGTTAAGGACATCTACAAGTAGATTAAAGATCAACATACATTTTAAATGTTGGTTCCAGTGAGTTCTGATGAAGGTTATACATCTGAAATATCATAATTTGTTTTGGTGCTTCTAGATTATAATAACTATGTTGTGCATTTCCAGCACCTTCCATTTACAATAAGTAATGCTGTAGGGTGCACACAATAACAGTTCCTGACCACATTTTATGTTGCTTTTTCTTCAATGTTTTGTCTACAATATAGAAGATCTATTAGCTCCTCTTCTATTAAAATCCATAATTTCCAAAGGCTCCACAGAAGAGTTTAGGAAATGGCACCAGAAGGTGTCTGGTAACAATTCAACATGGGCTCTTCATCTAAGTATTTGATTTCTCTTGAATGCAAGTACTGACAACACAGATTAACTAAGTGAGGAATTTCAAGACCCATTAATTCTTTTTATTTCCTTGTTTTAAGTACAATTTAAGTAAATAAACTGCAGCCATAATGTATTATTAATGAGGCTGTAGTTTCAAAATATTGGCAGAGGAGGAACCTGAAATTTTGCAATAGAGTGCAAATAAGACGTAAGCTATTAGAGATATTAAATGTTTGTTTGAGTGGGTAAAATCTAATTTTACACCTTTAGGTTCTGATTTCAACATAGTCTAGACTGATGGAATAAAAGTTTACTCTGTTAATTGCATTAGTTCTCTGCAATAGCCTCCATTTTACATTATTTTGGCATCTTAATTAAGGCTACAGAATGGGTGATGTGAAAACTTGTTAAAAATCTTAATACTGGCATTACGGTAAATTCAGGGTCTTTCTGAGGTTTGGCTAAAGTAAGACATTGGGGAAAGGCAGAGAAAACTTTATTCTTTTAGTTGTGTAATACTGGACTTGGGTGTGTTGGCACTGGCTATCTGAAATTGTAAGAGCACCATTGCATCAGCAATGACTCTCACTTTGGTAAATATAAACTACTGCATCATAGTCAATTTTGATTTCATTATAATTAAGCTATTCTTTCATTTTAATCCCTTTCTGATGAACAATGCAGAATTCAGGATTGCATGAAGAGCTCTGTTATACTTAACTCAACATAAAATTTAAAAATTTATGCTATACATACTACTTGTATGTTCAACACCTCACTGTTTTTACACTCAATTCCATCTTCACAAATTTGTCTGACCATTTTAATAAATGATCCTGTAGAACATCAAAACATCACCAGTGAAGACATCTTGCAAATTGCCGGATGACAACATAAAATAACATCACCTTGTTAGCACATACTTTGTCGGGTATGTTAACAAAGATTAAGATTTGTTTGCAAATATAATGAAATCTTTTATTGCCATAGCAAAACTTTCCAATTTGTAGAAATAAAGCAGAAAGTTCTCTCTTTGGCATCCTTTCAAATGCCTGCACAGAGCAGTCCTACTTCCCTCTGTGAATTTGTTGAGTTGAATTAAAATATTTGAACTGTAGTAAGTACCCAAATGGATTATGCCTTTAATTGATACACATCAGTATAGAATAGCAAAGTCAAGAAATCCTGTTTTCAACTAATAGAACTCCATTGTCAGTGATCTCATTTTATTTTCTCATCTCATGATTCTATTCACCTTTCTATGACAACTGACAACTAGTTCCAGTTAAATGAAGATTATTTCCAGTTTTCTTCAGGATCTCTGATGCAAAACATCATGGTGTTCTCAGGTAACCAAAAAAATACACCTCAAATAGATTCACACCTTCTATTCCCCATCTCTTTTCCCTTGTATAAAGACTTCTAAGCCGTAGAAACTGAAAAATATCTTAATAACTGTTGTGATAATGGCAACAGTGGCAGCATTGGTACAAAGAAAAACTACACTACAGATTTTTATTGTCGTCTGGATCATTCACAATATGAATTAGAGCTATAACTTTGGAATGATAAATGTATAAACAATTTCTACAGCAAAAATATATTAACATTATATTGTGAACTTATAGACTTATTAATTCAAAAAGTATCTGAATCAATAGCCTATTTTGACAGCTGTGGGAACATAACTGACAATATACAACAGATATGTGGCAAAACTTCAATGAGCTGTCTTCAGTACATAAGAAAGAAAATCCTGTTTGACCAATTGCTATACATTCCTTTCACTTACCTGCTCTGAGCTCATCTTCTGCAGTGCTTCCTCCCACATTGCCCTATTGTTATCAATACCACCATATGCTGCTGGTGGTGTCAATCCTTGAAGAATATGTGAGTCGCGGTCCTGACACAAAGCCATGAGGTGTCCTATGTACAGCTTCAGTTT
The DNA here is from genome assembly GCF_048418815.1 of Hemitrygon akajei. NCBI lineage: Eukaryota > Metazoa > Chordata > Chondrichthyes > Myliobatiformes > Dasyatidae > Hemitrygon > Hemitrygon akajei. The sequence continues at coordinate 146,251,719 of NC_133133.1, read as the reverse complement.
ACTGCGATTTTGGTTCAGTTCTAACAGTGACTGGACGATCTGTTGGAGGGAAACACAGGCAACAATCTATTGAAATAGAGGTACTCTGTCATTGCTATTATGGCCATTGCCACTAGAACAAGCAAAGCTGGAAGCCACTGCCACCACAAAGTTGATCACCAGGATAAGCATTGGGACTGAAGGGAGTTAATCTGTAATGCAGCTAGAGAAAGAGAAATAAAAATGAACACAAAATAATGAGTGACTGACACCCAAATCACACAAACAAAGAGCATGAAACACATTGCAATAGTAACAGTGCCTCCCAACAAACAAGGCAATAAAGTCAAGGGAGCATGATAAGAAAATCACTTTCACTTTAAAATAAAAGCAATTATCTTAAGTATATGGATCTCCTTTCTGTGGTCTTTGACTCCTGACATCAATGTCTATATTTTATTTCTGATCAATCCTGATTTTGAGAGATACACTTCATATTCTCACCACCATCATAACCAACCTGTTCTGTGTTAAACAAGAGTAAGGTTCTAAACTATTGCATCTTTTACCTTCTAAAGATGTTCCAGAGTAGTTCACAGCTCACACAGTACTTCAGAAGCATAAACACTGCTTGTTTATGGACAAAAGCAGCTGCATTTTCCACATGGTAATTGAAGGCATATAGTTTTACTACAATGGTAGAAGGATAAAGGTTGGCTGAGGCAACAGTAGAACTTTTCTACTCTTAGATATGCAAGAGGCTACAGTCTAATGTGTCGTCTGAAAGACATTTTCTTTATAACATGTGCATTGGTTTCTGGCTCTGACTTGACTTTCATACAATGGAGCAGGGACATTACCAATGAATTAGGTTGACACCCTTAAAATTGAGACAAAAATGAAATAAATGGAGATTTGGAAGTAACTGAAAAAATAAATTGGTAGATATACCATTCCATGGAGAATATAAGTTTCAGATCAAAGATAGTTATTCATTTGAAGATCAGCAATTTCTCTTCCCAAAGATGCTGCCAGACATGCTGAGTATTTCCAGTATTTATATTTTATTACTTAAAATTGGGATACTGCAGTCTTTAACTGCAGAATACAGTCAGGGGTTATTTTAGCATTTTGCAATGCAATGTTCAGTTCACATCTGGAATACTGTGTTTAATTTAGGTCACCAGGCCAGTAAAAGGACATATGCACAGTGTATATTGGAATGGATTTAGAAAGAATAATAACAAAACTGATGCCAAATACAATAGGGATGAGCTATGGTTAAAGATTAGAAGATCAAGTTCTAAAGTTCAGAGAAAAGTTTAAAGAGAAAATTCATTCAGGTGTACAAATATTAAGTGGTAATGGATAAGAAAACCTAGACTATTACTTCAATGTCAAGCTGTAGAGCCAAAAGCATAAATTTAGATCCATGAAAGTAAATTAGACTAGACATCAGAAAGATTTCTCAAAATCAGAAGTGATAAATGTTCTGCATAATCTGGCAATGTGGAGGAAAATAAAAGCATTCAAAAAGCAGCTGAATGACTGTCTGAAGGAATTAGGTTATTTTATGTATGAACTAACTGGGTGAATGTTATTAAAGGCTCATAAATGGACATTGAGGTATCTTCAAGCATGGGGTAAATGTATTCAACTAGTTTGATGCTGTATCTTCTGTTTAGCATGATTTAATTGCCTTTCGATAAAAATATCATCACTGTCAGGATGGTAGCAACAGAAGCTAATTTACACCGCTTCACCAAGCACCTATGCTCCATCCACCAGAAAAAGCAGGATCTCCCAGTGGCCAACTATTTTAATTCCACTTCCCATTCCCATTCCGACATGTCCATCCATGGCCTCCTCTACTGTCGCAATGAGGCCACACACAAGTTGGAAGAGCAACAACTTATATTCCGTCTGGGTAGCCTCCAACTTTATGGCATGAATATCGATTTCTCAAACCTCTGGTAATGCCCCTCTCCCCCTTCTCTATCCCCATCTCCTTTTCCCTCTCTCACCTCATCTCCTTGCCTGCTCATTGCTCCCCTCTGGTGCATCCTTTTTCTTTCTTCCATGGCCTTCTGTTCTCTCCTATTAGATTTCCCCTTCTCCAACCATGTATCTCTTTCACCATCTTTCTCATCTTTCATCTTTCTCTTTCAACTTCCCAGCTCTACTTCACCCCTCCCTTTCCCAGTTTCACCTATCACCGTGTGCTTCTTCCTCCCCTCCCTCCACCTTCTAACTCTGCCTCTTCATCTTTTTTCTCCTCTCTTGCTGAAGGGTCTCAGCCCAAAACATTGACTGTACTCTTTTCCATAGATGCTGCCTGATCTGCTGAGTTCCTCCCGCATTTTGTGTGTGTTATTTACACCGTAAGGGTAGGGAAGGGGATGCAACCTATGAGCCATGGTAAAAAAATACTTGCTGCACTAATAGCCTGTAGGGAAAGTTATCTATCCTCAGCTAAATTGGCCAATATTTAGTCAGAATAACAGCATTGTGACTAACACCAAGTACTATCTTAACTGTAATCCATTGTAGTAAACAATGATAACAAATATAAAAATAATTAAATTGGACTGTGGTAGTTACTGGATTAGAATACAAAGGAGAAATGCAGACCAACTTGGTTGAGTGGTGCTGCAAAAATGACCTGTTCTCAGTAAAACTAAATAACTGATTGTTGACTTTAGGAAGGGGGAAGGAAGACAAACATGCACGTGGAGATCAGCAGTTGAGAAGATCAAGCACTTCAAATTCATGGGTATTAACATATTAGACAACCTGTCCTGGACCCAATACTTAGATGCAATCCCAAGAGGTGGACCAGAATCATTACTTTCTTAGAAGGTTTAAAAAGGCATAACATGTCACTGAACACTCCAGTAAACTTCTACAAATGCACTGTTGAAAATATCCTGGCTGACGGTTTCTAGTGCAGCAATTCAAATGCCCAGGAATGTAAAAGCTGCAGAGACTATTGAACTCAGCCCAATACATCACTAGCACATCCCTCCCCATCACTGAAACATCTCTCTTTAAAGATCCCCGCCATTTGGGCCATGACATCTTCTCACAGCTACCATCAGGCAGGAGTTACAGAAGTCTGAATCTCTATGCCACCTGGTTCAAGAACAGCTACTTCTCTTCAATTATTCAGTTCTTGAACACCAATGCACAACTGTAATCACTACCTCAGTTAGCAACAAACACCATGAAGACTTTGCACTACAATGGAGTTTTTGTTCTAACTATATCCTTTCTTATTTAATTTTGATAATAGATATTTATATTTTTCTTGTGAATGTTGTGTATCTGATGCTTTGTGCCTCCGATGTGATTGCAAGTTTTTCATTGTACAATATGACAATAAACTGAACATTGACTTTGCAATAACTTCCATAGTGGGGTGTGTCAAATTGATATCCAAGCCTTCGACAATGATCAGTCACGAGAAGTATGTTTACTTTAAACATACACATCAAACAGTGAAAATTTTGGTTATCCTTAAAAGCATAAATACTGTAATTACTATTAAACTCTCACCACTGCCTCACTGCCTTTGTCATACCCCTCCTACTGCTTTACTCCCCATCCTCTCACCATTTCATTTGCCACATCTCGAGTTACCTCTTTTCACCTTGCAAGTCCTGTGCCCGCCACTATTACATGGTGGAGGATATTTGCACACTATACCATATGGCAATATGCTACAGTGACAGACATACACTCAGTGGCCACTTTATTAGGTACACTTGTACATCAGCTCGTTAATACAAATATCTTATCAGACAATCAAAAAAATCATGTGGCAGCAACTCAATGCATAAAAGCATGCAGATGTGGTCAAGAAGTTCAGCTGTTGGTCAGACCAAACATTAGAATGGGGAAGAAATGTGATCTAAGTGACTTAGACCGTGGAATGATTGTTGGCCTCCTGGGAAGTTCACGCATAACAGTCTCTAGAGTTTACAGTGAATGGTGTGGGAAAAAAAACATTCAGTGAGCAGCAGCTCCGTGGGAGAGAAGGCCTTGTTAACGAGAGAGGTCAGAGGAGAATGGCCAGACTGATTCAAGCTGGCAGGAAGGGGACAGTAATTCAAATAACCATGCAGTACAATATTGGTGTGCAGAAGAGTACCTCCGAATGCACAACATGTTGAATCTTGAATGGATAGGTTACAGCAGAAGAAAGCACACCAGACTCCATTCCTGTACAGAATAAAGTGGCCATTGAGTGTATATCCGCCAACACTGTGACTATTTTATAGTAACAGACCCATTCCTACCATTTCAGTACGAAGCTAGATTCTGGAGGAGGATTTGGATCCGGACCCAGATGATTGAACTAGTCTAACATAGTTCCTTAGTTTGTCATCTTTGAGCATTTCATCACTGACCGAGTCATCCTACTTTGGAGAGGGCCACAAGCTGGAAGTGAGCTTTGAGTGTGGCAAAGTGGGTTGGTGAAAATGGTAAGTTGCAGGCTAGACATATCCATCCCCATGAGTTATTTGTGGACCATAGTATGTTATACACTACAATTCAACAATAAAGTTTGGAAGTACGTGTTTAAATTGAGCACGATAGATGGAGATTCTAATATCCAACACTAAGTGAGGTTGATAGCTCTGAGTTGGCCAACTCCTGAAGATCAGAGCTGTCAGGCTGGGCTTGAATTCGTGCAAGAAATCAACCAGTCAATTTATTCCAGTCAAGATGGTGCCAGTGTACGATGTTCCCTCAGTCGATATCTTTCAGATAGCCCATGAAAATGTCTGTTTTACTTCTTTTATGTCTGTTTCTCATCTTAAAAATGTTTCTGAGACTATTAGAGCCTGCGATTTACAGTTTGGAGATCAGTTGTGTGATCCAGAGCTCTGCTGTCTCTGAGAAAATTCAGGGAAGTGAGTGCATACTCTTGACAGCTTTGATGAGAAGAAACTAAGAGCCAATGTTTGATTCCATTTTGCTGATTAAAGCATCAAGGAGGATGGAGACATTGAAGCAAGTAAGGAAGGCAAGTGAGTTCAGCACTGACTGACTGCCTGCCTTGTCTGTGAGTGGCCTATCACTGTGTGGCTCGCCATGGCAGGTGAGCTGGCCTCTACCTCCTGTGGTGTTCTTCTCTTTTGATGAATGTTGGAGGATGTTTTGTCCTTCCATGTTTATGGATTGGATTATTGTGTTTATGGACTGTGGACATTTTCAGACATTGTTTTTGTATTCTGTGTTCTCGCCCATTCCTTTTCCAGTTTGTTGTGTGAGTGTTAATGTCCTTGTTGTGTTCTGTTTAGATTTTTGTGCGAGGGAGGGGGTGTATGGGTGTCAATGTTCTTGTTACTTTTGTGCGGGCAAGGGGAGTTTGGAGGTCGATGTTCTTGTTGTATTCTTTTTGGGGGGAGGGGGTTTGGGGTTGATGATCAGGTGGTGGGTTTGATGTTTCTCTCCAAACAATTTTCATGTTCTTTGTTTTGTGGCTATCTGGAGAAGATGAATCTCAAAGTTGCATATGGATACATACTTTGATGACAAATGAACCTTTGAACCAACTTGCCTCATCCTCATGAATTCCCCCTTCTCTAGATACATCACATTCATTACAGTAATAAGTTGTGGAGTCAAATTCCTAGACTCATTCTGCAGGCACCTTCTATGGTGCTTTGTTGTCCTATCATCATTCAACAGACTAAGAACTTGAAAGATGCTGTGACCCATCGCAGAAGCAGAATCACTTTTCACCACAATCTATAAATCCTTGAGTTGTTGTTTCTCTCACATGATCAATAAGCCAGGGACCCAACCCAAGTTCAATGAGGATTGTAAATGCGCATGCCAAAAATAACCTGTCAACCGAGCAAAAATACAATGCAAGACTCTTAGCAACACACACAAAACGCTGGAGGAACTCAGCAGGTCAGGCAGCATCTATTTCTCTCCAGTCCTGCTGAAGGGTCTCGGCTTGAAACGTCAACTGTGCTTTTTTCCATAGGTGCTGCCTGGCCTGCTGAGTTCCTCTGGCATTTAGTGTGTGTTGCTCGGATTTCCAGCATCTGCAGATTTTCTCTTGTTTCTAATGCAAGACCATTCCCTTCTTTGGCAGTCCCTCAGAATTGAGGATAATTTGCTTTGATTCTGGTTCTTGGGATCTGGAGCGACTGTTGAAGTGGTGGCTGATAGAACATAAGGGTGCATGGATTGTCTATGTGGGATATTCCTTCCACCATTCACTCAGGGCTGTGAGTGTACCCAGTTATTGGACTTGCTCCAGAATTACAATCATAGTATACAGCAGCAGCATGTTATAAACATCATCAAGGGACTCTCTTCAAAATACTCAACTGGAATCATGAGACATGATTTTTCATGCACAAATATCCCTAATCACTTCTTGCAGTGTCTAGTGTTCACACTGAGCAGGCTACTGTGGTTCAAAGTGAGGAGGGGAGGGGAAAGGAACTGTTGATGTTTCAGGTTGAGATCCTGCATCAGGTCAGGATGATGCAGAGCCTCAGCCCAAAATGTAAGCTATCCCTTTGCCTTCACAGATGCTGCCTGACCTGCTGAGCACTTGCAGCAGTTTGTTTTTCACTCCAGATTCCTCTTCCTACAACAAAATCATAAACTCTTCCAAAGACACGCCTGCATACCTTGCTAACATTAACAGCTTTTCAACAAAGCCTTTCTCAAAGTAAAATCAATCACGAGCCCTGTTGAGGTTACTGCTGCAAAAGTGATGTAATTTTTCAGGCGTCTATGGGTTGGCAGTAAAAATGCCGAGACTTTAGGTCTTTGCCTGGTCTGGTTTGAGTAGCTGATATTCATATAATATACAGGAACCAATGCACCAACATTGAAAACAACAAATGATATCAAACTTGGTGATATTAGGCTAGTGTCAGATTGCCAAAATGTATTTTATTTTAGTACACCCTAGTTTAAAAAGTTATTTCAAGCAATACTACATAAAGTATACAATACTATGCATGATTCAAAACCTTCTTCATGTAACCAGCTCCTAGGCAGGATGAAAAATAATCTGCAGTGACTTTTATTAAAAAAAACCCTCTTCCTTCATTTGCCATTTGCTCTTTGATTTACTTCATGTTTTTAAATTACTTCATCATCAGTCAAATTCAGAAGTTGTACGTGTATTTACAAATCTGAACGTTGTCTTCTTCTATTAGAAAACACCAGCCTAGGAACAATCTCAAAATTAGTATTTTGCTGTAAAAATCATGTTGTTAATCAAAGACCAAAAGGTGGCCAAAAAGAACCTAAATGTTAGAAAGTAGTAAAGTTCTGCACTGAAGAAACTAAGTTGTAAGACACAACTTTAGAATGTTCCTATTAAGTTATTGGTGGGCAAGAGTAAGAAACCTTGAGCTCCTAATTAGGAGGCTCATTGCTCAGAAATAAAATTCAACTGTATTTCTGTCAAAATCAAATAACTCGCCAGCTACTTACAAACAGCTAGCTCAAGTGCAAAGCCAATTTGATTTTGTCCATAAAGCACAAAAATTTCATTTGCAGAAGCACAAATTTTCCCTATATTCCCCAAACTATCCAGTCACATAGTCTCTGTATGACTTAACCAGTTTGGTACTGATCTGTTCTGAATTACCAGGCAGTTTTAAAGTAAAGTCTTGTGCCCTCGATACCTACCCAAGCCCATTTCCTGGAGACATTTGTAGTCAGTGGAAAAAACTATTTTTCTTTTATATAGGTCAGCTTTCAATTGAAAATCCCCAAAGTGAAAAGATCAGTGCTTCAACATCAAACCAACTCTTCTCATTTGAGCTATTGATTACACTGGCAATCACAGCTGTTGAATGGGCTCCAAGTTCAATGGCCTTCCATCAAACTAAGTGGACACACAAGTAAACTTCCATTACAAATAAGAAACAAATGAATTGTGCAACCATACTTTCAATTTGATGGACACTTGACCCAGTCATTGGGATGACAATAAGCGTCAGTCATTATTTTATACTGATTCAGCTGTTTTCATAATGCACTATGATTAGCCACAAAGACATCCATCAGTCATGAAAGCACAGTCAACAAACATAATCTCTACTAACGTCCACTCTGCTCAACTCAAGAATTTAGCACAGATGGCATATTATTTAAGAGATTCTACTTACACTTACATGAACCCAGTTTTCTAATACTCTTTGGTTCAGCAATTCCTTCCAACAAATGTCCTAGTATTATTATTATAGTTCTTGCTCCTCTCGTAGCCAACAATATATATAAAACCACAATATACATAAATATATAAAAAAACAATATATATAAAAAACCAGTTACACCAATGCTCATCAAGCTTCATTTTACCTTTTAAATTAAGAAACTCCATCGTGAAAGATTTCCCACAATAATCAAAAACAAAAGAATGATTTGTGCTATTTAAAACTATCTTTTCTTGTTCTCTTACTTCAAATATGTTTATTCAACCTATTCTTTAGTTCCTTGGGACTTGGCAGTCTGCAAAATTGGAACTGTGGCCTGCCAACTTTAGTCTGCTGAGCAGACAGTGATACATCTAGGAAGCTGCACAAATTCTAGGCTACAGCACATATTCATAGGTACTGGCGTCTGATGTGCTTAAAGGCATCTCTAGTAAAGAAAATGTTTGTCTACATGCAAGTTTAATCATGTTCTTAACATTTGCAATTTTCTATGCTTTTATTTTATTACAAAGCTTACTTCAGGCACTATGTTCTCTGTGTTGTAGAACCAAAGTGAGTGCCTAGAAGGATTTTTGTAAAATATCTGAAGTGATTTGAGGGGCTTGCTGTCATTTTTGAAAAACAAATTAGTAACCTTTGCTGACTACCCTTTTTATTTAGTTCACAGATTTTATAATAACAGGCATGATTGAAACAATTTTACCTTTAATTTCTTCCCCTTCCTTCATCTACATTCAACTTCTTGGCAACATTTATTTGACATTGCTTGTTTCTTAACCCTTCCATTGCCCATGTGTGCAAAGTGACGGGCTGATATCCAGCCTTTGTTGATCTGTTATTTTAGAGTCATAGAAAAGCACAGCACAGAAACAGGCCCTTCAACCCATCTAGTCCATGCCGAACCATTTACTCTACTCCCACCAACCGGCACATAGAACATAGCCCTCCATTGTTCTATAGGTATGGAACCTATATACCTATCCTAACTTCTCTTAATCGTTGAAATCAAGCTCACATACACTTCCGCTGGCAGGTCGTTACACACTCACATGACCCTCTGACTGAAGAAGTTTCCCCTCATGTTTCTCTTAAACTTTTCACCTTTCTCCCTTATTCCATGACCTCTAGTTGTAGTCCCACTCAACCTCAGTGGAAAATGCTTGCTTGTATATACCTCTCATAATTTTGTATACCTCTATCAAATCTTCCCTCACTCTTCTATGTTCTATGGTTACAATATCATAATTCCATGTGTTGATTCATGCCATGAGCTCATCTGCGTTTCCTACAATAATTTTTGCATTGAAATGTATATGCATCTCAGAACATTAGTTGCATCATGCTCAACTTTTTGATTTCTGACTTTGTCTGAAGTCCTAACAACCTCTCCAATATCTGTTCTGGCACTCTGGTTCCCAATCCCCTAGTTTAACCCCCCCACCCCCACATAGCACTAGCAACTCTTCCTTCTGGGCTCTCACTCCCCCTCCAATTCAGGTGCCAACTGTCTTTCCTGTACAGGTCCTGCCTTCCCTGGAAGAGAGCCCAATGATCCAAAATACTGTCGCCCTCCTCCTACACCAACTCCTTAGCCACCTGCTAAACTGTATGATTTTTCTATTTCTGGCCTCACTAGCCTGTGGTACAGATAGCAATCCTGAGATCACAACCCTGGAGGTCCTGTCCTTTAACTTAGCACCTAACTCCCTGAACTCACTTTGCAGAAACTCGTCATCCTTCCTACCTATAGTATGTCACTGGTACCTACATGAGCCATGAACTCTGGCCGCTTACCTTCTCATTTCAGAATGCTGAGGACTCGATCCAAGATGCCCTGAACCCTGGCGCTTGGGAGGCAACATACCATCTGGGAAGCTTGTTCCCGCCCACAAAACCTCCTTTCTGTTCATCCTGCTAATGAATCCCTTACGACCATAGCTTGCCTCTTTTTTCTCCCTTTCCTTCTGAGTCACAGACCTAGACTTAGTGCCAGATACCTGACCGCTGTGACTTTCCTCTTCTATGTCATACCCCCAAAAGTATCCACACAGGTATACCTGTTGTTGAGGTGGATGGCCACAGGGGTACTCTGCACTGGCTGTTTAACCCCTTTTCCCTTCCTGACTGTAACCCAGTCTCCTTTGTCCTGCACCTTGGGTGTAACTACTTTTCTATATGCCCCCCCCACCCCCCAGCCTCCCGAATGATCCGAAATTCATTCAATTCCAGCTCCAAATCCTTAACGCAGAGCGTTAAAAGCTGCAGTGGATACACTTCTCACAGGTGAAGTTGCCAGGAACAGACAGACACACACACACACTTTATTGATCCCAAGGGAAATTACAGTCGCACCAACCAAGAATAGTGTAGAAATATAGCAATGTAAAACAATAAATAATTAAATAATAATAAGTAAATTATTCCAAGTGGAATTAAGTCCAGGACCAGCCTATTGGCTCAGGGTGTCTGACACTCCGAGGGAGGAGTTGTAAAGTTTGATGGCCACAGGCAGGAATGACTTCCTATGACGCTCAGTGTTGCATCTCGGTGGAATGAGTCTCTAGCTGAATGTACTCCTGTGCCTAACCAGTACATTATGGAGTGGATGGGAGACATTGTCCAAGATGGCATGCAACTTGGACAGCATCCTCTTTTCAGACACCACCGTCAGAGAGTCCAATTCCACCCCCACAACATCACTGGCCTTACGAATGAGTTTGTTGATTCTGTTGGTGTCTGCTACCTTCAGCCTGCTGCCCCAGCACACAACAACTAACATGATAGCACTGGTCACCAGAGACTCGTAGAACATCCTCAGCATCGTCCGGCAGATGTTAAAGGACCTCAGTCTCCTCAGGAAGTAGAGACGGCTCTGACCCTTCTTGTAGACAGCTTCAGTGTTCTTTAACCAGTCCAGTTTATTGTCAATTCGTATCCCCAGGTATTTGTAATCCTCCACCATGTCCACACTGACCCCTTGGATGGAAACAGGGGTCACCGGTGCCTTAGCCCTCCTCAGGTCCAACACTGGAGGTCTCCTTACTTTCCCACATAAGAAGCATTCAACTATCCTGCCTGGCATCCCTACTGTTCTAACTGTGCAAATATAAAGAAGGGAAACGATACATAAACTGGAAGAAAAATCTACTTCCAGCTTTTCGCTTTCTCACACACACAAGTCCTCTACGCTGAAGCCTCAAAGAGCTAAAGCCTCAAATACTGTAATCATAACACTGCCCACCAACAGCAATGGCCCCTCCGCTTACCCCTGCCTTTTTAAATTTGTCCTTGCTAATCAATCCCGATTGCTGATTGGCTGCTGCTCAAAACAACAAACTGCCGTGAATTGATGCCTTTCTATTTGAAAAAGGATCCAGTGCTTTCCCAGATAATGATGAATAAACTCCTCCTGGGCTTCCAGCCGGGTACAGGTTTTGATTTTAATTAGTTTTGAGGACAAACTCTGCCATCTTCATCAGGGATAATGCCTGGGGCATGTCTAGTCCAGTGGTATATATACCCCATACCTCTCTCATCCTGTAAATACCAGCTGACCTGAGTCCCAGGTCATTTCTGGCCTGCATAAGCTGTGATCTGAACTTCCTTAATGCATTTGTGTATGGTATCAATCTGGTATTTCTTTAGCATCCTGGTGATCCTTCCAGAAACTGTGGAAATCTCGCTCCAAGTAAGAACTGGAATTCAATTGTAAATAAATTTGATTGTAAACTACAGAAACCTGATTGGATGATGAATAACCAATCAGGAAGGATGGATGACGGGGGTATGTATACCACTGGGCCAGATGTGCCTGGTCATCATCCCTGATGAAGATGACAAGAGTCTGTAAACCAAATGTCAGTTAAAATTGATACTTGTGCTCGTCTGGAAGCCCAAGAAGAGTTTATTCGCTATATGTACTTAATTGGTGAATCTCAGTAGCTATGTCTCCTCACATTTCAATCACTGATTGGCTACTTCCCTCGACAAGGAAGACCTTTACTAGACACACTGTACCCTCACTTTAGACTCCACCCCCTTTCTTTGTCTCAGACTGAACCAATTGTTTAGTAATCTTTGCACCTCATTAAATACCAAGCTAAGATACCCATACTCACAGCTCCTTATCATTGCCTGTTTATAATGTGCTAAAACCCTCACCCATGTTACTCCCATTCTAGACTGAATGGTTCAGATATTCTCAATAGTTACCATTCTTCACATGCAAGAACGTTGACGAATGCTCCCCTTCTCCTACCGTATTACCCCATCAGACAAAAGTGCTGATAAAGTTCTGATCCCTTCCTTCACCCATTCCCAAAGAAGAGTAGGTAAATCCTTTAATCCCTCCTCCCCTCTTCCATCACTCCATTCTTACATCCACATAAAAATGCTGTTAAATTCCTAATCCTTCCATATCACTGCTTATACTCTCTTCAAACACAGACACATACAAAATTCCTAGCTGAGTTTCTGATACCTGCCTCCATACACAGTACAGCAAGTATCAGCGTATTCTTTTGTCCAAGTATTCTAGTCACTGCAGTGTTTCCCCTTGATTTCTAGCGGAGGTTGTTGAGGCACACTCAGTTCAAATGCTGCCTTGATGTAAAGAGCAGTCACTCTCATCTCATCTTACTATTCCAGTTCTTTAGGCCACATTTGGAACAAGGCTGTGATGAAATGTGGACTGATCTTGGGGAATAAAGAAACTGGTGCATTGGTGACTGGGTTTTGGTTTAGTGTTACTTGAAATGCCATTGACAATATTTCCCCAAAGTAAATATTCAAAAGAAATACTTCTAAGTATTTTGCGAATTTTGATATTATTTCATGCTATTTCTTTTCTGAGTAGGGGTGTAGCTCCCACTAGTTTTCATACAATGCCACAGTGACAAATCACAGCTGTGAATATATAAAAAGGAGAAGGGTATGGAATCTGCTCCACCATTCATCAGGATCATTGCTACACTTTTACTTCAGCACTATATTCTTGCACTTTCCCCATAACCCTTGATTCTCTTAACATCCAATAAATCCATCAATCTCTGCTTTGTATGAGCTGAAATAAACAAATCTAAAGAGTCCCTTTAGATGGAGAATTCTGTAGATTCGCCACTCTACATGTGGAAAAAAATCTTTTCCTTTGAATAGGCCAGACCCTTTTCTGAGACAGGATCTAAGATTCTGGACTCTCCCAAAAGAAACATCCTCCCTGCATCTGTCCTTTAAGTCTCAGAAGAATTTTGTATGTTTCCCGATTTCTTTTTCCATTCTTCTAAATTCTCTTGAATTTTGACCTTGTCTTCTCAAACACTCCTTGAATGGCAAACCTGGCATCCCTGAAATCCCCGTATCTATTCTACTGGGTACATTCTCCAATATTATTTTCCTTTCAGAAATCTGTGCTGACTCTTCTTAATCTTACCCTATTGAAAATGGCTTATTATATACTTTGTTATAAATTCCAGCTTTTTCCCTTCTACTGATATTAGGCCAACAGATATTTCCCTCCTTTCTCTCCCCTTTCTTTCTTAAATATTGGGATGCATTCGCTACTTTTCAATCCACAAGAACATTCCTAGTATTTGTAGAACTTTGGGGACTGATGACCAGAACTTCCACCACTGTCTCTAGAGCCACCTCTTTCTACATCCAACAGATGTAGATCATCAGCTCCCTGGGATTTATCAGTTTTCATGCTCACTAACTTCTCCTGTAATTTTTTAAAAACTATTTCAGTTTTATTTCAGTTCCTCCCACCTGCTAGAAAATCCCTGGTTTTCTAATACTTCTGGCAGTTTTTTTTGTGTCTCCTTCTGTTAAAATGTTCACTAAATAGCTGATCAGTTCTTTGGTTATGTCCTTAGTCCTCATTACACTGCAAATTCTACTATCATCAGTAACGCACCCACAAATAAACTCGCTAGTTTTTCCCTTTTACTCATAGCATTTCTCATATTCCCTTCTGACTTAGAAATGCTCCAAGGGGTGGTATTGCTTTCTATCAGTCTCTTCCCTTTGTTATTTTCCCTATAACTAACTTTCTCACTCACTCCTAATAATCCCAGATTCTCCTACTGCCATATTACAGTTGCCAATTAACCTAAAAACTAACATATTGTGGAGTCAATGTTCCCTTTATTTTTTTTCTACAGCTGGCGGACCAACATTGCTCGGAACGAGAAACTTTAATTCAGCCTGAAAACACTGAGGCACTTTAAATGTGTTTTTTTTAAGATAATATGCATTTTATGGATATTTACAAAGAAAATTGAAAATTCACATACTTTTGATTTTATTTATAATGAAATCCAATACAAAAAAACTTTCAGATTTCATAAACTTTTTCTCGTCTGTCTTTATTCCAGTTGTGTGGCAACAAAGGCTATGTGCATGGGAGCATTTCAGTCACTGTGTGGCTACACAACTGCACAGCGTAAAGGGAACAGAGCTTGTGGCAATGGGAGAAAACCCATGTAGTTACAAGGAGAAAGTGCAATTCCTCAGAAATGCTATTGGGTCACTGCAACTGTGACACAGTTTCACTACCTTCATGCCTGTACTCTGCAGCAACTGTTCCACATTCCATTCTATGCCAGTCTATTCTCATATTCTATTTTGCCTGTTTAAAAAAAATCTACTTCTCGGCTCTCCTTTACTGAGTTCTGAAATGCTCCCAATGCTATTTCTGGCAACCTTATAAAGTTCTCCCTTTGATTTAGTGCTATCTTTAAATTCTCTTGTCAGCCATGATGAATCACTGTTCCCTTTGGGTTTTTATGCTTTAAAGGAAAGCAAGTTATGAATTATTTCACTAAATACAAGCCACTGTCTGTTCCCCATCAAACATTTCACTGTATTTTCCCAAATATCCATAGTCAACTCTTCCTTCATAACTTCATGGTTTCCTTTGAGATTTAAGATCTTAATTTTGGATGTTATGGTTACTCTTCCCTATAGGTCCCTTTATAAGATCATCAATTAACCCTCTTTTATTGCACAAAACAGGCTCTGTCTGAGGTAACCTTTTCCCTCAACTAGTTTCTTGACATAATGAAACTATGTGAAACATAATGAAACATAAAAACCCATCTTGTACACATTTCATGTACTTGTCCTCTGTCATTCTGTAGCTAATATGATTTGCCACATCAATAAATAAAGTCCTGTATGATTGTTACATACACTTACACACCTCTAATTTCTTAGAAAATGCCAAATTTTGGATCCCTCACTAAAAAAAAATAATCTCAGCGATGCTTAAGCTCATTTCAACTGACTGATACTCAGTGTAGCTGGATAAACAAGTTTTATTTAAGTACTGAATTGAAAATATTATAAATAGGGCAGTCTCTTTTTTTTTTAAATCCCTTAATTCCCTTATGGAATTAAAGTTGATAGTTAAAAGTGGAAAGGTTTACACCATTTGTTTCAATGTATCGTTTACAGGCCGAGTGTATATATTTTGCAGGAATAAAGCAGATTCCGTGCATTGTATTACAATCGCTATGCCAAGTCTCTTGATTTCATGAAACTTGAAATATTCATTGTAAGCTCCAGATACAATTCTATTTGTGGAGTTTTACCATTTTGTGTTTTTGGACAGCATGACAATAGTACCATTTTTCAAGTTTACATCCTAGGCTTTTTGTGAATTAGCTTTTTACAATTATCCATTAGACTGAGAAATTGGTTGTGGACTTCAGGATGGGCAAGTCAGGAGAATACACGCCAATCCTTATTGAGAGCTCAGTGGTGGAAAGTAGTGAGCAGCTTAAAGCTCCTGGGCGTCAATATCTCAGAAGGTCTATCCTGTGCCCAACACACTGAATCAATCATGAAGAAACAATGCCAGTGGCTCTACTTCATTTGGAACCTGAGAAGATTTGGAATGTCACCAAAGACTCTAGCAAATTTCTGCAAATGTATGATGGAGAGTTGTCAGCCTGGTATGAAGACTCCAATGCACAAGTTCACTAGAAGTTACAGAGGGCTGCAGACTAAGCCAGCTCTATCACAGGAACAATTCTTCCCAACAGTGAGGAAATTTTCATGACACTGTGCCCCAAAGAGGTGGCATCCATTACTAAGAACCTTAATCATCCGAGAAATGCACTCTTCTCATTAGCACAGTCAGAGAGGAGGAACGGGAGCCTGAAGACTCACATTAAATGATTCAAGAACAGTGCCTCTCTTCCTGCCATCAGATTTCTGAATGGTCCACAATACACAAATTCATGATTCCTTTACATTGTACTATTTATTTTTGCATTTTATAGTTTTTATATCTTTGTACTGTACTGCTGTGACAAAACAACAAACTTCACATCATTGTCAGTGATAATAAATCTGATTCTGATTTGCTTTGTCAACACATGACCTTGCCATGTTGAGAATTCTCAGCTTTATGCTGGGTAGCTATTAATTGGATCCTGTGCCATCTCACAACCTCATCCAAGGGCTTAACAGGACTTAACCTGCAAAACCATGGCAGTGGATAATGAGGCACAAAGGACTAGTGAAAGAGGTTCTCTGCATCTAGCCCAGGTTAGCTAAGTTGAGGTCTGACCATTAATCTCCCATTTTTACATTAATCGTATCAACTTCTCCCCGGCATCTGTAGAGCCAATCACATATTCGGGGCTATTTACAGAGGCCAAAAATTCTCCCACCATACACATTTTTTGGACATGGGAGGTAACTGGTGTGCCAAGTTGGAGATTTTATGAGTTTTAAAAAGAGAGTGGGACCTGCCGGGACTTGTCTGCAGAGTGGGAGATTGATAGGGCTAATAATAACTAGGGCTAATTAGCAGAGGCTAATAAAAATAAGCAAGGTTTGAGCGGAGCGGTTATTATGTGAGTGAACAGTATTAGAGTGGTCAAGCTTTGGTTCAATAAGCTTGGATGAGAACAGGTGCAGGTGAGAACTTAAGTTTGAGAAATCAGAAGCATAACAAGTATAGGCAGGATGGTGGTTTAGCTAGTTGAATGCTCTTCCTGTGAGGTGTGGGATTTCAGGGTACCAAATGGTCTCTTGATGATTACATCTGCAGGAAGTGCACCCAACTTTAGGTCCTGACTGACAAGGTCAAGGAACTGGAGCTGGATGCTCTCAAGACCATCTGTGAAGCTGAAAACTTCATAGTTGAATCTTTTACTAGGCGGTCAGTCTCAGAGTGCAGGCTTCAGATAGTAGATGGGTGACCACCAAGAAAAGTAAGGCGAGTAGCGATTATTATACCCCTGCATCAGCAACAATTACACCACTTTGGATATTACTGGGGTATGACCTGTCAGGGCACAGAAGCAGCAACCAGACCAGTGGTACCAATGAATGAATAGATGAGGAAGTGATGCAGGGAGCAAGGTTTCAGATTTCTGGATCATCAGGATCTCTTCTGCGGAAGGTACTGTATGACCTATACAAAAAGGAGGTTTTACACTTGAACCCGAGGGGACCTTTATCCTTGTAGGCAAGTTTGCTAGAGCTATTGGGGGAGGGTTTAAACCAATTTTACAGGGAAATGGAAACTGGAGTAATAGGGCTGAGGATGGTGTGATTGGTATATAAGTTGATGCAGTGTGTTGTGAGATTGTGAGGCTGGACAGGCAGATGATAGGGCAAAACTGTAGTCAGGGCAATGAGGTGACATGTAACACACGGGCAAAATCAAAAAGGGTTTTTCAGGGTGTTATATTTGAATGCACACAGTATATAGAATAAGGTAGATGATCTTGTGGTGCAGTTAGAGATTGGCAGGTATGCCATTGTGGGCATCACTGAGATGTGGCTGAAAGAAATCTTAGTTGGGAGCTTAACATCCAAGAATACACCCTGTATGAAAAGGGAAGGCAGGTAGGTAGAAGGGTAGGGGTGGCTCTGTTGGTAAAAAAAAAATCATATCCTTAGAATGAGATGACACAGGATCCGAAGATGTAGAATCCTCGTGTGTAGAGTTATGAAACTGCAAGGATAAGAAGATCCTAATGCAAGTTATATACAGACCCCTGAACAGTAGCCAGGATGAGGGATACAAATTTCAAAAGGAAATAGAAAAGGCATGTAATAAGGGCAATGTTATGATAATCATGGGTAGATTGGAAAAATCAGGTTGGTGCTCAATCCCAAGAGAGGGAATTTGTCAATGGCTTTTTCAAGCAGCTTGTGACTAAGCCCAACAGGGAAAAGGCAATTCTGGATTAGGTGTTATGTAATGAACCAGATTTGATTAGAGAGCTTAAGGTAAAGGAACTCTTGGGAGACGGTGATAGAATTCACCCTGCAGTTTTGAGAGGGAGAATATAAAGTCAGATGTATCAGTATTACAGTGCAGAAAAGGAAACTACAGAGGCATGACAGAGGAGTTGGCCAAAGTTGATTGGAAGGGGTCACTAGCAGGATGACAGCAGAACAGCAATGGCTGAAATTACTCTGGGCAATTTGGAAGGTGTAGGATGGATACCTCCCAAAGATGAATAAGTATTCTAAAGGGAGGGTGAGGCAACTGAAGCTGATGAAGTAAGTCATAGACAGCATAAAAGCAAAAGGGAGGTCATTTAAAATAGCAAAAATTAGTAGGTTAGAGGATTGGGAAGCTTTCAAAAACCACCAATAAAATAATGAGGTCAACCATGGATGCTACATCCAGCTGTTTATGTGATATGCAAACCAGAGCAATAAGATATGGAGCACAAGCTGTTGCCCATGTAGCACGCTCCCCCTCTCCACACAGCTGATTAATCCAAAGGAATGGCAGAGAATGACACACTTGGGCACCAGCAGCATTGCAGGAGCTGCCAGTCAGCATTGAACTCAATGTAAGACTGCTTTAGGGACTCCAGCTCCAGATTTTACCCCCACCCCCTCGGGGTTTACTCCCAAAGCCTTTTCCATGAGTGGTTATAGCATCAAGGCAGCAGAAATTTGAGATCAGAGTTTTCCTTCTCCTAAAAGAACTGCTAACCACGGCTGATGAACCCCAATTATCCAAAGTAACTGGCTCTAAGGCGGCAGTAACCTGCTTCCCCACCACCCCCCCCCAGTCACTTTTCCTGTTAGTAGGTTGGACAGGCCAAGGAGCTAAGCCACATGTGAAGTCCAGGAACTACACTTGGTTGTCAGAGGCTTTTGAGATGCACATTTTTGGGAACATTTAAAAGGTAGCGTGAGCTTATCCCCACTACCACTCCCAACTATAACAAGCTTAAGGAACCAAAAACTAACAAAAGGCAACTAAAAAACCCTAAGGAGAGAAAAGATGAAATATGAAGGTAAGCTAGCCAAAAATATCCAAGAGTATACCAATTTTTGTCAGATATATAGAGTACATGAGAAATAAGAATGGATATTAGACTGCTGGAAAACGATGCTGAAGAGATAGTAATGGGAACAAAAATGGTGGACAAACTTAATAGACACTAGGAGTAGGTCAGAAATTAGAGTGTGTCAGGGGGCAGAAGTGAGAGTAGTTGCTATTATTAAGGAGACGGTGCTTGGGAAATTGAAAGGTCTGAAGGTAGATACTAGTCACCTGGATGAAATGGACTACACCCCAGGGTTCTGAAAGAGTTAGATGAAGAGATTGTGGAGGTATCAGTAGTGATCTTTCAAGAATCACTAGATTGTGGAATAGCTCCAGAGGAATGGGAAAATGCAAATGTCACTCCACTCTTTAAGAAGGGAGAGATGCAAAAGAAAGGAAATTATAGGCCAATTAGTCTGACTTGACAAGAGGTTGGAGTACAATATTAAGGATGAGGTTTCAGGCAACTTGGGAGTCCTTGTGCAGGATTACCTAAAGGTTAACTTGCAGGTTGAGCCAGTGGTAAAGAAGATAAATGCAATGTTAGCATTCATTCGAGAGGACTAGAATACAAGCACAATGATGTGATGTTGTGGCTTTATAAGGCACTGGTCAGACTGCACTTGGAACACTGTGACCATCTTATCTATGAAAAGCTTTGCTGGCATTGGAGAGGATCTCACTGAAATCCATTGATCATTGAATGGTCTAGACAGAATGATGAATGTGTGGATTTCATTGCCATAGGTGGTTGTGGAGGCCAAGTCACTTGAGTACTTTTAAAGAAAAGGTTGATAGGCTCTTGGTTAGTCAGGGCATCAAATGTTTCAGGGAGAAAGCAGGAGAATGGGGGTGAAAAGAATAATAAATCAGTCATGATGGAATGATGGAGCAGACTTGATGCTCTTTTGTCTAATAGTAGAAATTAGTCATATGGTGCAATCCTTAAAGTGGAACAGTTTTAAAGCATCATTATTACAGATATTTCAGTTGAGTAACCCTTTAGGTAGCACAGATGAAATCAATGTTGCTATGAAATCCCCATTCCCCAAGAGCTGTATGATCATTAAAACACATCCCATTTTCTGCTGCTAAAATGCTCCAATTGAGCAGCACATGAAAATGTCATCATCTACGCATAGCCTATATTCAAAAAGTTGTAAGCTCACACTAAATTGCTAGATATACCTGTTCAACTTCAATGATTCATAGCATGACTGTATTTCCATAACTTCTGACAAAATTCACTCATATAACTTGCAAATCTGCACAACAAGAATTAATTTCTAGCCCAGTACATCCCTACCTTTTTCTAGTTCAGAGAAAAGGTTATACTTCAGGTACAGTAAGTGTGAAGGTTCTACAGAGATTATAGAAGAGAGTTGCCAATATGGTTTCAGAGTCAAGGAGCTTTAAGTATATGCATAAATTGGAGAACCAGGGGTTATTCCCCTTAGAATAAAAGAGGTTGGGAATGGATCTGACAGAACAATCTAAAAAATAGTCCCATAGAGAAAGCAGATGAAGATTAAGTGATTACATTGGTGGAAGGGTCATGAACAATGGGGCATAGGAGAAATGGCCCCTCACTGATTGGCACTAGATTCTAACATGATATGAGGATATTTTTATATATAAAGTGAGTCATTAGGTCTGGAATGTGTTATGCTTTGTAACTACAAAATATATAAACTAATTGAAAGGAAAAGATGTAAGTCCAAGATGTGAGTGTAACTTAGTGTTTAGTTTAAGCGAGGTATGTACATAACAAGGTGGTGTGATGGTGTATGCCATTTATGTACAGCAACAAGTGTTTCTGATAGCTCTGGACACCTTTCTTCTCCTTCCTTTCTCTTCTTCTAGCTTGTATATCTTGATCTTTGAAAGGTCATTTAGTTCACTGAAGTATTCTCTTACTAATCCTTCTATTGCTTCCTTTATGATCTGATCTCTCCTCTTAGCTTCCTCATCCATAACATCTGATGAATCATGTTTTTGTATCTCCATGACTTCTTTCTTTTTGGCCTTCCAGTCATCCAGCTGGGCTTTGGATCTACTTTTACAAACAACTTTCTGTCTCTCACTTGAACTTCATGCAAAAACCTTAATGCACACAGAGTAGATTCTGGTCCTTTATACTCAAAGTCAAATGTTTACAACTTTTCTGAAGTTCCGTGCACTCACTTCCAGCTTAAAACCAAACCACATTTCACAAGTAACTGCCTGCTTAATATATCAGAAGCTTTCTCAGATATGTTGCCTACAAAAACTGTTGTTAGTTGGACCACTGCTTTCATCACTTTCACAATTCCTCGGAGCAGCATGGTCCTTCTTTGGTCAAATACGCTTTCTAATCAGAGGCACAGAGGTAGGCACCAACACCTGTTTGCACTCTGTTGGGCAATAGTTCATGGTATACAGCATGGAGACAGCTGCGGCATCATACAGTACCTCTCCTAATTTGCTTTCAGTTGACTGACTCTCTTACAGGGAATAAGGCACACATATGGTGGATGGATCTCCACTGAAGTTGTAGCTGTATCAGACTCTCCTATCCCCATAAGGCTGGTCCTCCTGTTTTTAATCACACACATGCTCAAAGTGGTTTGTTGGTTGTTGTATTTCATTGTTACAGATGTCATTCCCACCAGAGTAATCTTTTCTCCAGTACAAGTGCTTATTTGGATATCTGCAGGCTTCAGTTCAGTATCTTTGAAATGCTGCTCAAATTCATGTTGTGGAATGCCTGAAACAGCAGAACCAGTGTCCAATTCTGTTTCAGTTGCCTTGCTGTTCTCTTCTGGTATAAGCCATATTGTTTGTCTCTCATTAGCTTTTACTTCGCAAATCTCAAGGCTACCAAATCCTGTGTCACTTTCATTATTAACAGATTTTTCATTAATAGCATGTAGATTAGTTCTCTTTTTGAAATTGTAACTGAATTTTTTAACTTTTTCTCTTCTCTCTGCAGTCCATTTATTTCTGTCTGCCTGACATACTCTCTGTGCGTGTTAAACTTTATTGCATTTTCTGCAAGTTTCACCTTTGTTCTGGTGTATGTGTCCCTGGTGTCTCTGGTGTCCCTGCCATAACAGTAGCACAATTTTTTGGCCAGGCCAGTTTCTGTATAGACATTGTAATTTTGTTCACACTCATTTTTATTCATGACTGCAAATCAATTGTGTCTCTGTCTGCTGTTTCCATTTATACAGCTATTCTAACTGTTCTTTTAAATACAAGTGGTGCTTCAGTTAGGAACCATTTTTGAATGCTTTCTTGTGGGATTCCACAAACTGAATGATCTCTCAGTGTATCATTAAGCCCATCACTGAAATAACAATGCTCAAACAACTTCTTCAATTCAGCCATGTATGCTGAAACGTACACCCCTTCCTTTTGATTCCACTTATGAATCTAAAGCGTTTTCCAATCGACAGTGAGTTTCATTCTAAATGTTCTTGTCTAACTTGCATAATATCATTGAAGCTCATTTCAGATAGCTTGGTTGGAGCAGTTAACTTTCTAAGCAAACGGAATGTCTTTAAATTTAATGCACTCAGCAAAACTGGCACTCGCTTCTCACTGACTATTTCCTTTGCTTCAAAACTGTGCTCAACTGAATTAGTATACATATTCCATTTATCTATTGTGCAATCAAGCATATCAACCATTCTGATATAACCAGCTATTTCTGCTCTTTCTTTTTAATGATTATCATCACCCAGTACTGTTTATGAACCGGTGAATTTTTCCATTTTCTGCCTTTTAAAAAAAAGACTTGACCGTGGCTGTCCCTTTCCAAAGAAGCATATGCTGCACTTTTGTTTTTATTTGACCGTTTCTTGCTGCACTTCTTTAAAAACTCAAACATCCCGCTGCATTAAAAAAAAATTGAACTCTTGCTGCAGGTAGGTAGTCATTTCGGGTTAATTTAAAACTTCCTTGTCACCACTGTTATTTCTTGTAACTCCAAAACAGAAAAAACTAATTGAAAGGAAAAGACTAGCATCCAAATTATGAGTTAATCTTCGTGGTTACTTTAAGTGAGGCATACACATATCATATGGTGACGTGATGACGTATGTCATTTATATACTTTTACATACAACCTGCAATGCATTATGTAAATAACAAAGAATGATTAATCAAACAATATTTACAATATTACTCAAATATTAATGAAATATTATACAACAAAATGTATTGTCATATGGTAGGGAAAGAGATTTGATTGTGGCATCCAAAAGTGAGCTAGATATGAATCTGAAAGGAAAGAATTTATAGGCTATGCAATGAGAGCACTAGTAACTTGATTTTAAGCAGAGCCCATATGGACTTAATGGGTCAAATGGGCTCCTTCTATTGTGTCATCATTTTGTGATTTTATATCAACTTTCCTGGGGCATAAATTTAGATTTTAAAATTTTCTAGTTCAGATTAGTTAAAATAGCCATGTCCGACAGATTCACAAAACCTTAAAAATAATTTAGCTTATTAACAACACAATTCAATGATATTCAAGAGGAGCCCATGCAGAGAAGTGAGGTCTGGTGCTCATGCAAGAACAGTCAGTGAACACTCCACATCTGGGCTTGGTATACAAGTAAAATATGACACACACAACCTGCATGCAATTTAGATGATGTGCACCATTATCAAACCATGTGTTTAGTGGTAATAGCACCATTTGTAAGCCACAAGTGAGATGTATAGAAAAGGATTAAACCACGTTATAAAGAAAAAAATGGCTGCCACGTCTGTTACTGGGAAAGTCTCAATTGGCTACAGCGTTTGTTCTCAAATTGGATGGAAGCATTTTGCTTCAAGGTTTAAGCTCTCCTGTATACATGATGGGTCTCAGCCATCCTTTCATATTTAAAGATATCCAACTATAGGAAATAGTTTGTTATGGTCTCACACTTTTTTACAAACTGAAAGTAGTAATGCTTTTGAAATTCAAAAATACGGTTATTATATTGAATCAAAAATAGTGGTCACATATCTGCTCTGAGCTGGGAACAGAAGCTGAGAAAGTTGACTGAAAAACTCAACTTGATCTTATCTACTTCACATAACTGTTATCATCTCCTATTAGTGGGTAGTCCACAAGCATTAAAATTGAGCATCATTGACCAGACCTTATAAACTAGACTTGAACAGCACAAACAAATGAGACTGAGATTGCAAGTTTAAATTGCATTAAACCTTACTAAGAACAGCCACTAGGCCAGACAACTCCACATTACAAATTCTGTCTAGTTTGTACAAATGTTGTCAGAAAAATCACAGAGGTGATGAATAAAACCCATTTTCATCAGAAAAGCACTCATTTTTAAAACTTCACATACTCTTGTTCACAACTTGCAGTAAAATAAAGAGCAAAATTGTTAACACATTGTCAAGATGTGAATGGAGGGTGTGAACTGTCAACTGTGTCTAAGATTTTAGAGCTCTGCAAATTTCTCACAGTATAGGTATCCCACTATCTATTGCCATGATGTTTGCAGATTCTCGAGTCTGTGCCTTATGGCGAGCTTAGGGCCAGAATGCACTCCAGAACTCCACCTATGTCAATAATTGAGAATGCATTGGGTAGGAATGTGGCTGCAGTAATTATCATGCAAGTCACTGTCTTGGCAGCTTTCCCTTCCTTCTGTAAACTCTGCAGTTAGCTGCCACTTAGAATTGTGCTGTTCTTTTAAAAAATGCAGCAATCAGCATGTAAACTATCCTAACCATTTTAAAAGGTATATTTTCTTGATTACTCACTTTTTTCAGCGATTCCCCAATGGAAATTAATTAAGTGTGAATGAAGTTGTGGGCAGTACAATGCTGTGTTCTTTTTTTAAAACCTCCTTCCAATGCCGTCTTACTTTACCATGTCTCTTCTTTTGATCCTCAGCAGAAAATATTCTTCAAACTAACAATATATCTCACCTATGCCATCCATTATAACTTCCGGACTGTCAAATATTAAAAAAATAATGTTCTTAGGTAATTTCTTCTGATTTCAAGGCCATACACTAACAACATTCCAAAAGCAGTTGGATAGGTACTGTACATAGATAGGAAATACTTAGAGGGATTTGGGCCATTTAGATGGGATTCTTGGATGCTATGGACTAGTTGGGCCAATGGGCCTGCTTCCATTCTGTAAGGCTCTATCTCCAGCAGTTTCTACCAATTCCTGCCCAAGAACATGAAAATTGGCAAACTCTGTTTTGTCAGAGAATATATAACCATGTTGCTTTTATGTCCAACTGTGAAAGACTGATATATAGTATTGCCCTCTTTACAATACCACCAATTTTCTCCAATCTTTAAACACGTTGGTTTCAGTCTGTCAACCAACTTTTCATTCATGTTCCTTTCACACTATTTAAGTTTTTGAGGATCCTTAAAAAAATGTGTAAAAATCCAACACCACACTTTAGTAAATATACATGACCAATTTTCAAAAGTCTTGCCATTTAACATTAAAATTTTGACTATCTCCATTTCATTTCCAGTTACTTTTTCAGAAATGTAACTAGTTACTGAGAGTTTAGTTTTACTTTTTCTTGTTGCCAGTTCCCTGGTGATTGAATTTGCTTTCTTTCTGAAAGCAGGTGCAAGTTTTTTTTCCTCTCATTTCCTTGCAAGAACATCTTTTCCTTACTGCCATCATCAGTAGTCACCTGAAAATGCTCCAGTACAAAGAGCCATGAAGTTATGTGTTTCAGTTAACACCAAGGGTTTCCCTCAGCATGTGTCTGACAAATAATGGCTACCGGTTAAATAAAGTAACCAAATATATTCATACAAATATTATATAAGCATTTTATTGATACTTGCAACTGCTTAGCTTAATACTGATATACTGAGAATGTCTATTGAAAAGCTCTACTGAAGACAATTTTGATATAAAATGGGCCTTTCTTTGTCTGAACACCATAGACTACTGAAGGATTGTAAGTAAGTGTTTAAAATTAGGACAGAATGGGTTACCATTATTAGAAGCAGATTATTTCTCAAAGTTTAGGGATCATGAAGAATTCTGAGAAGGGGACTCTGATACAAGTTAAATATAACTGATTTAATTAGAAAGAAAGATAATTAGCTTCATAGAAAACTGAGTCTTTGAAATAAGGGTGGAAGCAGGAAAAAGAGATAAAGTAATATGCTAACAGAGCAGGTAACTATGATTTCTGACCATTTGATCACATGGAAGTAACTGTCCACATGAAGAGTTCGGCTAAATACTCTCCAGCTATTTGAATGTATTTTTACACATCAATTTCTCAAAAGTATACAAATCTGCATGTCTTTTGTTCTTTGCACTACGGAATTTATTGCTTAGAAGAATGACATTTGACAAAAGCCAGAAGCCTTTCAGCTTCTTCAGGGAGTGAGATGTATCAAAAAGATTTACATGAGTCCGCAGTAGCCTGTCCTCTTCAGTAAGAGTTTCCCCTTTGGGTTATTATGAAGACAATTTAATAGCATACATGAACAGTTTGTTTTATTCCTTCAAGAATGAAAAATTTAAATTAGGATAGATTATGAAGCCAATGCATAATTGTTGTACACCATGAACATTATAAGCAGCCTGCAACAACTCTAATCAGATGCTGAGACAACAGTTGTGTTATTATTGAGAATGAGGCTATCATTAACAATGAAGCAAATCAAATTAACTAATAGCATTGGAAGGGGCTTTTGGGCTTTTCAATTCTGTGCTGACTTTGTAAATGAGCAGTTATCCTTTGTCACTTCAATCTGTAAGCTTGTAAATTTCTCATTGAATACCTGGCTGATTCTGTTTCAAATTTATTTATGGAATCATTTCCCACTACCTCATCAGGTAGAAATATTCTGATAGCATCAACTCCAAGTGAACATGTGTAACTGGAGAGTTTTGTTAACTTGATCACCAGGAAGAATCATTCTCTGTATTCTATCAACACCCCTTGTTACCTGGAAAATCTCCATTAGCTCACATTTAAGCTTGTCCCAGGAACAATATTAACTTTCCCCAATCCCTTTCAAGTTGACACCCCTCATTCCTAGTAATATCACACTAAACATTCTTTGTGACTGTTCCAAGGACTTAGTATCACTCTGAAGAACAGTGCCCAGAACTTTCCTGCAAGGCTTGATCACTGTTTTGTAAAGTTTTCTATTGAGCACTTCGAAGATTGGTGGAGGAGCAGGTAGTGTTGAGGAAACAAGTAGGTTACAGAAGGACGTAGGCAGATTAGGAGAATGGGCAAGAAAGGTGCAAATGAAATACAATGCGGGAAAATGCATGGTCATGCACTTTGGTAGTAGAAATAAATGTGCAGACTATTTTCTAAACAGGAAGAAAATTTAAGAAACTGAGATGCAAAGGAACCTAGGAATCCTTGTGCACAATAACCCAAAGGTTAATTTGCAGGTAGAGTTGGTAGTGAGGAAGGCAAATGCAATGTTAGCATTCATTTCAAGAGGTCTAGAATACAAGGGCAGGGATGTGATGCTAAGGATTTATAAGGCATTGTTGAGGCCTCACCTTGAGTATCGTGAACAGTTTGGGGCTCCTCATCTAAGAGATTAGTTTGCCTACATTTTTAATATGACTACTAGATTTTCTTTTTGCTGGAATTCCCCCTTTTGTCCTCCCTCCCCCCACAGCAGCCACAACAATTTTAATTGCAAGATAAATTTAAGTAAGGACAGTGTCCTAAGGTATCTCACATATCGTTCAACAAAAGCTTACAACAGATTCCAGAAGGAAATATTAAGACTTGTATCAAAACTTTTGGTC
Source organism: Hemitrygon akajei (assembly GCF_048418815.1). Classification (NCBI taxonomy): domain Eukaryota; kingdom Metazoa; phylum Chordata; class Chondrichthyes; order Myliobatiformes; family Dasyatidae; genus Hemitrygon; species Hemitrygon akajei. Next base: position 146,223,443 of record NC_133133.1, on the reverse strand, counting down.
AAAGAAGCAGGGAGCACAGTTAAGGAATTGGTAGGTAAATAGGGTAATGTGGTTTAGTTGAATTCCTGAGCTAGGTACCTGACTTGAAAGCATCATGGCCAACGCAAAATTATAAATTCAAGGGCAAAGATTTTAAAGTCAAAGAATCACTGATCTAGTTATTAACCTGGGTGAACAAATTTGGTGCTATTTAAGATTCAATAAGTGGAGAATTGGATAATGTTAAGTTTTCTAAAAGAGTAGATAGGAAGATAACCAAGAGAGCTCTAGATCTAATCATGGCTGGTGGTAGCAGAAGTATGGGTAAGGATATCAGGATCAGATGGGCCGAATCAGGCTCAGCCATACTTTAGAAGCAGAACTAAACAGTCCCAATGAGAGGATAATGGTTAGAATTTCACTTCAAATCAAATTGATAAGACCAATTGCAAACAGTCTGCTTGTGCCTAAGGTAGTGACTAGAGTCATTGACAAGGACAGAAGTAGAGGAGGGCAATAAAAATAAAGCTGAATACGCATAAAATCTGACAATGATGTTATTTTAAACTCAGTCATGGATCAAAGCATTCATTTATGCTAGTAGTACTCTCTCAAAGTCCAAGGAAGACGGATGTGTTGTGCAGTTAACGTCTGTGGGCACGCATATGACTTCTGAGGCCGAAGTCCGAAGCACAGATACGGTTGCAGATAGGGCAAGGAGCACTGCCTGTTGGGGCAGGAGCGGATGCCTTCCTGTGTCTTTCTTGACTCACCTTGAGGTGCTGCATGCGCCAGTTGGCTTGGAAGTTGTTTGCTGCCTTGGAGCATAGATTGCGCCACTTGGACCGATCAGCAGCAGTGTGTTCGAGATCGCGGGGCTGGAGTTTGGCCCACTTAAGGTTTGACTTGAGGTTGTCCTTGTACCTCTTCCTTGGGCGACCTTGGGCATGGTTGCCCTGCTCCAGTTCTCTGTAGAACAACTGACGCAGCATTCTGGGCTCATCCATGCGGATCACATGGCCGGTCCATCTGAGCTGAGCCTTCAAAACCTTGGCTTCAATGCTTGTGGAATTGGCTCGGTCCAGGACTGTCAGGTTGGAGATACGGTCTTGCCAGCGGATTTGCATGATTGATCGCAGAGGGCGGTTGTGGAATCTCCCTACTTTCCATCGCCGGCAAAATCCTGGCTTGCATCATCCTCAATAGACATATTTCAACAATGTCCGAAAGAAACCTCCCAGAATCGCAATGTGGCTTTCGGCCTAAACACAGTACTGTGGATATGATCTTCACTGTTAGACAAATGCAGGAGAAATGCCTGGAGCAGAACATGAACTTGTACTTTGTCTTCATTGATCTGACTAAAGCGTTTGATACTGTCAACAGGGAAGCGTTGTGGATCATCCTTGGGAAACTTGGCTGCCCTTCAAAGTTCATCAACCTCATACGCCTCTTCCATGACAACATGACTGGAGAGATTCTCTCAGCTGACGAACCTAGCGAGAAATTTGACATCTCCAATGGCGTTAAACAGGGCTGTGTGCTTGCACCAGTACTTTTCAACCTTTTCTTCACTCAAGTACTAATGCATGCCGTCAAAGACCTAAACCTGGGCATTTATATCAAATACCGCCTGGAAGGGTCACTCTTTGACCTACGTCACCTTGCAGCACACACAAAGACCCTGCGAAAGCTGTTCATAGAAGCGCTCTTTGAAGATGACTGCGCACTCATGGCGCACAAAGAGGACCACCTACAAACAATGGTCAGCAGATTCTCCACTGCATCTAAATTGTTCGGCTTGACAATCAGCCTCAGTAAAACAGAGGTCCTCCTGCAGCCTGCACCTAACAGCGCCACCCCCCACAGCCATGCATCACCATCGATGACACACAACTACGGAACGTTGACAACTTCAAATACCTAGGGAGTACCATCTCCAGCGACGGTGCCCTTGATAAAGAAATCACGTCAAGGATCCAGAAAGCAAGCCAGGCACTTGGAAGGCTCCGGGTCAAAGTTCTGCAGCACAAAGGCATTCGCCTCTCTACTAAACTGAAGGTTTACAATGCTGTTGTGGTCTCATCACTTCTATATGGCTGTGAAACCTGGACACTGTATCGCAGACATGTCAAACAGCTTGAACAATTCATTTATGCTAATCCTGCATTAATCCCATTTTATTTTTCCCTCTTTTTATTCAATCTCCCAAGATTGCTCACTCATTGATACATTAGGGGCAATTTAGAATGTCCAATTAAATGATAATCTGTGAATCTTTTGGATACAAGTAGAATCTGGAGCACCCAGAGGAAGTACATGTAGTCACAGGCAAGTGGGTAAATTCCATACAGACAGAATTGAACCAGCTAGTTCACTGGAATTGTGAGCCAGCAGCTCTACAAGCTGCACCACTCTATGATCCTTGCTACACAATGGAGAATGGGACAATTAACTGAACAGCACTACAGGAAGGTGTGGAGAAAAAGGGATAGTTGTCAACAGTCAGATTGGCATTTTAAACAATGTTGAATCCTGTAAAATTCTCAGCCAACAAGTGCTGAATGGCACCTGATATCTCACCCAACCTGCTATTTTTTCATGAGCAATCTTAGAATGCAAATGTTGGCTTGAAGTTCAAACAGGGATAAGAATGACAGCTAAATTACATGCCACCTCTCTTAACAAAGTCATTGGGGAAGTCAAAGAACAATTTGAAAAAAAATCTTAGAAAGGGATTTCTTGTCTTCCTTTTCTTCCCAACACCCCACCCCCCAGAGACCTATGTACAATCAGCCACAGCTGAGATTAAGAGGTTACATGAAGTCTGCAAAGAATGGACATGTATCCTCTCACTCAATAGTGGACACTGCTATATCTTTAGTGCATTGTATCTGTACATTACCCAGGGTAATTTGTTTTAATGTTGAGGGCAAGGTTATACACTTTGTTTCAATAAGAAACAATTAGGCTTTTTGGAATATCTGTGAGGGGAACAATACTTCAAGAAAAAAGCAGTTAGTCAGCAACCTCCTGACCTTTATCCGGTTTAGTTGTCACCGATGTAAATTATGGTGTGTCAGACAAACTTTGATGTTCATTCTCAAAACCACATGCTCTTGGTCATATAAATAATGGGCCTGGGATGTAGGAGTCATGCCTTGCTGGTGTTCCTCGGGGATGGCTCAAGGCAATCCTTCTCCCACCCCCCCACCAACTTCCAATTACATTCCAAAGAGGTGCACTTAACTGCATCCATATGAAGAGGAAAAAGCTGACAGACATCATGGCAAAAAATTGCACCACTCCCTGGGACTGCTTTTCATGTTTGGACATCGTTAGCAGTTAACAGGCTTCCAGAAGTCAACCAATAGGGTGTTATGGTGATACACAGGTCACCAGTTTGTGCTTGGTAGCATTTTAGTCGCAGTTCTTCTACCACCTCTCACCTACTCCATGACAGATCTTACCGAGCTGCTTGGGAGATGAGGAGCAGCAAAGAAGATATAGACAATAAGTAATGCAAAAATGTGTCCATAATTAGTAATCCATAATCTGTCATGAAGGAGATGTCAGAATAATATAATCACAGAGAAGCAATACGATTCAAGTAGTACACACAAAATGCTGGAGGAGCTCAGCAGGCCAGGCAGCATCTATGGAAAAAGAATACAGTCATCGTTTTTGGCCCAGACCCTTCAGCAGGACTGGAGAAAAAAAAAACTGAGGAGTAAAGAGCTGGGAAGTCGATTGGTGAAAGAGATACAGGGCTGAAGAAGGGTAAATCTAATAGGAGAGGACAAAAGGCCATGGAAGACAGTAAAAAGGGGGGGGGGGGAGGAGCACCAGAGGGAGATGGTGGGCAGGCAAGGGGATAAGATGAGAGAGGGTAAAGGGGACAGGGAATGGTGAAGGGGGAGCATTACCAGAAATTAGAGAAATCGATGTTCAAATTCAAGTAATTCAAGTAATGCTGACAGATTTTACAACAGAAAAGGAGAATACAGGGCAATTGTTCGATGCAGGGGACACTGAAAGCATTCTTGTTAAGAAATTCAATCACACAGATCTGTCTTCATCTGCACTAAGCAACTGAAAATTATTGTTTTGTCTCTCTGGAAGATAGACTGAGAACTACTATGTCTGAGTAACCCTTGTTCCCTTGATGCCCATTCTGTATCAGGGCACCAGGAATGACATCATTCCCTATACACATCTTTTTTCTTGTTGCAAGAGGAATCATTAGACCATGCTACCTTAGGAGTGACCATTGTTGAGCACTGGTGAACAACTAGATCTTCCCAGGACACACCTGGATTGGGAAACCCACAAAGTAAACCCCTTATTTAACTTCATTGTTCCTGATCCTCACTCTTAGCCCAGGTCCAGACCGTCCAACTCCTCAATCTCTTGATCCTCAGAGGAAATCCCAGATCTCCTCATCACAATTGTCAGTATCCCTCATTAAGGCCTGATCTCTAGGCTTCCTTACATCACCACTTAACTTATCATCTTCACCTATTCTTGGTCTATTGTTGATCCAAGTCTGAATCCTATTCCAATCCTAAACTGTGATCAATCTCTGCAGTAACTGAAGGCACTGGTCCAATCATGCTCACCCTTTCATCCCACTCCATCTTTTTCTCAAAATTTCTCTCAAGCAACTAGCATAATACTCTCCTTAACTCAATATAGGTGCCTAATCTCTTCTGCTTCCACCAATTGGCCCCAGAGCAAGTTTGATCCTATGGCTGCCAGCTAATCCAACTTTCCCACACTTGGTCAAGGGTTTTAATCCTGGTTGATCATGTTTTAAGACCATAAGACACAGATTAGATTAGATTAGATTATGAGGATACTCAGTCCTCATTTATTGTCATTTAGAAATGCATGCATGCATTAAGAACTGATACAATGTTTCTCCAGAGTGATATCACAAAAAAAGGCCTAACCAAAGCCTCACACTGACAAAAATTATAATTATAACATATAGGTACAGCAGTGCAAAGCAATACCATAATTTGATAAAAGCAGACCATGAGCACGGTTAAAAAAAAGTCTCAAGTCCTGATCGACTCCAATAATCCCGATATCAGGCAGCAAAAGGGAGAAACTCTCCCTGCCATAAACTTCCAGGCACTGACAAACTGATGCCTTGGAAGCACCTGACCACAGCAGACTCTGAGTCCGTCCGAAAACTTCAAGCCTCTGACCAGCCCCTCCGATACAGCCTCCCGAGCGCCATCGACCTCGTCCCGGCCGCTGAAACAAGCAAAGCCGAGGTCTCGGAGGCCTTCTCCTCCGGAGATTCTGGACCGCACAGTAACAGCGGCAGCGAAGCGGGCATTTCAGAAGTTTCTCCAGATGTTCCTCCATGCTCTCACGTCTGTCTCCATCAAATCAGGATTGTGCACAGATCCCTACTTAACAAGTAACAGATATTCTCCAGAGAGGCCGCGCCGCCATCTTCTCCTCCTCCTCCTCCGGCAACGACATAGGAGCAGAATTAGGCCACCTGGCCCATCAAGTCTGCTCTGTCATTCAATCATGGCTGATCCTTTTTTAAAAATCTCTTCCTCAACCCCAGTTTCTGGCCTTCTCCCCGTAACCTTTGATACAATGTCCAATCAAGAAGCTATCAATTTCTGCCTTAAATACACCTAACGACCTGACCTCCGCAGTTGCATATGGCCACAAATTCACCACCCTTTGGCTAAAGAAACTTTTCCTCATCTCTGTTTTGAAAGGGTGCCCCTCTATCCTCAGGCTATCCCTCTTGTCCCAGACTCTCCCACCATGGGAAACACCCTTTCCACATCTACTCTGTCTAGGCCTTTTAACATTCGAAAGGTTTCAATGAGATCCCCCCTTATCCTTCTGAATTTCAACAAGTACAAACCCAGAGCCATCAAATGTTCCTCGTATGATAACCCTTTCATTCCTGGAATCATACTTCTGAACCTCATCTGGACCCTCTCCAATGCCAGCACATCTTTTCTAAGATGAGGAGATAATACTCAAGGTGAGGCCTCACCAGTGCCTTATAAAGCCTCAGCATCACATCCTTTCTCTTGGATTCTAGACCTCTTGAAATGTATGCTAACATGGCATTTGCCTTCCTCACCACCGACCTGACTTGCAAGTTAACCTTTAGGGTGTTCTGCACAAGGTCTCCCAAGTCCCTTTGCATCTCAGACTTTTGGATTTTCTCCCCGTTTAGAAAATAGTCCGCATATTTATTTCTACTAACAAAGTGCATGACCATGCATTTTTCAACATTGTATTTCACTTGCCACTTTCTTGCCCATTCTCCTCATTTGTCTGAGTCCTTCTGCATCGTAACTGTTTCCTCAACACTACTTGCCCCTCCACCAATCTTTGTATCATCTGCCAACTTGACAACAAAGCCATCTATTCTATCATCCAAATCATTTATATACAGCATAAGCGGAAGTGGTCCCAACACCAATCCTGCGGAACACCACTAGTGACTGGCAGCCAACCAGAAAAGGATCCTTTTACTCCCACTCGCTGCCTCCCACAAATCAGCCAATGCTCTAACCATGTTAGTAACTTTCCTGTAATACCATGCGCTCTTAACTTGGTAAGCAGCCTCATGAGAGGCACCTTGTCAAAGGCCTTCTGAAAGTCCAAATATACAACATCCCCTTTATCTATCCTACTTGTAATCTCCTCAAAGAATTCCAACAGGTTTGTCAGGCAGGATTTTCCCTGAAGCAAACCATGCTGACTTTGTACTATCTTGTCCTGTGTCACCAAGTACTCCATCACCTCATCCTTAACAATTGACTCTAACATCTTCCCAACCACTGAGTTCAGGCTAACTGGTTTATAATTTCCTTTCTGCTTCCTTCTTCCTTTCTTAAAGAGTGGGGTGACATTTGCAATTTTCAAGTCCTCTGGCACTATGCCAGAATCCAATGATTTTTGAAAGATCATTTCTAATGCTATCCCTTTCAGAATCCTAGGGTGCAGTTCATCTGGTCCAGGTAACTTATGTACCTTCAGGTATCTCAGCTTTCTGAGCACCTTCTTTCTTGTAGTAGTAATTGCATCCGCTTCTCTTCCTTCACACACTACAACATCAGCCATACTGCTGGTGTCTTCCACAGTGAAGACAGATGCGACATACTCATTTAGTTCATCAGCCATCTCCTTGTTCCATTATTATTTCTCCTGTCTCACTTTCTGGCAGTCCTATATCCACTCCCATTTCTCTTTTATTTTTAACATACTTGAAAAAACTTTTACTATCCACTTTGATGTTATTTGCTAGCTTGCTTTCATATTTCATCCTTTCCCTTCTAATGATTTTTAATTGCTCTCTGAGGGTTTTTAAAAACTTTCCAATCCTCTATCTTCCCACTAATTTTTGCTTTCTTGTATGCCCTTTCTTTTGCTTTTACAATAGCTTTGAATTCCCTTGTCAGCCACGGTTGTACTATTTTACCATTTAAGTATTTCTTCATTTTTGGAAAACACATATCCTGCACCTTCCTTATTTTTCTCAGAAACGCACAGGGATGCTGACATCCCTGCCAGCAGCTCCTTCCAATTTACTTTGGTCAACTCCTCTCTCATACCACTGTAATATCCCTTACTCCACTGAAATAATTCTACATCAGACTTTACTTTCTCCCTATCAAATTTCAAGTTGAACTCAATCATATTGTGATCACTGGTTCCTAAGGGTTATTTTACCTTAGACTCCCTAATCACTTCTGGTTCATTACATAACATCCACTGCAATATAGCCGATCCCCTAGTAGACTCAACGACAAACTGCTCTAAAAAGTCATTTCTTAGGCATTCAGCAAACTCACACTCTTGAGATCCATTGCCAACCTGATGTTCCCAATTGACCTGCATGTTAAAATCACCCATGACTAGCATAACATTGCCCTTTTGACACGCCTTTTCTATTTCCTGTTGTAATTTGTGGTCCACCTCCCAGCCACTGTTGGGAGGCCTGTATATAACTGCCATCAACATCCTTTTACCCTTGCAGTTTCTTAACTCTACCCACAAGTACTCAACATCTTCCGATCCTATGTCACATCTTTCTACTGATTTGATGCCATTCTTTACCAGTAGAGCCACACCACCCCCTCTGCCAACCTTCCTATCCCTCCGATATAATGTGTAACCTAGGACATTCAGCTCCCAACTACAACCATCCTTCAGCTACGATTCAGTGATGGCTACAACATCATACCTGGCAATCTGTAATAGTGCAACAAGATCATCCACCTTATTTCTTATACTACGTGCATTTAGATCAACACCTTGAGTATTGTATTTGCTATCCTTTCGGATTCTGTATCCCTAGTGTTTTAATACTCAGCCTGTTGGCTGCAACTAAATGCCATCATCTGCCTGCCCTTCCTGATAATCTGACTGCACGCTACCTTTACTTTTTTACCATCCGTCCTATCCTGAGTCCCTTCACTCTGGTTCCCACCCCCCTGCCAAATTAGTTTAAACCCTACCCAACAGCTCTAACAAACCTGCCCGCAAGAATATTGGTCCCCCTCGGGTTCAAGTACAACCCATTATACCTCCCACAGAAGAGATCCCAATGATCCAAGAACCTGAAGCCCTGCACCAGCTTCTCAGCCACGTAGTTATCTGCCAAATCACCTGTCACTACCCTCACTGGCACACGGCAGAGGCAGCAACCCAGAAATTACTACCTAGAGGTCCTGATTCTCTGCTTTCTACCTAGCTCTCTAAAATCTCTTTTCAGGATCTCTTTGTTTTCCCTTCCTATGTCATTGGTACCAATATGTACCAAGACATCTGGCTGCTCTCACTCCCTCTCCAAAATGTTGTGGACACAATCTGAGACATCCCTGACTCTGGCATCTGGGAGACAACAAACCATCTGGGCATCCCGTTCACGTCTACAGAATCTCCCGTCTGTTCCCCTCACTATCGAGTTCCCTTTCATTACCACTACCTTCTTCTCTCTCTTTTCTTTCTGCACCACGGACTCATGCTCAGTGCCCATAACTCAGTCGTTGGTTTTCAATCCTTGAAACGTGTAAAACCCAAATATTTGCCTCCTCTTCCCACATTTCTGCTTCTTTGGCTTTAGGTGCAGTTAACATTTACAGTAAAGGATTCAGGCCAAAACTGCACACCCCTTTAGCATCAGAATTTCTGGGCCACTGTGCTTTTACATGCTGATCTTGAATATTTTGTAAAAAAGTCTCTGTTCCCTAAGCTCTAGATAGTTTATGGTGTGAATGACTGTTTCTAATAAATACCAATTGAAGTACTGTTACTGCTAAAATAATCTGCTATAGACTAAAGCACCAAAGAAATAGTACAAATAAGGGGTGGAGACAAAACATTTCTGTTACATATCCATAATCTTACAAACATTATTTAGAAGATTTTAAAGACAGTTCTTAATAATTGTGTTATTCACATGATCACCTTGTATGGAAGCAGAATGCATGAGATTTTTCTCCATCGAGAAAAATCAAACCGAATTATATAAAAAAAAACTGTGCTACTGCTTCTGTAAAACAAGGTATTTAAGACCATAAGACACAGGAGCAGAAGTAGGCTATTCGGCCCACTGAGTCTGCTCCACCATTCAATCATGGACTGATCCAATTCTTCCAGTCATCCCCACTCCTCTGTCTTTTCCCCATACCCTTTGATGCTCTGACTAGTCAAGAAACTATCTATCTCTGCCTTAAATGCACCCAATAACTTGGCCTCCACAGCCACTCGTGGCAACAAATTCCACAGGTTTACCATCCTCCAAACAAAGTAATTTGTCTGCATCTCTGTTTTAAATGGACATCCTTCAATCCTGAAGTCGTGCCCTCTAGTCCTAGACTCTTCTACCATGGGAAATAACTTTGCCAGAGCTAATCTGTTTAGGCATTTTAACATTCAGAATGTTTCTAATGAGATCCCCCCTCATTCTCCTGAACTCCAGGGAATACAGCCCAAGAGCTGTGAGCCCTTCCTCATACAGTAAACCATTCATTCCTGGAATCATCTCGTGAATCTTCTCTGAACCGTCTCCAATGTCAATATATCCTTTCTAAAATAAGGAGCCCAAAACTGCACACAATGCTCCAAGTGTGGTCTCACGAGTGCCTTAAAGAGCCTCAACATCATATCCCTGCTCTTATATTCGACACTTCTAGAAATGAATGCCTAGAAACATTGCATTTGCCTTCTGCACCACCAACTCAGCCTGGAGGTTACCTTTAGGGTATCCTGCACAAGGACTCCCAAGTCCTTTGCATCTCTGCATTTTGAACTCTCTTCCCATCTAAGTAAGTCTGCCCGTTTATTTCTTCCACAAAAGTGCATGACCATACACTTTCCAACATTGTATTTCATTTGCCACTTTGCCCATTCCCATAAACTATCTAAGTTTCTCTGCAGGCTGTTTCCTCAACACTACCTGGTCCTCCACCTATCTTTGTATCATCAGCAAATTTAACCACAAATCCATTTATTCCATAGTTCAAATTATTGACATACATCTTAAAAAGCAGCGGTCCCAACACTGACCCTTGTGGAGCTTCACTGGTAACCGGCAGCCAGCCAGAATAAGATCCTTTTATTCCCACTGTTTTCTGCCGATCAACCAATACTCCACCCAGTAACTTCCCTGTAATTCCACAGGCTCTTATCTTGCTCAGCAGCCTCATGTGCAACAACTTGTCAAAAATCTTCTGAAAATCTAAGTACACCACATCTACTTCATTTCCTTTGCCTACTCTGCTTGTAATTTCCTCAAAAAATTGCAGTAGGTTTCTCAGGCAGGATTTTCCTTTCAGGAAATCATGCTGGCTTTAGCCCATCGTGTCCTGTGCCTCCAGGTACTCCATAATCTCATCCCTAACAATCGATTCCAACAACTTCCCAACCACTGATGTCAGGCTAACAGGTCTATAGTTTACTTTCTGCTGCCTCCCACCCTTCTTAAATAGTGGATTAACATTTGCAATTTCTAGTCATCCAGTATAATGCCAGAATCTATCGATTCTTGAAAGATAATTGTTAATGTTTCCACAATCTCTCCAGCTACTTCCTTCAGAAACTGTGGGAGCATTCCATCAGAACCAGGAGATTCATCCATCCTCAGACCATTAAGCTTCCTGAGCACCTTCTCAGTCGTAATTTTCATTGCACATACTTCTCTTCCCTGACACTCTTGAATGTCTGGTATATTGCAGATGTCTTCCACTGTGAAGACTGATGCAAAATACTCATTCAATTCCTCTGCCATCTCTGCGTCTCTCATTACAATATCTCCAGCGTCATTTTCTACTGGTCCTATATCTACCTCAACTCTCTTTTACCCTTTATATATCTTTAAAAAGCCTTTAGTATCCTCTTTGATATTAGTTGCCAGCTTCCTTTCACATTTCATCTTTTCCTTCCTAATGACCTTCTTAGTTTCCTCCTGCAAGTTTTTAAAAGCTTCCCAATCCTCTATCTTCCCACTATCTTTGGCTTCCTTGTATGCCCTCTCTTTCGGTTTTACTTTGGCTCTGACTTCACTTGTCAACCATGGTAGTGTCCTTTTTCCATTCGAAAATTTCTTCTCATTTGGAATATATCTGTCTTGCACTTCCCTCATTTGTCGCAGAAACTCCAGCCATTGCTGCTCTGCTGTCCTTCCTGCTGGTGTCCCTTTCCAGTCAACTTTGGCCTGTTCCCATCTCCTTTATTCCTTTAATAATTTCCTTTTATTCCACTGAAATATTGACAGAGTGGAATTTAGTTTCTCCTTCTCAAATTTTAAAGTGAATTCAATCATATTGTGATCACTGTTCCCCAAGGGTTCCTTAACCTTAAGCTCTCTTATCACCTCCGGATCATTGCAAAGCACTCGATCCAGCACAGCTGATCCCCCAGTGGGGTCAACAACAAGCTGTTCTAAAAAGCCATCCCTTAAGACATTCTACAAGTTCATTCTTGAGATCCAGTACTGGCCTGGTTTTCCCAATCCTCTTTCATGTTAAAATCCCCAACGATTATCATGACATTGCCCTTCTGACACGCCTTTTCTATCTCCTGATGCAATTTACAATCCACATCCTAGCTTCTGTTTGGAGGCTGGGTCCTTTTACCCTTGTCATTTCTTAACTCATCCTACAGAGACCCTACACCTTCCGATCCTATGTCATCCCTTTCTAATGATTTAATATTATTTCTTATACACAGGGCCACACCACCCCCTCGGCCTACTAACTTATCTTTCCGATACACTGTATATCCTTGGACATTCAGCTCCCAATGGCAGCCATCCTTTAGCCAAGTTTCAGAGATGGCCACAACAGCATACTTGCCAATCTGTACCTGAATTTCAAGATCGTCCATTTTATTTATGATGCGTGCATTCAAATATAACACTTTCAGTCCAGCATTTGTTGCTTTCTGTGTTTAACTGCACCACACCTCTATTGCCCTGTAAATCATCCCACTGGCTGTGATTATGCCTCATTTCCTGCCTGTCCTTTCTATCATCTCTGTTGCACACTATCTTTGATTTACTTCTGTCTTCCCTTTCCTCAGCCCTGTCACTCCGGTTCCCATCCCCCTGCCAAATTAGTTTAAACCCTCCCTAACAGCTCTATTAAACCTGCCCGCTAGGATATTGGATCCCTCTGGGTTCAGGTGTAACCCATCCTTTTTTGTATAGGTCGTACCGCCCCTAGAAGAGGCCCCAGTGATCCAGGAACCCGAAGCCCTGCCCCCTATACCAGTCTCTCAGCCACGCATTAATATGCCTGATCATACTATTCTTGCACTTGTTTGTACGTGGCACAGGTAGCAATCCTGAGATTACTGTCCTGGAGGTCCTGTTTTTTGGCTTCCTACCCAACTCCCTGAATTCTCTATTCAGGACCTTCTCCCTCTTTCTACCCATGTCATTGGTACCAATGTGTGCCAAGTCTTCTGGTCGTTCATCCTTTCCCTTCAGCACCCGATCGGAGACATCCCACAGCCTGGCACCTGGGAGGCAACACAACATGCGGGTATCTCTATCAGACAGACAGAAACCCGTCTGTTCCCCTCACTATGGAATCCCCTATGACTACCGCATTCCTATTTTCTTCTCTCCCTTCGGCACCACGGAACCAGGCTCAGTGCTGATCGCTGTGGTCGTCCTCTGTCAGGTCACCCCTCTCAACAGTATCCAAAACAAAATAATGATTACTGAGGGGGATGTCCACAGGGGTGCTCTTTACTCTGAGCTCCTCCCTTCCCTTCCCTGATAGTCACCCACTTATCTAACTCCTGCAGCCTCGGGTGACTAACTCTCTGTAGCTGCTATCCAACTCCTGCTCACTTTCCCTAATAAGCTGTAGGTCATCAACCCGCAGCTCCAGATTCTGAACACAATCTCTCAGGAGCTGCATCTCAGTGCACCTGGCGCAGATGTGGCCATCTGGGAGACTGGAAGATTCCCAGGATTCCCACATCTGACACCCAGAGCAAAGTACTAACCCTGCATACATGCTCTCTATTCCTCAGAAAGATGCAAGGGAAAAGCAAAGTCGACTTACCCACTTACCTTGCTGAAGCTCGAATGAACCAAAACCCTACCACTGTGACTCAAACCACTCCTTTTACGACTGCTCCGCTAGGCAGCATCTCCCTTTTAGGACTGAATCTTCCCTGCTCTCCAACACACAATTGGTGCTTGGGTTATTTCTCTGAGTGAGCTGATTTTGAACACTACAATCTGTTCAATTGCAGAGAATCAAAGTCTCTGGTTAAGCATGTAAAAACCATATTTAAATTAATATCTAGATCCATGGCCCTTGTTACAAATGTTACTGTGAATTGAACATTCACTGAACAATTAATAATCATAATCCTCATGAAATCCTGCTCTCTAAAGTTTGTGATGGAGATGGTTGGACTGATTAAAAAAAAAGAATTTTACTAATCAGTAAAATATCTGACCTCTTTCTCCCTCCGCACGTCACAAACAAATATCTTGATAAACTGCCATAAGTAGCTGATTAGAACATTTCAATAATGATCCACAGATCAATACACTTTTCATTTGAAAAGCTTTTGTCTTTTTGCTCCAGCAACAACTTAGTTGATGATAGTTCAAAACTGGATGATCAACTTGTTTTTAATTTGGGACTCGAGGGAAAAAATAGTTGATTTCAAGAGAAGTCAAAATAATTCTTCATCAAAGTAAATAGAAAGATCATACTCCATGAAAGTTATGGAGATCTTGATGAACAAGAAGTTTCCTGATAAAACTCAGCTCAATAACTTTTATGTGATCAATTAGCCCAACCTCAGTGGTTGGGAAAGTGTTGGAGTCCATTATTAAGGATGAGGTTTCGGGATTTTAGAGACTAATGGTAAAATAAGTCAAAGAAAGCATGGTTTCTGTAAAGGGATATCTTGCCTGCCAAATCTGTTAGAGTTCTTCGAGGAAGTAACAAGCAGGGTGGATAAAGGAGAGACAGTGGATGTCATTACTTGGGTTTTCAGAAGGCGTTTGATAAGATGCCACACATGAGGCTGCTAAACAAGATAAAAATCCCATGGTGTTACAGGAAAGATACTGGCATGGATAGAGGAATGCCTGACAGGCAGGAGGCAGCAAGTGGGAATCAAGGGGGCCTTTTCTGGTCGGCTGCCAGTGACTAATGGTGTTCCTCAGGGGTCAGTATTGGGACGACGACTTTTCACATTTGTTTGCCAAAGATTTAGATAGTGGAATTGATGGCTTTGTGGCAAGGTTTGCAGATGATGCAAAGATAGGTGGAGGAGTAGGTAGTGTTGAGGAAACAATGCAATTGCAGAAGGACTTAGACAAATTGGAAGAATGGGCAAAAAGTGGCAGATGGAATACAGTTTTGAGAAATGTAAGATAATGCATTTGGTAAAAGGAACCACAGAACGGACTATTATCTAAATGGGGAAGAAATTAAAACATTAGAGGTGCAAAGGGACTTAGGAGCCCTCATGCAAGATTCCCAGAAGGTGAATTTACATGCTGAGTCTGTGGTAAAGAAGGCAAATGGCATTCATTTCAAGGAGGATAGAATATAAAAACAAAGAGATAATGCCAAGGCTTTATAAGACACTGGTCAGGCCGCAGTTGGAGTACTGTCAACAGTTTTGGGCCCCATATCTCAGAAGGGTGCATTGTCATTGGGGAGAGCCCAGAGGAGGTTCATGAGGATGATCCTAGGAATGAAGGGGATTAGCATATGAGGAGTGTTTGGCAGCTTTGGGCCTGTACTAACTGGAATTTAAAAGAATGTGGAGTGGGGTGGGGGGGGGATCTCATTGAAACCTACTGAATGTTTAAAGGACTAGATAAAGTGTCTAGAACTATAGGGCATAGCCTCAAAATTGAGGGGCAACCCTTTAGAACAGAGGCAAGGAGGTTTTCTTTTATATATGCAGAGTAGTGAATCTGTTGAATGCTCTGCCGCAGACAGCTGTGGAGGCCAAATATGTGGATATACTTAAAGCCAAAATTGATAGTTTCTTGCTGGTCAGGGCATCAAAGGATATGGCAAGAAGCCAGAGGCATGGGCTTGAGTGGGATCCTGGATCAGCCATGATGGAAAGGCAGAGCAGACTCAAAGGGCTGAATGGCCTAATTCCGCTCCTATGTCTTATGGTCTTAAAAAAAATTGATCTAAAGATTTAATTGAGCCCTGATTCTCAAAATTTGCAAACAAATCTGAAAAAAAATCTGTATGCAACATAGAATACTTTACACACAAGGCTAGCAATGTATCTTAGCCACTGAGCACAGTGAGCACACCCCACTGCTATAATGTGACATTTCCATATTTCACATCCTTCTTACAACCCTTTCAGAAATCACTGAATTTGTACAATATACAGTATTATCAAGGTATACTGTTTCTTCTTTACTTGCAGTATTTTTTGTGTCAGTTGCCTTTTCATTTAAGAGAACAGCAATGGCCAAAATCTAAGCAAGTCTTTCTATATACAAACATGGAAAGTTTGCTTAATGAAGGAATCCCGCATTATAAAGCTAAACAAAAGTACTGACAAATCTGCAGTTTATTAAGTAATTAGAAATATTTTACAGATCATTTGTAGTGACTGCCTGAAAGACTGGTACAGGCAGAACCCCTCATCATATTTAAACAATACTGAAGATGGAATTAGACTGGGTGCTTCTTTTTTGATCAACAGAGACAAAATTAGCCAAACAGCTTCCTTGTGTATTTTAAATTGCCTATCTTTCTGTAACTGGATGACTCTTTTATCCAAGGTTCTATTTAAAGTTGTACAGATGAGCACAGCTTTATGCCCGGGTGCTTGTGTTGCTGATCACATTCAGTGATAATATAGCATCATTACATTCCTGATTTTCTCCTAAAATATGTTCCCTTAAACCAATTCTCCAAAATCTATTAAACTGTACTTTGATTTTAATTAAACTTTGCACCATACTTCTTTATTTCCCCTCTCTTTCAATTTCTTTTCAATAAAGTACCTTTCTAGATACATGCATGGGTATTTACAGTACACCCTATCCTCGTCATATGCGTCTTCAGACAATGCGGATTCACAGTTATGCATCGAACCTATTTCTACCAACTTCTCCTTATATGCGTCCAAAACTCACAGTTATGTGAGGCTGTTGGGACGAGAAGCACCACTTTCCCGCCAGTACAAGTCACATGCGCACACCACACAGTCCCACTCCCGCCAGTCTCGCATTGGCTTTGGCAGCGTGTGGATGTGCGATCTTGCGCTCTTAAACTTTTGTTGTTATTAACTACTGTGCACTGATTTTGTGCTTGAAATATTTAACTATGCCTCCTAAGCATCCAATGTCAAGTCCTGGGCCATCAGCCAAGCAGCAGAGAACTGCTTTAACACTTGAAAACAAGTTGGAAATTGTAAACAGGGCTGCATCAGGTGTATTGAGAGATGGCACATGGAGATGAATACAGATGGGTGCCCGCAAGTCAGAGTGGATGTGGGGCCTGCAGGTCAATATTAAGATGGCATATCAGACACTGATCTTCATTAGTCAGGGCATTGTTTATAAGGGGAAGAAAGTTCTGCTCTAACTTTATAAAACATTGGTCAGATCTGAACTGGAGTACTACATGCATTTCTCGTCTCCACGCTATCGGAAAGACTGGACTGAAGAGGATGCAGAGACACTCACTCAAATGTTGCTTGGAATGGAGTGTGCCAATTATGAGGAGGCACTGCACAAGCTAGATTTGTCCCCCTCCTGGTGAGGAGGGAGGCTAAGAGGGGACATTATTAAGCATTACATTATGATGGGTATAGATATGCACTATATACCACAGATAAATTATGAGCGGTACAGACTGCAGCAAATATTTCCCCTCACCAGAGGCAAATGAAACTAGAAGACATACAGTTCGGTAAGGAGCACACTCCCTGTCTCTACAGGTCAGTAGCAAACTGCAAGGGGAAACTTTTTTCACATTTACAAATAGGAATAAACATTGATGAGCACACAGAGAATCCATAGAAGTTCCCGGAATTAACAATGACTACCAATACCTCCAAGTCTGACAATCCAATCAGCTTCTAGTACTACAGTTATATTAAAAGGTGTGAAGTTAAACTTACTGTAAATGCAAGTCTAACATTAATCAACCTTTTTCACATGCACTGTTAGCAAAGTTGTTTGATGAATACTGATCTTCATCTTAATTCTGTAGTGAAAGTAATTCCTGATCACTAGATTTGTAGCAACACACACAAAACACTGTAAGAACTCAGAAAGTCAGACAACATCTATGGAAGTTGATGGAACAGTCAACGTTTCGAGCCAGAACCCCTCTTTAGGACTGAGACGGAAGGGGGAAGGCACCAGAATAAAAAGGTAGGGGGAGGGGAAGGAGGCTAGCTACAAGGCAGTAGGTGAAGCCAGGTGGGTGGGAAGGGTCAAGGGCTGGAGAAGAAGGAATCCGAGAGGAGAGTGGACCACTGGAGAAAGGGAAGGAAGAGGTGATAGGCAGGTGAGAAGTAAATGGTCAGAATGGGTGAACTAGGGAGGGCTTTTTAAAAAAAAACTGGAAGGAGAAATTGATACTCATGTCAGCAGGTTGGAGGCTACCAGACGGAATACAAGGAGTTTGTATCTTCAAATCAGCAGGAAATTTCATTATTGTTTTCAAATACAGGGTTTCCTGAGCCACTAACTTGCATTTATCTCCCATTGAAATTTATCAACATTGGATTAACATAAAAAACTGCATTGCTATAACTGCCTTCAAAAACTGAAGTAGTGTGTTCACTCTGAATTTAATCCTTTCATAATGCGAGTATAAAGTGTAAAACCTAGTTCACTTACAGTATCACAATCGTCGGATTTGCAAACATTTTCATCAGCAACTAGTTTTTCATTTTTACTGCTTCTCTATAACTACTGTATTATTTTCATTCTCTAACTATACAACCTTCCATTTCATAACTGAATAAGTGAATATTAAGGTTCAGATACACAAGGGTGCAACGAAACTTAACAGTTGGCAGAATACATTGTAATAATAAATACAATAACAAGCAAAACAACAGAATGGTGCAAAATGAAATACTAAATTGACAATAATGGTATAATCAAGAGGGGTAGAATTAAAAGACTTCCACCTCGACATTTCTCCAGCTGCTCAGTAGACGTTATATGAATTGTCTCAGATATGATCTGGCTCCATTTCCTATTGTGTGGAAGTACTTCCTTCCCAATCACAACTTTAAAACATAAATCAACAATGTACACTTCCATGATGCATTGAGTTGGAATGTCTTATTTTCATCAGACTTAGTAACATTTAGTACCTTCAAAACGGAACATTTTACTCTTACAGAGTGGAATGAAATTCACAAATTAATTTTGGCAGGAAGTGACTTTGTGTCCCTTCTTCTACCTTACCAGTAAACTACATTTCCCCAAAATATTATAAAAAATGATGACTGCAGATATGCAGGCAGTTCTGTGGTTAACAGCAGGTGTTCAAATCCAAATCCTGGTGTCTCTTACAAGTGCAGTAGTCCCCATCCTCACTCAACTGATTTCTCAGTTACAAATATTCTACCTCAAGTCCCATCATGGAGCGTGAACATGAGAGTCAGCATCCTGGAGGAAGTTCCCATCACAAAACCTGCACAGGGTAATGGTGGGTTTAACATTTGACAACAAATTTGTGCAGCTCATCCATCAGCAAAATATTTGAACTAATATGTTGAGAGAAAATGGATAATTCAGTTTGTGAAGGACGCTTGGCAACTTCAAAAAAAATCCACCAATTTAGATTTCCTGAGTATATATATATAAAAAAATCAACAAAAAAAGTCTCCAGTGACTCTTGGGGTTCCTCTTAACAAGAACTTACATTCCTTCTATTCCTGTCTGCTGAACCAGAGATGAAACATAAAACTCAGTACTGGCTGGTCTCCCAGAAAAGAGCTACAATGTCAAAAGGAGATTCCTTGCTCAATTTCCTGGCTAGGGATGGCATGGGGATTGCCAACAGAGGGAGAGGACAGAAAACTTAAAACATTTAAAGCAATAACAAGAGTATTGCATACCACAGTAGATACTTTTATTTGAGTAAATTTAATTTACATCTCTTAGCCGTTTATCTAACAGTTGTTCCAGGTATATATAGATAATTATTAGAAGTTAGTTTATACAACTAGACACCAATTTTTAAAAAATACACGCCAGCTATAGATTTAGCAACATTTCAGTACTTTAACTGGAGAGGGAATATAATGTTTTCAAAAGACATTCTTTTGACTGCAACCTGTTGATACAGAGACAGAAGGTGTACTGTTCTTTTAAATGCTTCTCAAATCAAAGAATGTTTACAACACAGATTGAGGCCATTCTGCCAGATGCTTTATGCACGAGCAATGCTGCCTCCTTTTTAGTTTCTTTAATACCTCTAAATATTACTTAGGATGGAGATGTTGGAAATAACACAGTTAAACTGGTAAGTTAGAAGAAGGGACACAAAGTCACTTTCTGCCAAAACTAATTTGTGAATTTCATTCCATTCTGTAAGAGTAAAATGTACCGTTTTGAAGGTACTAAAGCCACCTTTTCTACACACCATTAAATCAGAACACGTTGTTTAATTATAAAAATCACAATGTGGTTCACATGAATTTTGACAGATCAATATAGAAATGTACACCACTGTTCCACAGTGCATTGCGAATCGAAGATTAAACGAAAACTAGCAGCATGATTTACAAAGGATATTCAATTTGCATTTACTATTTTTTGCAGATTCTACGCATTGGGCATTTTCTTATTCAGAATCAGAACCAATATTGGAGGGTCAATGAAAATCACAATATGCGAGCCAAATGCAAACCAACAGTCAAAAACCACATGAATTTCTTTCATGGATTTGTGCAATCTGATACATGTGAGATAAGCAAAGAGTTGAATGTACAAGTTTGAAATCACTTTTTTCTAATTAAAGGCTGGTTATCAAAACACCCATCTTCATCAAAGGAGGTAGAGTTAAATAATCACAACTGGGGCAACAGTTGGTGTACTGTCCATTTGGTTAAATAAAGTGTAAACATCCAGCAAACCTGCTCCAACTGATATTTAAAAACTTATGTTACCAAGTGTACACCTCTGTTCAGAGTTGGTGCTTTATAGTGTCTTTGCTATTGTAACATTACTTTCAAAGTTCCACAGAAGTTTACTTCAGGAAATGTTTTGAGAAGTTGGTTATTCATTAATAATAAATAGATAATAGGAAACTGGATGGGATATCTTTGTATATGCCATAAAGACTTTATCTATCTCCCAATAAAGGACCAAATTTACAAGAACCAGAATCTGTGTTGTCTCATTGAGGTGCTCATTGAAGTGCTTTGAGGAAATCACTGACTTCATTAGTGGAAGCAGAGCAGTCATTCCTCAGTCAACAAAAACTTTATATTGGACTGCAGAAAAAGATCTATAAATACAACAAGGTTATAGCTCATTAAACAACTTTCTTGGTGAGTAATATTATTGATTAGAAAAATAACTCCCCCTTCCTTCAAAGTGCTATGATTTCTCATCTGAAGAGAATTTGTTTCAATATCCACATCAATGGTTATGGTGAACCATTGAAAAGCTTTGAGAAATATATTTTTGAAAGTCTAAACAAAGCAGCAATTTTGTGATACCCTGAAGGATTCAGCAAAATTGATCTCCGAGAATACAGGTATGGTGAGGTGGACCTCAGCCCAGATTAAAGCACTGAGGCCCAAGAGTGCTTGAATCCATTCTGAAATCCTTCTTCAGTAACTGCAGGTGTAAGCAGTACTCCTGCAAATCACCGTCTGTGGAAGAGAGTGCCATACTTTCCATGTAAGGAAACTGAGAGCATTGTTCTCCCAATGTCTTGCTTATATATTTCCAAATTTCTAAAAAGTGGACACTGCCCTTTTTGCCTGGATTAAATAGAAATTCACACCCTGCGGTTTCATATATAAAATGTTAATTTTGTCATACAGATCGGCTAGGTATGCCACATCTCCATGTAAAAGTTCAATCTTGTTTCCCAAGCTCTTGTTGACTTTGAACAAAATAAAATCAACCAGTGTCAAAAAGATCAAGAAAAACTTTAAACAACAGTCTTTTGACAGCCAAAGCTCTGCAGTGTGAAGAAGCAAGCATTCAAACTCTTTATTGTTATCTTGTCATAACTTGCAAAATGTTCTATTTAATGGATAAGCTTTAATTTTGTTGATAGCAGATATTACAAGAGTCATGCTTGAATAAAGTCACTGGCTGAGGTTTTTGGCTGCAAGACGTTGGCAATGAATTTCACAATATGTTACAAACAGACTTGAAATTTCTTTTAATAAATGCTACTAAATCAGCATGGTGACCTGTCATATATGGTGCTCCAGCTGTTGCACATGAAATCATGCTCCTAATTGGAATACTTTTAGCCTCAATATACATTGAGTTTGTCGTAGATAGGTTCTCCAATGATAGTCGTTTTTAACTTTTTACGTAAGAGAATCTTCTCATAAACTTCTTCATTTTTGATAAACCATACATATGCCATTAGCAATGCGTTGTCTTGCACAGTTGTATCCCAAATTCTGTTTTTTGTAGCTCTGTGCATAGTTGATACACAATGTCAATATAAAATGCTTCTTTCATCTTCTGGAATTGAGTAATCCCATAGGTAGCCTTTTTAGGCTGTCTTTTACTGAAGCGCTCCTGCAATCTTGATGGTTTCATGGCTTCATGAGACAGTACAGTATTACAAAGAAGACATGTGGGGTGTTGCTAATTTGAGAGTAATAGAATAAAACCATGCTCCAGGTATGTAACATTGTATTGACACACTTTCCGCCGTTTCTGTTTCTTAGCAGGATTAGAATTTGAGGCTTCACCACTGTCAGACTCAGCTTGCACTGTATGTATTTATCCATCATTGCCAGAGCTAAATTAAAATAAAAAATTAACATAAACTGGAAGTTCCTATCGGGTGTTGACAACAGCAGCGAGTTGACATGGTCAGTCAGGTTTTATGCCTCAGGTTAGGGTGCCACTTACCACTCCACCTCCAACTACTTCTATTTCTCCTAACACTCCCTTAGGGCACATAACCAGCCCTGCTGGGAATCACTGGTTTAAGCAGACAAACATAATTGACCTGAATATACCTTTACAACGATATTTATTCCTTAGCGCTAATTCAATTCCCCTACCAAGCCACAATCTATATTAAATGAGACTGTTTTCAACCCCAATATCCTATTGGGAGTTGGACTTAGTGTTTAACCCATATTGTTTCACTCACCAAGAATAGCCACTTCTGTTGCCACCGGAGTTCAGCCAATCCAAAAAAAAAGCCAAATTTGTGATGCTTGCTCCTCATTTTCTCAATGTGTTTGCTTTAAAATAATAGGCTGCATTTTCCAGAAATAATATTGAGCAATGACTTGACAATTATAAAATCAATCACATTTTATGTATCGATAAAAGTAACTGCACAAAAACATTAATCAAAGGCCCTTCCAAATTCATATTTATCATTTTCAATTAATCTAGCAATTTAAGTATGCTCACTGCCAATGATATGCACTTCCACACTGATGCAAGAGAAATTGGCCTACAATATAATCCCATTACTGAATGAGACTATACTCCTTTAAGCTTGTATCAGACCACAGTGGCATATATTTGAAGTCTATCTGGTCTCTCATACATCATGTGCAGCTGTGGAACATTAGTAAGATTTTAGAGACTGTGAACACCATTGTCACAGGTTACAAAGGAAACCATTGGGTAAATTAAATGAGAAACACACAGCCCATTTACAAGGTGGCTGCAAAGCAGTGCACAGCAATTCAAACAGTCCCAATAGCTTTAAATGTTACTGAAAACAAAAGAATAAAAAATAATGGAAAAAATAAGGGTGGTGCTATTGTTACAAAATATAGGCTTAACATGCATTTACATGAAAAGAAGCAGTCCTTTACATTATGCTAAATGTTTTTTTAAAAAGTCACATTATAACTTGAAAATCTTTCCAATGACTAAAGTTGTAAACAACTCTTTCCATAACTTAAAGGAAAACATAATCAAAATAGATATAAACAGCTTTGTGACACAGGGTGATAATTCTATCTTATTCTGAAAACTTGAGTTCCTACAGAAGCTGCAGTACAGTATTGAGGGGGTGCTGTAGAGTTGTGTTTTGGATGAGATCTTACAACAATTCACAAATTGCTTTTCTGAGTGGACACAATAAGTTTCATAATACAGGAAAAGCAGAAACATTTCTCAGTATTCTGGTCAAATGCAGCCTTCACTAGTGTAGACGGCCTACTATGCATAAAATGCTGCCATCATCCCTTCAGTAACTGCAATTCAAGCCTACTTTATTAAGTTTAAACTAGTATGAAATAGAAAGGGACATGAAATGTATTATATAAATGTAAGTTTTTCCTTATCAAACTACGTTCATGTTATCTTCCACTGTGGTCTCCTTTGCAGATATGAAAACTAACATATGTATTTGGAGACTGTACAATTTCTATCTTGAATGTCTCAAAAAAGAAATTCCTTTCTTGCTGTCTTGGTGACCAATGTATCACCAGCTGCAAAGATCCTTCAGAGATGAAAGCTCTGGTCTTTGTAGGCTGCATCTACTTCCAGGCTTCACTGCTGCACATTGCAAGTACTTAATTCAAGATTATCCACCTACAGCTGAATCTTGTCATCAACTCAAGAAACTCTGAAGAAAGCCAAAGTACTAATAAAGAGACCAAGTCATAAGAAATTCAGTGTTCTCCCTAACAAAGCGGGGAACCTGGCCCACAATGCACAATCTGAAAAGGCAGCTCGGATCCTTTGAAAACAGTCACTTTGGGATAGGAAGCAGTAAACTTTAGCTCATAGGCCTGTTGTCATTAATTTGGTCATAAACAGGACTGTGATCATTCAAGGTCAAGAAGTGATCATACAATACAATGATATACAGTATATAGGTAGAAGGGTGCAATGGGTCATGGCTACTAAAGCATCCATACAATATCTTATGCTGAAGTAAAAGAATAATCATACAAGGTAATATCTTAGAAGATTTAAGTAAGCAAACAATGGAGCGCAGAAATGAAGAAAACAAGATTTGTCAAAGCAGTATTATCATCAGTGTTGTCACTCATAAGCAGTGAGCAGCTTGTTGTCAGGTTAGTAACAATAACTGCTGACTGCTGGATTTACATATTTGTGTCTTATAAGCAGAAAATAACTTCTGATGAATGGAGACTCAATAACTGGCATCTCCAATATGTTATTATGCTTATATTTATATGTACATATATTTGAGAGAAAGCATATAAGAGTAATTTTTGTGGAATAAAGTCAGCCCCCCCCATCAGAATAAGAGGCATGAATAATGCAAACAAGGGAAGAATTAAGTATACGTAGGAAGGTTACTGAAGGACTAGATGAGACAACTCTAAATTACTTTGCCAAAGCTTGCTCATAACCTACGGCTGTCTTTGATCCATTATATCCGATCAATGTATGGGATTCAGTGATAGTCTGTACATTATTAAAAACTTATTCTAAGTTGGGGAAGAGGCAGATGGTTTCATCATGTTCAAAAGGACATTGGGCTACAATATAGCTGGAACCTGATTCCTATGATGTCCTGATGCAGGGGTTGAAGAGCTTCAATCTGATATGTTCAAAATTCCTTCCCACCACCAACAGATATTGCTCACTGCTGTGTTCTTACAGTAGATTGTTCTATACTGTACTTTTTCTGTCAGAATGTAAAGTACATCAGTGCTTTCTGGGTCATTCAAATCAATGGGCAGACAATATACTGTTTTCAGCTTTGGAGGGCTTGAAATAATAACAGAAAATTCTGGAAATACTCAACTGATCAGGCAGTATTCTTGGAAGGACTTGACAAACACATTAATCCAAACTAGAATTGCAATTAATATCCCTACACTGTTGATCACAAATTTTCAACAGTTAATGAAATAGCAAGAGTTTCGGAGTACATCTGATTTATAGTCTTTAGAAAGAACAGGCAAAATTAATGTTTCTTGTTACATAGGACAGTCTGTACAGTTGATCTTTTAAGCATGTGATACCCAAATTCTTATCTTAAAATAATAAGATTGTAATGTAATGGTTCAAATCTTTTAAGAGCATTTATGCAACATTTATGATAAAACACAGAAATAAAACACAAATCTTTGCCTCATTAGAAATGAGGATTCTGCTTGTCTGAACTGATTGAATAACATGTTTTAGATTTGCCAGTTTCAGAAGGTGGAAATGGTCCACTGGAACTGTGGTGAAAGATGGTATTAAACAGATCAAGAAGGAAATTATCCATGTTTCAGCCGGCATTAAACTGGGAATCTAGAAAAGAGGCAAACAGTTCCCATACAGGAATTAGATATTCAGACTGGCAGCCAATATTTTACCAGACCTTATTCCAAAATATACACAACAATAAAGGCTAAATCATCCACAAGATCCACAAATTGCAATTTGATTCATCCTTAGGCTGGTCAGCAATCTGAAGCCAGGCATTAAAATCAACACAAATCCCAGAGTATGAGAGCCCAGCTCTACACTCCCAGAATCTTATTGATCTTGACAGATGCACAGACAATGGGCAATTCAGTGCACATACCATGTGATTAGGTCTACATACAGCTAAAACATGGTGCAATTCTTTTTGTTTAAGATTCCCATCTCATCTCTTTTAATATGCTTGCCTGGTACTTATTGTCTTGTCACTACAGGAAGCTGCCTCTTTGCTTTGGCACCTCCCATTACCCAAATAATTTTTTGTATAATTTTTGTTTTAAAAAGGTACAAAAATTGAAAGTACAAATTATATTTACGTATTATCAAAGTATGTATACTACAGAGCCTTGAAAAAGTACTCAAACCCCAATCCGGTATTTACATAAATGAGTATTACTGTGAGTATAAAATAGAGTATCCATTCTTTAAGAAAGGAAGAAGGGAATTATAGACCAGTCAGCTGGCCACAGTGGTTGGGAAGATGTTGAAGTCAATTGTTAAGTCAAGTCAAGTCAAGTCAACTTTTATTGTCATTTCGACCATAACTGCTGGTACAGTGCATAGTAAAAATGAGACAATGTTTTTCAGGACCATGGTGTTACATGACACAGTACAAAAAACTAGACTGAACTACGTAATAAAAGAAAACACAGAGAAAGCTACACTAGTCTACAGACCTACACTGGACTGCATAAAGTGCACAAAAACAGTGCAGACATTACAATAAATAATAAACAGGACAATAGGGCAAGGTGTCAGTCCAGGTTTCGGGTATTGAGGAGTCTGATAGCTTGGGGGAAGAAACGTTACATGGTCTGGTCGTGAAAGCCCAAATGCTTCAGAGCCTTTTCCCAGACGGCACGAGGGAGAAGGATGAGGTTATGGAGTACTTGATGACACAGGACAAGATAGGACAAAGTCAGCATGGATTTCTTAAGGGAAAATCATGCCTGATGAATCTCTTGGAATTCGTTGAGGAGATTACAAGTAGGATAAAAAGGATGCAGTGGATGTTGTATAATTGGAATTTCAGGCAGCCTTTGACAAGATGCCACGAGGCTGCTTACCAAGTTAAGAACCCAAGGTATTACAGGACTGTTACTGCCATGGTTAGAGCATTGGCTGATTGGTAGAAGGCAGAGAGTGGGAACAAAAGGATCCTTTTCCGGTTGGCTGCCAGTGACTAGGGGTGTTCTGCATGTGTTGGTTTTGGGACTGCTTCTTTTTATGCTCTCTATCAATGATCTAGTTGATGGAATTGACCCTTTATGAGGATTGGTGGAGGGGCAGGTAGTGTTGAGGAAACAGGTAGGCTGTAGTACGACTTAGACAGATGAGGAGAACGGGCAAGAAAGTGGCAAATGAAATACAAAGTTGGAAAATGCATGTTCATGCACTGTGGTAGGACAAATAAATGTGCAGATTACTTCTTAATGGGGAGAAAATTCAAAAATCTGAGATGCAAAGGGACTTGGGAGTCCTTGTGTAGATCACCCTGAAGGTTAACTTGCAGGTAGAGTCAGTGGTGAGGAAGGCAAATGCAATGTGAGCATTCATTGCAAGAGGTCAAGAATACAAGAGCAGGGATGTAATGTAAAGGAT
This sequence comes from Hemitrygon akajei, assembly GCF_048418815.1. Taxonomy (NCBI): domain Eukaryota; kingdom Metazoa; phylum Chordata; class Chondrichthyes; order Myliobatiformes; family Dasyatidae; genus Hemitrygon; species Hemitrygon akajei. The sequence continues at coordinate 146,195,755 of NC_133133.1, read as the reverse complement.
TTATAGAGCACTAGTGAAGCCTCACCTTGAGTATTGTGAACAGTTTTGGATTCCTCATCTAAGAAAAGATGAGCTGGCTTTGGAGAGGGCTCAGAGGAGCAGAAGGATGATTCTGGGAATGAAAGTTATCATACGAGGAATGTTGAACCTTTCGAATGTTGAAAGGCCTAGACTGAGTAGGTGTGAAAAGTATGTTTCCCATGGTGGGGGAGTCTAGGACAAGAAGTCACAACCTCAGGATAGAGGGACATCCATTTAAAATGGAGATGTGGAGAAAATTCTTTAGCCAGAGGGTGGTGAATTTGTGGAATTTATTACCACAGGCAGGTGGGGAGGGCAGGTTGTTGGGTGTAATTAAAGCAGAGCTTGATAGGTTCTTGATTGGACACGGCATCAAAGAAGGACACCAGGAAGTGGGGCTGAGGAGGGAAGAAAAAGATCAGCCATGATTGAATGGCAAAGCAGACTCAATGGGCCAAATGGCCTAATTCTGCTCCTATGCCTTATGGTCTTATTACAAACAGGAATTTTGATCAATTTAATTGAGAATTTGTGAATCACATGCTCCTACCCCCACCCCCCCACAGTACAGTCCAAAACCAGGGAAAATTATAAAGTATGATAAGCCAGAAATTCAAAAACTGAAATGTCAGTAATTCATCCCCCTTTGCTCAGTACTTAGTTGTACCACTTTTCGCAGCTATTACAGCCAGCAGTCTTTTTGGATAAGTCTTTATTAGCTTTGCACAATGTGTTAGAGCAATATTTGCTCATTCCTCCTTGCAAAGTTACTCGATGTGTGGCAGATTAGTTGGGGAGCAGCAGAGGACAGCAAACCTGAAGTCTTGCTAGAGATGTTCACTCCGGTTAAAGTTAAGACTCTGACAGGGCCACTCAAGGACATCAATTTTCTTCATTTAAAGCCACCCCATGATTGCTCAGGCAATGTGTTTTGGGTTTAAGCTATCTGGTGGATGGTAGCCGGTTTTTATCCGGAATCTCTCTGCATTTTGCAGCATTCACTTTCCCATCAATCTTGACCAGACTTTCAGTCCCGGCTGCTGAAAAGCATCTTCATAGTATGATGCTACCTCCACTGTTCTTTACAGTAGGGACGGTGTTACCTTGGCTGATGCACTGTATTAGATTTAAGCCACACATACTGCTTAACATTGAGGCCAAAACATACCACTTTAGTCTCAACCAATCACAAGACCTTCTTCCACATTTTTTACAGTATTTTCTAAGTGACGCTTTGCAGAGGCTTTATGGTTAAGGATATACTGATTTTTTTAAGCCAGGGCTTCTTGCTTTTCTCTCTTCCATAAATACCCTTTTAGTACAAGGCTTTAGAGATTGTGGGGTCATGAACTTCATCTCCAGTTGCAGCCACTGACTTCTGAAGCTTACTCAGAGGGTCTGTTGGTATCACAGTAGCCTCTCTTACAGGTGCTATTCTTCTCCAGCAATGTACATGAGAGGTGCCATCTAACCTAAGCGATGTGGCCTTGGTTTCATATTTTTTCTGCTTTTCATGATGGATTGCTGAGCTCTCAGTTATGTTCAGTGACTTTGAGATGATCTTGTACCCTTGCCCAGATTTTTTCTTCTCCATTATCATTTCCCTGACTTGTCTTGAAAGTTCCTTTGTCTTCTTTTTGGTTTGGTCTGTTGAAAATCTATCACACTGTTGGACCTTACACAGAGGTTATTTATAGATTCAGCACAGGATTCATTGAAAATAGATAATCCTCCAATTCTCTACATCAACAAATTGGGTGAATTGGTAAGGTAATATACTGTTACTGAGGAAAGTTAGCATTGTAATTATAAAGGGAATGATTACTTTTTCAGCCGCACAATTCTGATTTTTATTTTTTAGTAAATTGTTGACAGATTTTGGATTTTGTCTTTTGAATTGACATGATGTACAATGTTTTTTAGATTAGCTCAAAAATCCTACTTCAATACATTTTAAATTCAGAAAATGAGACAGTAAAATGTGAAAATAGTTGTGGGTGCTGAATACTTTTTCAAGGCACTGTATATACAACCTTGAGATTTGTTCCCTTACAGGTAGACGCAAAACAAAGAAATCAATGGAACCTATTAAAAACAAGAAGACTGTCAGACACCCAATGTGCTGAACAAAATAAAACCAAAAATAAAAGCAAGCAAATAACTTTCAGAAATGAAGTTTATGGAAGTGAGTCCTCAGTCATGAAGCCAGTCACAGCTCAACAAGGAGACTGTTAATTCCAGGCCTCAGCCTCAGTTCAGTGCAGAAATGAGTAAACCTTGTAGAGCAGTGAGCTGAATCCAGCCCATTCCTCGCTTTCAGCCCTGACACCCTAACCTTTTTAATCTGACCTGATGCTTAAATTAGCTAAACCTCCGGTCATTCCTCACTCTTGGACCTCGGCCCTGCTGCTTCGATACGCTCTTGGGCCCGGACCACACCGCCTCATTTCGGTCCATACCTGGCCTTTCCGATCTGGAAATACTATATTCTGATTTTAAATCCAAGTGAATTTTGTTCAGGTGGGTGGTCACATGACTTTGAAACTGACCCAGAAGTAAGATATGAACACAAGTCTGTGGTTAATGCAATCACAATTGTTGTGTTGCATGCTTTTACCAACACAGTCTCAATTTATGTTGGTAAAAACATTCAAATAACTTTAAAATATTGGGCAAAGTACTGGAGAGTATATCATCGGTAGCTGAGCGAAGGGCGCTGAGTAGGCTACGGTCAATTATGGAAAACCCTGAACATCCTCTACATAGCACCATCCAGAGACAGAGAAGCAGTTTCAGCGACAGGTTGCTATCGATGCAATGCTCCTCAGACAGGATGAAGAGGTCAATACTCCCCAATGCCATTAGGCTTTACAATTCAACCGCCAGGAGTAAGATATGTTAAAGTGCCGGGGTTGATTGTATTTAATGTATTTAAGTAAACTACTTAAGAACTTTTTAAAAGCTATTATTAATGCTTTTTGAGAGAGTGATTTAGATGCATATCATATTTTTACTGAGTTAAGTATTGTATGTAATTAGTTTTGCTACAACAAGTGTATGGGACATTGGAAAAAATGTTGAATTTCCCCATGGAGATGAATAAAGTATCTATCTATCTATCTATCTATCTACAAGTCAAAAATGCACAGTGCAATAAAATCCTGACAAATGCTGATTAGACAATTTGCAGAAGTGTTTTATTTTGACCAGAATAAATTCTCGTCAAAAACAGCCAGATGGAAAATCTCTCTACTATATTGTACTGAAATACTGTAGTCACTTGGAGGATCAGTCTGAACAAGAGCAAAGGAACCTAAAACAAAACACATACTGAAATTAAGTCTTGAGAGATATAAAATACCTGCTTTGCTCTGGCAAAGTTTTGCTATTATTCATTTCAGCAAAGAATCAAAATTAAATCAAATTTCAGTTGAGGTCAAAACTCTGTTCCATAGCCCCCCACTGTATGTCCCTCTGTGGCCATTGTCTGAAGTTAACACATACAATTCCAATTTGAGGTAAGATTTTGATCATATCGCTATACTATTTTTAAAAATCCTTGTTTTCAGATCACTCTATGATCTCAACCCTTCCTATGCATATTATCCCCTCATATACTTGTTCTAAAAAAAAGTGCTGTTTCCTGAAAATAATAAAATATTCCAAGGTGGCCACATGAGCAGTACAAAAACAGAACTGCACAAATAAGGAGACATTAGTGTTTAAGAATGCTTTAGAAGAAACAAACAGAACTCAGAAGGTAAAGCTTTTAACTAGTACATCTAGACCTTTAAATTTGCATCATTTAAACTTAGACTGATCAAGTGAAGGTCAGAACTGAGTAACGCAAATATCTTGGAGAATTACGGGGTTGGATGAAATTACAGAAACTAGGGATGGGAATAGGAATGGGAATAGTGGACAGGGGCATGGGAGAGATCTCATTAATGTATCTGAAAAAACATGTTAAAATTGAGGTGTGGCCCAAATGGACGCCTTTATAAGCACATAATACATAAACAGGTCTTAATGAATGTTAGAAAGCAAATGCCAGAGTTTTGAATAATTTCAAGTGTACCAAGGGTAAATTAGGGAAATTTGTTAGAAGAGCTTTGGACCCATCAATTCTAGAGGTATCAAAGTCATGGAAGAAAATAAACAGCAAGAACAGCCACCTTAAGAACTCCAATCTCAGCAGGGTGACACATACATAGGTTCATGCTTTGCTTTTGACATTTGAACCCCATTAAAAGTCAATGAAGTGCACCACTTATGCAGACAACATGTAATACTTCGTGCACCTACAAAAATCACTTTGATGCATCTGGAGCCAATCCTGTGCATGGCAATATCTCAGCAAGTTTTTTTTAATGCATTGTATGAATTGTATGCCAGTTGCTTTACCTACAGTTGTATCAACCTACAGATTTTTTAAAAATTGTAGTTTTTAAATAAACATTGAAGAGGGGAGTGGGAAATATATTCTTGAACATTAATTGCTAATATTTGTCAATTTGTATATGTAAGTATCAATGGCCCAAACATCTGCAATGGCAAGTTATAGCTCACTTTTAAATTTAATGTAAGTATGATACAGTATGATATTCACTTTCAAGACCATAAAGAATGAATACATATTATGAAGCTGTGTCAAGTTTCAGAATTTAAGTCTGACAATATCCATATTGAAACCTTGAACTAACCTTGCCAAATGGTGTGACATGAGAATTAAATTGATATCACAAATATACCTGGTTAAAACAACCACTTATACTAATTGTAGCACATGAAAGTATGTGTTTTCAATTGAAGAGTTTAGTTTCAATCCCACCTTGTCTGACCTAGAAGTTGCAGGATACCAAGTTCTGGCAATAATATTCTGTAAAGCAACAAAGTGTTGAAGCTGGCATCAATCACTGCCACCTATTCAAACACTAAAATAAGTTTCTGCTTTCCTTCACTGTTACATATGAGCAAGGTAACACAAAATTCCTCCTTGAGCTGATCAAATAACTCCACGATATAGAGTCCAACGAGGGTGAACACTGACAAACTGAAAGACTAGAATACACCAAAATATTTCAGACTGTGTCTTTACTTGGTACAGATGCGAGGAAGAAATAGTCATCAGATACCAAAATAAATACATTTAGTCATTTATCTCATTATATTCTTTCCCAGCTTTGTCAATGGGTCTGTCACAGGGCAGGAACCAAAATAAAAACAAAATCCTCCCCTGCAGGCAAATGTTTACATTGTTCTTATCCTGCTAGCTTCCACTTCAAGAGCCTCAATCAGCTGGTGGTAACAGAGCTGAATAGTGGGCTTCCTGGGCCAGTAAATGGATTCTACAAGCAGCAGCGTGATCCCTGTAATATTATCAGGATGTCAGCACTTCGCACATGTGAACTGGCCAAACCTCACAGTCGTTCTTTGCATGTAGACACACAGACATTTCCAGTTGCACACGTGAAAAATGGATTCCAGTCTGCAGTCAGCATACGTGCCGAGCAGCTGCAGGATTGAAATGCCAATGTCAGAAACTGATGCTTTTGGTTCACTTAATGAGATAAAGGAATCCAAAAGTATTGCTAGTGTCTTAACTATTTCACAATTCATCCCACTCTCTCCCACTGGAACTTAATTTCCGTAATTAAGTCAATACTATTGGTATTCTGATCAATCTGAAGGGTATTTTATACTGAGTCATATCCAAATCTGCACGGAGTTAAAGCAGGAGTTTTTAGACAAATAACAATGCAGTCATCAAATGCAGGTCATGAAAAACAAGCACCAATTTCTTCCTCAACCATCTCTTTATATACAGATTCCTGCTGGAAGATCATGAGCAAATATGTGATTTCTGCATCGCTGTTCTTGTAACTCTTGAAATGAATGATTTATGAACTACACAGTAAATCTGATAATCAAGAATTTGTGAACATGAGGCATCTGTGAAGATCAATTTTTATCCATTGTTTTTATATATTAAAACAATTAGTTTTTAAACAACAATTTTATTAGGTCACATTAATATCACCATTTTCTATGGGAAACAAGGCTACAATTTTAAGCTTTAATAGAACACAGAGTCACAGAGAAGTACAGCACAGTGGATTCTGGGTAATTGAGCCATTGGTTAAACAGGGCAGCTACTTATTTGGGACAATTCTTAAAGAACAAAAAGTAATTGAGAAAATAGCCAGAATTCCATTTGTTTATTTGGGACACCATGTCACTTAATTGGAACTAGTGTCAGTCATGTGCACTTGTGCAGCTGTTAGACATTACAGAGTGAAGTTTTTAAATAGCATCACTTACATATGCTTGTGTAAGCTATCCATTTGGGCTGATGGATGCCAATTCAAAAAGCAGTGATTTTTGGTAATATTATTTTTTATTTTGAATTTACACAGGAAGGCAATGAAGGCAGTCCATATCTGTATTAAGAGACTGTGCTGATTTTGTTAATTTATAGTCAATCAAAATAACACAGCAGCGTACATGCTGAATGAAAACCTCTGTCAATAACTATAAGGAACTAATACACAGTTTTATAATACTGTAGAAGTATTGGTAGTGTTCTAATTTGTTCTGTATTTCATGTGAATGCATAACTTGTTTCACAGTTAAATGGAAGTTTGTCTTTTAACTACTTCCATGAAACCAGCATCCATCTTCAGGGATCCTCACCACCCAGGTCATGCTCTCTTTTCACTGCTGCCATCAGGAAGAAGGTACAGGACACTCAGGATTCACACTACCAGGTTCAGGAACACTTATTACCCCTCAATCATTCGGCCCTTGAACCAGAGGGGATAACTTCACTTGCTCTATCACTAAACTGGTCCCACAACTGATGGACTCACTTTCAAGGACTCTTCATCTTATGTTCTTGACATATATATATATATATATATATGGTTTACTATATCTTTATTTTTGTTAGTTGCCTTAAAACATAGTAATAATAATATTGTAAATGGACAAATGACGGTGAGGTTGATCACAGCTCTCATGCCACATTCAAGTTTGATGGCGACACTACTGTTGTTGGCCGAATCAAAGGGCATACAGCAAGGAGTTTGAAAATCTGGCTGAGTGGTGCCACAACAACAACCTCTCATTCAATGTCAGCAAGGACAAGGAGCTTAATTATTAACTTCAAGAGGAGGAAACCAAAGGCTCATGATCCAGTCCTCATCAGGAGATTATAGGTGGAGATGGTCAGCAACTTTAAATTCCTTGGTATTATTCCTGAGTGGTGTTGCGGTAAACGTCTCTACCACAGGAGGTGCAAGGTGCTCCTTCCCTCCACTAGCCTGCAGGTCACCCTTCGGCAAGCTGTGATACCTGCTTAGCCCTCTTTCCTGCCACGAAAGCAGGTGGTCGACGCTCTATGAGCAGCTGATGCATGTCACAAGTCTTGGTTCTGAGACCACAGATGCCAGGTAGACAATCTTTTCAGAAGAGTATTGATAACGGCTGGGCTGGGGTAAAGACAGTGGCGGACCACTTCTTTTGAAAAATTTGCCAAAATCAATCATGACCATAGAAAGACCATGATCATCTATGTCATACGACGCAGTATATAACTAATGAACAAACGTTTATCATTTCCGAAGATCTGTCCTAGGTCCAGCACATAAGTGCCATTACAAAGTACAGCACCACCTCTACTTTCTTAGAATTTTGTGACGGTTCAGAATGGCATCTGAAACTTTGACAAACTTTTACAGATATGCAGAGGAGAGTATATTGATTGGCTGTGCCATGGCCTGGTATGGAAACACCAATGCCTTTGAACAGAAAAGACTACAGAAAAAGTAATGGATACAACCCAGTCAATTGTGCGTAAAGCCCTCTGCACCACTGAGCACATCTATATGGAGCACTGTCGCAGTAAAGCAGCATCCATTATTAAGGACTCCCACCATCCAGGCCATGCTCTCTTCTCACTGTTGCTATTAGAAAGGAAGTACAAGAGCCTCAAGGCCCACTCCATCTGGTTCAAGAACAGTTATTACCCTTCAATCATCAGGCTCTTAAAGCAGTGGGGATAACTTCACTGGCCCCATCACCGAACTGTTCCCACAACTTTCAAGCATTCTTCATCTTTCATTATCAATTTTATTGCTTATTTATTATTGTTTCTTTTTTCCATTTCATTTTGTATTTGCATAGTTTGGTGTCTTTTGCACATTGTTTGTCTGTTCTGTTAGGGGAGGTCCTTCACTGATTCTATTGTGTTTCTTGTATTTACTATGAACACCCGCAATAAACTGAATCTCAGCATTGTACATGGTGACATATATGTACTTAGATAATAGATTTACTTTGAACTTTATACTACTATCAGGGCTGATTAAGAGTCCAATGCTATGCAGTATTTCAAAAGAAAAATAGTGCAGATGTTGGAAATTGGAAATAAAAGATGCTGGAATCATTAAGCTAACAAGGCAGCATGTGTGAAGAGGGAAACCAAAGCAACTTTTCCACTCATTGATCTTTCTCCCAAACTTTTATGAAGTTTGCTTTGATTTGTAGTCCACATGCCAGTTAAAGGGGACTTACTTACACGTTGAGGGACACTTGTTCAATACTTAGTACTAGATGAGCAGAAATATCATACAGCATGTTGGAAATATTAATCCCATCATCTGAATCTCTGATCCCAATCACCAACTCCATTCCAAGGAGAATGTATGAAACTGAAATTTCTACCTGTAATATTGTCTGGCTCCATTGTATCACAGTGCATTAATTACTGAAACTCTTATCCATGCCTTCATATCTTAATTTGAATATTCCAAATTATTCTGGCCAGCTTTCCTTGTTCTATTCTCCATAAATTTGAATTCATCCAAACTACTGCTGCTTATGCATGATGCTCCACTCATTCATCACACCCATGTTTTCTTACCAATATTGACTCACGGTTAAATAATATTTTAATTTTAAATCCGAATCAGCTAAATCTTCTCTGAAATGTCATGAAAGTTACTTTTTTTTGGCACCAGTGCAATACATAAAAATTACTATAAATTACTGAGAATATATTTAAAAAAATAAATACTGCAAAAATGAGCAAGTCCTCATCTTTGACTACCATTCAATAAAATTCTGATGCAGTTCTCATCCCTAAAATTATTAATTTCCAATTGCTAAGAAACTTTGTGTAGGATGTGTCTTACTACACAGTAGAAGAGTGTGGCCTTACTACAATATAGTCTCAGTTTCAGATTGGCAAATAAACCATTTTTAAACAATGTGCTGGAAACTCCAAGTAACAGGCAACAAAATGATTCCTTGTCCACTCATCCTTCCCCCACTGGTTTCGCTCTGGCACTTACCCTGCAAGTGTTGTAAGTGGTACACCTGCCCCAAAACCCCCTCCCTCACCACATTTAAGGGCCCGAAAGAGTCCTTGCAGGTGAATGACACTTTACCAACAGGTCTGTTGGGATCATCGACTGCACCCAGTGCTCTCGGTGTGGGCTCCTCTATATCAGTGAGACTTGCCAAAGGATTAGGGACTTGCTCCATCAAGCATCTTCACCCTGCCTGCTGCAAAAGTTGATCTCCCAGTGGCTACCCACTTGAATTCAGTTTCGCATACCCATTCTGACATACCTATCCATGGCTTCCTCTACTGCTAGGAGGAGGACAAACTCGGATTGAGGAGCAACAGCTGCCAGCTTGCACCCTTTTCTCAAAGCCAGCTCTCACCATCTTCTTACTTTGGCTTGTGCTTCCTTTTCCAATCCTGACAAAGGCTCTCAGCCCGAAACATTGATTGTTAATTCTTCACCGTAATGCTGCCTGACCTGCTAAGCTCCTCCATTATTTTTGTGTTTGCTGGCTGAATAATAAACCGCCACCCCCTGACAAGATCAAAACTGAGCTTCATTCTGAAGCTATAAGAGCTTGTCACTTTCAGTTTATATTGGACAATTTAATTATCCTATATTCTTGTATATTAAGTTTAAAAGAAAAAAAAAAGTCGAGTTACATTGTTCTATTTTTAATAGGTGATTTCCTTTTAAAAAATGCTACAAATGACTGTTCCATGAGCAGCTGATTCAGTGTTATTCAGCTTAATTTCTGAGCTTATATGTGGAGGAGAGTGCTTCAAACCTGGGCCCTGCTGCTCCACGGTTACAGAGACTGGCATTTTGCCTTCAGATATAAGGAGGAATTCTCTAATTATTTGGAAAATCATCCAAATTTTTTTTAGAATTCTGTTGATTTTTTTAAAAGATTGTGGGAATGGGGGCAGAAGGATTTGGAATTACTGGCATGTGTGTGTTGTTCCAGTTTACAATGAAACTGAACAGCAATTAAAAATAGAAAGTTTAGGTCTTTTATGCCACCCCTACCCCAGGACTGAAGAGGCTAATTGCTCTGCTCCAGCTGTCAGTCTTGAATCCAATGGGCTAGTCTAGCACAAAATGGATCAAACCAGAAACTACTTGTCTATATGGATTTTCTTTTAAGGTGTAATTACCAAGCGAGTCATTGGAATAATTTTACCACTGCAAAACTTCGACTCAGACTTGCATCTTAGATGAAGACCCTAGCAGAGAAATTGGACAGGATATTGGTCCGCTGCATGATGAGCGAGTCTGGCCACAGACTTCAGGGTCAGCTGAAGATGCATAAAGTGAGCAAATGTTCAGCACAAGCAACTGCCATCGTTTAGTTTCCTCGTAATGGGGAACAGAATCTTGGGTGCTGATATTACAGGATTTAACAAATCAACATTTAAATGGGCAGCTCACCAATGTCAAAATATGTACAACAATTCTTCTATACAAGTCTAACAGAATGGAGAACCATTCCATGAAATTGGTCTGAATATGGATGAGACAAGACAGGTCCTCCCTGGGTATGAATGCTCGACTTATGGACACCTCATGCATACGAGTAAGCTTCCATGAATATTACTTACATTCAAATGAGGGCCACTCTTGAAAATAACTTTAAATACACCATCTCTCACAGTAATCAGAAACCACTGCTTCTTAACAACACAAATGCCAGTTTCACTATTGGATGTCACTTAAGAGAATTACTTTGGAAACTGACAAGCAATTGCTTCTATTGATATGTGTGCAATGATACTCTATTAAACAATGCAACAGTAACTGATGCTTCATGCCTATCAAAACCAGCCACTAAATATGGAAATCAGGGGCACATCTACAGAAAATAGCACCTCTGGCAAGCACTGAAATTGCACCCCTGTCCAAACATCGGACACCCATCTTAACCATATAACAATTACAGCACGGAAACAGGCCATCTCGGCCCTTCTAGTCCGTGCCGAATGCTTACTCTCACCTAGTCCCACAGACCTGCACTCAGCCCATAACCCTCCATTCCTTTCCTGTCCATATATCTATCCAATTTTTTTTTTAATGACAAAATCGAACCTGCCTCTACTACTTCTACTGGAAGCTTGTTCCACACAGCTACCACTGTCTGAGTAAAGAAGTTCCCCCTTGTGTTACTCCTAAACTTTTAAATAACTTTACCATAATATCAGCTCAAAAATACAAGTCAAGCTCATTAATCTTTTAATTAACAGATTATGGCAGTACATGAAAATTGCAACTGCACCTTCCTTGCTTTCGTGGATGCAAATTGGTCTATGATGTGATCAGTTTTTTTTAGTTTCTCTCTCTACACGCAGCAGAGCAAAATCACAAGAGTCTGCCTTGACCCATGGAGGCGCTCAAATACGAAAGCATTAGTTTAACTTGCTGAATGATCTCTTACAGCTGGTGATGGAAACTGTGATGGTTAGCATTATCTGAATAGCAATGCGAAGACTGGGGAAGACGCTCTCATCTCCACACTGAACAACAAATTCAAAAAGCTCTTCAGGTCTTGATATTTTTATGTTGACCTGCCTTGATAGCAACATTCTACAATCCAAAATTTCTTCATATAGCTGCTGTCCATCAACATCAGAGCTGTACAATTCGCCCAAATTTTTGCACTTCTTTAGGTCGTTACTGTCAGCACCGTAACACAGTCCCTCGACATCGAGAAGGAACCCAAACTTGGCGTCAGTGTCGTGCAAATGAGCGAACCTTTCGTCCATTTCTCTGTGAAGACGGTCGAGTGTTTCCTTCATGACTCTTTCCATTTCCTTCTTAGCTGTCAACCCAGTGTCTCTCCAGTTCTCATCAGCCATTTGTTTCTTTTGTTTCTAATGTCTTTCAATTTCAATATTCCATTCCTGACAGAGACCAACTCCTTCTTCGAGTGACTCACTGACCAACATTTCTCTTTTATCATAAAAATGATCTTGGAGGGCTTTCAAATCCAGGGCAACATTGTGGAAGTTAGGATCCTGCAGCCACTTTTGAAAACAGTCAATGCGAATGACTACTTTGTTCCAAAATCCTTGCAAAATCAGAAAATCTTAATTCAACATGCGGTTGTACAGCTGCCTTGCGTCACTTCTTGTTTCACTGGTCTTGTTTTCATTGTCTATCATGTCCTGCAGAGCTTGAAGTATCTCCCCCAGGTACTTGTTGACGGGCTTCACTGCTTCTGTCCTTGCACTGTTTTTGGACTCCGACTTAACAACCACAGGCACGACTTTTTTGAGTTTTTCCCAGCGCTGTGATGAACAAGAGAAAAACATGTAGAGAGCTTCGATGGTTCCAAAACACGTGACCATCATTGTGTCCTGCTTGGCTGCATCTACACCCAGCAAGTTGAGTGAGTGTTGCAATTCACAAACACTGCCAGGTTGTTTCTCTCACTTATTCTTTGATGAACACCACTTCTGTGTCCAGCCATCACAGCAGCGTTGTCATAGCACTGTGACCGACAATCTTGTAGCTCCATTTCGTCCTTCTCTAGCTGTTTCAAGATGTCTTCAACCAAGCTCTCAGCATCCTTCTGGCTTATCTGGATAAAACCAAGAAAGGACTCTCTAACACGGACTGTTTTTCTCTCAAAATCAACTTCCACACACCTCACTACTTCTGACATCTGCTCACGGTGTGCCTGATCAGGAGTTGAGTTGAACATGAGACCATAGTACTTGGCTTTATGAATGCTTCTCAGTAAACTCTGGTGAATAGTGGATGCCATCATGTGGATGAATTCATTCTGGACACCCGGTGAAAGATAAGACGTGGATCCAGGATGACTTTACAAATGAGTGAGGTGTTCGTTTATGACAGGGTCAAAGATGGCCAGTAGTTTCAGTAAGCCAAGGAAATTTCCCACATTGGAGTCATCGTCTAGCTAAAGTGACTCCGTGTCCTCGCAAAGCCAGGTTCTGAGTCGCAAGGAATTTTATGCAGTGAAGGATTCTTGTCAAGATATCACGCCACTTCTGCTTTTCCTTCTCAATCTGTGACTGAAATACCGTGTCAATAACTCTTCTGTTTCCAGCTAAATTTCTTTCCATTTCTTTCCACTGTGTGAAGCATTCCCGATGATTCTCGGCATTTTCATGAACACTAATCCTTTCAAGTGCTTTCCACTGGTTGAATCCACTGTCCTGCTCCAATGAGGATTGATGGTCTGACCAGGAATAGAGAAGACAACAGATACAAAATGCAGACTTTTTAGAAGGATAATAGACCAGCCATGAGCAAGTCACTTCCTCACCATGACCATTTCCCAATTTCCTCTTGAACCAAGTTTTGTTCATTGAGCAGTTATATGTTGGCCCCTCACTGTTCTGGAAATACTTTGAACCCAGCTTTATTATTTCTGTTCTCAACGTGTTAGGCAGAATTGCTTTTCCAGTAGTGGACCAGTAGCAGTAAGGAGTAGCGGACTGCATGACCCCATCTACATCGGTGGTGCGCAGGTGGAACAGGTCAAATGCTTTAAGTTCCTCGGGCTGAATATCACAAATGACCTGACTTGGTGTAACCAAGCAGAATCCACTGCCAAGAAGGCCCACCAGCGCCTTTACTTCCTGAGAAAGCTGAAGAAATTTGGCCTGTCCCCAAAACCCTCACTAATATTTATAGGTGCACCGTAGAAAGCATTCTTCTAGGGTGCATCACAACCTGGTATGGAAGTTGTCCTGTTCAAGACTGGAAGAAGCTGCAGAAGATCGTGAACCTAGCCCAGCACATCACACAAACCAATCTTCCATCCTTGGACTCACTTTACACCACACGCTGTCGGAGCAGTGCTGCCAGGATAATCAAGGATAAGTCCCACCCAGCCAACACACTTTTTGTCCCACTTCCCTCCGGGAGAAGGTTCAGGGGCATGAAGATACGTACGGCCAGATTTGGGAACAGCTTCTTTCCAACTGTGATAAGACTGCTGAACAGATCCTGACCCGGATCTGGGCCATACCTTCCAAATATCTGGACCTGACTTGCACTATCGTACTTTCCCTTTTCTATTTTCTAATTATGATTTATAATTTAAATTTTTATTATATTTACTTCAATTTGTACTTCAGGGAGCGCAAAGTGCAGAAACAAATATCACTGTGATGATTGTACACTCTAGTACCAATTGTTTGTTGACAATAAAGTATTTGTATTTGTATTTGTATTCCTGTCAAACTTCAGAAGTCCAATGTCATGCTGTTCAATCACTTCTCGTATGACAGTTCGAGGCTCTTTGACATCATCCAGTTCACTAGGTTTAGTGTCATCAGGTTCAATCTCATCAGTAAAATCTCGTCAATAAACTCAACATCACCACCACCGTCTTCCCCTCCTGTCATGTCCACGTTCTCTGTGGCAACCTCACTCTTAATCTCATCATACTCGGATTTATCTGACTTGACTTCCTCCTTGGCTTGTGACACATTTGTACTTGATCCACCTTCGGATTCTAGCAAACTTGTAGCAGGTGCAGGCGACTCCATGGAAAGTGTCAAACTACTTGTGCTGGGCTTTTCAAAGAAGGGCATGAAGAACTTGCTTGACTTCTTGGCTTCCTCAGCCTCCAACTTTCATCTCTTCTGTCCTTGAGCTCCACTTTCCTTCTTTGTGAAGAAACGTTTCATGGTCTTCTTACACAATGCTCTGAAATAAGGCCACCCTAGTGCTTCTCACCCATGATAATCAAAGACAGATCATACATCTGAAGAAAATTCTTTTTTCACTATCCGAGGATGGCTTGTCTGCCTTTAATAGAAACTGCTCAGTGACATCCCCCTTCAAGTGGCGCCCAGGGCACGTGCCATACCTGCCACCCCTTAGATACGCCACTGATGGAAATTCATGATTCTGTACCATTGTAACAGGCAGGGGGCAATAATAAATTTTCGTGTTAATTGGGCTTCATCAATACCATTCATTACAATACTGAAGAGGCAATTTTACTGTATCAAGGTATCAAGTAATTTTGCTTATTTTTTTGACTTATTGACAAAATCAACTTATGGATGCCTGAAAAGAAGTCTATATTTGAAATGCTATAAGAAAAGCAAGTGCTACAGAAGCAAAGAAGCTGGAGTGCTGAGGGTTGGGGGAACTGATTCTGAATAGAAGATCTAGCCAAAATCTTCAAGAAAGCACTGAATTAAGTATGCTTAGAATATATGGCTATCCTACTCAATATGCTAGCTTGTTTCATAGCTTATCAGTCTACAATTGTTACTTTATATTACCACATTTCCTTTTCTCAAGTATTCCTTCATTTAAATGCATAGTTCATTCACTTGCTTTGATCCACATTATGAGTTGCATTGCTTCTCATATCATTTTACAGTCATTTAAAATACATTATAATTAATTTTCAGAAAATGGGTGGAAGCAAAGCTTACACCTTTTCACCTATATCAGAAAGGAGTTTTCAAATCCTTAGAGAAAATTGTTGATGGAGACAAAAGCCAGTTAAGGCCCTTCAAAGCAATATATTGCTCTGTTCTCTCTCATTCTATTGCATCTTCTGTTACCGGTCAACTAACTAAGGTGCCTGAGTAACAGATTAAAATTTCAAAGGATATTGTACATATTTTCAAAAGCATTGTTATAATATGTTACGTGTTCAGAAATGTCATTATGGGTGGGAGAACCACACGAAAACCAAATGGCCTGTTGGCCATGATGGATTTGAAATATGGAAGAAAATGTCAAAGTCGAATGGGCCAAGGACTTGTGGGACGGACACACCCAATTTGTGAGACTGTCATTGCAGTTGCCTCCCCAGCCCAACATCTTATGGACTCCGAACAGATTCTTGCTCTGTGATAATCCAATCAGAGCAACTGTATGTGTACACAAGGAGCTTCAGGTAATGTCCTGCTAAACCTGAGATCCTTCTCAGATGAGTAGCTACTTATTATATAAACTGCCAGACCTACTGGAGAAGCAATTTGTAATCTCATAGGACTCAATGTCTAGGTCACCTAGTTTGGAGTTCTAAGGAACAAATACACAGAGCCGTCTCTATTTCCTAAGGAGACTGAGGTCTTTTAACATCTGCCGGACGATACTGAGGATGTTCTACGAGTCTGTGGTGGCCTGTGCTATCATGTTTGCTGTTGTGTGCTGGGGCAGCAGGCTGAGGGTAGCAGACACCAACAGAATCAACAAACTCAAGGCCAGTGATGTTGTTGGGGTGGAACTGGACTCTCTGATGGTGGTGTCTGAAAAGAGGATGCTGTCCAAGTTGCATGCCATCTTGGACAATGTCTCCCATCCACTCCATAATGTACTGGTTAGGCACAGGAGTACGTTCAGCCAGCGACTCATTCCACTGAGATGTAACACTGAGCGTCATAGGAAGTCATTCCTGCTTGCAGCCATCAAACGTTACAACTCCTCCCTCGGAGTGTCAGACACCCTGAGCCACTAGGCTGGTCTTGGACTTATTTCCACTTGGCATAATTTACTTATTATTATTTAATTATTTATGGTTTTATATTGCTATATTTACTATTCTTGGTTGGTGCGACTGTAACGAAACCCAATTTCCCTTGGGATCAATAAAGTATGTCTGTCTGACAAGGCTGGGGCAGGAACCATAGAACAGTGTGAGTTATAGCCTTGAGCCAGAGCCAATAAAAAGGTGTTTTACTCCAGTCCTGCAGAAGGGTCTCAGCCTGAAACGTCGACTATACTCTTTTCCATAGACACTGCTTGGCCTGCTGAGTTTCTCCAGCATTTTATGTTGCCAATAAAAAGGTGTTGAGGGTCAATTAGGTGATGCATATCCAATAACCCTGGAATGCTGTATTTGAGTTGATAAGAAATGAACATAAAAGTGGACACTTCGATTGTGCTATCAGTGATAACTCTGGCGAGTCACCATTTCAAAGAAGAGCACCCACGCCAGGGGCTGGGACAGCAAAGGATTGATCCTCTGGCCAACAGAGATCTCCTATTTTGGTGTTACAAATTGGAAAAGTGGTCTGAGTGAATATTGGTATAAAGCGAACAGTAAAATTCATATTCTTAGTGTTTGGCCAGGGGTCAACATAATTACACTGTCGTTTTTGCAGAGGCAAAGTGCGAGCTTCGATGAATTAGTAGTTGCATAGTGAGCTTCCTAACTTACCGTAGATTCCGGACTACAGAGCGCACCTGATTTTAAGCCGCTGGCACTAATTTTAGAAATAAAATCATTTTTTTAAATGTAAAGGCCGCACCGGATTTTAGGCCGCACCGGATTTTCGGCCGCAGGTGTCCCACGTTGTAATATGAGATATTTACACAGAAAGATATTACACGTGAGGATTTTTTTAACTTTTAATTAAATCCATATGGTAACAAAAACAAATACATATTGCAAATGCTTTTTTTCGAACCGTGCCCGTACGCGGCTACTTTTAAATATACGTTGCGTATACTTCTTTACTGAACAACATTCCAATATCTCCTAACGACTGGTAAAAAATATATATACTGCAGCCTACCAGGAAAAGTTATTGATACCTTTAACTTAAAAGCAGAGTTCGCTCAGATCCAAAGCCGCTCGCGTAATCCGCTCCCCCCCTCCTTTCCGTTTCATCGCAAACGGCATTTTCCCACAAGACGCCGCGAAACCGGGTGTGACGTCATAGCATCCCGCGATGTAGTACAGAAAACAAATATAGTTTAAACTAAGTAGGGTAGGTAGCACAATGCTTCGAGTGTTTTCCATGTTGATGAGGGTGAGTACAAATGACTGATTTACAATAATTTAATTGTGAAAGTGCGCTTGATTTATCGTACAATTTCATTGGACCTCTGTGAACTACTCATCAATTTTATTGGTCTACTGTTACGAGGCAAAATGTTTACGAGGCGGCATGAAAAAAATAATGTATTAGCCGCTCTGGATTATTGGCCGCAAAGTTCAAAGCTGTTCAAAATGTGGGAAAAAAGTAGCGGCTTAAAATCCGGAATCTACGGTAATTCCATTGACAAATGGTCAACAGCCCACACTTACTGTGATTTCTGTAGCTCTGAGTAAACTCAATTGACCTCAAAGACTGGTAACTAAAGGATGATGAATCCAATAAATAGTGCCCTAAACCCGGGGCCTGCTGTACAATTTTGATTGATCTTTTAGATTCTAACCAGTCTACTCTACCAGTTTTGATTGACAGAATACAGGTACAAATTGACTCTGAATGAAGCACCCAGTTCAGTAAACACAGAACAAAACAAATTTCAATGGACCTGAGGATCAAGAGATGCTAATTAAAAGTACCTTGGGAAGAAATAGACCTTGAAATTGTACACTAGAAGAAATACTGTCATGATCTCTGGCTGAATTTTTACCTGAACTTTGACCTGTTGTGAATGGGCAGTCAGTGTACGAATCTATTATTAAATCCTTGAATTAGTGGGAACATTTGAGCTTCACCATTTTACTATTAACTATATGTGCAATTCATTTACTGTTGGTTAACGGTTACCATTGGTTCTTTATATCTCCAGTTACTTTTCTGCAAATATTTTTCCTGTTTATAGTCTTTTCACTTCTGTGTTTTTCCTTGGTTCCTTTTTTTTCCCTTTTCAGTGTTCCCTCTTTGACTACTGAATCCTAGAACTTAAGCAACAATCAAAGCTGCCATAAAAATCACAAACAAATTACTCATCTGGAGTTTTATTAAGGCCAGAACACCACATGAAGAGAACTCTCTTGATGAAATGCTTTCAATTAGTATTAGAAGTTCTGTTGGAATTCAACAATATTGTCTTCTCACTGTGTTTACTGTCTGTGATAGTTCCACATCTACTGACAAACTGTTTGATCATTGTTACAAGTTGAGTACCCCTTATCTGAAATTCTAAATTCTGAAAACCTCTGAAATGCAAAATTTTTGCTGACATGTTACAAATAGAAAATTCCACAAGGCACTGGGAAGGTTCCCAGGCGACTTTGTGTGTGTTGCTCAAGACTTCCAGCATCAGCAAAACCTCTTGTGTTTATAATTGCTTCAAGGATCTTTGAGCACATTGTTGAATCCTTTTCTTTGTTCACCTGTTAATTCTCTTTCCATGAAGGAGTTCAAAACGAGAAGTCTGTTTGGGGAGTTTAGTACTAGACATACATACAAAGGGGATGGTGGATAAGGAAACCATCAATCTCTTAACCAAAAGTTGGCATCCAAGATACAAGAAAGAGTTCAAGGTTTTCGAAGTTTCACCATGAGCCTTTATTGCCTGAACACACTGTAGTACAGAAGAGGCAGATTGCCTGGAGTGCTTTGTCTTGTGCATGTTGCGTACAAGGCCAAACCTATCATATGTGTAAGGGACAATGTTGATAATAGTTTGGAGGTATGCCTCATAGCATGCAAAAACACAAGCATTATCTGCAAATTTCATATTTTTTCCTGATTTTTGCATATATAACATGGTCATTTTTGTCTCAATTTTCATGTGCAACCGGTAAGCAGTCATTGTCTTACAATTGTTCATTAAATATATATTGCCTATAAAAATATTCAACCCCCCCCTTGGAAGTTTTCATGTTTTATTGTTTTACAACATTAAATCACAGTGGATTTAATTTGGCTTTTTTGACACTGATCAACAGAAAAGACTTTTTCGCGTCAAAGTGAAAACTAATTTCTACAAATTGGTCTAAATTCATTACAATTATTAAACACAAAATAATTGACTGCATAATTACTCACTGCTTCAAGTCAGTATTTGGTAGATGCACCTATGGCAGCAATTACAGCCTTGAGTCTGTGTGGATAGGTCTCTATCAGCTTTGCACATACGGACACTGCAATTTTTCCCCTTTCTTCTTCATAAAACTGCTCAAGCTCTGTCAGATTGCATGGGGATCGTGAGTGAACAGGAATTTTCAAGTCCAGCCATACATTCTCAATTTAATTGAGGACTGGACTCTGACTTGGCCACTTCAGGACATTAACTTTATTGTTTTTAAGTCATCCCTGTGTAGATTTGGCTTTATGCTTGGAGTCATTACCTTGCTGGAAAACAAATCTTCTCCCAAGTCATAGTTCTCTTGCAGACTGCATCAGGTTTTCCCTCTGCCATTTTCCTGTATTTTGTTACATTCAATTTACTCTACCTTCACAAGCCTTCCAGGGCCAGCTGCAGTGATGCATCCCCAGCATGACGGCTTACATTAAATGTAGCAATTAGTCAGATGGCTAAAAAGGTCTATTTTGGTTTCATCCAACCACAGAACCTCTTCTAGCCGACTTCAGTTTCCCGCATGCCTTCTAGCAAACTCTAGCTGAGGTATGAGAGCTTTTTCATCAGTGGCTTTCTGTTTGCCACTCTCCCATAAAGCTACAACTGGTGAAGCACTGATGAAAGAACAGTTGTTGTCTGCGCAGTCTCTCTCATCTCAGCCACTGAAGTTGTCATAGGTCTCTTGGTCTCCTTCTCACATGGTCACTCAGTTTTTGAGGACTGCCTGCTCCAGGTAGATTTACAACTGTGCCATATTCTTTTCATTTCTTGATGACTATCTTAACTGTATTCTAAGGGATATTCAGTGACTTGAAAATTTTCTTGTATCCAACTCCTGATTTGTGCTTTTCAATAACCTTTTTGTGGAGTTGCTTGGAGCATTCCTTTATCTTCACCAGGATACTGACTCACCAGCTGTTGGACAGCCCAGCTACAGGTGTATTGTTGTTACAATTATTGAGACACCTTGACTGCACACAGGTGATCTCCATTTAACTAATTATGTGACTCCAAAAACCAATTGGCTGCACCAGTGGTGTTTGGTGTGTCATGTTAAAGGGATGAATACTTACACAATCAATTATTTTGTGTTTTATATTTGTAATTAATTTAGATCACTTTTTTGTATAGATCTGTTTTCACTTTGATACAAAAGAGTCTTTTTCTGTTGATCAGTGTCAAAAAAAGCCAAATGAAATCCACTGTGATTCTGTGGTAAAACAACAAAACATTAAAAACTTCCAAGGGGGTGAAAATATTTTACAGGTACTGTACATTTTATATGGACTTGTTCTGGTGTTACATTTTCATCAGCAACAATCTCCGCAAACTCATTAAATTTTCTCTACTTCTTTGTGTTCAGCGACTGCTTTATCTTTGAATATTATTAAATCTTAAAAAATTTAATGCCGTGTCTTTTCTTAAATTTCTCTACCAGTTCGCTGAATATTTACAATTACCTTCAATTTTCAGTTCATCATGATAGATCTTAGCTTGTTTCATGATCAGCGTACCATTAAGCAGCATATGTTCACTTCGACACTGACGAATCCACTCTTTCAATACATTTCCAAGATCTCCATTTTTTGTTTTATGCAGTGTTGTTGTATTTTTCATTAACTTCTGGAGGAGCTCAGCAAGTCAAGGAACATCTATGCGGGGGTATAAACAACTGAAAGTTTTGGGCTGAGAAGCTTCGTCAGGACTGGAAGGAAGGGAGCAGAAGCCAGAAAAAGGTGTAGGAAGCAGAAAAAGTAGAAGTGGGCAGCTGATACATGGTGAGGGGTAAGCTGACTCGATGGGGGGGTGGGGGGAAAGAAGTAAGAAGTTA
The DNA here is from genome assembly GCF_048418815.1 of Hemitrygon akajei. Lineage (NCBI taxonomy): Eukaryota > Metazoa > Chordata > Chondrichthyes > Myliobatiformes > Dasyatidae > Hemitrygon > Hemitrygon akajei. Next base: position 146,173,789 of record NC_133133.1, on the reverse strand, counting down.
TAAGTGGATAGGTGGAAGAGATAAAGGGAAGAAGTGCTGTATTTCCAATGAATCTTAGTTATCTCTAGACTTTGACTATTCAAAGTAGAGAAGCATTTGAGATGGTATTTAGAACCTCAAGACCATGCAGTGGGGTGCACAGAGGTAGAGGATGGGATTCAGAATCTTCAGAATCTTTAAAACCAGAGTGGAATTAAGTCACCCTTGATCCTAAGGGACTGCTGAAGAATCAATAAGGAAGCACCAAATCAAGCTATTTTATGTCACAACCTGCCACTTTGGAGACATGGTACTGAAATCTTGTACTGAATGCAAATAAAACTCAAGCCGAATTGAAGTTCTTATGCAAATTAACGTTGTTCTTGGGAAATGTGTTTGATGAGATGATATTAACGTCAGTTGAGTTAAAACATACGACAATTTAAAGATGATAGCATTCTTCTGCTGAAAAGAAGATGCACACTGCACAATTGATGTGTTGGCCAGATGTGAGTGCAATTGATGGTCTTCAGATTTAATCTGCTTGATGATGTTGCCCTAGTTTATCTCCCAGCTGTTCTCAGATGCCTTAATTTTCTAGATACTGCATGGGAAAAACTACTTTGTAAGGTTACATACAATTATCATCCTTGAAACCTTATCAAGTTTACAATGAATATACATTTTGCATTAACCAATTTAAAACAAAGACAGGTTCCAGAGAAAAAAACATTCCTGCCAGTGGAAAAAAATGTTGGTTGAAAAACTAATTCCTTTGAAGGTGCCAGCATTGATGAAGATAACATTATAGTAATGACTTCTGGAATCTTGGATAACCTTGATGAAAATGCACTTTTCTGCTTTGATGCTGTCAACTGTCTATGCCGAGGGAAACAACATTTCTTGTTTTAAAAAGCTGCAGTAAAACTTCAGTAATTCCATATCCAAATACAGTGGAATCTGGTTAATTGGGACACATCGGGACCAGTATACTTTGGCTCAATTAAGCGGCTGATCCAATTCACCAAATGTTCATAGAAATAGTTAAAAAGGTAAAAAAAAAGACAAACCAACATTTAATTGAGTAAAAAATTATATATGTAAATGAAACACAGAACAAACTAGAACACTACCAATACTACTGGTGATTATCCGTTATACCTAATGATGCCAGGAAACCCATGTGGGAGAGTTTTTAAAATGGTAAAACCATTGCACTGAGGCAGTTCCGCTCTCTTGACGTTGGAAGTCCAGGTCCAGTGGTACAAGCAGACATCACAACTGGGATATTCATTCCCCAATTCCAGTGGATAACCATGATATTTTCTGTGCTTATTTCTCTCCCTCCACCCTCCACAGAGCACTGCAGATCCAATGTAGATCCCATTCTCTGAGTCCGCTGGGGCTAACTTCGCATGTTTGGACAGATATGTCCCTCCCTCACAGGGATATGAGACCCGCCAGCTGCCCTCACATGATTTAGCCCACATGTCAAAGCAGTATAACGGGGTGTTGGCGCGTGGCCTAATGGATAAGGCATTGGACTAGTAACCTGAAAGTCACTGGTTCAAGCCTCAGCTGAGGCAGCGTGTTTGTGTCCTTGAGCAAGGCACTTAACAACACATTGCTCTGTGACGACACCGGTGCCAAGCTGCTTGGGTCCTAGTGCCCTTCCCTTGGACAACATCGGTGGCATGGAGAGGGGAAGGCTTGCAGCTTGGGCAACCACCAGTCTCCCATACAACACTGCCCAGGTTCCCATTCCCATACATCTCCCATACAAAACCTTCCAAGGCGCAAATCCATGGTCTCACGAGACTAATGGATGCCTATATATAACGGGGTGTGGCATGCAAACAGCTACTTGGAGCTATAGGGACCAAAGGTAACATTCAAGATGATTGTCGATACCTTTAAATTCTTCATAGTTCCTAATTTGCAGAAGTAGTTTCATTTTTACTCCCAGTTGAAATCATAGTGATCAAACAGTTCTGAATTGTCTTATTGTTTATTTCTTGCCACCTATCAGTGATAAAAATCAGCCACACAAGAGCATCTGACTGACACTATTAAAATAAACTGTTTGGCAATTGTCTCCTGCCCCAGTAAGCAGAATAGAGTCCCAAATAAATGAAGAGAATCCCGGCCATTTTCTTGTTTTTTTGAGAAGTATTCCAAATAAGTAGCCCCTAATTAACTGGAATCCACTATATTTGAATATTCTAATGATTTTACACGGGGCTCACCAAGTAGTGTTTGCTGCATTGTCTTTTGATTCATCAGGATCCTGGTTCTGCCACTCTCTTTAACTGACTAGGACCCCGTTTTCCGCTTTCCTTCAAAAGCTGCCTGAAAAATTCATAATATTTTGTAAAAGCTTAAAAAAAGTGAATTACAACATTTCTGGGAGATATTAGTCCAGAAAATTTGCTTGTTTCACTTCATCAAAACCACAGTTCTTCAGATAATCTGTGTTTCAAATACTTAGTAAACAGGTTTTAGATTTCTAAATTACTTATTAAATTTTTGATGGATTCAGTATTACACTAGAATGATCTTATTCCATGAAAATTTGTGTAGTTTTTACATTTGCTACAGATTAGGTTATCTGATCACAAATATGACTACCTTGTTGATGGAAATCTCTTGCCTAAGATGGATATTGCATTGTGGTATCTATGGAATCTAACAAATTTAATTTAAAATAAGGAAAATAATGGTTCCAGCCCCATTTAATATGCTCACCAATGATTGAAACTCACTTGGAGTTGTGGTCAGTGAACTTCATGTCAGCAAGTTATGCTTTATGTTAGCATCAACAAGGACGGATTGTGGTGCTGGGGAGGGGTGTGGAGGGAATGCGAGGAAATCTGAAGATGAACTCAAAAGTGCACTTCTTTTTAGTTGCACTGTAAAATTAACAGTGATTTGTGGCTACATTAAGGGATTGCTTGTATTTTCTATGTATTTCATCTGATTTTGTTTTTGAATTATAAGATATGTTCTAATTGTAAAAATCAATTTCCTTGTAAATATGAAAATAGTTTCACTATGGCAAACTTAAAATACTACACAGCTGGAGAAAAAAAGCACAGTTAAATGCAGTGATTATTTTGAATCTTAACTAAAATGACTACAATTATTAAATGTAAAGAGTATTAAAAGAAATTTATTCAGGCTGCAGTTATACATTTTTGCATCTCCAGATCTACTGTGCAACGTTGGAACCTTGAGCATTAATACTAATTATTGGCCTCCAAAGAGTGTTTTACAGCCATCTTAAGTTTACTTTCCAAACTTGTTTTCAAGAAAAGTTTGTCTTCTTTGTTCTGAATAAGTGTTAAAAAAGAAGCAAGCAGTCCCATTTACAAACCCTCATTTATCTTGGGGAGAAGGAGCAGTTAGGGATTTATTTCCACTTGTGCACCACTGATCTTTACGCAATTTACATTGTAAATTTTAGAGAAGATCAACAGTATAAGGAGACCAGTTTCTGAAATCAGTCTTGGTTATGTAAAATGCAAGTTAAATACCACCCAGTCAACCTAACCCATGAGTACACTTTGACAATGTAATTAAACCTCAGCAAGTCAAACATTGACCTAAGTCTACTAATTAAACAAGGGCAGGTCATCTTTAACCAAACCATCTGATAAAGGCACCACTTAGTAATACTTTGGATTTAAATTGTTGCACATACTGTATCTATCAAAATATAAATAAAATTAATGCATTTTAATAAAAACTAGTCTTAAAATGACAAGCTGATAAGGTGTTTTTTGGTGGAATAAGTAAGGGTGCATCACATACCAGTTTTGAATCCACAGTCCCGTTTTTTGAGGAGTGGGGGAAGGGAGGGGAGAAAGAGTTAATTTGAGAGTTAAAAGGGGCTAATGAAAACCAGCTGAGGCTGACTGAAAGCAGGTACTGTAATCCAGTGCAGTTTCCCTTGTCAGCTCTTTGCCCTAATCAACCAGCATCTGGTTCCCATTGCAATTCACAAAACAAGACCCAGTTCTGCTGTTAACATTCACTGACAAATGGAAAGTTTGTGTAGATCTTGCTTGTGATAGGTTACACACTCGTCCATTCCTGATCACCTGCTAGGTCCAGATGGTAACCCTGGCTAAATGTCAAGCATTTATAACAAAAATAAAAACTAGACAACATATATGAACAAACTTACTAAATAACCCCTTTCAGTTAATTTATTAGTTAACCACAATATATTATGTGCTTATATATATTTTTAATGATTTTCATTTCTTTCTTCATATTGTTCTCCAGTGACTCAAGGACAGAAAACATTTTCAATAGTTGTTTCTCAGACTGTAGGATTGTTACCAAGGGTCAGTGCTAGGACCCGTCTTTTTTTTTTGACAGATATAACACTGGAACATTGAGACGAATTTCAAAATTTGATGCTATATTTGGAGGTGTGATAGAACGTGAGGATGATTAGAATTAGACTGCAACAGGACACGGGTCAGACAAGGCACAGGCAGAATTTTTAATGCACAGAAATGTGATAGGATGCATTTTGATAGCAGGAATAGGGAACAGCAACATAGACATTTAATGGGACAGTTCCAACAGAAGTAGGAACGGGGGGGGGGGGAGTTAAGTGTATAGATTTTTGAAGCAAATATGATCTTAAATTTCATTAAGTTTTATAAATAAAGCTCCAGGTAGGATGTCACAAATAAGCAGTCATCACACTTCAGGAAGGATATGAGGTTTTTGACAGGATGTGTAGATTTCAATAATGGTTCCAGCAATGAGGATTTTAGTTTCAAGATTAAGTTGGAGATAGAAAGGAGATTTGTTAGAAGTCCAAAAGGTTTAGATAAAGTAAGCAAATGAAAAGCTGTTCTCATTTACTTTTAAGTACAAAAAACAGGCTCACAAGTTTTTGTTCAGGACAAAAGATAAAGAGAGATGTGAAGAAGAACTTTTTATACAGAAGATGGAGATGATTAATCCTTTCTGGAGAAAACTGGAAAGATATTGGAGGAAAATAAGCTTCCAAGGCTAGAAGGACAGAACAAGGACATAACACTAACTAGACTGGCCTACAGAACACGAGCATAGGATTGGTTGGCCAGAATGACCTTGCCAACAGCTCAGTTTAAAAGAGCAGGCATACAACCAATGACAAACCTCCTCCAGGGAGTGAAGCTGGCTGAGATGGAGATTGTCACAGACCTAGCTCATTCTTTGACAGGAACAGTTTTAAAACAGTTTAAATAGAAATGTGTTGTGTCCACTTCTGGTCATCACACTTTAGGAAGAATATAAGGCTCCTGAGAGGATGTGAAGATTTCCATTGGTTCCAGCAATGTGGATATTAGTTTCACGATTAAGTTAGAAAATCTGGGTTTCTCTGGAAAACTTGGATTCTCTCTTAATGTTTGGTAAATTAGGCTGGTTACTGGGTCTGAAGCTCAATAAGATTCAAGAAAATGGCCTCATTACCTCTTTGTGCAACTGGATTCTTGATTTCCTCACTTGCAAACCCCAGTCAATTTGGATTGGCCAAAACATTTCCCCCACAATCTCCATCAGCACAGGTGCACCACAAGGCTGTGTGCTTAGCCCCCTGCTCTAAGCACTTTACTGTGTAGCTAAGCACAGCCCCAATGCCATATTTAAGTTTGCTGATGACACACTGTTATTGGTCAAATCCAAGGTGGTGACAAAGCAGCATAAGGGAGGGAGATTTAAAATTTGGCTGAGTAGTGCCACAACAACAATCTCCCACTCAATGTCAGCATCAATGTCTGCAAGACCAAGAAACAGCTTACTGACTTCAGGAGGAGAAACCAGACATCCTCATTGAGGGATCAAAGGAGGAGAGTGTCAGCAATTCTAAACTCCTCAGTGTTATCACCACAGAGGAACTGTCCTGGGCCCAGTACATAAATGCAATTATGAAGAAAGCAAGGCAGTGCCTCAGAAGTTTACGAAGATTCAGCATGACATCTAATACTTTGACAAACATTTATAGGTATGTGTTGGAGAGTACATTGACTGGTTGCACCACAGCCTAGTATGGAAGTGCCAATCCCTTTGAACAGAACATCCTACAAAAAGTAGTGGCTCAGTCCATCATGGGTAAAGCCCACCCTTCCACTGATCATATCTACGCAGAGTGTTGCTGCAGGAAAGCAGGATCCATCATCAAGGACCCAAACCACCAGGCCTTTCTGTCTTCTCACTATTGTCATCAGGAAGAAGTCCAGGAGCCTCAGGATTCACACTACCAAGTTCAGGAACAACTATCAGGCTCCTGAACCAGTGGGGATAATTTCATTCGATTTCACTTGCCTAACGTTGAACCATTTCCCCAACCTATGGATTCACTTTCAAGGACTCTTCATCTCATGTTCTCAATATTTATTTCTTATTTATTCATTCACTCATTCTCTTTTGTATTTGCAGCTTATTGTGTTTTGCACATTGGTTGTTTGTCCGCCCTGTTGGGTGTGGTCTTTCATTAATTCTATTATGATTCTTGGATTTACTGAGTATGCCCATAGGAAAATCAATCTCAGGGTTGTATATGATGACATATATGTACTTTTGGAAGAACGTGCTACAAGTGTCACAAACTTTGCATGACTGCAAGTACACTGGATGGCTAGCTTACATAGGACCTTCTATAGAACCACTACAGAATTGACTCCAGACTGTTCATTACAATATAAATCTCATCAGGAATATAAATCTATGTGAAATTCCTATTATGGGAGTACACAGATGTTCAGTCTAAGAGGTGTGTGATGTTTTTGAAGGCTGGAATGAAAAGGTATGCTGCATTCATAAAGAACTGAAAGTGGGCCTATGTTGGGGATTTTAGAAGAGGGACAAGGTAAAATGATGATGATTTGAAGGACTGGTCCTCCAAAGACTGAAATGATAAAAATTTACTTTCATTACAGGGTTAGTTTTTGTTGTTTCTGAATGGGCTGCTAGTGAAGCAGATAACTGCCCATGCCACACCAATCAGGTAGTCTCTGTCAAAATATTCTTATTACATTGGAAATAAATAAAACATCTTGAATGGGAAATCATTAAGAAAAGCTGGATTGCACCTGATTTGATGAATTGTCTTATTTGTATAATATGATCATATCGTCCAAAATGATTTCTAATTTCTTCTCATCTCAGTCCTAAATGAGTAACCTCTCATTTTGAGAATGTAACCTTTGGTTCTAGACAATTCAAATCAGAATATAATCTATGCATATGCCTAATAAACCCTGTAAGATTTTTCACTGCAACACACACCAAATGCTGGAGGAACTCAGCAGGCCAGGCAGGATTGTGGGGAAAAAAAAGTACAGTCAACGTTTCAAGTCGAGACCCTTTGAAAAAAAATTCAAATCCTCTTCCAATAATTGCCAACCCTTTTTCTACCTAAATGTTAAATTTCAATCTCACACCATTTTATGTGCATTTATTTACTTTTCTACCTGTGTATGACCTCACATTTTTGCATCCTATATTCTCTCTCCCATGACTTCACCCATTCACTTTGCCTGTCTATTTCCTCCTGTAGCTTCTATGCATCTTTCTCACAACACAAAGTCGCCCAGCATTAAACTAGAGGCAATCTTGTACATTACACTTGATCCTCTTATTCAAATCTTTAACCTTGGATATGAACTGTAATTTGTTCAGAAATGCTCGGTAAAATGCATTCACAAGTTAACTTTTCATTCTTCCTCATAGAATGCAGATACTTTCATAATAAGTGTGCATTCAAGGATTAGATGGCCAATCACAGGCCATGTTAAATTCAGGGAACTATACTGTATCCCTGTTAACTCTGAACAAGTACTGCTAAATTGACACTTTTAAGAGCAGTAATCTGGCAAACTTTGTTTTATTTTATTTCTAAGGAGTAATGATGTAAAGCTCACAACTCACAAGTGGAACCTGCCTAACAAAATTGACCTGATGCAAATAAAACTAAACCTTTCAATTAGTTTTGATTGAATATAGGGGGCCCAATGTTGCTCCTTGTAATCTATTCAACTTCTGATTATCATAAATATACATTTATCCAGATGTTGCTGTCCAAATGTTCCTCCTCTGTAAGCCAAATGTCAATGAGATCTCATTCCTTGTCTCGCTATTCAAACTTATTGAACTATGCTATGTCTGCTCCAGTCAAAAATCCATATCAGTTTTGTAAAACAAGCTCCTTGACATTGCCCCCATTCCTACATATTTGACTTGCCTTTATACATTTAACTTTTTTATCTTTTTTTTTCTCAACTCAGTTTTCGCCAATTCTCTATTTTGCTTTGTGCATGGACCCAATCCTGTATTCATCATTTTAATTTATACTTAGTTCAGATTCCTGGTTCAGTATTAAAAGTACTTCAATCTGTTTGGTTAAAGAGACACACAGATGCTTACTTTGTTACACAAGTCTCAGATGACTTATAATATATGATCCCTAGTATAGAGCAACATGCAGTGCAGAAGGTCATATAAACTAAAATGGCACACATGAGCCTGTTATTATTCAGCCTATTGTTTCTCTATGTTCTGACTGGGGAGGGGGACTGCTCCTTAAGCTTCTACCTATCTGGCTGTCTGAAATGCATCAACTTAAGCAAGATGGCACCAGTGAACCATGGCAATGTATCCTGGGCTGCTTGTAAAGCTTCTAAGTATACTTCTTCTGAATAACTATCATTGCAATCTGCAGCCTGTAATTTTGCTTTAAGTAATACACTTTAGAACTATCTTACTGATGTTATGATCTTCTGAAGGACTCGGCAGTCTTAACTCTCAAGCATGCAGTTATGGCACCTTTAAGCACATGAAGGTACAATATATCGCCATGGCTGAAAGGGAGGCAGCAGGGGAGGACTGAAAGCCAGGTTAAAACACTGTGGTATGAAACTTCCTCTACTCAGCATTTTATTAGCAAATGTATAGTTGCTGGAGAACAAGACTGAGAACCAAAGGGCAAGATTGCTGCATTGGAGGGAAATGAGGAATTGTTGTGTTTATTGTTTCATGGAGACATGGCTCACTTCACTCCAAACATGCCAGATACATTGGTAAGACCTGAGGGCTTCTCTATACACAGGATGAACCAGACTGCTGACTCAGAAAAGGCACAAGTTGGAGGTCTGTGATTCATGATAAACTCTTTGTGGTGCTCAGATGCAGCAGTCTTGTTGCGCTTTTGTTTCCCTGACCTGGAGCATCTAATGATTAAGTACCGACTGTTCTCTTTACCAAGAGAGTTCTTGTCTGTGATCCTGACTGCAGTTTACATACCACCAAAGGCTGACGTTAAACAGGTACTCAGTATACTGAGTTCTGCAATCAGCAAACAAGAAACAGCCCACCTGGAAGCATTTCAAATCATTGTCAGGGACTTCAGTCACACTTGTTTGAAGAAATCTGCCCAATTATTATCAACATATCACCTGCAGCATCAGGCGTCTCAACACACTTGACCACTGCTATTCTGTGATTAGAAATGCCTACAGTTCCAGGCCTACACCTCATTTCAGGAAATCTGACCATTTGGCTGTCCTTCTCCTTGCTGCAAACTGCAGAGGCTGAAGAGAAAGGCTCCAGGGATAAGGGCAACAAAGAGGTGGTTGCGGGTGGTAGAGGAGCAGCTTTGGAATTTTGCTTGAGTCGATAGACTGGACTGTGTTCAAGGACTCATCGAACAACCCGAACAAATTCATCGTGGTTGTCATGGACCTTATAAAAACAGTCATAGATGTGTGTGTCCCCACAAAATCATTCAGAGTCTTCCCCAACCAGAAACCATGGATGAACTATGAGGTCCACAATCTGCTGAGGGCCAGATCAGTGCCCTTCAGGTCTGCTGACCAAGTAAAATACAAGAGGTCCAGGTACAATCTCTGGAAAGTCATCCCATGTGCGACGTGGCAATTCTGGTCCAAACTTGACTCACTGAAGGATGCTCTTTAGCTGTGGCAAGGCTTGAATGTAAACACCTCTTACTAGTGACAAAGGTGACAACAAAACTTTGCTCCCAGATGAGTTCAATGCCTTTTATGCTCACTTTTACCACCAAAACAAGGAGGCACTCACAAACTCCGAAAGCCTCCAATGACCCTGTGATTTTAGTCTCTGAGGCCAATGTAAGTCCATCTTTCAGAAGGGAGAATCTACGTAAGGAATTCAGCCCAGATGGGGTACCTGGTTAAGTGGCTGGTGTTTTCACTGATACCTTTAACCTTATGAGTCAACAGTTTTCATTTATGCCAGTGCCTAAGAAAAACATGACAACTTGCTTCAATGACCATCATCCAATAGCACTTACAACTACTGTGAAAGGTTGCTGATGAAACTTATGAACTCCTGCCTGAGAAGCGACTTGGATCCACTCCAATTTGCCTACTGCCACAACAGGTCAACTGCAGAAGCCATTTCATTGGCTCTTCACTCAACCTTGAGATATCTGGACGATGAAGATACATACATCAAGATGCACTTAATTGACTACAGCACTGCATTCAATACTATCATCCCCTCAGTATTAACCAATAAGTTTCAAGACCCTGATCTCAATGCCTCCTTGTGCAAATAGATTCTCAATTTCCTCACTTGCAAACCACAGTCAGTTCAGATTTGCAACAACATCTCTGCCACAATCTCCATCTCAAGGCTCTATATAGCCTACCGTTCTACTTGCTCTACGTGTTTAAATGTGTGTTCGAAGCCCAGCTCCAATGCCATATTTAAGTTTGCTAATGATACCACTGTGGTTGTCCAAATCAAAAGTGGTGATGAATCAGCAGATAGGAGGGATTGAAAACCTGACTGAATGGTGTCATAACAACAACCTCTTACTTAATGTCAGCAAAACCAAGGAGCTGATTATTGATTTCAGCAGGAAGAAACCTGAGGTCCACGAACAAGTCCTCATTGGGGGATCAGAAACGGAAAGGGTCAGCAACTTTAAATTCCATGGTGTTATCATTTCAGTGGATCTGTTCTGAGTCCAGTATGTGGGCACCATTACAAAGAAAGCATGGCAGCACTCCTACTTTATAAGAAGTTTGCAAATATTTGATATATCATCTAAAACTCTGACAAACTTCTATAGCTGTGTGGTGGAGAGTATATTGACTGGTTGCTTTATGGCCTGGTGTGGAAACACCCATGCCCTTGAATAGAAAAGCCTACAAAAAGTAGAGGATATGACCCGATCTATCATGGGAAAAGCCCTCCCCACTTTTGACCACATCTACATGGAGTGCTGTCACGGGAAAGCAGCATCCATCATCAAGGACCCCCATCATCCAAGGCATTCTCTCCTCACTGCTGCCATCAGGAAGGAGATACAGGAGCCTCAGGACCCACACTACTAAGTTCAGAAAAAGTTATTACTCCTTAACCATAGGACTCTTGAACCAGAGGGGATAACTTCACTTGCTCAATCACTAAACTGTTCCTATAACTTATGGACTCACTTTCAAGGACTCTACATCTCATGTTCTCGTTCTCTCTCTCTGTCTCTCTCTCTCTCTCTCTCTATATATATATATATATATATATATATCCTTTTTTCTTTATGTATTTGCACAGTTTGTTGTCTTTTGCACATTGGTTGTTCATCCTGTTGGTTGCGGTCTTTCATTGATATTGTGTTTCTTGTATTTTCTGTGAATGCCCACATGAAAATGAATCAGAGTTGTATATGGTGACATATACTGTAAGTACTTTGATAATAAATTTACTTTGAACTTGGAACTTTAAGATCAGCTGATATCCACAATTACAAATGCACATTACAACTGATGACAAGTATCTAGTTGGTTCACTAATTCATACAGTGATGATTTTTGAAATTTACAGTATTGCTTAATATTGTTGCATTGTTGGCAATAGACCCCATCACTGTGCTAAAGGTCAATGAAATTTGAAAATATGGATTGGAAAAGAATCCATAAGGTGAGATTGATACAAATAGCTGCAAGATTAATTGGGAATCGCTAAAATAATGGACAAGAGCTAGGACAAGTTAAGACAAAGTCTGAAGACTTGGCATGGGTGTAAATACAGCTACAGGTGTTCATGGGCCCAGCAGTTACAAGTGGCCAAGGAAATTTGTGCAGGAAAATGATACATTGCAGGATCAATGAGATGGCCTATGTGCAGACAAATAAACAAATAAAAAGCCGGAGGTTGAAACCCATTTACAAACTTCAATCCCAAACAAAGCATCTCCTGGAACAGAAATAAAATAATGGTAAAGAGAATGAAAGGAAAAAGAACAATAAGCAACAGGGCGAACCAGCCTTTGGATGTGGAAGAAAAAAGGCAAGGAATAAAGGAGACAGCTGTGTGAACAACGCATGGAGAGCAGCTGAAGAAAGGGTGAAGAGGAAGGTGACAAAAAGAGGAAATCTGTATAAAACTAAGACTGATATTAAATTAAAAACCATGCAACTGAAATAGGGATCTTATTTTGGAAAGAAAATGGTGGACAATAAAATTGATTTTATCAGAAAGTGGAATTGGCTGTGCAGCATGGCGCCACCTGCTGGTTACAGCCTTGAACTCCATTAATTGGAACTTGATATCAAGAATTCCAATCCAAATGTCAACATATAGAGTTGAATGCATGTCACATGCTAATTTAGAAGAAAGATGACAGAGAATCTGACCACATTTAACAACACAATATGCTGAATAATATTACAAAGGTCAGTATTGGGAACAGCTAGTACTGAACTGCAGGATGAAATTAAAGTTGGGGTTCAGTGTCTGGATCATGCAATATTTCGAAAGCGTGACGTACACAAGGTAGTGTGCTCAGGAATCAAATGGTAGCAGAGAGAGGCCTCAAATTCAGAGTATTAACGAAGGGGCTCCAGATGCAAAAAGATTGGAAACAACATCCAGAAATGTATGGGTGCTGAAAGTAAAAGAGTATGGGACTAGAATGGTGAAATCTGGGATTGCAAATTAATGTTTGGAAGGAATGGTTTTATAGTTGAACAGTTACTAGATTCTAGCTGCTTTATCAGGGAGTAAATTATAAAAGCCCATTTGGCAAGGAGACCAAAGAAACAGGGGCACAAAAATAATTAATTTCCTCCTCCTTGCACTGGGCGATTTTACCACATTCCCCACTGCTCAGCTGTAGCAGTTTTCATATTCCAGAATAAAGCTACTTAAGCGTTTTATTTAGCTTTTTAAGCTTAATGTCCAGAAAATTATGGGCTGGAGCTGTTACAATTTCTCAATGTGCAAACTTGGGCTTTGCTGGGAATGTGGAAACAGAATACTTGTTCTTCTGTGTACTCCAATCAAAAGTTTCACCACACAGTGTCCACAACACCTTAATGAAGCAAACACCATTACATTAATGCAGTTTCCAAGAAAATTACAATTTCATTAACCTCAATAACAATTGAAGAGATTATTTAAATGCATTTTTAACAGCAACCCATTCTCAACAAACAACTTCTAATTTATGTTGTAATCATCAGTAAATAAAGTAAAATGTGCCACCATTCACGTTTTCCAAATGAGCACTGAAAGCAAAAAATGGATTTCTTACTAAATATTACTCTGGCTCAAAATAAAGTCTGGACAGCAAATTGTTATTTTTTAAATTAAAAAACATAAATTAAGCTACACATCTTCAAAGACTAAAGAGGCATACCATTCAATTCAATGTAAAATTTACAACTGAGAAACAAACTTATGATCCTAATATAAAGATAAAATAGTAATAAATAATGCATAAAAGCTCACAGATAATGTGCTAGACATAATGTGTATATTTAAGGAAAAGAAAGAACTGTAGCGCAGGAACATTTAGGCAAGCAAGTATGTTACTGGCAATCAGCACAGAGATTAAATTATGATGGAGACCTAAAGCAACAAAACTACTCACAACTCAACAGATGTTTGATGATGATAATGAATCTCTTTTGGAAAATTGAGTATTACTCAATTTGAGGATGAGTAGAATAAAATGAGAGCATAGTTTGGGTTACCAACAGTTCTGCAATGCAAGTAAAATTCCAATAAATGTAAACTCAGCTTTGCTTTTGATGCCTGTCTCCTGTATTGCCAAGACAGGCTGGGGGATGAGGACAGGATTACCCAAACCAGATGCTATGAGAGTCCAGTAGCATAAACACACAATATATGTCATACCTGAGGTCCCAGTATTACTTGTTTAGAACAAAGTTACAGTTGCAGATCATCATTAGATGACCGGGGTTTGTTATTATTTGTTACAGCCTCATCAATCTGAGATTTTCCTTAAATAGAAACCTGTACCCTGCTTCTCCTCGTTCTGGTGATCATAATAGTTGACAAATAGGGTTCTTAGCCACTAATAACTCACATTACTGGGGTGAAGTCTTACAATGTCAGACCCAGAGAAGGTTGGAGAGAGAACAAAGGGTGGGAAATTTGGCGATAGTTGAAGATTGGGAGATATTGTGGACTGGGAGGCCTACAATCTTGCTTGTACCTCAAGACAAGGATGCATCTCCCGCTATTCAGCAGATCAAGTTAGTACCTCAGTTTTGGTACATCTGTTGCTACTCTCAGTGTTTTTACCACAATCATCACTGAAATAGTGTTGGTCCCCTCCCTGCTTGTTTGAAATGATAAAATGGAAGAATTGCTGTGCCTTGCTGCTACTTGTGTTCTACTGTCTCCTAGATGCCTGTTTTGAACTGCTGGATCTGTTCTAAATAGCCACACAAAACAATGCAGTGTGTCATTGTACTTTGTTTCCACAAGGATAATATGGTAGTCATTCTCAGAGAAACTGTTCTAGTTTGGCAGGCTGCAGGTGTGTCTTCATTATTATTAGTCTTTAGGTCAAAAACACATCTTATGTCTGGTTTTCTCATTATTAATAACTTTTTTGATACATTTGGGTGTCATGGTAGACCATTACAGGAGTGAACCCCATTGGTGAGAATCTCAAGTCACAAGTGTTAAATGGTAGGTTCAGCAGATATATTTCATGGTTCATGTGCTTTCAACTCCTATTTCTAGCTCATTAGTCCAGGCATCTGGATTCCAACTCCATGAAAAGAGCCAGTCTTTTATTTCCAGCTACATAATTACCACAATTTTAAGCTATAAATATTGGCTAGATGCTTCTTGTGAATAGGAAGCAAGACACTGGAGAGCAGTAATAATGTATTGTTGAGGTGAAATTAACTTTTCTTATATCCAGCTTTTGGGAATGCAAATTTACAGCTATATGGCCCCATGTAGATATGGGACTAATGCTGAGATTTAGATGAACTATGGGAAGAACATCACCTGAGCCAGACTACTCCTCATGCCCTATTTCCATGGTTGCATTTCTTTGTGCTGATCCACAGGTCAAACTGAAGTCAAGGCCTCAGGCATTCCATGAAATGCCATACCTCAGGTGGCAGTCCCAGGAGCTCTACACATAACACCCAACAACAACTCGCTGCTATCAATAGCTTTCTATAGCTGTTTTGTACATCTCTGATAATCACAAGCATTTGCTCAAGTACAGGAGCAAGGATGTTTTACTATATCATTACAGGCCATACACCTCCGTGCACTTTTGGTCTTTTTATTGAAGGAGGGAGGGAATGAGGGATTGACTTCCTAGGTTCACTGGCTTGAATCTTAGAACAGCACTATCAGATGCAGAAAATTTTAAGTTGACTTAGTCTGCAGACACTAGGTAGTAGAATAATGAGGGGAGACCTTGTTGAAACAAGATTTCTGACAGCACCCACAAGGCAAATATTTACCCTGACAGTAGGTTCTAGAATCAATTAAGTTGTAGATACAGTTCTAAACAAAAAGACATGGAACTGCATGAGGAGAAATGAGAAACAGGGATATGGATTCGGACAGAACAACATATGCCTGCTCCAATTTTTCTTTGCTTCTGCATGACATCTACTTCAAAAATAATAAATTTACATAAGACATTATTAAGTTATGGAAATTAATGTCTTAAGGTTGTGTAAAATAAAGAAACAAAACATTTAAATTCAGGTCTGTATTCAGGCCTACCCCCAATGGGCTGTACTGCAAAGTTCAAAGTACATTTATTATCAAAGTATACATTATACAACCTTGAGATTCGTCTCCTAACAGGCAGCCATGACACAAAGACACGTAAAAGAACCCATATATTAAAAAGACCATCAAACACCCAATCTGCAGAGAATAAAAACACATCATGCCGATCAAAAAAGAACCCATTAAGGAACTGCATATGGTTCCTTAAGGTTATCATAGTTGGGGGGAGTAGTGGAGATCAGCTCCTATTACTTATTAAACACTCCCAATGGTGTGCATCTCAAATAGCCTCTGACAACCAAGTCCAGCTCCTGGACTTCACATGTGGCTCAGCTACTAAGTCCAGCAGAACTGTTTCTACTGACAGGAGAAGGTGCAAAGGTGGGTTACTGGTGCCTTAAAGCCAGTCTCATTTAGGAGAAGGAAAACTCTGATCTCAAACCTCCACTGCCTTGTGGCTATACCCACCCATGGGAAAGGCTCCAGGAGTAAAGCCCCAGGAAAAATTCGGAGCTGGCGTCCCTAAGGCAGACCTACATTGAATACAACAGTGACTGGCAATTCCTACAACGCCGCTGATACCGAACTATATCGGTCTGTGTGGAGAGTGGGAGCCTGCGGCATGGGCAACAGCTTGTACTCCACATTGTACTGCTCTGGGTTGCTTAGACAGCTAGGGCACAACATCCATGGTCGACCCTGATCAACAGAGAGCTTGCAACTTCATATGCCAACCATATGTTATCTGTAACTTGCAGGTCAACTATCAAGCTCCAGACTAGTCATGTCAAATGTCTCAAGTGGATTTATCAGTATGCAGGTTTTAAAATCTCAAGAGCAGGATGAAAACATCAGACATCAACTGGATGAGTGACAGAGGCCTTTGTCATCTTTCCCCTTCACAATGCTGGCTAAATGTGGTACTTTGTCAGCCTGATAATCCATAAATAAACTCACTCTCTGTAGAGTTCATGCCAAGGTTAAAGTTCGCCATATGAGAATTCACAGTGTCTCAAGAAATCATTTGGACTGCCTAGTGCAGAACTATTTTTGTGCTTGATGGCCAGTGACTTCACTTCAATCTCATTTAAAGGACTCCAATTCTTAATATAGGAAAATACACCAGTTAATTAAAACAAATGCAAAATACTTTGTTATGCAATTACTGTAATGCAGCTGCCCACTGTTAATCTCCAGTATAGAATCTTCATGTGCAACATGTCTTAAAGTACACCTTCATTGTAACTTATTCATAAAAACAACATTCAATCCCGATGATGGTTCTCAATTTGAAATGTTGACTGGCCAGTTCCCTCCATAGAATCTGCCTGATTCATCTCCAGCATTGTGTTGTTTTTAATCTACATCTTTATTTTTACTAACATGCTTCAATGTTTTAACCGACAAGATTCATTGCAATTTATTCTTTTAAGGACAACGTTGTCTTTAGCTGGCATGCTTTTCAATGCTGCAATCTTGCACACAATGAACAATGCATTAATCCAAAAATAATTTTTGTGTTTTGACATAAATTATTATTGGGGGGTTTGGGAAACTGGATAAAATATGCCCCAGAGAACATGTTGCACTAATCAAAATGAATATCAAATTTAATTTATATTTACTGTGGGAAGACAACCTCCCACTTCGGCAGCAAAAGTATTTTACGGACAGCTGGAACGGATATCATGGCCTGCATGTACGTATTGCTGATAGGAAGAGCAGAGATTCTGCATTACCAGCTACATGGTCTAACATTTCTGAGCAGGTGTGTACTCAGAGTTTAACACATTGATGAACAGTACTGAAGTGAAGATACTTATAGAATATATGTACACATTGGTGTTTAGAGCCATGTGGAGTTTGACTACACAAAAGTGGAATCTCAGTACAAAGAAAATATTTTTAAAAAACAGTCCAAGGTTGTTAGCAGGGTTGAAAATCTGACTGAATTCTGGATGTGTCACCACTTGGATGGATTTGACAATGATCAAACAGAACAGTTTTTTCATCCAGAGAATAGTTGCAAACTGGGATGCACTGCCCTAGAATGTTGGAGGAAGGCGCTTTTGCAACATTTACAATCAGTAGTATCTGGATGAGCTAATGTATAATAGGCTACAAGCCACATTGTAGTATGTGAAATGTTATCAAAAGTTATGTTGGGTTAAAGGGCCAATAACTGTGCTTGATCACTATTACACTGGGAATAATCATTTAGCTCCTCAAGTCTGATACATCTGCAATGACCTCATATTAAATCTATAAACTAACTCTTTGTAGTCCTCTTTTAAAATTTGAAAACTTCAATCAAGTAATCTTTAATGAATAATACTGCAGAATATGCAAATTAAGTTGCCTAATTACACCTCATAAATTAGTTCCTGGATTCCAGTTCTGTGGAACACTCATCACTTGGCCAATATACTATTTCTACAGGCTGGTGACCAGAATGCTCCCTGATCTGGTTTAAAGGGGGTTTCTGTAGCTGTGACACAGTATCTATCATTTTTAAAAATTCTTTCAGATATAAAAATCAATAGTTCATTGGCCTGTTTTAAGTATTTTTTGCCAAGGCAATTCTCTGCACAAAGAACAAGGAAGTTGCTACACTTCCACTGGTTGTAGCTTTTACCATTTAAAAATATTCTTTACTATCTTTTAATGGGTCAAAGTGGATAAGCTCACATGTAGTTACAGTAAAGTAATTTTGCTTAATCTATTAATGACTTTGTAGTGTTATGACTTTGTTATGATATTTAGTTATAGAATTAATTCCAGTTTTTTCACCATCAGGTCCCATGACAGAGTTTTGATCACGTTGACTGCAGAATTTTAATACCATGTATTAGATCTCCACATACTGGAAATCACCACATTAATCAGCATGTGATGAGAAAGTCTAAAAACCAAAAATAAATCTAGCAATCACATGCACAAAAGTAACTTTCCTTTAAAAATTGTGCTGACTTCCACATACTCTTTTTTGTTTAGAGAGAAGGGATGAATCGTTCCTCCAGTCAGCTTGCCTCTTTGCCCTTGCCTTCAGCTTTTGTCCTCTTATCCTCCGTCCAACTCTTTATAACTCTCCTTTCTCTGGAGGATGAGTCAGGATGTGCAGGATGCAGCCAGAGAGGCTTAGAAATGAGATGCAAACAAGGCAAACCTATTTACTCCTCATTCCTAAGGATCTTATGCCAGCATTACGTAGGCAAGACCAATTGTTCTACACGATGTTTCAATGAATGTTAAATGGGAAGTGACATTGTCATGTGGCTAATAGCAGAGAAACTGTTGAATGCAGGGGTGATTTGTGTCAAGTGTCTGGGTGAATTTTTGACTGCAAATAAATGGTTGCAATCACATTCAGTCTCTGGGGAAAAATAATTTTCATTAAACACTTGATACCTAAAATATCAATCAAAGTAAAATTTTGTAGTAGCTACCAGACTAATTAATTCATGAAGACAATAATTTACTGCACAAGGTAGAACATGGAAACAGAGTGGTCTCAATGACACAATATTTCTGAATCAGTTCTTGTAATGATTAACAGATGAATCCATTCACTGAGATTCTACTTTTCTGCAGGTGCTTAAAATAAATGATAGTCCAATGTTTTTCAGAAGGTAACTTCTGTTTTTCAGAAGAGCCCATGAGGTTAAGGAGTAAGAAAAAGTCAAGTTCTTCACTGTATGCCTTTTTGCTTAAGTCTGTCCAAAGATATTGGCTGCACAGCATGTATGTGTTGATGCCTGTGCAAAGTTTTCAGCAATTCAAAACAACATTTATGAAATCTGCCATAGCTATTTTACAAGGCATCAAACAAACATCTGCTACGGCTATGAATTAACAAATAAATATGCTCTCTGACATACTATCTGCTTCCTATTTTGGTTCTACTGGAACAACCTGTGCACATTTAAAAAACACAGTAAGTTTCTTCATTGTGTATTAAATTGATATTGTATAAATTTTGCTCAATAAAGATAACGTACTTTGGAACTTTTTAAACTTTATAGAATGAACTTTGAATTTAAATGTGACTTAAAGAGTCACAATCAGGTCCACAATAATAAACATCATTCTTTTAAGGCGGCAGTTGTTATGATCGAATGTACTGTTTTAATCTTTGTACTTAAACTATTCCTTAAATTTGAATGACAAACCAAATTTTAATTAATCCCAATTCAATTGCTGGGCCAAATAACAAATGAAGTAACTGTATATGGAAGGTAGGGTTTTAAGAATGTCCAAATTTCCATAGAGATGATCTGTTTCTTACAGCTTTCATTAAACAAAAATTTTGTCTTGCTCTTCTTTTTCTATTTGCTTCATGATTCAAGGCAATGTTTATAGTGAAATGAAAATCAAGTAGGCTTTAAAAGAAGCAGGTCATTCATTTTACCAAATTAATATCTTGGGTAAAGCCAAAATATTGTAATATTTTAAACAAAATAAAACAAAATGGCAACTTGGTTAAAATCACATCATGCTGCCAACTACCAGTTCTGAAAGTAAGAATAAAGAAAATTAACTTAAGTGAAAAAAAATCACTGTTTTTCTTCTTTACCATTCACAGCAATGAGTCACTAAAATTTCCTGGTAATAAATGCAAGTTTGAATTAAGACAATTTTTCATCTGCATTTGTTGACTGCTACAAATGCAGAATAAATATCCCATTGAATGTAGCAACTATCATTAAAAAATGAAAGCAACTACATGCAATGCCTGTAACTTTATGCTTACTAGTGGTGAATTTCCTCATAGCAGTTTTCATTCTATTACAGTACCTATGCAGAAACAACCAAAATTACCAGCAACACACACAAAATGCCGGTGGAATGCAGCATCTATAGAAAGAAGTACAGTCAATGTTTCGGGCCGAGATCCTTCGTCAGGACTAACTGAAAGAAAAGAGAGTAAGAGATTTGAAAGTGAGAGAGGGAGGGGGAGATCTGAAATGATAGAAGAAGACAGGAGGGGAAGGGATGAAGCTAAGAGCTGGAAAGGTGATTGGCAAAAGGGATACAGAGCTGGAGAAGAGAAAGGATCATGGGACGGGAGGCCTAGGGAGAAAGAAAGGGGGAGAGGAGCACCAGAGGGAGATGGCGAACAGGCTAGGAGTGATTGTGAGAGGGGCAGAGAGAGAGAGAAAAAAGGAGAGGAAAAAAAGGGTGGGGGGAAGAATGAATGAATGAATAAATAAATAAATAAATAAGGGATGGGGTAAGAAGGGAGGAGGGGCATTAACGGAAGTTAGAGAAATCAATGTTCATGCCATCAGTTTGGAGGCTACCCAGACGGAATATAAGGTGTTGTTCCTCCAACCTTAGTGTTGCTTCATCTTGACAGTAGAGGAGGCCATGGATAGACATATCAGAATGGGAATGGGATGTGGAATTAAAAGGTGTGGCTACTGGGAGATCCCGCCTTCTCTGGTGGCTAGAGCGTAGGTGTTCAGCGAAATGGTCTCCCAGTCTGTGTTGGGTCTCACCAATATATAGAAGGCCACACTGGGAGCACTGGAGGCAGTATATCACACCATCCGACTCACAGGTGAAGTGTCGCCTCACCTGGAAGGACTGTCTGGGGCCCTGAATGGTGGTGAGGGAGGAAGTGTAAGGGCAGGTGTGGCACTTGTTCCGCTTATAAGGATAAGTGCCAGGGGGGAGATCGGTGGGAAGGGATGGGGGGACACACGAATGGACAATGCCACACTCAGGTTTCTCTAACTTCCGTTAATGCCACTCCTACCCTTCTTATTTTTTTTTATTCTTCTCCCCCCCCACCTTTTTTCTCTCCTTTATTTCTCTCTCTGCTCCTCTCATAATCACTCCTTGCCAGTTCTCCATCTCCCTCTGGTGCTCCCCTCAGGCCTCCCATCCCATGATCCTTTCCCTTCTCCAGCTGTGTATCCCTTTTGCCAATCACCTTTCCAGCTCTTAGCTTTATCCCTCCCCCTCCTGTCTTCTCCTATCATTTTGGATCTCCACCTCCCACTTTCAAATCTCTTGCTATCTTTTCTTTCAGTTAGTCCCGATGAAGGGGCTCGGCCTGAAACATCGACTGTAATTCTCCCTGTAGATGCTGCCTGGCCTGCTGCATTCTACCAGCATTTTGTGTGTGTTGCTTGAATTTCCAGCATCTGCAGATTTCCTCGTGTTTGCAAAATTACCAGCAGTCTAGTTTGTGTAACGTAGTTTCATTTTACAACAACCTTGTAGTTAGAATCAGAGTTCTATTTTGTCCATTCCAGGAGTCTGTGTAAAAATAAATTTCCCTGCACATCTCTTTTAAACTTTTCCCCTCTTATCTTAAATGCATGTCATCTAGTATTTGGCATTTCAAAGTTTGAAGTTCAAAGTAAATTTATTATCAAAGTACATATACATCACCATTTACAACCCTAAAATTAGTTTTCTTGTGGGCATACTCAGTAAAGCCAATAGCCATAATAGAATCAGTGAAAGACCACACCCAGCAGGGACACCACCAGTGTGCAAAAGAAACAAACTGTGCAAATGAAAAAGAGAAATATGAAGTAATAATAATAAATCATTAAACAATAAATATCGAGAACACTAGATTGAAGAGCCCTTGAAAGTGAGTCCATAGGTTGTGGGAACAGTTTAGAGATGGGGCAAGTGCAGTTATCCCTTCTGGTTCAAGAGCCTGATGGTTGAGGGGTTATAATTGTTCCTGTACCTGGTCTCTCCTTTGCCTCTGACACTCCAGAGAAAACAACATGTGCTTGTCCAAACTCTCTTTATAGCTTATACCCTATTATTCAGGCAACATCCTGCTAAGCCACTTTTTTCCAAAATCTCAACTTCTTTCCTGTAATAGGGTAACCTGAATTGCACATATCCAACCTAACCAAAATTTTATATAGCTGGAACATGACTTTATGACTCTTGCAGTCAATGCCCCAACCAAAGATTAACTTTATTCACCATATATATTTACATTTACAGTGGATATCAGTTAATTGGGACACATTTTGGCCCAATTAAGCATTTGTCCCATTAGCTGAGGCTTCATGGAAATAGTTAAAAAGGTCTAAGAAAGACAAACTGAGGGACAAATTCTGTATTTAACATTGCCAATGCTTCTATAATACTATAAAACTGTGTATTAGTCCCTAATACTTATTGGTAGAAGTATTTATCTGGTCCTTTTGACTGAAAATAAATGAACAAAATCAGCACACTCTGTGCAAATATTGGACTGCCTTCATACAATGCTGTAGATGACTGCATCCTCCAAATCTTCAGTTTAATTGTAACATTCTAGATGACCGTTGACACTTTCAAATTCTTCATTGTTGTTCACTTGTTGAAGTAGCGAAATTGTTTCATTTTCACTCTTGGCTGTTTCTAGCATCTCTGAGCCTGAATGATTGAAACCACACTGAGCAAAACAGTTCTGAACTGTCTTACTGCTTGTTTCTCACCAACTATAAGTGACAAAAATCAATGCTTTTTGAAAACAAACACATGCGATTGATGTTATTTTAAAACCGTTTGCCGTCTCATGGGTATGCAAGGTAACTGATGCTAGTTAGAAAAAGTTCGGTAACAGTTTTCTATCCCAATTAAGCACCATGGTGTGATTCTCGGCTATTTTCTTGATTAGTTTTTGTTCTTTAAGAGTTGTCCCAAATAAGTGGTGGTCCCGATTAACAGATGGGACAATTAACTGGAACCACTGTATTAGGAAGCTGCAGTGAGTTGTTGGTGCTGCATGCAACAAAAAAGAGACACTATTCAACAATTATACAATTAGATAAAAATAAAGTTAGAAGTACAGATAAGGAATAAAATGTGCATAAATAATACATAACTAAAGCAAGCATGCCAGATGTCCTCTTTATCACCCTATCTACTTGCAGAGCCACTTCCAATGAGCACATGGACTTGAACCCCAAGATCCCTCTGTACATCAGTGCTTTTAAGGGTTCTGCTATTAATTCCACACTCTTCCCTTATACTTGACCTGCTAAAGTGCAACACCTCTCACTTGTCTGGAGAGTGCTGCAAATTACATGCAAGAAAATCCTAAATGCCTTCTGATATATTCA
This sequence comes from Hemitrygon akajei, assembly GCF_048418815.1. Lineage (NCBI taxonomy): Eukaryota > Metazoa > Chordata > Chondrichthyes > Myliobatiformes > Dasyatidae > Hemitrygon > Hemitrygon akajei. The sequence continues at coordinate 146,149,664 of NC_133133.1, read as the reverse complement.
TGGAATCTTCCCTAAGGATTAGGTTTTACAGCCTTATAGGATGCATAATTTAAAATTAATCACTTTGCTCCCAGCTGCAACCTGGTTCTATTTACATATCCTTCTATCACCATATTGTGAAAGCAATACTGGCTGGTCACTGCATGGGCTGATGTTGCAGCCACCAGTATAGGAACACAGAAATGAGGAACTCTAGGCTGCCTTACTGTATGGATTTGTTACTTTAAAATGAAATATGATATTAGACAATCTATATAAAATTTAAAAAACTATTTCTGTAACTTCTGTAAAACTGTCAGAAAGTTGATTATTGTAGATTCCTATGACCATATTAATTAGAAACAACTTGGACTGTTGGCACATCATTCAAATAGTGTACTTTCCTGGTCTCCCACCAGGCAGGACTACAATACATATTTTGTGGTTGTTTCAATTAAATAATCTGACCATTCGAATTGCAGTAAAGACTATCATTCTACCTTTTATCAGCTATAACACAGCACTGCCTTGAGCACCTTCCTGTGCAATAGTTGTTAGTCAACTGTGTGCAATCTCCACTGCACACAGCCGACTTCAATCAATTCCTGGACCAAGCCCCTTCGCCTTCAAACATGATGTTAAAACAGTGAAAGAGATTTCAAGGAAGTCCTCAACCCATCACTTCTACTCAATATATCTCATATTTCCACTAACTTGGCATATTTAATTCATTATTGCTGAGCAGATATTACTGATCTGACTAGGATAAGTTGATGGGCAGTGTAACCATTAATTCTACAGCAGAATAATAAAAAGTGAGTGGTAATAAAAATTAGCATTTTATGAGTGGTGTCTGTATTTATCTAAAGAACAGAGAGCCCAAAGGAACAGTAGATGCAATAGGTCAGTTCACATAAACCTACTCAAATTCTTTCAGGAGTTAATTATTAGCTGATGAAGGCCATGCAATGTACACAATTTATGAAAGTTTTGAATTTTGAAAGGCATTTAAAAGTTGGAGATTGTAAATTGCTACCGTCTGTCAAAATATTGGATAATCAAGCTACATTTAAGTAAAACCATAGCTGCTCTTCAGATCAATGCAGTGCAACTGTTGAAGAATAACATGAATTTTGTATCATTTTATTCCTGCAATGTCATTCTGCTTTTAAGCTTGAAAAGAATTTCGTGGAAGTTTACCTTGAGAGTTGTTCATATTCCATGTGTAATTAAATAATTCATGCCTCAATTGTCCAACTTTACACAAGTTACAGAGACTTACTTATGGCTCATAAGGTTATTTGATCCCTCAGGTTCTTGTGGGCTCTCAGTGCATAAATCCCATTAGTTTCATACTTCTCCTCTTATTTCATCAGCCCTGAATCTTATTTTCTCTCTCACATGCTCATTAACTTCCCTTTATTATTTTGCAATCACCTGCAATAGCTGATAATTTTCAGTAGCCAATTAGCCAATTATATTCCAAGCAGATAGAACAACATAGAATGAGGCCATTCACATGTCAAGTCCATGCTGGCACATTACATCCCATTACATTAATTTTCCATGAAATTTATTCTCCCCGCCATCAGCTGCCCACAGATTCTACTACCTGCTTACAGTAGGAACTTACAGTAACCAACAAACCTACCAATCCACATGTCTTTGAAACGTAAAGAAATACACACGGCGAACACGTAAACTCCACATTCAAAACACTTGAGGTTAGGATTTAAACTGAATCCCTGGAGCCTTGAGGTAGTTGATTGGAAGAGTTAGACTCCAAATGCCTAAAACACCTTCCATCTTTAACTTGACTTCAATAATTAAAGATTCAACAAAATGTTTTCACTTAGTGATGGTCTAGATTAGCAATTACGTAATGAAGTCCAATACTAAAATGAATAACATGATTTTTTCATGATTTTAACATAATTCATTTTCAGAATTTCAGTGTGGAAAACGGAATTGTGTCTTACACGTAGATCTATTTCTTTTTTCAGTTCCCTGCAGGTTTTCACCGTGTTCTTTTGTAGAATTGAGTTTTTCTTAATTGGGTGTAGGCTGTGCTAAGAGCTCATCACACACTTTATATTCCTCTCAACATTTTTGTTTCTAATCAAATCTATTTTCATTATTTCATTTACTGTATGTGGAATTTACAGACATGCCGCAAACTGTTGAACTAAGGTAGCTACATCCAACTTGCAGATGTGAATCTCACTGCCCATTAGAAATCTTACACTTAATTTATACTTTTCCTTTTGGCATTCTTTACATTAAGTAACATGCATTATATTTTTTTTGAATGAGTTAGCTTTAAAAATACAATTGATGTCCAGCAGCTATGTTCATACATAACATTTTTTGGAGATTCTATACATCAGTAAAGAAGAATACTATATTGATATTTTTGCTTTTATTTAAAGTAGTAAATTGCTCAATAAAACAGAAATGTTATTAAACATTGTTAAAATTATCAAATGTTCACCCTTTCAAAATGCAGATGCAAACTATTAAAGATATCCTACTGTATGTTTTAACACACTAAGTACTGGGGCATAAATATACAAGTCATATAGAGATTTCACATTTGGAATGCAACTACACCTAGATTATTTGCTGGGAATTATTGCTTCTATACTTTCCATCTGTAATTAAAATTAAAAGGAGAAAATATGTACCACACAAATGAAAATCCCAAGTTCAAGTCTATAAGTGTACAGAAAGACTAACAGCAGTTCCAGACTGTAGATCCATATTGTTTAGAAAAAGAGGTTTAAAGTGAACAGCCCATAAATCAAATTATGGTCACAACATAGAAAAAGGACATTCAGCCTAACAATTTTCCAGTTCCATGTAAAAGTAATCCAGCCAGTCCTATTCTCTAGTCCCCTTCCCATAACTCTGCACATTTTTCAGATGCTTAGCCAGCTCTAATTTGAAAGCAGCAATCGAATCTGCATCCACTGCTACCAAAGCAACTTGACCTACCAGGGACAAGTTGAAGTGGTCGCGTCTCTGGCACCGAGACTGGTCTATCAGCTCTGAAAGGAAGGAGGGAAAAGAGGAGAGCAGTAGTGATAGGGGATTTGATAGTTAGGGGGACAGATAAGAGGTTCTGTGAGAGAGATCAAGAATTTGGATGGTCTGTTGCGTCCCTGGTGCCAAGGTCCGCGATATCTCAGATCGAGTTCTCCGTATTCTCAAGAGGGAGGGTGAGCAGCCAGATGTCGTGGTCCATGTAGGGACCAATGACGTGGATAGGAAGGAGGAGGAGGTCCTGCAAAGAGAGTTTAGGAAGTTAGGTGCAAAGTTGAAGGACAGGACCTCCAGGGTTGCAATCTCAGGACTGCTCCCCGTGCCATGTGCTAGTGAGGCTAGAAATAGGAAGATAATGCAGCTGAATATGTGGCTAAGGAGATGGTGCAGGAGGGAGGGCTTCATGTTTCTGAACAATTGGGCTCTGTTCCAGGGAAGGTGGGACCTGTTCCGACGGGACGGTTTGCACCTGAACTGGAGGGGGACTAACATCCTTGCGGGTAGATTTGCTAGTGCTGCTCCAGGGGGTTTAAATTAGATTTGCAGGGGGAGGGGAACCAGAGTGTTAGCGCAGGAAGTGAGGTGGAGGAAGATAAAGGTCATGCGAGGTCTGCATGTATCAAAGGTTTGTACGTGATAGAAGTGTTCTCAGGTGCATCTATTTCAATGCAAGGAGTATTGTAGGTAAGGCAGATGAGTTTAGGGCATGGATTGGCACTTGGGATTACAACATTATTGCTATTAGTGGGACTTGGTTGCACAGGGGGCAAAACTGGCAGTTTAATGTTCCAGGGTTCCGTTGTTTCAGATGTGATCGAGGGGGAGGAGTGGCATTACTAGTCAGGGAAAATATCACAGCTGTGAGTAGACAGGACAGCCCGGAGGGCTTATCTACAGAGGCCATATGGGTGGAGCTGAGGAATGGGAAAGGTGTGACCACACTAATAGGGTTGTACCATAGACTGCCCAATAGTCAGAGAGAACTGGAGGAGCAGATCGGTAGAGGGATAGCAGACCGATGTAATAGTAGGGGATTTTAACTTTCCACTTTCCACATATTGACTGGGACTCCCGCTCTGTGAAAGGGCTAGATGGCTTGGAGTTAGTCAAATGTGTTCAGGGAAGTTTTCTAAATCAATATATAGAGGTACCTAAGAGAAAGGATGCAATACTTGATCTCCTATTAGGAAAACCAGACAGGTCAGGTGACAGAAGTATGTGTAGGTGAACATTTTGGGTCCAGTGAACATAATGCCATTAGTTTCAAGTTAATTATGTATAAGGATAGGTCTGGTCCTTGAGTTCAGGTTCTAAATTGGAGAAGGGCCAATTTTGCGGAAATGAGAAAGGATCTAGGAAGAGTGGATTGGGATAAGTTGTTTTCTGGCAAGGATGTGTTCAGTAAGTGGAAGGCCTTCAAAGGTGAAATTTTGAGAGTGCAGAGTTTGCATGTTCCTGCCAGGATTAAAGGCAAAGTTAACAGGCATAGGGAACCTTGGTTTTCAAGGGATACTGGCTATCTGGTTAAGAAAAAGAGAGGTGTATAGCAGGTAAAGGCAACAAGGAACAAATGAGGTACTTGAAGACTATAGAAAATGTAAGAAAATACTAAAGAAGGAAATCAGGAAGGCAAAAAGAAGACATGAGGTTGCTTTGGCAGATAATGTGAAGGTAAACTCAAAGGGTTTCTACAAAGTATATTAAGAGTAAAAGGATAGTAAGGGACAAAATTGATCCCCTAGAAGATCAGAGTGGCCGTCAATGTGTGAAGCCTCATGAGATGGGGGAGATCTTAAACAGTTTTTTTGCGTCAGTATTTACTCAGGAAACTGGCGTAGCATATATGGAAGGAAGGAAACTAGTAGTAGTATCATGGAACATATAGAGATTAAAGAGGAGGAGGCGCTTGCTGCCTTACAGCAAATAAAGGTAGATAAATCCCCCAGGCCTGACATGATATTTCCTTGGACCTTGAGAGAGACTAGTGTAGAAATTGCAGGGGCCCTGGCAGAAACATTTAAAATGTCATTGGCCACGGGTGCAGTGCCGGAGAATTGGAGGGTAGCTCTTGCTGTTCCGTGGTTTAAAAAAGGCTCCAAAAGTAAACTGGGTAATTACAGGCCGATGACCCTGCCATCAATAGTAGGTAAATTTATCGGAAGGTGTTCTGAGAGATCGGATATACAAGTGTTTGGACAGCCAAGGGCTGATTAAGGATAGTCAGCATGGCTTTGTGCTTGGTAGATCGTGTTTAACGAATCTTGTAGAGTTTTTCGAGGAAGTTACCAAGAAAGTAGATGAAGGAAAGGCTGTGGATGTTGTGTACATGGACTTTAGTAAGGCGTTTGACAAGGTCCCACATGAGAGGTTAGTTCAGAAGGTTCAGACACTAGGCATCCATGGAGAGGTTGTAAACTGGATTCGAAATTGGCTGTGTGGGAGAAGACAGAAAGTGGTAGTGGATGATTGCTTCTCAGACTGGAGGCCTGTGACTAGTGGTGTGCCTCTGGGATCTGTGCTGGGAACATTGTTGTTTGTTGTCTATATCAATGATCTAGATGATAATGTGGTAAATTGGATCAGCAAGTTTGCTAATGACACTAAGATTGGAGGCGTTGTGGACAGCGAGGAAGGAATTAAAGCTGGCAGAGGGATCTGGACCAACTGGAAAAATGGGCCAGAAAATGGAAGATGGAATTTAATGCAGACGTGAGGTGTTGCATTTTGGAAGGATAAATCAAGGTAGGACATACACAGTAAATGGTAGGGCACTGAGGAGCGCAGAGGAATAAAGGGATCTGTGAGTTCAGATACATAATTCCCTGAAAGTGGTGTCACAGGTAGACAGGGTTGTAAAGAAGGCTTTTAGCATCCTGGCATTCATAAATCGAAGTACTGAGTATAGGAGCTGGGATGTTATGGTGAGGTTGTATAAAACATTGGTGAGTCCAAATTTGGAGTATTGTGCGCAGTTCTGGCCACCTAACTATGGGAAAGATATCAGTAAGATTGAAAGAGTGCAGAGAAGATTTACCAGGATGTTGCTGGGTCTTCAGGAGTTGAGTTACAGGGAAAGATTGAACAGGTTAGGACTTTATTCCTTGGAGCACAGAAGAATGAAGGGGGATTTGATAAAGGTTTACAAAATTATGAGGGGTATAGATGAAGTAAATGCAAGTAGATTCTTTCCACTTAGATTAGGAGAGATAAATACGAAAGGACATGGCTTTGGGGTGAAAGGAGAAAGGTTTAGGGGGAACATTAGGGGGAACTTCTTCACTCAGAGAGTGGTGGGAGTGTGGAACGAGCTGCCATCTGATGTGGTAAATGCGAGCTCACTCTTAAGTTTTAAGAAAAAATTGGATAGATACATGGATAGGAGAGGTCTGGAGGGTTATGGACTGGGTACAGGTCAATGGGACTAGCGGAATAAAGTTTCGGCACAGACTAGAAGGGCCGAATGGCCTGTTTTCTGTTCTGTAGTGTTCTATTCTTCTATGCTGGAAACCTTAACCATAAATGTTTCACATGTCACTTTTAAGTTTTCCCAACCACGATATTCCCTAGTTTCTCTGTCTATACACCCAAGGTTGCAAATATTTCTACTACATTTTGTCATACTGCAACTCCTCTCGTCTATTATATACCTCATACCTGGATTCTGAGTAAAAAAGATAAATTGTATAAAAATTAAGAGGAGCAGATTTTTACTTCTCATCAAGCCAACAAACATGGACCAGGACAGCTAAATGGAAGTCAAGAATGAGAATACTTCAAAAATGATAAATAATTTACCAAGCAAAAGAATAAAGGTTAAAAAATGGTAATTCAAACTACAATCTATGCCATAATAAGATAGACTTCTTTTGGTCAAATTACCTTTTCTCTACTCAGACACCATATCTATTCTACAATTGGACAGGCAAGTTTGAGGATAGGTTCATTAGGTGGGACAATGCAGAAGATACCCTGAAAGTTCTGCATATTCTGTCATCTACCATGTTAGAAGAATAGTGAGATCCAGAGGAGGAAGAGAGATAATGGACCACAGTCAGGGAATGTTGTTTGCAACATGGACTAAGCCAGCTTCAGTAAATCTGGAATAATTTTCATTGGAGATTTGAAATAAAAGGAATCATTTGTAATATAAATGTACTGATAATCTTGCAAATGCAAAGAAACGTAGTCAGGTTACACTTTGTAATTTGTTATTTAAGTCCTTCTTAGTACCTGAGGAGTTCCCATTATTTAAGTGTTTAGGAAAGAATATTAAATAGATCAGTGTATTTATTGAACATTTGCAGATTTGCTTATGATACACTCATTGCAAAGCTGATTTTACCAGGATTTAATTGCATAAGCTTTCCTTAATAAAGTGAAACTAGGTTAACACTTATACTTTGTCTCTGTAGAGACTGTTAGTTGCTGTTGTGCACTGATTACTTTATAGAATGCATATTTTTAAAGAAATTAGAGCAGAGACGGACATTCCATGCATAGATGGATCATACGCAGAGTTAAAATGTAGATCCCCTATAATCCAATTGTCATAAGCTTCACAAACATTCCTTTGAAGCACTGCATTCCTAAACTCCAGTGAGACAAAATCTGACACCTGATTCAAAAGGCAAATGGACATGTTGGAATCATTGTGAATGGTGGGAATGGACAGATATTTTAATAACATACTGTATCCCCTTTCAAGTATTTATCTCAAGCTCTTTTTTCCTAAAACAACCTTCCTGTGGGTTTGATTCATCTGACTAAAGATATATACTTACTGTCTGCAAGACAGTAAATTGCTACTATATTATCCTCTGAGAAAAATACCTATTAAGGTATAAAATCAGAAAATGCTGGAAACACTCAGCAGATTAGGCAGCATCTATGGAAAGAGAAGTAGAATTAACATTCAAGGTAAAAGACTTTTCATCAGTATTGGAAACATGAGAAAAGAAGGAAGCAAGGGACGGAAACAATAAGGGAAGCACCTAGGCCAGACCAAGGGCGGGGTTGCCAAGGTAATCTGGCTATTTATATCTGATAGATTAGTTAGGGCCATTAGCGAGAAATAAAAAAACATTAACATACATTTCCTTACAATGTAACTAACCTTCCATTTCAGTCCATGGCCTCAATAGACAGTAGGTGCAGGAGTAGGCCATTCGGCCCTTCTAGCCAGCACCGCCATTCACTGTGATCATGACTGATCATACACAATCAGTACCCCATTCCTGCCCTCTTCCCATACCCCTTGACCCCGCTAACTATAAGAGCTCTATCTAACTCTCTCTTGAATGCATCCAGAGACTTGGCCTCCACTGCCTTCTGGGGCAGAGCATTCCACACTCCATCACTCTCTGGGTGAAAAAGTTTTTCCGCATCTCAGTTCTAAATGGCCTACCCCTTATTCTTAAACTGTGGCCTCTAGTTCTGGACTCACCCATCAGTGGGAACAGGCTTCCTGCCTCCTGCGTGTCCAATCCCATAATCATCTTATATGTCTCAATCAGATCCCCTCTCATCCTTCTAAATTCCAGTGTATACAAGCCCAGTCGCTCCAATCTTTCAACATATGACAGTCCTGCCATTCCGGGAATTAACCTTATGAACCTACGCTGCACTCCCTCAATAGCAAGAATGTCCTTCCTCAAATTTGGAGACCAAAACTGCACACAATACTCCAGGTGGGGCCTCACCAGGGCCCTGTACAGCTGCAGAAGGACCTCTTTACTCCTATACTCAATTCCTCTTGTTATAAAGGCCAGCATGCCATTAGCTTTCTTCACTATCTGCTGTACCTGCATGCTTGCTTTCATTGACTGATGTACAAGAACACCTAGATCTCGTTGTGCTTCCCCTTTTCCTAACTTGACTCCATTTAGATAGTAATCTGCCTTCCTGTTCTTGCCACCAAAGTGGATAACCTCACATTTATCCACATTAAACTGCATCTGCCATACATTTACCCACTCACCCAACCTGTCCAAGTCACCCTGCATTCTCATATTATTTTCCTGACATTTCACATTGCCACCCAGCTTTGTGTCATCAGCAAATTTGCTAATGTTACTTTTAATCCCTTCATCTAAATCATTAATGTATATTGTAAACAGCTACGGTCCCAGCACCGAACCTTGCAGTACCCCACTGGTCACAGCCTGCCATTCCGAAAGGGACCCGTTAATCGCTACTCTTTGTTTCCTGTCAGCCAGCCAATTTTCAATCCATGTCAGTACTCTGCCCCCAATACCATGTGCCCTAATTTTGCCCACTAATCTTCTATGTGGGACTTTATCAAAAGCTTTCTGGAAGTCCAGGTACACTACATCCACTGGCTCTCCCTTGTCCATTTTCATAGTTACATCCTCAAAAAACTCCAGAAGATTAGTCAAGCATGATTTTCCCTTCATAAATCCCTGCTGACTCGGACTGATCCTTCTACTGCTATCCAAATGTGTCATAATTTCATCTTTTATAATTGACTCCAGCATCTTTCCCACCACTGACGTCAGGCTAACCGGTCTATAATTCCCTGTTTTCTCTCTCCCTTCTTTCTTGAAAAGTGGGACAACATTAGCCACCCTCCAGTCAGCAGGAACTGCTCCTGAATCTATAGAACATTGGAAAATGATTACCAATGCATCCACGATTTCTAGAGCCACCTCTTTAAGTACCCTGGGATGCAGACCATCAGGTCCCGGGGACTTATCAGCCTTCAGACTCAACAGTCTATCCAATACTGTTTCTTCCCTAATATCAATTTCCTTCAGTTCATCCTTTACCCTAGTTCCTTTGACCACTATTACATCTGGGAGATTGTTTGTGTCTTCCCTAGTGAAGACAGATCCAAAGTACTTGTTCAACTCATCTGTCATTTCCTTGTTTCCCATAATAAATTCACCCGTTTCTGTCTTCAATGGTCCAATTTTGGTCTTAACTATTTTTTTGCTATTCACATACCTAAAGAAGCTTTTACAATCCTCCTTTATATTCTTGGCCTCCTCTTCTATCACAAGATCACTCTGTTTGGAGGAGCAACATCTCATATTCTAACTGGGCAGTCTCCAACTTGATAGCATGAATATTGATTTCTCTAACTTTGGTCATTCCACCCCCCCTACCCAACTTCCATTGCTCATTCTGGTTCCCCTCTCATCCCTTTAATTCTCCTCATCTGCCCATCACATCCCCTCGATCTGCCTCCTCCTTTCCTTTCTTCAATGGTCCATTATCCTGTTCCATTAGATTCCTTTTTCATCATCCTTACACCTCTTCCACCTATACCCTCCCAGCTTCTTACTTCATTCCCCGTCCCCAGCCCAGCCACCTTCCCCTCACCAAGTCTCACCTATCACCTGCCAACTTGTACACATTCCCCTCTCTGACCTTCATATTTTGGCTTCTGTTTCCTTCTCGCATGAATATCGATTTCTCTAACTTACTTTCTCCTTCTCTCTTTTCCTATTCCCCACTGTGGCTCCTCTCTTACCCCATCTCTTCTATTCACCCGCCCATCACATCCCTGTAGTGCCCCTCCTCCTTCCCTTTCTCCCATATCCACTGTTCTCTCTCATCAGGTTCCTTCTTCTTCAGCTCTTCATCTCTTCCATCTGTTGCCTCCTAGCTTTGCACTTCATCCCCCACTCCCCGCACACCCACTTTCTCCATCCTCTGGTTTCATCTATCACCTGCCAGCTTGCAATCCTTCTCCCCCCCCCCCCCACCTTCTTATCCTGTCTTCCTTCTACTTCCTTTCCAGACCTGATGAAGGGTCTTGGCCCAAAACAGCAACTATTTATTCCTCCTGAATGGCTGAGTTCCTCCAGCATTTTGTGTATGCTTAATTGGTTTTTTTTGTGTTTCTTGATTTGTGATTACCTGTGAGCAAGCAAATCTCAAGGTTGTATAATTTATACATTCTTTGATAATAAATGAATCTTGAATGTTGCTTTGGATTTCCAGCATCTGAAGAATCTCTTGTATTTATCTTTCCAAATGCTGATGGCCTCAGGTTTTACAAAACACCAGGTTGCATGCTTTGATTTTGGTACTTGGGAGAATGTTTACTCTCTTTAGTAATCCAGCAAAAGGTGCATTATGTGTGGGAGGTTGGTTTTAGACTAGACTATAATAACTCCAATAATTACAACAAATGAATCTTTTTAAGGACATAGATTCTCAGTTAATAATGTTCTCTTCCTTCAGTAACTTTACTACCAGAATAGTTAATGGGTTAACTGTTAATCATTGTCTCCTCTAGCCAGTGCAAATGATTTAAACCCAATTAACCATACACAAATGCTGGAGGAATTCAGCCGTTCAGACAGCATCTATGGAGAGGACTGAACAGTTAAAACATTACTGTAAACCTAGAATATTAAATAAAATAGGCTGCAAGATATCTAGCATCGATTTCTTGAGAGCCATGCGCACATTGTCAAAACAGAAAAGGAGTACAAAAACAGTGGAAATCTAATCAAATGAATCACTGGACACTGTACCCAATAATCTACCAAAGCAGATGAATTCAGATTCAACATTAGTTCATTTGATTTTGTGGTTATTCAAAGCGAAGTGTTAAACAATCACAACAAATCATTTAACATAGTCTAAGTACAATTAAGCTTTTAGAATCTGAGATAAGTATAGAATCTGTATTTACATTCCAACACATGCGGACTTTGTCAATAGCAGCTACAACAGGGCATAGACTGGTGCTAAATCAGGAAGCTCATTTACGTGAGCGATGAAGGATGGTCTTTCAGGTCAAGACAATATATGAGATAATATCATATGAAAACAATTAATTGCTTATATATTGTAAATTGTTTGTGTTTTACATAGTTTGCTTTTTGTAACTTTAAATATTTTTAAAGTTTCAACTTTTTCTTGTTTTCTAAGAATTCAAACAATCCACGAACTCAAAAAACTACATCAGTAATGGTGAAGTGAGGGGAAACTGTTAAAGTTTCCTCAGCAAGTCTTTGGATGGGTCTCATTTAAGCATATATATCGGCCATTTGATGGAATTGGAGTTCCTTGTGGGCAAGAAGAACGATTTCCATTGACTCCATGGGTTCATAAATCAGTGAGACTGGAATTCAAAACCTAGTCTTTGGGGTCCCATCTTCAGTGAGTCGGGAGATCAAGGCCTAGTGTTCAGTGATTGGCATGTCCTGGAATTGATACCGAGGATCAAGGCCCAAGGCTCGATGGCAACAATGAGAAGAGGGCCTTGATGATGAATGTCACCTTTGTAAGACCTTTCCTCAGTGCTGGGAAGTTGTACCCATGATGGAATTGGCTGAGTCCACCAGTCCCTATGGCCTCTTGTACTCATGTGCCTCAGAGGCCACGATGCAATCAGTCGTAATGCTTTCCAATGGACATAGGCAGACATCCCACTCTGCAAAAACACATTTCAGGGAGGTGTTAAACTCACCTCAACATGTCTTTTATAGTCACTTAACCCACCATGGGCAATAGAAAAGTCACTGTTGCAAACAGTGCAGCGAGCAACATGTCATTATTTTTGACCCCTATTAGGCAGGAGTACATTTTAGTGTAGTCTGAGGTGAAGTACGCTTTATATTTTCTTTTTGTCGAACACTCTGCCATGGCGTAGCAGGACACTAAACTGAACTGATGGACAATGAAAGAGAGAGAGAGGTTGACTGTAAAGCTCGCCCACAGAGAAAACTGATATGTCTACTTAGCACGAAGAGATACAAATCAGGATGCTCCCTCTCACTCTTCCTCTTCCTCTCAAAAAAATCGATTTCTGGGATATTGTATATAACTTGTGGGCGTCAGGGAGCCGCTATCAATATGCGGGAGACTCCCGGAACTTCCGGGAGAGGTGGAATGTCTGCATATGCCAGGACTTTTGATACTGTGTCAAACTTCCTTAAACTTCACAAGCAATCTCCTTAAACTCCCTTAAGAAAATACTTCACGGCAGCATCTATGTGCTATGCTCAGGATAGATTCTCCAAAATGTTGACACCCAGGAACTTAAAGCTGCTCATCTTTTCCACCTCATACCCTTCAAAGAGGACTGTGTTAGTTCATTTGACATCTTCTTCCAAAACCAGTTCCTTGGTTTTGCTGACACTGAGTGCAAGGTTGTTGCTACAACACCAGCCAACCACGTGATCTATCTCATTCCTGTACCTATTGTCACTATCTGCGATTCTGCCAACTGTGATGTCATTGGTGAATTTGTAAATGGTGTTAGAGCTGATGCTTATGCATTCAGTCTTAGATACAGAGATGGCAGAGCAAGGGACTAAGCCCTGAGATGGGAGGAGCAGGAGATGAGGTTTTTGATCTGTACTAATTGTGATCTCCCAATGAAGAAGTTGAGGATCCAGTTCAGAGGGAGCTTGACAATGTTTTGAGGGGCTGATGGTGTTAAACACTAAGCTGTAGTGAGTGAACAACATCCTGCTACACATATTCTGATTGTCCAGGTGACCAGCAGCAGAGTGGGCAGCCAGCAAGACAGTATCTTCTGCCAATCTGTTGTGGTGATAGGTGAACTGAAGAAGGTTCAGGTCCTTGCTGGGCAGGAGTTGAATTGAGCCAAACCAACCAGTCAAAGTACTTCATTACAACAGATGCAGATGCTATTGGATGGTAATTGTTCTAGCTCCCTTTTGAATGTTAGCATTGAATTTACATCCACTATTTCTACAGCAAGGCATTCTTGACTTTAAATTGTGCTCTTTTACAATCAACATCATTCTGTGTCAGCTGGTTCTCAACTGTTTTACAAATTGAAGCTGTTTCTCTCTATTGACATTGTCTAGTCCCTTCATGATTTTCAGTTCATCTCTCTATCATATCCTCCATTTTAACAGGAAAAGTCCCAGTTTCACAAGTCTATCCACATAACTGAGGTCCCTCATTCATCAAATGTCCTTTGGAAGTCCACATTATTTGCATTTCCTTCCTATATCCTTTATTAAAAACTCTCAGATTAGTTAGACTTCAAAAATCCTTGATGGATTTCTTAAATCAATCAGTTAGGACTGGAACTGCTCCTGTCAGCAGTTTGTAGTGGTTGATCTACTAAAGGCAAATATGGGCATAATGCTAATATCAGCATGATGTTCAGGCTGTGTTCTCCAAGGTTTGTATTGTATGAATCTAGTAAGTTGTCCAATTTTGATAATACAATTTATTAATAACTTCTTGGTAAGGTTGAGCCAGAGTACTTTTAGCCACTCACAGTACTTAATCTGAAAGGTGATGATCCTTAGTTACACAAGCAAGACACACAGCCAATTGTAGAATGCTGACTTAATTGCAAATAGTATGCTCTGCGTTCTCATACCAGATCTTAACAATCATCTTCAAAGAGATTAGTGGACATTTTTCAATGAACAAATTTTTCAGCAGACGTAAGACATCTGGAGCAGAAAAATAAGCTGCTGGAAGAATTCAATGGGTCAAACGATATCTGTAGGGGCAAAGGGGTGCATGTTACCTGAAATTGAAAAAAATTCAATGTTCATACCATTAGGTACTACCCTACAAATACAATATATGGACAATGAATTTTCCAATTTCACAGGCCATCAAGGAAGTCATAAATCTCCTGATTTATTTTATGCCACACTGGGTTATTAAGTACATCACACATAAGTAGCAAACAGTACGATTCTCATTTTTTCCAAATGCACTGATTTAAGTAGTGACAGACTTATAGAGTTTAATAATTTAATATTAAGGAGAGTAGGATATTGTTGGTCTAAATTCAAGTCACATTAACAAGTTACTACTATCCACTATTTAAACCTTGCTAAGATTTCTAATACCATTACTGATTTGCATTTAAGTCATTTAAGTCACTGAAAATCAGTACTTTAAAATTTTCAAATCAGAACATTGCACCTGTTTATACATTGCACTGGTAAACCACTTAGGTAATAAAAATATTACAATGAATTATAAATTAAGTTTGTAAACTTTTGTTTGCTTGCTTGTATGCATCTTGCACATCCTGCTCATTCTTCCAAAATTGTACATACGTTAACGCTTAATCAAAGGTCCATTTACACCTGATTTCTAAATGAAGAAATTTCTTAAAACCTTGGCTGCCTATGGTGTTGTGTTCATATTTATCTGAAATACATCTTGGGATCTTTCATATGCATGCACGGTTTCCGTTGTATAACACAGTCCTTGGAAGTCATACTTTCACTGTTGTCATTTACCTTGAAATTATATAGTCATAGAACCCAGGCCGACTGTGGTGCTCACCTATCTTGTCATGATTTCCTGGGTTCGGCCTACATCCCTCCAAGCCTTGCCCTTCAAAGTTCAAAGGTATATGTAATGTCAAAAGAAATATATATACAATATACACCCTGAAATTCATATACCTATCCAAGTGCTTCTTAAATGATACTCCTATACCTGCCTCAACCACTTACTCTGACAACCCATTCCATAAACTCACTACATATCGTGTGGAAAAAAAGTTGCTCCTCAATTTCCTTTAAAATTTTTCCCCCTCACCCAAAATCTATGCCCTTAATTTTGGACCCTCCTACCCCTGGGAAAGACTCTTATCATCCATCTTATCTATGCTCCTCATGATTTAGTAAACCTCTTTTACATCACCCCTCATTTTCCTATGCTCCAAGGAATATAGACATAACTTGGCCAACCTCTCCCTATAAATCAGGCCCTCTAGTCCTGGCAACAGCCTCATAAATCTTTTCTGCACTCTTTCCAGCTTAACCACTTCTTTCCTGTAACAGGATGACCAAAACTACACAGTACTCCAAGTGTCACCAACAAACTATACAGTGCATCTGCCAAATAATGTCCCAACTCCTATGCAAAAAAGTCACAATTAATAACCAAAGACATTTGCAACACACAAAGAAGATTTGAGTAAAGCTGAAAAACTCCCTGAGAGATGCTGCTCAGAGCCAGAATGTACAGAAATGTCTAATAAATCTAATTCATATGTCATTTTAGCCCAGAGCAACTGCAGTAACTGATGTCCCAATGATGATGTAAATAAAATAAACATTAACAGTTAAAAATTTTCACATGATCCAATGTATATACTGGCTCAGATTTTTTTTTGTATTTTGATGGTTCAATTGGAGCCATCAGTGTTTCTATCTGAACAGTTGAAATACAGTGACATATTTCATAAGATGTTTGGTAAGCAATTTTAAAATGCATTTGATTGGAAAATGAAAGTTTGATTTCCCCTGAATATCTGGCAATTTCTTTTGTGCACAATTAACTCCAGGTTTATTGAAATTTATCTCTATAGAAGACTGCATGGCTTGGATTTTAAACTGCACCAAGGAACTGAGTAGAAACTTCCTCCTTTCTCAAGGTTCAGAACTTAACTGTAGTCAGGTTCTCACCATCAGACAGCTATTGTGGTTAGAATGGTTCCACTAATGGAAGGAGGTGGGGGAGACACTGAGGATGACTGTGGCAGGGGAGAAATTGTGGTTGTGAAGATGATTCTGAAAGTTGGTAAGGGATGTGAGTTTTATTAGGTGGTCCCATTTAACCCACAGAGAGCACTACTCATCATCATCCATACTTGTGCTATAACGACACTTAACACATTGACAGGCCTTCTCTCCACTTTCAATGGCTGGGTTTAGAAAAGTATTATTTGTGACAACATAGAAACCTAGAAAAATTACTGTTATCAGCAGGCCATTCAGTCAGTGAGACCTATGCCACCATTTAGCACAAACATGGCTGATTCACAGTACCATATTCTTCTCTCTCCTCATACCTTTTGAGGCTTTTTATAACTACAAATCTGAAATATATTCAGTTGTTGGGGGTAAAGACTTCCACAGGTTCATCTTCCACTGAGTGAAGAAATCAATCCACATCTTGGTCTTAAATGTCTTAACCTTGAATCCTGACAAAGACCACTGGTTCTGGGCCATTCCAGACAGGGGAAACAATCAACCAGTTAAGCTCTGTCAGAGTTTTGTATGTTTCTATAAAAATCACCTCTCATTCTTCTAAAATTTCTCATAATGAAAGCTAACATATCACCTTCCTTAACAGCTTGCAGCATCTGCATATTACTTTCAACGACTTGTGTACAAGGACACCAGATTCCTTTGTCCATCAATGCTTTTCAATCAACCATCATTTAAATAACCTTTTGAATCACTCTGATTAAAAATAATTAACTAAACAAAGGTATACATCCTCATTAAGTTAATTAAATGACTAACTTTCATCAGCGAACAGACTGAATCTAATCCATAGTCCTAAATCTGTTGAAACCATAAATCAGTACTTTTGAGACAGGTTTACTTCCTGTTTGAAGTACTTTGCATAATAATCTCTGACATAATCTCAACACATTTGTTTGCGTTGCCACTACAGTATTATATATGGCAATAGTAGGCAATAAGATTGGTTGATAAATGATAAAACAGTGAAATGTTGGGGTAAGCTAACAGTATAAGATATAGGAGCAGAATTAGGGCATTTGGCCCAACAAGTCTGCTCCGCCATTTCATCATGGCTGATCCAATTTTCCTCTCAACCCCAGTCACTTGCTTTCACCCCGTATCCCTTCATGCCCTGACCAATCAAGAATCTATCAACCTCTGCCTTAAATATACATAAAGACTTGGCCTCCACAGAGGCCTGTGGCAACAAATTCCACCGATTCACCACTCTCTGACTAAAGAAATAACTCCTCATCTCCATTTTAAAAGGATTCCACTCTATTCTGAGGCTGTGTCCTCTAGTTTTAGACTCTCCCACCATAGGAAACATCATCTCCACATCCACTCCATTCAGCCCTTTCACCATTCAATATGTTTCAATGAGGTCACCTTCATTCTTCTGAATTCCAGTGAATACAGGCCCAGAGCCATCAAACTCTCTTCATATGACAAGCCATTCAATTTTGGAATCATTTTCGTAAACCTCTTTTGAACCCTCTCCAGTTTCAGCACATCCTTTCTAAGATAAGGCACCCAAAACTGCTCACAATACTCCAAGCGAGGCCCACTAGTGCCTTATGAAGTCTCAATGTTACATCCTTGCTTTTATATTCTAGTTCTCTTGAAACAAATGCTAACATTGCATTTGCCTTCCTCATTACAGACTCTACCTGCAAATTAACAAGGACTCCAAATTCCCTTTGCACCTCAGTTTTTTGTATTTTCTCCCTATTTATAAAATAGTCAACCCCTTCACTTCTTCTACCAAATTGCATGACCATCTACTTCCTAACACTGTATTTCATCTACAAACCCCATTTCCAGAAAAGTTGGGATATTTTCCAAAATGCAATAAAAACAAAAATCTGTCATATGTTAATTCACGTGAACCTTTATTTAACTGACAAAAGTACAAAGAAAAGATTTTCAATAGTTTTACTGACCAACTTAATTGTATTTTGTAAATATACACAAATTTAGAATTTGATGGCTGCAACACACTCAACAAAAGTTGGGACAGAGTTAAAATAAGATTGAAAAGTGCACAGAATATTCAAGTAACACCGGTTTGGACGACTCCACATTAAGCAGGCTAATTGGTAGCAGGTGAGGTATCATGACTGGGTATAAAAGTAGCGTCCATCAAAGGCTCAGTCTTTGCAAGCAAGGATGGGTCGTGGCTCACCCCTTTGTGCCAAAATTCGTGAGAGAATTGTTAGTCAGTTCAAAAAGAACATTTCCCAACGCAAGATTGCAGAGAATTTAGGTCTTTCAACATCTACAGTACATAATATTGTGAAAAGATTCAGAGACATCTCAGTGCGTAAAGGGCAAGGTCGGAAACCACTGTTGAATGCGCGTGATCTTTGAGCCCTCAGGCGGCACTGCCTAAGAAACTGTCATGCTACTGTGACAATTATAGCCACCTGGGCTCGGGAGTACTTCGGAAAACCACTGTCACTTAACACAGTCCGTCGCTGCATCCAGAAATGCAACCTGAAACTGTATTACGCAAGGAGGAAGCCATAGATCAACTCTATGCAGAAACGCCGGCGAGTTCTCTGGGCCCGAGCTCATCTCAGATGGACCGAAAGACTGTGGAACCATGTGCTGTGGTCGGATGAATCCACATTTCAGCTAGTTTTCGGAAAAAACGGGCGTTGAGTTCTCAATGCCAAAGATGAAAACGACCATCCTGATTGTTATCAGCGAAAGGTGCAAAAGCCAGCCCCTGTGATGGTATGGGGGTGCATCAGAGCCCACGGCATGGGTGAGTTGTATGTATGTGAAGGTACCATTGACTCTGAGGCGTATATTAGGATTTTAGAGAGACATATGTTGCCATCAAGGCGACGTCTCTTCTCGGGACGTCCATGCTTATTTCAGCAGGACAATGCCAGACCACATTCTGCACGGGCTACAACAGCGTGGCTTTGTAGACACAGAGTACGTATGCTTGACTGGCCTGTTGCCAGTCCAGCTCTAACTCGTATTGAAAATGTATGGCGCATCATGAAGAGGAGAATCAGACAATGGAGACCACGGACTGTTGAGCAGCTGAAGTCTTATATCAAGCAAGAATGGACAAAATTTCTGATTGCAAATCTACTACAATTAGTATCCTCATTTCCAAAACGATTAAAAAGTGTTATTAAAAGGAAAGGTGACGTAACACAATGGTAAACATGCCTCTGTTCCAACTTTTGTTGAGTGTGTTGCAGCCATCAAATTCTAAATTTGTGTATATTTACAAAATACAATTAAGTTGGTCAGTAAAACTATTGAAAATCTTTTCTTTGTACTTTTGTCAGTTAAATAAAGGATCACGTGAATTAACATATCACAGATTTTTGTTTTTATTGCATTTTGGAAAATATCCCAACTTTTTTGGAAATGGGGTTTGTACCATTTATTTGTCCATTCTTCTAATCTGCAATTTTCGTCATCCGGAACCATTCCAGAATCTAGTCATTCTTGAAAGATCATTAATAATGCCTCCGTGATCTCTTCAGCCACCTCTTTCAGAATGTGTGGGTGGAGATATTGAATCCATCTGTTATTGTACAGATTCTGTTACTACTTAATGAATCTGATGCCCAAAACAACTTCATCCCTCTAACTAATCATGTACTGTAGATCAACCAGCTACATATTTCACTGATGTTTGTAGGTATCTCCTGTGCATACTATGTTTACTGGATACAAAACAACAGTGATTGCTGTTCAAAAATAGTTATCTATGAACCGCTTTGAGAAATCTTGTGAATATAACAAAAATGCCTGAGGTTAATAAGTCTCCATGCTGAGATTCATAAGAGAGTAGATCTCATTTTCTGTCCTTCGAGATCCCAGTCCATCCATGACACTGCTGTCATTTTGCTAATCACCCTCGCACTGCACAATCCACCCCCATCTGCTACCGTCATAATATTCAGCAATTCTGCATCGCATACTGGCCTGAGAGATCTTCAAAGTAAAAAAGCTGGCATCTGACTGTCAGTACCATTTACTTTGTTGAATGTTTTGGGATTTTTAAGTCAGTGTAAAACCTTTATATTAATTCTGGTTGATGCAAATAAATACTACAAATAAAATAGAAATGAAGGTCAGTTTTGCTTTGTATATGAATAATAGGCATTAAATAGACCAAAAATTGTAATGATACATTAGAGATATATTATTATTTCAGTTATGAAATTAGGTTGAACTATACACACTTTTTATCTCACCTTGTTTGGCTTCAATCATTGTCATTTACCTTCAGAACTCTCAAAATGTTTTTATCATTCATCATACATAGCAATTACATGATTAACATGAAATCTGTCTGCATTGCACATTTTCTCTTCAGCCTAAACATGGAATACAAATGAAAATGCTTATTTTCTTTTAATATTAGAGTTCAGATATTTGAATTCTAAATGTGCACCTTTAATTTTAACTGCCAAGTCTCCAGCATTCTCTTGCATGAAGGAAAGGAATTTCAGGTCAGTAAAAGTGATCTGCCCCCAAGCAAAGGTACACAAATGGGTTAAACACCATGTTCAAATGAAATGGAGCACAACCACACAAAGGATTGCAGTTAGCAATTTGGGATTAACATATGTTCAAGTGATTGTGAGAAACAAGGAGTCAAAACAAATTCTCACCATTCTGAACAAAATAGCTGCTTAAGTTCATCTGATTGGCTATGCCCATATGCCCTCCTCATCATCCTTTTTGGGTGCAGATGACAAGGACAGCCAATGATAGCATGGAGATGAAATAAAAGTAAATTAGTAGGTATAGATTACAACTGGATTGTACATTAGAATACATTCAAGTAGTGGCACCTTCCCAATGATCTCATTCCTTTTATTGTGCGAAAAGATCAGACTGATTGAAGGACAAAGTTTCTTGTTAAACATATTAGCTTAGTTCTGTACATGAGTGGCAGGGTTGTACTTACAACATCAAAATATAAAATATATTTAGTTAATGTAAAGGGAGGAAATGGCAAATATGAGAATATTCTATATAATTTTTGGTACGTTCCCTTCAACTTTGGACACACCAGTCTTTATGACACACCAATAATGTTTGTCTTTACAGTATCCTTTACCACGAAGACGTCCAAGCTTGATTTTAGAGTAACAAGTCCTTGTAATCAAAATCAATACACAAATTGTCCAAATTTATATTGATAGAGGTTGATAGGGTAGAGTTTATGAACATTCTGCTACTCCTCTTACACTCTAAAGCAGATAGCATTAGAAGGTGAATCCACGAATTCATGCTTCATCTTCAAAAAAACTGAATATGATTCAGGGCTGCTCAAAGTAAAAATTTGTTATCTGCTTTAAGACAGCCAATAAAGTGCATGTCAGTTATTTCACTGAGCTCTATGTACCTTTCCTTGTGAAGGTTGAATTTTCAAGTGAACATCACTCATAGGCCAGATTCTATACTTATATAATAAAACCTAGCTCTCTTATCCCAGTTAGAACATCTGAACAAAGCCTTCTGTAAATACTATAAAATGCATATACCTGATTATAGATAGGATCCTGAAGGAATTCCAATTTCATGGATACATCTTGCATTGACTGAGAGACAGGGAATCCTCTTAATAGACAGAGGAATATTAGTGGAGTATATCCAGTTAGTTACACACCATTTACTCAAAAATTCATCTGCTTCCCTGTTCAATATTATCCTGCCTATTAAGGTGTTGCTTTAGCAATAGGTTACACAGCTACTCTGTCTTCCTACTAATGAATTGGACTGATTATTCTTCATAGAACATGGCTCATTCAATGTAATACTGCCAACACATTCTGAAGTCTACACACGGAGAACCAAGAACACTATTTTCACAAGAGATATTGTCATTTGTTATTTATTTAACAAACTGAAGTTTTAATTTCAACATGGTTTAAGCCTTCTGCACATATCCTTAAAAGTATCACAGGAAATTAATATAGTTAAAATGCATATCAATTTGACATTATAAGTACAGGAAGATGGAGTGACCAACTAGCAAAATTTATCATATCTTTAATATCTTTAGTTCACAGAATGAGTGTGTAGTGTTTATATTTTTAAAAGGACAAATCCAGTCCTAATACTACCTATTTACCAAATCTGTGTTGACTCTTTGAAAATGCAAAAGATGTCACCTGAACTAGCTGTTCTTTGTCTGTAACACTGTAAGGTCCTCTTCCTGCTGTGCCTGCCTAATTCCATTTAAAAGTTATTTATGGAATAGACTTCTGTCCCCTTTCCTGATAGAGTATTCCACATCCTGACAAATGTGAAAATGATATCCTGTCTGTTGATTTCTTGCTGATGATTTTAAATCTATAATCTCTGATCATTAATCCATTGGTTTGGGAAATAGGTTTCTATATTGTTGTCAAAAAATATCACATTATTTTGAATAGCACTATTAGGTTATCCATTAATCTTTTTCCTACAAGAACAATAATCTTAACACTTTTATCCCTCTGTCATAACTAAAGCCAATCACTCTAATAATATCCTGGTAAATCTCCACTATACCATTCCAGTTCTTTTACGTCCTTGCTGTAGTGCTAAGAACTGTTCTTCTGAATTCAAACTCTCGCATGTTATTCTCTCTATTCTTTCCTCTGTTTATAAAGTCAATAAACTCATGAATTTTAATAATTTTATTCATTCTTTTAAGGATGAATACAAGTGGACTCCAAAGTCTCTCAAATTCTCTACAATTTTATGCGTATAATGTCTTTACATATCAGTTCCCAAAGTACATCTCACATTTCTCTGCTTTGTATGTAATCTGCTGTGTGTTAGCTTATTTCACTGTCCTGTTTATGCTGTCCCCAAATGTATAATTACCTTCACAGAATCTACTACTTTGCAAAGACTGTATCATGCCAAAAAAAAAAATGCAGACTCATTAATACGAGAGTCTAGGTTGCTCAGAGAAAATAATGAAAAAGCAAATGGCTCTAGAACTGAGCCTGAGGGAACACACTGCAAACCACACCCAGTTTGAAAATCATCTACCTCTCCTTCCTGTCACCAAACCAAATTTATATTCATAATGCACTTTCCTCATAATTCTATTAGCTTTCATCCTCTTATTACATTGTACAGTATTTTATTGAATGCTTTCCTACTATCTGTGGGTTTAAATTGGATAAGACTGGAAAGCTCATATGTTTAAACTGTGCTCATTTGGCCCAGAGGATGAGATGCATAATATTTGTATTGCGATATATTAATGATATTTTGGTAACTAGTCAACATTAACGGCAATATTCTGGCCTCAGCACAGGAGTACAGAAGCCAACTTAAGAGCTGATAGCATCGGTTGAAACTAGACAGCTGACTAAAAACAGTATTTACACCACTTAGTAGAAGTCACTTCACAGGTTTGATACTTTCTCAGAAGTCTGCTGACTGTGAAAGCAAACTTACTAATTTTCAGATCTGGCTGTGGAAGCCTCCGATAATGAGGTGGAGAGAAAGATAAAGGTACCCAAGGCAAAAGGAACCAGGGAGTCAACTGGCTAAGGGAGGAACAAGATAAGTCTTGGGAGTGGAGCATCAAGGAGGTGGGCGTAACACACGCGTAACCCTTTCTTCCTGCAGTCCGAAACCTATGGATCCAAACATAGGCTACATCTAATATGTAATGCCCCATTTTTACTACAGCACAAAAATTTCAATAGCTATTGGACACATGCAGTAAAATCCAGGTAACACTGCTGAAAGGGTCAATGCAAGAGGTCAGACAGGTAAGGAGGATGAAGTTAAGGCTTGGATAGTTATGTGGGACTAGAATATCATAGCCATCAGGGAGACATAATTAAGGGAGGGACAGCTAAAAGTTCCAGGATACAGGTGCTAGAGGTGGGATAGAGATGGAGGAAAGAGAAGAGGCAGTGTTTCATTTTTAATTAAGGGAAATGTTACAATAGAGATCAGAGATGAAATTACTAAAGAATCATGCAGTGAGGCTTTATAGGTGGAGTTGAGAAATAATAAGAGGGTGATCACATTGTTGGAATTGTGTTGTAGGCCTCCAAGTAGTCAATGGGATTTAGAAGAAAAAATATGCAGGGAAATTGTGCAGAGTTGAAGAATAATAGGGCTGCAATAGTAGAAATTTCAACTTTCCTAACATAGAGTGAGATTGCCATACTGTTATGGACTTATATGGGGTGGAATTTATTAAGTGTGTTCAAGAGAGCTTCTTCACGCAATATATAGAGGATCCTTTGAGGGACAGGATAAAGCTGAAGCTACTCTTCAGTATTAGGACAGGGCAGGCAACAGAGATGACAGTGGGGGAGAACCTTGGGATCATGGCCATAGTTCCATTAATTTCAAAATTGTTATGGAAAGGGAAAGAACTGGTTCACAGTTTCAAGTCCTAAACAGGGACATGGAGAATTTTGATAGTAAGAGATAGGAGCTTGCAGAAGATGAATAGAGTGGGTTGTTTGCAGGCAAATGGGTGGCTTGTAAAGGGAAGATAGTGAGAGTGCAAGGTCTGCATATTCCTGTTAGAGTGAAGTGCAAGACTGGTACTACTAGAGAACCCTGGATGACACTGGATATTGAAGCCCTGGCCAGGAAAAAGAAAGAAGAATGAATTAGATACAGGCAGCAGGGATCAAGTGAATCCCTGGAGGAGTATAAGGGCTGCAGTAGTGTACTTAAGAAGGAAATCAGGAAGGCAAAAAGGGGGCATGAAATAACTTTGGTAGAAAAGATTAAGGGAAGTCCAGAGAGATTTTGTAAATATATTAAGGGAAAACGAGTAACCAGAAAGAGAAAAGCCCCTCACAGACCAAAGGGAACAGCTTGGTGTGGAGCTGTAAGAGATGGGCGAGTTCCTTAATAAACATTTCTCCACTGTGTTTTATCATGGAGAAAGACATGAACTAGGAAAAAAGTGGGGAGGTCATGGAGGAATAGTCTGTGTAATAGTAGATGATGTGCTAGTTGTCTTAAAAGGTGTGAAGGTAGACAAATCTTCAGGGCCTGAATAGGTTTATCCAAGAAATCTGTGAAGGCTAAAGAAATTGCAGGAGCCCTGATTGAGACATTTGTTGGCCCCAGACAAGGAGCTGGTAGGATGGTGGGTAGCAAATGTTGTGCTACAGTAACGTTAAAGTTAACATGACACTATTACAGCTCAGGGCGTTTGGAGTTCCAAGGTCAATCCAGAGCTGTCTGAAAAGAGTTAGTACTTTCTCCCCCTGAACTGTGTGGGTTTCCTCTGGGTGCTCTGCTTTACTCCCACAATCCAAAGACGTAACAGGTAGTCAGTCAATGAGGCAAAGTAAATTGTCCTGTGATTAGGCTAGTATTAAATAGGTAGGTTGCTGAGTGGAACAGAAGGGCTTGCCCCATGTTGCATCTCTAAATAAAAATAATTCAAATAAAACTATAGACCAGTAAGTCAAATATCTTAGTAGGTAAGTTACTGGAAAGGATTCTGAAGGATACGATTTATGTACATCTAGAAAGACAGAGGTTGGTTAGGGATAGTCTGCATGGCTTTGTGCATGGGAGATTATGTCTCATGAAATGGACAGAGTTTGTTGATGTAGCGAAGAGGGCGGGGTGGTAGATGTGGTCCTTTAGTAAAACCTTTGATAAGGTTCCACATGGTAGGCTGCTCTAGAAGGCTAGGCTATATGGAATCCAGGGACAGCTGACTGAACGGAATTGGTTTGCTGGTAGGAGGTGGAAGTTGATGATTAGTGGTGTGCCTCAGGGGTCAGTGCTTGGGTCCATTGTTTATCATCTACATCAATGACTTGGTTAAGAATGTACAAGGTATGATTTACAGATGACATTGAAGCATTTTATTAAAATTAACAGAATGATCTTGAGCAGCTGAGTATGTGGGCTGAGAAATGGCAAATAAGAGTTTAATTCAGATTAGTGCGAGGTGCTGTATTTTAGAAAGTCAATTCAGGTAGGATTCACACTGTGAAAAGCAAGGGCCTGTTGAGTGTTGTAGATCAGAGGGACCTTGAAGTACAAGTATATGGTTCCTTGAATGTGAAGTACAGGTAGACAGGGTGGGAAAGAAGACTTTTGGCATGTTTGCCTTCTTCAGTCAATGCACTGATTTACAAGTTGGGAGATCATGGTGTAGTTGCATAGAACATTAGGCTGCATTTGGAGTATTATGTTCAGTTTTGGTTGCCCTGCTATAGGAAAGATGTTATTAAACTGGAAAGAGTGCAGAAAACATTTACAAGGATGCTGCCAGGATTTGAGAGACTGAATTATAGCCAGAGGTTGGACAGTCTAGGACTTCATTCCTTGGAGTGAAGGAAACTGAGAGGTGACTCTGTAGAGGTGCATAAAGTCATGAATGCACTGAATGCACCCAGTTTTTTTCCCCAGAGTTGGGGTATCAAGAACTAGAGACCATAGATTTATGTGAGAAGGGGAATGTTTAAGTAAGAAGAACTTGAAGAATCTCAGGGTTGTATGTGGTGACATTCAATACTCTGCTAATAAATTTTACTTGGAACTTTGAACTTGGAAGGGTATTTGTTTTCCCCAAAAGGATAGTATCTATGTGGAATCACCTGCCATAGGAAATGGTTGAAGTAGGCCTATTTCCATGCTGAATGATTCTATGACTTCCTTCACTGTAAGTCAATAGCATTCCACAAGTCATACTACAGCCTCTAGGGAAACTGACTGAAGAACTAGGCCAGGCACATCATTAATAGGCACCAAGGTATACACAAATAAATATATGCAAGTTTTCTCTTGACTGGATATGTAACATAATTTGGAATATTGATTGAATTTCCAGGCTGGAGTGTAAACAGGAGATGCAGGCATTTGAGTAGAGAAATTTGACATTGTCCTTTCAGGCAGGTTTGATGAGTGCAGCAACATGGAGAGGAGAGAAAGAGAGAGAAATAAAATGAAAACATAGAACAATATGATAGGAGGATATGCATCCTTGATTTCCTTGCCTGAAAACCACAATCTCCAAAATACTGTGCATGGGGATACATGCCTGTTACTCATTTATAAAATAGGTCTTTTTCGGAAGCAGACCCCTAGTAAGCATTCATTTCCTGAGTCAAACCCATTCACATTTTGAAAAAAAAATAGGATAAGGTAAATTGGATTTCATTTTGAGCTGGATAATTTTGGTCACTGTGAATGTACAACACTGTCACTCATTTGTACACTGCTCCAGAACACCACAAATACAGCTTAATAAAACATTAATATTTTGTAGGTAATTATTTCAAGGAAAACATTTATAGATTTAATCTTATGATGTAAGACAGTAAACAATATCAGTTAAATTGGGTACATTTGGAAAAAATAAAACACTCCTGGTTAATTGTGTTCTGAGAATAATCATAATATTAGTCTTCTTTGATGAAATCAATCATTGTTTTCCTTTTTGAAATGAGAAAAATTGCTTTAAAGATTAACTCAAACCCCACATTTTATTCCTTGTTGCAAGGTAAAGGGGTAATTTTACCAATGTATAGACTGACTGGGAACCATATATTTGCAAAATTAGATCTCATACTGTTTATTTCTAAGAAAGGAGTCATCAGGTGTTTACAGCTTATAAGCACAAAAGTGAATAGTGCTTAAGCATATTGCAACAACAGCAACAAATCTATATCACTCACAAAAGATGTTAAGATTATCTTATACACTTGTATGGACACAATTTTGTTCACAGAAAGCATTAGTATATTTAATTAAAATATAGAGATCATGGAAGCAAAGGTAAGAGTTGCGAACTTCTCTAATATCAACTCTAACTATTTTAGTGTCCCCATCCTCTTGATTTGTCTTTTCCAAATACTTGTCTATTACTTTATGAAAAATGTTTCTACCTTGGCACCTACTCGCGACAAAACATTCCAAGTTTAAAGCTTTTGAGTGAGGACTATTAGCTGCATTTAAACAATTCAAACAGTGATGTAAACTAAAATCCTTTGTCTTCAAAAATCTTTTAAATCTCTGTTACTTTGGCCATCTCTTATATAAATAGGCTGAATGATTACTGCTATAAAAGGTAGAATTTGTAATAACAATAATCTTTTCAAGATGTAGACAGATTCTAACACTGTTTAAGTTTACAATTGTTCAACATTATAGTAAGACTTAAGAAAATAGAACTGCTGTGATTTTTTTTAACTACCTCATAAGAACTAAGGTACAGTTTGAAAGGACATTGAAGGAGTTAGCTCTTGACAAATCTTTAAATGGTATAAAGCCCACCTGGCCACTTCATATGAAAGTAAAATTGTTAAGGTTTATACATAGTAAAAATAAATCTCAAAACAATTAACACAAACCTAGTTTCTTAAAATTCTTAAGTGAAAGCACTCTGATTTTAAGAGCAAATTAAGTCATTTCTAGTTTATGGACTGAAGTTTGAAATAAAAATTAAGTATCAAAATTGATAGAAAGCATAAAGCAAAATAAATTGTTATTATAAAAGGAAAACAGACAAATTCAGAGCATAGATTTAATTTAGAATTAATTTTAGGCAAGGCTGTTGAGTTATTGTTTTGTTACAATTAGATTTTTTAAGCAGCTAAGGCATTCCAGTCATTTCTCCTTATGGAGACCCGAGAGGCTGCAAATGCTGCAATCTGGAGCAAAAAGCATACAGCTAAAGGAACAACTAGTCAGGCAGCATGTGTCAAGGGAAGCGAACAATAGATGTTTGGGGTCAAGGTTCTTTATCTGGACAGAAGAAGGGTCTCAAACTCGAAACACTGACTATCCATTTCACTACACAGATGCTGTCTGATCTGCTGAGTTGCTCCAGCTGTTTGCTTTTTGGTCCATTTCTTCTTTATTTTACTTTCTGCATTGTATTATTTTATTTAAAAATGAGTAATTTAATTTTTGTTTTATTTTTTAACATTGATCATCACTATTATGATCTGACATTTTAAACAATGACTAGAATTTCAATGGATTCATCTATAAAACGTGACCTCTCTGGAGACCATTTCATACAGTCCTCTCAGAGCAATAAAGAGGAACAGTGTGATTTAACATATATTCTTTACTCTACAGGGAAAAGATTTAATCTATGAGGATTTCAAATAAATGTAACAGTAAAACTAATTTTAAATTTGAATTTTGTAATTTCAAATTTTCAAACATTAGTTTGTAATAATTGGCAATCTCAAGTTAATATTTGATAATAATAGTTAATAACTACCTGGTATCAGCAACAAAATAGTATGTTAAATAATGAACATTATAGTATAGAACGGAGCATCTCCAAGGATGGATGAGAGGGAAGATCAAAAGAAATTATCAGGAAATCATGATTAAATGATGTCAAATTTAGATCTTAGATTCTGGACTGTGGGCAGGCAATCTAGTCTATCATTTGAAGACAGGGTAAAGAATGAGTTAGAGCAACATGTGGTGTAACAAGTCTCAATTTCAACATGATGAGGAGAAAGGAAAAAGTTATAAAAGGAGGCATTTGCAACTGATTAAGTGATCATTGTTTATCGGCTTGGACTATGTTCAAATGCAGAAGTGTAGAGTTCAGAAATTCAAAATACATTTCTACAACAATGGAAGCCTGTCTTGCACAAAAGACTTTGGAGAAAGTAACAAAGGAAAGAAAGCATAAGATAACACAAATAGTTAGGTGAACACTGAGAAACCAGAAAATGTGCTTGGCACATCCTTTACAATTCCCACATGTGATCCCAGGAATCAGTTGAATTGTTGCTTCTTTCTCTGTCACGCTACGTGGAGAGGCAGGATTAAGTAAGAAACAATCAGAAAATGATAAATAGAAACAGATGGCATTTTGGTGAACTTAGAAAAAATGGACATCAGAAGAACCATGTTTGGAATAATATAAACTGTGAAATTAAATCCTGACTTTAAAGGGAGCCACAACAGAACCCACAGTATTGCAAATGTCCAGAGGGGAAATAAATATCAGGACATTGGTGAACGTGTATGCCTGACCACTACATCACTTAAAAGGCTATTTCATATAGTCAATGTATTGGCTTTCCTTGGCTATGTTGTTTTATGAAAGTCCAGTGACTCAGGTATATTAAATGCATTAAGATCAATAACACAGATTCAATATGGCTTTGAACAGATCTTAGTAACACATCACTTAAGATGCAGACACTGAACATTGAGGTACATTCTTATAGGAAGTTTGGTCACCCCATCTAGAAACCATGTTTAAGTACTAGGATTTTAATTACTACAATCACAACTTTTTGAAATAAAACTATCACAAAGGCACTTTCAGTTAAGGTAAAAGAAAAACAGTTATTCTTTTGAAAACAAGCCAGTTATTGTTACAATATAATGAATGGATTTATGGTGTGTAGATACTCATACATACAGGCATACATTATTCCCCAGGGTTCAGTTGGTTAATCACAGCTAATCTAATGTCCAAAGGAAATCTGAAAATAATTTTGTATTTGACTTTATTTCTGTTATTATGAAATAAGCTGCTCCACTCTAGTCTGCGTTATGAATATATTTATGTCTAGGTAATGGATTTGGTGGAGTTATTGGAGGAACTCATTTGTGCTTAATCCTTCCATGTGCGCTCTGACTTGTGCCAACAAATGAACTGATTACAGTCTTGGTCTGACGTGGCCAAAAAATATGGGTTTAGTTTCGCACAGGTGCTGTGCCAAACTGGATCAAAGTGTACCAATACACATTTATTAACCAAATGCTATTGCTGCTCAGTGTAGGAAGAAGGATCATATAACAATGTCTAATACATTAATACTGTATATAAGCATATATTTTAATATTAAAATATCCTTCCCTGTGGCATTCATTTGAAGCATTTCCTCCTGGTGTTAAATCACTCAACTCCAACTTGATCCAAGTCTTTTAGAGAGGATATTCTGAAAATGGCTTTTTGTTGTCTCATGTGTCTGAGTTGATGGTATCAAACCTTAACCATTAACTGAATAATTCCCAGTTTGAAGGCAAAACATTCTCACCTGTTCTGGAGAGGGTTTATGGTTTGTCTGCTCAGCTTGTGCTGAGGATTTCAAATGGTCATCCTCGTAATTATCTGCCATCAGCTTCATTCTGTTCTGGGTCTGTAAAAGAAGAAGGAAAAAGGGTAAATATATAAATTTGCTATAGTGCCAATCCTTATCCCAAGCATCTTAAGGATATTTTAAAAGTCATATAAGTGCACCAACTTTAAAGATGCAACTTCATTCAAAGCTACAAAGTTACATTTCATTAGAGATACTGTACTTTATTATAGTTTAATGCTTTCCAACACCAATGCCCTTTTCACATTAAGGCACTTTGCAGAAGAGTTATCAACCAAAATTGGACTTTGGCCAACTTAACAAGATATTATGTCAGATTTGGCCAGCTCTGTACATCTGCAACGAATGCACCATCCAGAGTTCCCATCCACCTGGACTTGTATCTTGTTTATGTATCTGGCTGTGTGAGCTGACCTGCGCTTAAGAAGCATCCCACAGGAGATAATCTGCTCTGAGCAGTTATAAGGCCTTGAGAGGCACACCGGTGTCCAGTGCTTTTGAACAATTTTTAAATGCTTCTGATAGAAACATTTAAAATATGTTCAAATGATAAACCTAAACAGTAAAATACTAATAAATGAGAATAATGTTATTTAAAAGTAAAGTGAAGTAACTTCAATGAATTACCGGTACATACTTTTCAGTGGATCAGCGATTCTTCAAATGAACAATCACTGTGTGCCAGCTTAGAATAAAGTTGAATGTCCGGGTACAAAGTACATAAATCTGTTCTCTCTTCAACACATCAGAAATCTCTGCTCAACTGAATAGCAAGGCCACCAGCAGAACTTCTGAATTTTCGGAACTTTTGTGTATTAAGGCAAATACACAGCAGTCCGAGACATTCTGAGCAAGGAAGAGCAGGAAGCATGATTGGCTTAGAAAAGCTCACGAACAAAAAAAAAATTTGGTGAGAAAGGTAAGCTTTAAAGGGCATCTTAAGGAAACTAAAACCATTAACTTAAAGGATGAACAGGAAGTAAGAATTGGATGAAAGCAAACATCCCGACTGGTTATACAGGAGAGTATGGAGATTAGGCAGAATGAGGCTGTGAAAGACTTTGAAAACAAGGATGGTTAAATCTACACCTTTTCACAAACTCGTTTTTTTTCTTGTCTCTACTATAATCATGACACATAAGAAAATAAGAAATAGGAGCAGGAGTAGGCTATCCGGCCCATCGAGCCTGCCCCGCCATTCAATAAGATCATGGCTGATCTGTCCGTAAACTCAGCTCCATCTACCTGCCTTTTCCCCACAACCCTTAACAGGTGCTCCCCCCCCCATTTTTCAAAGGTTTGCTTTACGACAGCTGCTGTTATGAAAGACCTCTATTAGTACCTGTTTTTGCTAACCAAAGAGGATTTTCACTTTTACGAAAAAAAGACGACCGCTTTATACATGTGTTTACCCTGAGAAAGACTACCATGACCATGAAGCCTTGTGCAGGCAGTTCTTGTGCATACACGTGTTCGTGCGTAGGCGTGTACATGCCGATTTTTTTCTCCAAATCGATTTTGGCTCGCTGTCTTCCGGATTTTGATAAGTGAAACTACACCGTACAAACAGTATTTCTATTTTATATAGGCTGTGTATTTATCATATAATTCCTGCTTTTACTATATGTTCGTGTTATTTTAGGTTTTATGTGTTATTTGATATGATTTGGTAGGTTATTTTTTGGGTCTGGTGATGCTCAAAAATTTTTCCCATATCAATTAATGGTAATTGCTTCTTCACTTTACGATATTTAGGCTTCATACAGATGCTCTACCTTCGGATAACGGGGGAAACCTGAATTCCCTTACCACGTAAAAACCTATCTAACTGTTTCTTAAATATATTTAGTGAGGAAGCCTCAACTGTTTCCCTGGGCAAAGAATTCCATAGATTCATCACACTCTGGGAAAAACAATTTCTCCTCATCTCCATCCTAAATCTTCTCCCCTGAATCTTGAGGCAATGTCCCCTAGTTCTAGTCTCACCTACCAGTGGAAACAACTTTCCTACTTCCATCTTCTCTATCCCTTTCAAAATGTTGTATGTTTCTATAAGATCCCCTCTCATTCCTCTGAACTCCAGAGAGTATAGTCCCAGGTGACTCAATCTCTCCTCATAGGTTAACCCCTTCAACCCTAGAACAACCTGGTGAACCTCCCCTGCACTGCCTCCAAAGCCTCAAGTATGGAGACCAGAACTGCACACAGTACTCCAGGTGTGGTCTCACCAGTACCCTGTATAGTCGCAGCATGACCTCCCTGCTCTTGATTTCAATCCCTTTAGCAATGAAGGCCAACATTCCATTTGCCTTCTTAATAACCTGTTGTATCTGCAAGCCAACTTTTTCATTTGATTCTGTGTCCATATAAACCTTCCATTCTCCCTTCCAGCCCTTCAAGGATCATACTTCAATTCTAAGCCTCAAAGTTATCTCAAATTCACCTGTTCATTTGCTTTTTCCACAAGGAGGAATAATAAAGTAGGCACTGTACATGTGCTAGGCGAGGCAATTTCGTAGTTATCTATCACAGCTAACAAGAAGACAAAATCATTTTCAGTTTTGTGGGAGTAACAGACTACAAGCTGAAGCTTAATGGCAAATTGCAGCTTGGTATTTTGGTAGCAGTGCTAAATCACTCAGACCGTCAATGGAAGTGCTTTCCGTACCACTCAGGTTCTGTAAATGGAAAGAGAGAACTATAACAGTAAGCATCATAAATGTGGTTTTAATAATTGGAAGCAACCATCTAACTCGTAATAGATTTAGACATTATTAATCCTTTGCTAAAGATGGACAAGGTGTAGACATGTAAAAAGGACAATATCACTGCAACTTTATTTCCTCTATCGGCACAACACAACATGACAAAGTTTGAGTTTCATATAGCAGCTTAGTAGTTTCTACCTCAAAACAGCTATAAGACAACACTGATTTAAAATTCATGACTGATGAGGCTTACTCAAAGTGTGATTATTATTTACTGAAAACTTTTCCCCAATACTATACATTTATCTGTCTGGCAGAAGGCACTATTTTGATATTTTTTTTTCCTTGGGAACTGACAGGACTTAAAATAAAAAGCTTCAACAAACAATAATTCCAACAATGCATAAGGGCACAACTGTCACCTACTTTAATCAGCTCTCTA
The DNA here is from genome assembly GCF_048418815.1 of Hemitrygon akajei. Lineage (NCBI taxonomy): Eukaryota > Metazoa > Chordata > Chondrichthyes > Myliobatiformes > Dasyatidae > Hemitrygon > Hemitrygon akajei. Next base: position 146,114,956 of record NC_133133.1, on the reverse strand, counting down.
TCTATTACTTGGTACAAAGCAATTCCCAAATTAAAAATACAACCAAAGAGATTTTCCACAAGCTATCTTGTTAATAGATTAGTGAAGTGGTCTTGTTTAAAGTTTATTAAAATCACCTAATCTACATGTTCATCATTCATCTTCTAACTGGGAATATGAATCATTTTGGCTTGATGCTTGTTAGAGATCAAGGACTTATTAACATTACTTATACTATTATTTGGTGACATATCTGTTCAAGCACACCCTGCCACCATTCCAAAAGATCCAAATGCACAGAGCACAAAATATAAAAACAAATCCCCTAATTCCTGCTATTACTGCAGGAGGCAGTTTGTATATGCAGGTAAATATTCTGCAACCTCAACAATAAAAGTTCATTGAAGGAATTCTCCTGCATCTAATTTTGTTATATTTTAAATATATTCATGGCACATTTGTGTGCCATAGGGTAGAGAATGCTTCCTTGCAGCCAAGGGTCAATTTTGGCTTGAACAGAAACCTGTACCAACTATTTTGGGTATTGATACATGATCACGCTTATTTTCTAATTTTTCCATTTGTACATCTTATGTCCAATATCTAATATATAGAATTGATATACTGAAAATAAATGCAAACTTGTCACAGTTTTGGTGTATCAGGCAATTGATGGAACCCGACACAACAGTGAATCACATACAACAGTGCCAAAGTGTTGACCTTTATATTCTTGTAAGTATCACATCATCAGAGATAGATCTTGCCAATCAATGGCATCTCCACTATACTTACTTATTCAAGTTCAACTTTAACTGATATTCAACATGTATGAATACCCATGAATCCAGCCAAACAAAACAGTGTTACTCTACAGCCATGGTGCAAAACACAGTATCAACAGTCATGTATGGCACAAGGCACATATAAGATAGTTAGCACAAACCGTATAAGATAGCAGTAAAATACAGTCACACAAAAAAAATAGTCTAAGTCCCTGAGTCAATGAATGCTGCAGCAGTCTGCAGTTGAACATAATACAGCTTGTCTACTGCCGAGTGAACACTGGGGGACAGCACCAACTCCAGCATGGATGCCGTGCCACACCGCCTCTGGCACTTCAGAGGAGTGCCTCCCACTAGGCAGCTGTAAACCAGCAACACCACGGCTTGAGGCCTGGTCCTCACTATGACCAAGGCCATGTAGCACCCCCGCTGCCTCCCCTGATGTTGGTCAAAAACCAATGAATTGGATGCAGCATTCCATACCACCAATATTCCATATTGCAATTGAAAACAATATACATTTAAAAAAGACAATAGCACCTTTGGTTGACCCTATAGAATACACTAAGTTTTAACTCACCACCATCTTAATGGAAGCAATTATAACATTTATGAAAGAATCAAATGGGTGCCCTTGTAGGGTTCTCAGTACTATTGACTGTTAACTGTCAAGGCTAACAAAATGGCTTCTCTGTATTGTTATAATGAAATGGCTTCTCTGTAATGTTACTTAATGCTGTAATGGGTTTCTGTAGCTGGAATGTTTGGGTTATAACGGCAGATAAGGGGGGAACTAACCAATGGAGAGTTGTTATGCTATCTTGTATGTGTGAGCTGAGCTGCAGTTCACGGTCTTTTTTGGGAGGCGAGCGATGAGGACGGATGTGAGAGGAGCGGACAGCGGTTCCAGGGTGGCGGATACTGGAATTCGGTGGTTCGGATGGTGGCCGAAGGCTCCGAAGGTCGTTGTGGATGGAACCGGAGGTGTGAGCTCCAACGTATTAAAATATTATGTGCACAAAACTGATAAACTTACTGATTTGGTGCCTTTATTTTATCTGTTTCTACTAACCCATCACTAAGAAATCATTATAAAGTTGTAATTATTTACTTGCCTTTGGTGTATTGTCTGATATTTTGTGTTGCAAGCTTGCACTGGGCTGCATCACACTGTATCCACACCAAAGCTTTTGCACTGTTGGTGGGGTCGATGGTGGTTCACCCTAGGCGAATGGGAGTAAATTTGGGGGGCACAGATGCTACAGTCAAAATCTCCTTGAAAAAAACGTGACTTCTCCACCTTCTCTTTGAATCCTTGGTTTGTGATTGCTTAAAGTGGAGAAGGACCATTTTGGATTGTATAGATAAGAGGCCCTGTGTAAATGTTACAAGGAACACATCAACTCTGCCCCATCTATAAAAGAATCTGCAGTTCCCAGTTAACTCAGAATCCACAAGATTAGGGTGGAATCCAAGTTATTTAAACTCCCAAGGACTGCCTCAAGAAACTTCTCTTTTTGAGCCTGTATAAAATGGAGAGGAACAAACAAAAGTACACCTTTCTAGAATTTCAGTCTAGATTTCTATGGGTGAACAGGAGAACTAGGTGTTAATGCAGTGCAGCCATGCAGTGACAAATCACAGTGCATCAATAAACACATACTATGGAGAGCAAAAGTAAGCATTAAGATCATCTTAAAATCAGAGAAACACAGAAAGTTAGGAAGTAAGTTGGGACAAAGGCATGTCCACCAACAATGGGATGTAGAACTTTGGAAAATGAGCAAAGAGCCAGGAACAGAGGGGCTCAGTAATCCCAGACAGTTCAGGCTGGAGATTTGGAAGATGAGGGCTACAAAGGCCATGTGAAAGGAGTGGTTTTGAAAATAAAGTTAAGAATTTTAAAACATGTATTACAAAAACACTCAAAATACAAGAATAAAGATTATATTTTACTGAAAACGATAATTCCTATTATGGAGAATATTTCTAATGGCCAGTGTGCTTTATTCATGGGTTCTCCAAATGCCTGCTACAACCTTAACAGAAAATGGTCAAACTGAAGAAGAGAATGAGTTCCTGTATATCCCCATTAAATTTTGCAGCATGACTTTGAAACAAAATTTAAGCTATTGCTATTCTTGTATTCAGATGTAAGGGAACAAAGCCAATACAAATGGGACATACAGGAATTACAAGATTGAATTTACAAGTTCAGTATGTATGCAGAGCAGAAATCTGTTTTTCATTAAGTGTTAAGTACCAGAACAATAAGAGCTATAAGATTGAGTAACAAAGCATTAATTCCAGTGACTGTTTTGGACAGCATTTTAAACTGACAGTTGACATTAACATGGAGTTTGTGCATTAATACTTGTTCTCAGAGACTAGTTTAGTTCTGATCATATATGGACTCTAATGTTTTACAATCATTTGTAACATTTCTTTATTGCTAGTGAGTGCATGTTACTGAAAGGCAGCTGTTGCTGTCTGTTATATGGAAGATGAGTAGAGAAATTTGATGGCAGCATGTTTGGTATCCAGAAAAATACTTCAAGTAACTTCAAGAAACTTTGAAGTGTTTGGCATTTCAAATGATAGGCTCAATTAACTTGGTGTTTATGTTCAATCCCTTTGATGCTGTAAATAAACTAAGTATCAGAAAAAAAAAGCAGCTTTGTGGAGAAATTATTAGGTTACAGCATCAGTGAATAATGTTCGATTGTAGAAACAGCAGCCTCACTTGAATAAAACGGCATGTTTTTCAACAGATTCCTGAAGAATAAAACACCCACTAGGCAGGCACTGAATTACAAGAAATTCATTGAGGCCAGTTTTAATAACCACAAATGGTGAAAGTGGGGCTCAAGGGGTTTATGGAAGTAGCAGAACTCTTGTATTTAGTTACTCTGCAAACTAACTGCCAATCATTCATTATTCTGTAGATTTATACATTCACTAAATTTTATCATTGATTTGTTGACCATGGTGCAAATAGTACAACAAAAGTGAAAGGTGGTATGAAATTAATTCCATGAATGTATTACAGAGGAATAAAATAGATAAATGCTAATACCTTAATTATACTAACCACAATTTATGTATGTACTATACTCTCCCTGCACCACGTAAGCCGATGCTGCTTTTGGAAGATGATAACCCTGGGCCCAGAGTATATCTTTAAAAGTGCAAGTACTCTTCTTAACGATTTAGACGCTATCTAAATTGGAACAATACCAGCACGTAGGAAAAACGTGTATCTATTGAGATGAACTGAGAGGATATGGAATAGTGGAACACAATTACTAGGCAAATAATTAAACTTTTAAAACAAAAAAGTGAAAGTTACCCTTCCAACTAAATTTTGACTTTAATTTCCAGCAATACAGTGAACACTTTCTACATTCTTGAACTTTTAGATCTTGGCTATTTCACCTAGAAATCACTTAATAATTCATGCATTTTCATGCTTATTAGCAGCTTTTTGCCATTTACTGCCTTCAAGCATGTTCCTCTGTTAAGTAAGATCATGGCTAATTAAATGTCTTTCTTGATCACCTTATCAACCATTCTGCATATGCCTTGTTGCCCATAATGTGGATCTTAATTTTGAAGATATTCTAATAAATGAATATTCCAAATGAAATAATTCCAAAGATCTGAAAACTGCCGTTTCTCGAAATGCACTCTCTACTCAATCTTAATTTGCTGATCTCTTCTTTCCAAACAATAGCACTAGTTCTAGAACCCTCCAGCTAGAAGAAACATTCTCTCAGCATCTCCACTGCTAATCCCACTCAGAATCATGCTTGCCCATTTAAAATCAATTTTCAGTTTTGAGGCCTGCAATAAAGTATAAACTTAATCTGTTTAATAGATCAGCTTCGTCATACCAGGAAGCAATTTTGCGAACCAACACTACTCCAAGATAATAATATTTTTCTTTTAAATAAAGAAACCAATACTTCACACAGTCACACAGTACTCCAAGTGAAGTTGACTAGACATCATATTTTCACCATGACTCTGTTTCAGTTTTGCATCATTCTTGCATGAAAGTCTAACTTACCTGTTGCCCCATAATTGTTTATTATACATACCTGCATTTTAACCTTCTGCCTCTCATGAACCAGCACATCAGATCCCTACTAAACCAACACTTAGAAGTTCTCACCAGTTAGAGTATTGTTTCTTTCCACTGAAGAACCTAACATTTCCCATTATTCTCCATCTGTGATTTTCTAGCTCAGTCAACTGTTTTATAACTTTTTCATACTCTTTAATTCTCCTGACTGTTCACTTTCCCACACAACTTTCTTTCATCTGTGCATTTTGGATCAATAATATATTGATTTTTAACTGTCAGATTAGCGAGTGGCTAGTGGCCCAGTAACAAACATGGTATGGTAGTGTAGTTGCTAGTGCAATTTCCTTACAGTGCCAGCAATCACCGATCAGTGTTCAATTCACACTGTTGTTTGTAAGGAGTTTGTCCATTCTCCCTTTAACCATGTGGGCTTTCTACAGGTGCTCCAGTTTCTCTCACATTCCAAGCACATACAGTTAGGATTAGGGTTGGTTAGTCGTGTGCATGCTATGTTGGCTCTGGAAGCATGGAAACACTTGCTTTCTCAACAGAACCCTTGGGCTCTTTTGATCATTGATGCAAAATAAGGCATTTCACTGTATGTTTCAGTGTACGTGTGACAAATAAAGGTAAATTTTGAAAATCTTTTTAGAATCAGAATCAGATTTATTATCACCGGCATGTGACGTGAAATTTGTTAGCTTAGCAGCAGCAGTTCAATACAACACATAATATAGAAGAGGGGAACCCCCCCAAATAAATAAATTGCAGTACACGTATATTAAATAGATTAAAAATAGAGCAAAAAACAGAAATAATATATATTTAAAAAGTGAGGTAGCGTTCAAGTGTTCAATGTCTATTTAGGAATCAGATGGCAGAAGGGAAGAAGCTGTTCCTGAATCGCTGACTGTGTTCCTTCAGGCTTCTGTACCTCCTACTTGGTGGTAACAGTGAGAAACATGTCCTGGGTGCTGGAGGTCTTTAATAATGGACGCTACCTTTCTGAGACACCGCTCCTTGAAGATGTCCTGAGTATTTTGTAGGCTAGTACAGGCAGTTCCCAGGTTACGTACGAGTTCCGTTCCTGAGTCTGTCTTTAAGTCGGATTTGTACATAAGTCGGAACAAGTACATCCGGTATTATTTAGTGTCAGTTCGTCAAACGTTTGTCTTAGTATATAGTATATATTTTACCTATCTATGCATATAAGACACTTAAGAAACGTATGTATTCCAATAATTAAACCACTGTGTTGCTTAGTAATAATTGTAGCTTTCATCGGGGCAGGGCGTTTCACATACTCCATTATTCTCACTTCATCTGTTATCTTTTAAAATTGTTCCGATCGTTGACCTACTGTAGCCTAACACATTTCCAATAACTGATGGTGTTTCACCTCTTTCCAAACGCTTTATTATTTCCACTTTATTTTCAATCGCGATCGCTTCCCGTCAACGGAACAGAAACACTGCGGGCGGTGGATCCCAAGCTGCGCCAGCTCCCGAGGTCTGCAGGGTGCTAAGGACCACCGCACCCCGTCAACAGAACAGAAACACTGCGAGCGGTGGGTCCCGGGGTCCGCTGGGTCCTAAGGACCACCTCATAAGACAGGCTAAATGGGACAAGTGGGGGCTGTGCTGAGTTTGGGTATTTGATCCTCCACAATATTCCGCGTAGGTATTTAAACTGGAGGTGGCAGTGTTTTTTTTACGAGGTCGAGTTGTGAGCTCGACATCAACCCAGCACGGGAGTGGACTGTCTCTGGATCTCCGTTTGTGAAAGAGATATTGAGCTGATCGCCGTGAGTATGAGGCCATATTACCTGCCTCGAGAATTCGCAAGCATCATTGTGGTGAATGTGTATGTCCCGCCGCGTGCCGACGCAACGGTAGCGTGTGACGTCATCAGCTCCGCTGTTGCTAGGCTTCAGACACAGCACCCTGAGGCACTGGTGATAATTACAGGGGACTTCAACCATGTGACTTTGGACAAGACACTACCTGCTTTCTCCCAGTACGTGGATTGCTACACCAGGGGTAATAGGACTATTGACCTACTGTATGCAAACGTAGAGGAGGCATATAGTGCATCCCCACTGCCTTCATTGGGGAAAGCTGATCACAACCTGGTTTTGTTACAGCCCAGATATAAATCAATTGTGATGAGGCATCCCACTACCACACGCTCTTTTAGGAAGTGGACTCCTGAAGCTGAACAGGCCCTGAGAGACTGCTTCGGTACTACTAACTGGGATGTACTGCAAGGGGGGCTCTGTGGGGGCGTTGAGGAGGTCACTGAATGCACAACGGACTATATTAACTTTTGTGTGGATGCAGTTGTCCCTGTTAGAACTGTTCGCTGCTATCCCAATAATAAGCCCTGGATCACTAGTCACATCAAAGGCCTCCTAAACCAGAAGAAGAGGGCCTTTAAAGATGGTGATCGGTTGGAGCTTAAAAGAGTTCAGAAGGAACTCAGAGTACAGATGAGGGGGGCAAAGGAGCAGTATAGGAGGAAGCTAGAACAAAAGCTGCAGAAAAAAAGCATGAAGGAGGTGTGGGATGGGATGAAGATCATCACCGGATGCGGTGCAAAGCGGGGGGCGAACATAAGTGGAGATGTGGAGAAAGCGAACCAGTTGAACAACTTCTTCAACAGGTTCGACAGCTCAATCTCATCCTCACCGCAGAAATCCACACCAGGCATACTTCCCTCACAGGAAAATAGCCACTCACAGGAGACCTTGCCCATGCCCAGGATTACTTCTGCACAGGTGGAAGGTCAACTGAGGAAGATCTGTACCAGCAAGGCGGCTGGACCGGTTGGAGTTTCCCCACGATTACTGAGGGCCTGTGCGACTGAGCTGGGAGAACCACTACAGCGCATCTTCAACATGAGCCTGGAGCAGAGAAGAGTACCCAGACAGTGGAAAACATCCTGTATTGTCCCGGTACCGAAGAAACCACAACCAAAGGAGTTGAATGACTTCAGACCTGTTGCCTTGACGTCGCACGTTATGAAGACCATGGAGCGGCTGATAATACAGAATCTGAGGCCACAAACCCGGCACGCCCAGGATCCTCTTCAGTTTGCGTATAAGGAGAAGGTGGGAGTGGAGGATGCTATCATGTATTTGCTGCACAAATCACTCTCTCGCCTAGAGGGGGTCAGTTGTGCTGTGAGGATTACATTCCTTGACTTCTCTAGCGCCTTTAACACCATCCAGCCCAAGATCTTAAGGCACAAACTAACGGAGATGGGAGTAGACTCTCACAAGGTGGATTGGATAGTGGACTACTTGACAGATAGACCTCAGTATGTGCGGTTGGGAGACTGTAGGTCTGACACGGTGGTCAGCAGCACAGGAGCGCCGCAGGGAACCGTACTCTCTCCGGTCCTGTTCACCCTGTACACATCAGACTTCCAATATAACTCGGAGTCCTGCCATGTGCAGAAGTTCGCTGATGACACAGCCATAGTGGGGTGTGTCAGGAATGGACAGGAGGAGGAGTATAGGAAACTGATACAGGACTTTGTGATATGGTGCAACTCAAACTACCTGCGTCTCAATATCACCAAGACCAAGGAGATGGTGGTGGACTTTAGGAGATCTAGGCCTCATATGGAGCCAGTGATCATTAATGGAGAATGTGTGGAGCAGGTTAAGACCTACAAGTATCTGGGAGTACAGTTAGACGAGAAGCTAGACTGGACTGCCAACACAGATGCCTTGTGCAGGAAGGCACAGAGTCGACTGTACTTCCTAAGAAGGTCGGCGTCATTCAATGTCTGTAGTGAGATGCTGAAGATGTTCTATAGGTCAGTTGTGGAGAGCGCCCTCTTCTTTGTGGTGGCGTGTTGGGGAGGAAGCATTAAGAAGAGGGACGCCTCACGTCTTAATAAGCTGGTAAGGAAGGCGGGCTCTGTCGTGGGCAAAGTACTGGAGAGTTTAACATCGGTAGCTGAGCGAAGGGCGCTGAGTAGGCTACGGTCAATTATGGATAACTCTGAACATCCTCTACATAGCACCATCCAGAGACAGAGAAGCAGTTTCAGCGACAGGTTACTATCGATGCAATGCTCCTCAGACAGGATGAAGAGGTCAATACTCCCCAATGCCATTAGGCTTTACAATTCTACCGCCAGGACTTAAGAACTTTTTAAAAGCTATTATTAATGCTTTTTGAGATAGTGATTTAGATGCATATCATATTTTTTACTGAGTTAAGTATTGTATGTAATTAGTTTTGCTACAACAAGTGTATGGGACATTGGAAAAAAAGTTGAATTTCCCCATGGGGATGAATAAAGTATCTATCTATCTATCTATCTGAACTTCCGTTCTCGAGCCCAGCGCGGATCTCACGGCGCCACCAGCTGACGGGTACTGGGGGGGGGGGGGGGGCGGGGTCAGGGTGAATCTTACTAAGAAAAATTTAAGCTGAATACAAAGTTAAACACTCAACACAGTGTCAACGGCAACGACTTAAAATGGCGGACGGTGGTCTCCTTCTTCAGTTCGTAAGTATGAGTTGTCCGTAAGTTGAATGTTCGTAACTCAGGAACTGCCTGTACCCAAGATGGAGCTGACTAAATTTACAACTCTTTGCAGTTTCTTTCAGCCCTGTGCAGTAGCCCTCCCCCCCATACCAGACACTGATGCAGCCTGTTGGAATGCTCTCCACAGTACATCCATATGTTTTTGAGTGTATTTGTTGACATGCCAAATCTCTCCAAACTCCTAATGAAGTATAGCTGCTGTCTTGCCTTCTTTATAACTACATCGATATGTCGGGACCAGGTTAGATCCTCAGAGATCTTGACACCCAGGAACTTGAAGCTGCTCACTCTCTCCACTTCTGATCCCTCTATGAGGATTGGTATGTGTTCCTTCATCTTACCCTTCCTGAAGTCCACAATCAGCTCTTTTGTCTTATCGATGATGAGTGCCAGGTTGTTGCTGCAAAACCACTCCACTAATTGGCATATCTCGCTCCTGTACGCCCTCTCGTCACCATCTGAGTTTCTACCAACAATGGTTGTATCATCAGCAAATTTATAGTTGGTATTTGAGCTATGCCTAGCCACATAGTTATAGGTATAGAGAGAGTAAAGCAGTGGGCTAAGCACACACCCCTGAGGTGCACTAGTGTTGATCGTCAGCGAAGAGGAGATGTTGTCACGAATCCACACAGATTGTGGTCTTCCAGTTGGGAAGTCGAGGATCCAATTGCACAGGGAGGTACAGATGCCCAGGTTCTGCAACTTCTCAATCAGGATAGTGGAAATGATGGCATTGACATTCATTTGAAACAATCTGCTATACTAAAAAAACTACCATTTTAGCCCTATGGTTGTTTTCAATCATTTAACTTGTCTTCTTTCTATGCTAGTATGTTAACCACAATCCTGCAGTCCCTCACTTTAAATTACTTCTTATTTGACACTTCATCATATATTTCTGAAAATTCACACACACTGACAGACACTATAGTCAGTGCTTTACTGTTATTTACCTTGATAACTACATCCTCAGATAAACCATCAGATGTATTAAACATAATTTTCTTTATTAAAACAACGTTAATGCTTCTAATTCATAATCACCTAGATCATGTTCAAACTGGTCATCAGCAGCGCTTGTTCACCATGTTAATCTTAAAGTCACATGGGTCTAATCTGGTTTGAAGCCTAGTGCCACAGCCAACCCACAAAGAGGAGTGACTATTTTAAGGGGGTCAGTATGAGGCCCCAAGCAATGATAATCTTAATATCTTGTTGCTAGCCAAGGTGTCTGCTTTGATTTTAACTGTTCTAATGATTTAAAAAGAGATATATAATTAATTACTTTCTGCTTATTTATCACTAGATACTTGTTTTGCTTTCACTTCCAAAACATCTGTTGCGTCTCTGCAATTAAATAGATACAAAATGTTTACTTAACACCTCAGTCATTTTCTTAATCGTAGTGTAATTCTTCTTTCCGTGTCTCTGGAAGACACACGTTACCATGGAACTACATCTGTGTTAGCTATTGCATCAAATGCATTTGTGCAAATAATTTGCCTATTTTGTTACAAATGTTTCATCTAACCAGTTAAGGCATTTAATTTTAGCTTTTAACCATTTTTCTCAAATTTGCTCTGTGTGAGCTGGTATATTGTTCTGTGAAACACTCTACCCCTTCCTGTCTCACTCATGGTTATTACCCAAAATACTCCGTGGTTTTCACCTTTCCTTTTTAAATCTCTCAGCTGGTTATCAGATATGTCAAAATGCTTTTCCAAACTATGAGTGCTAGCATCCCATTGTGCAAAAGCCCTTTTTGGAGTTTTGGAGTAACAATCCCAACATTTTTGCTAAATGTTTTTATTTACCATCTAACTCCTTAAAGTCAGTCAGCGGAACCTCATACCTCAACATGTTTTTTGATTCATATGTAAACCAGAGCAATCAATTTATTCACGTTCCGCTTCAAAATCTGGACAGAATCCAGGCACAAGGCAAGAAAGTCTCATATTGATCAGTCTGAGATTCAAGCGCTTCTCATCCTTTTTTAGATAGATAGATAGATAGATACTTTATTCATCCCCATGGGGAAATTCAACTTTTTTCCAATGTCCCATACACTTGTTGTAGCAAAACTAATTACATACAATACTTAACTCAGTAAAAAAATATGATATGCATCTAAATCACTATCTCAAAAAGCATTAATAATAGCTTTTAAAAAGTTCTTAAGTCCTGGCGGTAGAATTGTAAAGCCTAATGGCATTGGGGAGTATTGACCTCTTCATCCTGTCTGAGGAGCATTGCATCGATAGTAACCTGTCGCTGAAACTGCTTCTCTGTCTCTGGATGGTGCTATTTAGAGGATGTTCAGAGTTATCCATAATTGACCGTAGCCTACTCAGCGCCCTTCGCTCAGCTACCGATGTTAAACTCTCCAGTACTTTGCCCACGACAGAGCCCGCCTTCCTTACCAGCTTATTAAGACGTGAGGCGTCCCTCTTCTTAATGCTTCCTCCCCAACACGCCACCACAAAGAAGAGGGCGCTCTCCACAACTGACCTATAGAACATCTTCAGCATCTCACTACAGACATTGAATGACGCCGACCTTCTTAGGAAGTACAGTCAACTCTGTGCCTTCCTGCACAAGGCATCTGTGTTGGCAGTCCAGTCTAGCTTCTCGTCTAACTGTACTCCCAGATACTTGTAGGTCTTAACCTGCTCCACACATTCTCCATTAATGATCACTGGCTCCATATGAGGCCTAGATCTCCTAAAGTCCACCACCATCTCCTTGGTCTTGGTGATATTGAGACGCAGGTAGTTTGAGTTGCACCATATCACAAAGTCCTGTATCAGTTTCCTATACTCCTCCTCCTGTCCATTCCTGACACATGGCAGGACTCCGAGTTATATTGGAAGTCTGATGTGTACAGGGTGAACAGGACCGGAGAGAATACGGTTCCCTGCGGCGCCCCTGTGCTGCTGACCACCGTGTCAGACCTACAGTCTCCCAACCGCACATACTGAGGTCTATCTGTCAAGTAGTCCACTATCCAATCCACCATGTGAGAGTCTACTCCCATCTCCGTTAGTTTGTGCCTTAAGATCTTGGGCTGGATGGTGTTAAAGGCACTAGAGAAGTCAAGGAATGTAATCCTCACAGCACAACTGACCCCCTCTAGGTGAGAGAGTGATTTGTGCAGCAAATACGTGATAGCATCCTCCACTCCCACCTTCTCCTTATACGCAAACTGAAGAGGATCCTGGGCGTGCCTGGTTTGTGGCCTCAGATTCTGTATTATCAGCCGCTCCATGGTCTTCATCACGTGCGACGTCAAGGCAACAGGTCTGAAGTCATTCAACTCCTTTGGTTGTGGTTTCTTCGGTACCGGGACAATACAGGATGTTTTCCACTGTCTGGGTACTCTTCTCTGCTCCAGGCTCATGTTGAAGATGCGCTGTAGTGGTTCTCCCAGCTCAGTCGCACAGGCCCTCAGTAATCGTGGGGAAACTCCATCCGGTCCAGCCGCCTTGCTGGTACAGATCTTCCTCAGTTGACCTTCCACCTGTGCAGCCGTAATCCTGGGCGTGGGCAAGGTCTCCTGTGAGTGGCTATTTTCCTGTGAGGGAAGTAAGCCTGGTGTGGATTTCTGCGGTGAGGATGAGATTGAGCTGTCGAACCTGTTGAAGAAGTTGTTCAGCTGGTTCGCTTTCTCCACATCTCCACTTATGTTCGCCCCCCGCTTTGCACCGCATCCGGTGATGATCTTCATCCCATCCCACACCTCCTTCATGCTTTTTTTCTGCAGCTTTTGTTCTAGCTTCCTCCTATACTGCTGTTGCCTTTTACTGTTGCCTGTATACTTTTGTTGCCCATTGAAGCAGGAGAGTGGTATTAGTTGGCAAAATAATTGATGTTTTCATGGAAAAAGCAGAGGACCTCCACAGACATGGTGCTAAATAATAAAAAAAAGTTTGTTCCCCTCTTTCTGTGATGTTCCCTTTGTTTTCCAGCTGGCAATAGCTATAATGACATTTATATGAAGAGCTCATCATAGGAAATCATAGGCTTAAGTTTATGGTGTAGGTTGTAAAATTGTTCTGAGACAATAGTCTGAACAGCATCCTATCAACAGTTAGACATTGTTTTATTAGAGACACCATCTCCATGTTTGTGGACAAAAGACAGAGTTACTCTTCAATTCCCTCCTTAACAATTCTCCATTTCCAATTATCAACTGGCTCATCAAATTAGAAAGTCCTGACATTGGTCCAGGTTTACCTTTTGTTATGAATTTAAAATAAGAACAGTGAAAACACACAGACACAGGAGTGCCCAATACTTCAACATCAGAATTCATAATAATATTAATACACACCAGAATGCAACCTTCATATCTGACAAGTACAATTGTATCATTAAATGTTCCTTTACAGAATATGGCAAAAGTGTGATCGTATACAAGAAGATTAAAATGTCAGCATTGTACCTTTAACATACATAACTCAACATGCTAGAATTGCATACTGATTTAGTTTTATTCCTCTGAATACTAAATGGATATAAAAAATAATGTTTACCAAATTTCCAAGTCCAATATTTAGGAAACCATACAACACGGAGTGTAGGGAAGAGTGCAAAAATTGTTGGTCTTATTCACCTTGGTTCAAAATAATCAGCCTTTCCAAAATTTTAACTGACTACAGCACTGGATGAAACTAAATGAAGGCTCCCATTCTAAAATACATCAAATATATTTTTCATTAAAATACTTCAGCTTTCATAATTTATAATTTATGCAGTTAAATGTAATTCAACCAAAATGAACTATGATAACTTGCCAACCCCTAAATTCAGTGCTTAAAATAGTGACCCTCCCCTTGCACTGTATTTCACACACTGGGTAAAGGACATCCATTTCATGGGAAGATAACTGGTCTCATTGGATACAATTAAATGAAGGTTTATCGCTACAGAAAGCTATCTGTGAAGTTATGGAACTCAAAATAGTCAGTAATGAAGCAGATAATTTTCAACAACAGATAACTGTTGTACTTGAGAAGAAAAAATAGCCATAGCCTCTAATGGCACACCCTATAGGATAACTCCCAGCGCAAAGGACTTTTGCATCATTGGAACCTTTCTCACAATGTAGGAGAATTAGAAAAGCAATGTATATTAGACAAGCTTTGTAGCAAAAATGAGATTCATTCATTTGCAACAAAATCTTCTTTTCACCTGGCCACTCTTATAAACTTTCCATTTTGCTGCACTTTGGAATCGTTCCAAACCATGCTAACTGATGATCAAGTGAGATGTGTCAGGATTCCCATTAGCTTAGGCTATTTCCCATGATTTATTCAAAACATACTGGAATCTTGCTCTAATCCTGTCCCTGGGAGCCATGCAAAAAGCAAAAAGAAAATGTGTTGGATAGGCATTCTAAGTCCCACTCCAGAGATGAACACAAAATTCCAGACTGACCTTTGGCATGCTATTGAGGGAATGCTATACTAATGGAAGTGACATCCTTCAGATGAGATGTTAAACTCATTCTCTTTCTTCAATGTTAGGTGTACAAAATAGGAACAGACACTATTTTAAAGAAAAGCAGGGGAGTTACCTTCATTACACTGGCTAATTTTTATTCATTCAAAATCCCTCAACTAAAAATGCTCAGTTTGCTGTTTGAGGCAGTTTTCTGTGGACAAATCAACTCTCCATAACAGTGATGCGACTTCCAAAATACTTCATTGACTTTAAAGTACCTTGAAACATCTGAGATAAAGAAAATCTCTATATAAATTCAAGTCCCAAACAACAGAAAATCTGCAAATGCTGGAAATCCAAGCAACACACACAAAATACTGGAGGCTTAGACCCTTCATCAAGACTGGAGAAAAAAAGATGAGGGAGTCAGAGTAAGAAGGTGGGTGGAGGGAGGAGAGGAGTGGGGTGGTGGAAGGAGCGGTGAAAGAGATACAGGTTTGTGGATCTTGGGTAGGAGGTAGAAACAGGAGGTGTGGAGTGACAGAACTTCAAGTCCTTTTTTCTTAGTTTTATTTTTGGAGTGGGAACTATCATGCATAAAGGTGATACGAAACACAGCAGTAACAAACTTAATGCATGAGAGAGTGCATTTATCAGTGATGATGTTAACCAATTAAGTGTCACTTCGAAGATTAACTTCAGCTGCACAATGGTCCCACTCAGTGTTACTTTCAGAATCCTTCCCATGATCTCCCCATGGTGAACAAAATCTTAACTTTTAAAATTCAACAACAGTAATAAAAAACATGGGCAGTAAAGTTCACCATAATTTTTCAACTTTAAGAAAAACACATAATTGACAATAAAACAAGTCTCATTACTTTTTACACTGGGAATTGGAGGCAGTACATAGAATCTGGTTAAAAGCACCCTGTAATTTCTTGAATAAGCTCTACAATTAGGTGTGACAAACATCACCAGAGGGGCAAGATTCAATCCAGGATTTATTTGGAGGTGTTGCAGTACAATTTACTGGCAGATATCCAGTTAAATCACCTCATTCTCAGTGCATTCTTAGCTTAGAAGGCTACCTTTCATTTTTTCACCCACTGTGCCCCAAACTCCATAGTAATTATATCCTTCACTAATGTTTTGTTTGAACATGTGGAAGTCTTTGGCATACATATACTA
The DNA here is from genome assembly GCF_048418815.1 of Hemitrygon akajei. NCBI lineage: Eukaryota > Metazoa > Chordata > Chondrichthyes > Myliobatiformes > Dasyatidae > Hemitrygon > Hemitrygon akajei. The sequence goes on along the minus strand of NC_133133.1, from coordinate 146,098,906 downwards.
TTAGAATGCAGTCACACAGAAAAAAAATGTAGTAATTATACTCAAAGAATTACCTGGCTTGGAGGCAAGAGTATAAACAAGCCTGTGCAATACAATTTGCTAAAGATATTTAATCAAGATATTATACTTAATCCAGATTACGTGCCAGGATTTAATGTACAGAATGTCAAGGTTTGAGAGTACCTCCTTTTACATTAAAATCATTATGGACGGTTGACTTTTACTTCACAAAATGCTCACAATATCTGGAGAGTTTTTAATTACTTGGAACTCAGTTGATTAACCTGTGAAAGAATGGGAGAATGTGGTTCTGATGATGTAAGCTGTTTGGTTCTGAATAAACTTAGTGAACAAACAGACACTTTTCCCTTGTTTAATGTTTGAATTTTTTTCCTTCTGAGTCTCCCCTCAAGGAAATATCCTTTTAGTAAATTATAGTACCAGTATAATGAATTATTGCAGCACTTGAACATTAGCAATCTATTCAACAGTGGGATTTCACCAGAAAACACAATCCTGCCCTACAGTTCTACTGCTCATATGTGAATGGAAATTCTACATGGTCTTTTTAATGTCCAAATTGCTTGAGGGCTCATACCTTTGCATTCCGATTCATATGGGTTCACAAAAACAATGAAAACAAATGCTGAAAGTCCAAGGAACAATGAAGCACGGCCTTGATTTCAGTGTCCAATGGAAGGTTTATCCCTAATTGTGTTCCCATTGTAAAAACACCAAACAAAACTTGTTATTATAAGTAAATGGGCTAAGAATCACTCCAGTAGGACAAGACCTATACTTAATAAGATTATTGTATCTGTTGAAGAATGATTCCTAAAATCATGAGCCACATGTTTTAAGCATATGACCCCAAACATTTTCTTACTGAAATATTATCCTCTGGTGTTATCATTTATTAAGTATGGAATGAGATTCCCAAGGTATGAAGGATTCCATGACTAATGCGGCATTTAACAAATTGCCTCACATCACAAATCACAAGCAAACATTTTTTTTCAATTCAACACCAGTAAGACTCCAGCTATCTTCATTTCTTCCTAATGAAATAATTGCATTGTGAGTTATTTTTCTTTCTTGCTCAGTCTTGTCATTTTGTATTATTTGTCAAACATACCTGATGTTCACAAGAGTTAAGAATAGTAACTACCTGTGCATCTATTCTACTTGTCTCCTTTGAAATTCACACAATCTGATCTTTTTCAGCACATTTTTTCTTGTTTACCTCAATTTTACTCTGCACAAACTAGCAACCAATACAGCATTTAATTGACTTGCATACTTTACTGTACAAATTGCCTGTTCTTGCTGATTTTCATTTTTCTCCAACCACCAAACCTGAAATCCTCCTCTTTATCTCAGTAGCATTCTGAAGCAATTCTTGGAGACCCGTACAACAGTCATGCTTAACTGGTTCAATATTCTCTCTTCTCTCCTCCTGACTTTCCCTTAAACATAGGTTTTGAAATTTAGCCAAGAGATTCTAGCACTTTGCAGTTGATTTCTTTGTTTTGCCATTAAAAATCAAAACTCAATTCTTCAGTTACGCATTTGGTCAACTCCTAACTTACTTCTCACTTCCTTTTTCAATAGCAACACACACAAAATGCTGGAGGAACTCAGCAGGCCAGGCAGCATCTATGGAAAAAAGTATGGTTGACATTTTGGGCTGATTTACTCGTTTGTCCTTTGTCAATAACAGCTTTTGTCAGTGAACAATGATATATTAAAATTGGCTGCTATTATACCAAATTTTGCAGCAGCCAATTTCATTGTGGTGTAAAACACAAGGACCTTGCAGCTAAGAGACTTACTTAATTTCAGTAGAAAAATGTTCTCTTTGCAGTTTGTTGGAGACAAAAGTTGTGAATGGATTCTTTCTACATGCATGCATTATATATCACAAAAAAGTAACAAAGAAAACCTTCCCAAAGATCTGGTTATCAGCAATTATTAGTTCCCAAAACATTAAGCAGTTGAAAAGCAAACACATTGAGCTATACTATTGATGTTATCTTGAGACTAATTAGTTAACATACACAGTGACATATCAGAACAGAGGAAATTCACAAGTACTCAGCTTTCCAATAATCATCATATATCAAACTTTTTGCACCCACAAAAACCATTAGCAGCAATAGAATTGTCATGAAACTAGAAACCCTCTGAGATTGTACTGAAAATCTTTAGCTTAAAAAAAAAATTGGACAGAGGCCTGGAATTTTGGAAGTGGGGTGGAAAGAAGGAATTAATACACCTCATTAAGTAATGCTTGCAGTTCCATGGAAAACAGAATATTTTAACATATTTTATACATAAGATGTAAATGGTGGGAAAATTACAGTGTTAAAATTAGGCATTTTGTAAAGAAACACTTTAAATTGACTCTGTGTTCAATAAAGTAAGTTTCACCGATTGCAATAGAATGACGGCATTTGCCTTCAATGTGATGGTAATGTGTCAGCTTTCTGACTTTTCCACAAAGTCATTTCCTTAATTCAGTGGTAAAGTCCTTATGCTGGTAGTATGCTGGCTTGTTTTCAGGGGCTATTCATATAACCAGATGCCCCATGGTGCATATACATTACAGAGTTGAACAAAGGCACTAAATTCTAATTTATAGCCATCCTTTCAAGAAAAAGTTTTTCCTGTTAAAATTGTTAAATCAGGATTGCTGTTATTTTGAAGAGAAATCAACCCCGAGGGCATAAGTGCAATACACACAAAGATGACTTTTTAGTGACATTAATATTTTGATGCACATCATGATACAGGAAGTATAATCTTCCATCGTTTATAACTACAAAATATCACATTATATTGCTCCTCTGTTGATATGAAGCTATACATACTGGCACATCCTTTATTTATGTAAGGAGCAAATACATTCTTTATTCAAACCAGTTAGAAGCTAATTGGTCTTTGAAGTTCATAAGACCATAAGATAAAGGAGCAGAATGAGGGCTTTTGGCTCATTGAGTCTGCTCTGCCATATCATGTCTGATCCATTTCCCTCTCAGCTCAAATCTCCTGCCTTCTCCCCATATCCCTTCATGCCCTGACTAATCAAGAATCTATCAACTTCTGCCTTAAATATACCCAATGACTTGGCTTCGACAACCGTCTGTGGCAAGGAATTCCACAGATTCACCACTTGGCTAACAAAATTCCTCCTCATCTCTGTTCTAAATGGATGACCCTCTATCCTGAGGCTGTGTACTCTGGTCTTAGACTCCTCCACAATAGGAAATATCCTCTCTACATCTACTCTATTAAGACCTTTCAATGTTCAATAGTTGTAACTGAGATCCCCCTACTTATTCTTCAGAATTCCAGTGAGTACAGGGACAGAGCCATCAAATGCTCCTCATATGATAAGTCTTTCAATTCTGGAAGTATTTTTGTACACCTCCTTTGAATCCTCTCCAATGTTAGTACATCCTTTCTTAGATAAGGGGCCCAAAACTGCTCACAATAAGGCCTCACAGGTGCCTTATAAAGCCTAAACTTTTATATTCTAGTCCTCTCAAATCAAATGCTAATGTTACATTTGCCTTCCTCACCACTGATTCAACCTGAAAATTAACCTTTAGAGAATCCTGCACATTGACTCCCAAGTCCCTTTGCACCTAAGATTTTTGAATTTTCTTTCCATTTAGAAAATAGTGTACACTTATATTTCTTCTACCGAAGTGCATGACCATACACTTGACACTGTATTCCATTTGCCACTTCTTTGCTTATTCTCCTAATCTGTCTAAGTTCTTCAGTATTCTCTCTGTATCCTCAATACTACCTGGCCCTCCACCTACCTTCGTATCGTCCGCAAACTTGGCCACAATGCCATCACGTCCATCATCCAAATCACTGACATGTAATGTAAAAGTAAGTGGTCCCAATGCAGACCTCTGTGGAACACTACTAGTCACCGACAGCCAACCAGAATAGGCTCCCTTCATTCTCACTCGTTGCCTCTTACCAATCAGCCAATGGTCTTTCCCTGTTGGTATCTTTCCTGTAATACCATGGGCTCGGAACCCGTTATGCAGCATCCTGTGTGGCATCTTGGCAAAGGCCTTCTGAAAATTTAAGTACTGTACATAGCACCCACTGATTCTCCTTTCACTATTTGCTTGTTATTTCTTCAAAAAATTCCAACATATTTGTCAGGCATGATTTTCCCTAAGGAAACCATGCTGACTTCAGCATACTTTACCATGTGCCTTCAAGTACACCTGAAACCACATCCTTAACCATTAACTGCAACATCTTCCCAACCACTGAGGTCAGACTAACTGGTCTATCATTTCTTTTCTTCTGCCTCTCTCCCTTCTTGAAGAGAGAAGTGACATCTGCAATTTTCCAGTCCTCCAGAACCAATCCAGAATCAATTGTTTCTTGAAAGATGATTACTAATGCCTCTACAACCTTTTCAGCCACCTATTTCAGAAACCTTAAGTGTAAACCATTTGGTCCAGGTGATTATCAACCTTCAGACCTTTCAGTTTCGCGAGCACCTTCTCTCATTTCTGCCCTCTGACACTCCACCGAACTTCCCGCACACTGCTAGTGTCTTCAACAGTGAACACTGATGCAAACTATTTGTTCAGTTTGCTTGTCATTTTTTGTCCCCCATTATTACCCCTCCAACATCATTTTCCAGTAGTCCGATATCTATTCTCACCTCCCTTTTAGGCTTGATATATCTGAAGAAACTTTAGTATTCTCTTCAATATTATCAGCTATCTTACATTCATATTCCAACTTTATGACTTTTTTAATTACCCTCTATTGATTTTTAAAAGCCTCCCAATCCTCTTACTTCCCACTAATTTTTGTTCTATTATATGACCTTTCTTCAGCTTTTATGTTGGCTTTGATTTCTCTTGTCAGCCATGGTTGCGTGATCCTGCCTTTAGAATACTTCTTCTTTATCCTGTGCTCTCCGAACTGCTCCCAGAAACTTCAGTCATTGCTGCTTTACCAGCATCCTTACTGGTGTTCCCTTCCAATTAATTTTGGCCAGCTCCTCTCTCATGCCTCTGTTATTCCCTTTACTTCACTGTAATACTAATACACCTGACTTTAGCTTCTCCTTTTCAAGTTACAGGGTAAATGCCATCATATTATAATCACTAACCCTTAAAGGCTCCTTTACCTTAAGCTCTCTAATCAATTCTAGTTCATTTCACAACACTAAGTCCAGAATAACAGACCCCCCTAGTGGGCTCCACCACAACTGCTCTAAAAAGTCATCTCATAGACCTTCTTCAAATTCCCCCTCCTAGGATCCAGCACCAACCTGATTTTCCAAATCTACCTGCATATTGAAATCCTCCGTGACTTTCATAACATTGCCTTTTTGACGTGCATTTTCTATCTCCCATTTTAATCTGTAGACCACATCTTTGCTACTGTTTGATGGTCTGTATATAATACTATCAGGTTTTTTTTTAGCTTTGCAGGTTTTTACCTTTACCCACAACAACTCTACATCACCTAATCCTATGTTACTTATTTCTAATGATTTGATTTCATTTTTACCAACAGCTATCACACATCTTCTGCCTATCTGCCTCTCCTTTCAATACAATGTGTATCCTTGGACATTAAGCTACCAGCTATAACCTTATTTCATACCAAGTTCAATTTGACTTTTATCTTCAAAACTACAGTCCAAAGAATGACATGCAATAATTGACTTAGCACTTTTTTTTACATCTTCAGCAGACTAACTGATCTTGGTCAGTTATCAGAGTAAACAGAGGGCAGAATGAATTTGCATATAATCTTATTGCAAATTATTAAGTACAAATTTACAGGTGTTACACCGTAAGTATAAGGTTCACAGTGGATTTGCCTGCTTTGAATTTTTTTTCAAAAGTAGGATTTGCAGAACTTGACTTGTTTAATTTTATGAAAGTTTATGTTTTTCCTTGGTCATGGCAGTACCCAAATGTTCAATGGTGGAAGCTGTGAAAGTGCATGTTGAACTCAACCAACAGGGATGAGAATGTAGGATTCATATCAAAGTCCATTTTTAATTCTAATTACAAAGTCAAAGGATCACAAATTGGCAAACTACACTGGTGGTGACACTTCCAACAGAATTTCACAGTCAATTCCATTTTCATCACTGCTGAGCACTTTTTGGCTCTTATCCTGAAGTAGTAGTAAGAATTTCATAAGTACTTGGGGGAAATTTACCTGCCTTAAAACAGTATTTCAAACTAGAATACCAGCTAGTGAAAGCTTGTAACTTGCTTAAGAAAAATCATCAGAGTGAATAGATTACAAAATTTAAGGCAGCTGAAAGCACATGAAAAAACTCTGCATAATTGTGCCATGTTTCAAAGTTGACTGTAAGAATATCTATCTTTTTGTTTCAAATCAAAATACATTTATTTGAAGCATATCAGAACTAAAGCGCACAATATTAAATATCAAATTTAATATTGTTTACGTTCACCTTACCCAATAAACTATGTTACTGCTTGTGATTTATTTAAAAGTCTTTCCTGTAGTTTATTAAAAAATTCTGGATTTTCTCTTATGACAGGTCATTACTTTGAATCACCAGATGGCATGCAGGAAATAAAATAAAAATAAAAATTCCAGGTGCCCATCAATAAATAATGTCAGATTCATTTTTTATTGACATGGTTTGCTATTTGAAAGCTTTGTCCGAAAGGGGAGAAAATGTTTGGGGGAGCATTGAATTTTGTTTCTCTTTACCACATCTGGATTTTTTGTGAGTGCAGACTTCTTGTTCACACGTGCTTGCACTGGTGTATGTAAATCACAAAGTCTAGGCTGTTTTGGGGCGGTGATTTACAACCACATTTCCTCAGCTGGTGAACATTCCAAGTCATGGATTCCTCTTGAAGGAAGTGACTTGCAAGACCCACTGGAGCTTTGCTTCACTAATTAGCTCTTTGCCTGAATAGGGGACCCCAAGGTCAGAAAAGAAACAAAGTAGGAGCGGCTGGAATAGAGTGAGAAGTCAAGAAATGCAACTCAATTTCATTACCATGAGGGTTCCTTGATAAGCAGGCAAATAAAATGATTTACTCACTCAACACTCTTTCAAAATGGAGCTTGCAGGGTTGTAGAATAGCAGGGGGCGTAGAGAAGTAATGAGGAATTCAAGCAACATGTGTTATTTATAATGAAAAAAAAAAGGAATGGCCAGAAGGTTAGGACCACTGTCTGGTTTTCTCTGAGAAAGTTATATCAATACCATGTTGATTAAGTCCAACAAACAACCTATTGAGGAAGAATAATGACAAGTTCAACTGTCCTGAGTTAGATAATGCAATACAGTTAGTTTAGATTTTAAACAGTAAAGTTATTCTCTGACTTGTTTACATTGTTTACTGTTAATTTAACATAGTTTCTGGAATGCTCCCTTGAACCCATCTGTTCCTCTCTCCATCCCTAACCTTCTTTAGGTCACTCATTCTTTATTCAGACTTATGGCTAAAATCCCCTTCAGTGGATCTTCTCAAAATCTATTCGATAAACAGTCATGTGAAGTATATTGAGAGAATGTTATGATGTTTCAGGCAGGATGCTGTCATTTTTAATTATTGATCAAACAGAAAAAAACTAAGCAGCAGTTCACCAGGTCACAAAGCAAGCATCTACACTGTGTAAGATACAGTAGGTATATCTTTGCACACATTTATGATGCCAAGGAAACAGCTCACAAACATTAGAGAAGTGACACGTAAAATAACTTCCAATCCAGTCAGAAATGTTAACTTAATAACTCATAAATTTGTTTTAGGTTTGAAATGGGTTAGTAATTTTTAACTGCTGCATAAAATGAGGCTGAATGGGAAAACAGCAGAGGCACAGTAAGGAGAAAAAACATAAGTTTTCATTTATGATGTTGCAACTAAGTTTTCTATAAACCACTATTCCCCAATGCACCTCCATTTATATTTAAAGCCACTAAAAATTTACAATGTAAGGTGTTATACAAATGTACTCTATTTTTCATCTTTGCACAAATTTGTAACATTCAGTAGCATTTCATCAACCCAAAAAAAAGCCAATACACGCAGAGAGTAACTTTCTTGAATAAGTTACTTAACAAAATTAGCAACAAATGTACTCGATATATTAAATTTATTTGAGATACCTTTATTGTTCTGTTATATCTCAGTTGCTTATGCTTTATGGGCTATTAGGAACAGCGGGCATAGCCTCAGAACAGAGCAACATCCATTGAGAAGAGAGACAAGGAAAATTTTCTTTAGCCAGAGGGTGTGAATATGTGGAATGCACTGCCACAGATGGCTGTGCAGACCAAGTTATTGGGTCTATTTAAGGTGGAGGTTGACAGGTTCCTGATTAATCAGGGTGTCAAAGGTTATGGAGAGAAGGCAAGAGAATGGTATTGAGGGGTATAATAGATCAGCCAAGATAGAACGGCAGAGTATACTTGATGGGCCGAATAGCCTAATTCTGCTCTTATGTCTTATTAACACTGTATATCCCATGTTCAAGTTTCTTTTCTGGGTGTGTGATGCTTAAATCTTAAGTACCTATACATTCACTTTAATGAAAAGTAATCTGATAGATGAATCAGTAACTCATTAAGTGAATGCGCTCTGCAGTATTTTTGATGATTATCCCTTCACTTGTGTTTTTAAGTTGGAATGATCCTTGACTAATGTATTTTCTTCTCTGTCGGCTGACAAAAAAAGCATTCTAAAAGTGTCCATGATTTAGCAGTAACGATCTTTTATGAAAAACAGTGAATGTTGGCCATAATGTGGAGCTCTTTTGAGATTATGAAGTAAATGCCATTCTTACTGCAAACCAGTATGACATTGACTTTGCAGCACCTAACCCAGGAAATCTAAAAGCTAAGTGTGGGTTCAAAGAGGCAAAAATGCATTATGAAGAGTTACGATTAGCTTTGGGAATATGCTTAATTCTCTGAACATCCACAACTGCATTAGCACGATCCATAGATTGTGCTTTTTACCTCAGAGCAAATAAAAAGTCTCTCCATATGAATCCCTCCATGAAATCACAATCAGAATCAGGTTTATCATCAATGGCATGTAACATGAAATTTGTTAAATTAGCAGCAGCAGTTCAATGCAATACATATTATAGAAGAGGAAAAAAAATAAAGAAAATTTTTTTAAAAAATCAAATACAGTATACGTATATTGAATGGATTAAAAAACGCACAAAAAACAGAAACAGTGCATATTAAAAAAAGTGAGTTAGTGTCCAAGGGTTCAATGTCCATTTAGGAATCGGATGGCAGAAGGGAAGAAGCTGTTCCTGAATTGCTGAGTGTGTGCCTTCAGGCTTCTGTACCTCCTACCTGATGGTAACAGAGAGAAAAGGGCATGCTCTGGGTACTGGAAGTTCTTAATAATGGACGCTGCCTTTCTGAGAAGCCGCTCCCTGAAGATGTCCTTGGTACTTTGTAGGCTAGTATCCAAGATGGAGCTGACAAGATTTACAACCCTCTGCAGCTTCTTTCGGTCCTGTGCAGTAGCCCTCCCATACCAGATGGTGATGCAGCCTGTCAGAATGCTCTCCACGGTACATCTATAGAAGTTTTTGAGTGTATTTGTTGACATGCCAAATCTCTCCAAACTCCTAATGAAGTATAGCCGCTGTCTTGCCTTCTTTATAACTACATCGATATGTTGGAACCAGGTTAGATCCTCAGAGATCTTGACACCCAGGAACTTGAAACTGCTCACTCTCTCCACTTCTGATCTCTCTATGAGGATTGGTATGTGTTCCTTCATCTTACGCTTCCTTAAGTCCACTATCAGCTCTTTCGTCTTACTGATGTTGAGTTCCAAATTGCTGCTGTGGCACCATTCCGCTAGCTGGTATATCACACTCCTGTACGCCCTCTTGTCACCACCTGAAATTCTACCAACAATGGCTGTATCATCAGCAAATTTGTAGATGGCATTTAAGTTATGTCTAGCCACACAGTCATGTGTATATAGAGAGTAGAGTAGTGGGCAAAGCACACACCCCCAAGGTGCCCCAGTGTTGATCGTCAGCAAGGAGGAGATTGCAAACTTCCAGTTAGGATTTTGAGGATCCAATTGCAGAGCAAGGTACAGAGTCCCAAGTTCTGCAACTTCTCAATCAGGATTGTGGTAACGATGGTATTAAAAGTCGATGAACAGCATCCTGACATAGATGTTTGTGGACTAATGGACTGGTGCAAAACAAAAGAGAAGGTAGTTGACTTCAGGAGGGCATGGAGTGACCACTCCCCGCTGAACATTGACGGCTCCTTGGTAGAGATTGTTAAGAGCACCAAATTTCTTGGTGTTCACCTGGCGGAGAATCTCACCTGGTCCCTCAACACCAGCTCCATAGCAAAGAAAGCCCAGCAGCATCTCTACCTTCTGCAAAGGCTGAGGGAAGTTCACCTCCCACCCCCTCATCCTCATCACATTCTACAGGGGTTGTATTGAGAGCATCCTGAGTAGCTGCATCACTGCCTGATTCGGAAATTGCACCATCTCAGATCGCAAGACCCTGCCGCGGATAGTGAGGTCAGCTGAGAAGATCATTGGGGTCTCTCTTCCCACCATTACAGACATTCACACTACACGCTGCATCCGCAAAGCAAACAGCATTATGAAGGACCCCACACACCCCTCGTACAAACTCTTCTCCCTCCTGCCATCTGGGAAAAGGCACCGGAGCATTCAGGCTCTCTGTAACAGTTTCTTCCCCCAAGCCATCAGACTCCTCAATACCCAGAGTCTGGACTGACACCAACTTACTGCCCTCTACTGTGCCTATGTCTTGTTTATTATTTATTGTAATGCCAACACTGTTTTGTGCACTTTATGCAGTCTGTAGACTAGTGTAGTGCTTTTCTGTGTTGTTTTCAAGTAGTTCAGTGTAGTTTTTGTACTGTTTCATGTAGCACCATAGTCCTGAAAAACATTGCTTCGATTTTACTGTGTACTGTACCAGCAGTTATGATCGAAATGACAATAAAAAGTGACTTGACTTGTGTTGTCCAGGTGAGCTAAAGCCATGTGGAGAGCCATTGAGATTGCATCTGCCTTTGACCTATGAGGCAGGAGTTCAGTCTAGTCATGACCAGCCGCTTAGAACATTTCATCACTGTCAATGTGAGTGCTACTGGGCGATAGTCACTAAGGCAGCTCACGTTATTCTTCTTAAGCTCTGGCATAATTGTTGCCTTTTTGAAGCAAGTGGGAACTTCCACCTGTAGCAGTGAGAGGTTAAAAATATCTTTGAATACTCCCGCTAGTTGGTTGACACAGGTTTTCAGAGCCTTACCAGGTATCCATCGGGACCTCTCTTTAAAGACAGCCTAACATCGGCCTCTGAGACAGAGATCACAGGATCATCAGGTGCAGCAGGGATCTTCACAGCTGTAGTTGTGATCTCCCTTTCAAAGCGTGCATAGAAGGTGTTGAGTTTATCTGGTAGTGAAGCATCACTGCCATTCATACAATTGCATTTCACTACGTAGGAAGTAATGTCTTGCAAACCCTGCCAGAGTTGCTGTGCATCCAATGTCGCCTCCAACCTCATTCAGAATTGTCTCTTCGCTCTTGAAATGGCCCTCCGCAAATCATGCCTGGTATTCTGGTACAGGCCTGGGTTGCCAGACTTGAATGCCACAATCCAGCCTTCAGCAGACAACGTAACATGGAATGCAACATTCTGGCATTCTTTCAATAGATTTGATCTAAAGCCTGATTGGAAGATGTTATCTGAACCTTTCTGGGCATGGAGCACACTTCTGGAATTTTGATTTGGATCTTACGAGTGTATAATGCAAAATCAGGTAAAACCATCACTATGCTCTGTTGACATGGGGCACCAAACTGTAGTGGGCCTGCTTCAGTGTTCAATAAAACTTACTTGCTCCGAGTATTGGGAATCCAAGTGGATGATATCTCATTATCTTCAGGCAAAGAAAAATGGGAAGATTAATGTGCTTGAGAGCTGAGAATTATTTTTTTTAGGATGTTATAGTTGCTCAGATGATGTGTAATGTGGCCTAAATATTAAGTCTAGAGTGTTGCATTTCATGCAAAAAAATAATGGCTTCAATTTTGATAAAAATCCATCCTATGAAAGATATGTTACAGTTCTCAGATTGCAATATGTCAAATATTTTTCTCTCAAAATTAGTAGCCAATTTAGTATATTTTCAGTCAAATCTGGGGTGACAGACTAAGAAATTAACATATGATAGCATCTGAGAAGCTGCAGATAATAAGGATGAAATAGTTGAAAAGATTCAAAAGTTTAGAAACATGTCAGGCTGTTGGCTGTTATGGCTGTATTCTGCCTTTAACTATGTTCATCCATGTTCTATTTCCAACACAAAAACACCCACTTATTGTTGATATGTCAGAATACCTGCCACAGACCGCAGTCCAATCATGTGTCCACCAAACACACCCCAACCCTGCCAAGACCCAGTGATCTTCACTCCCGTGTATCCATGAACACCATTCTGACAGCAACTTCAGTCCTCCCTCCCAGTCAACCTCTAATGTTGCTCCATAAACAAATATCCCTATCTAATTCTCATTATTTCCATAATGCTAGCTCATGACCCCTTAAGCTTCTCCTAATACTTGGAATGCAGGCCTGAACCTTCTCGCAACCCAATCCTCAGATTATCTTGCTTATTCTGCTGGGTTTGTAACGGCAGAAACTAAAAGAGAAAAAGGCAGAAAATACATTTCAGGAAGAACTTAACAAGTCCAGCAGCACTCATAGAGGCAGAGGGATGGCCAACTTTTCGGGTTTGAGACTCTGCATCAGGACTGACAATATAGAGGGAAATGCCAGTACAAAGAGGTGAGAGGGAGGGGTGAAACAAAGACTGATAGATGACAAGTGGAACTTGATGAGGGGAAGATGATGGGTAGATAGAGCCAAACAGGAGAGAGGGAAGGAGAGCATTGTGACAGAGACTGATAGATGACAAGTGGAGATGTAAGAAAATAGCAGCAGGTACCAGGTGGTGGAAGGGTTGGGGAATGGTAGAGACAGAAGCTGTTTCATGATAGGTGGAACGAGACAAGGGAGATATGATGGGAGGAGAGAAGCCATTGGGAAGGGGGATAGAAACTGTGAGCCAAAGGACAAGAAACCCAGGTAGGAAGGCAGATGGAACAACATGGGGGAGAGTGAGGAGTCTAGGTAATGAGGCAGAAAAAGGCATTTATATCCATTTATGGATGCAGACCAATCTTTGATGGGTAATGTTGCATATTTAAAATTCCAGTAATATTTAAATAATAATATCAATATATTGTTTAAGTATTCTTTGTTGTTTTCATAATGCATTGCAGGTTATATACAGAAGCACGTGAATGGCATGCCTCACTCAAAGCAAAAATGAAATTGAACCTATACGTGTTATCTTCTGCCTCTGTGTTTTTCTTTTAATTAGTTTTTATGTTTTGGAGTTACAAAACATGCCAGTGACAACGAGGAAGTTTTAAACAAATCCAAGACAACTACTTATCAGTTGAAGTGTAATGAGATGTTTGAATTTTTAAAAAGAGCAGTGAGATGTTCAAATTTTTAAAAGTGCAGCAAGACGTTTGATTTTAAAAAAAGCAGCACAGCACAAGTCTCTTTGGAAGGGGGAGAGAGAAAGTCAAGTTAAAAAAAGGCAAGAAAAAGACAAATTTGTGGGTTCATAAAGAGTGAATACTGGGTGAAATAATCATAAGTAAAAATAAAGCAGAAATGACTGGCTACATTGGAAAAATACACATGTTTGATGTCACAAGAGATAACTGGATTTTGTATACTGAAAAGATTGAGCAGTATTTTGAAGCAAATTAAATAGACGATGAGAAGCAAGTACCAGTTTTGTTGAGTGCATTGGTTTTAAAGGCATAGAGTTTGATTAGAGTTTTAACTGCTCCAACCAAACAAGACAAAATGAGCTTTGCTGATATAGTGAAGAAATGCAGGAACATTGAGAGCCAAAATCATTGTTGATTGCAGAACGCTTGAGGTTTCATAAGCAGAATCTAAAGGAAGGGAAGCTCATTTCTGCATATTTGGCTATATTGAAGAGATTGACTGAGCATTGTCAGTTCAGTGAGGGGCTTAATGATGCACTGAGAGATTGTTTATTTTTTGGAAATTTAGAAAAAAAATTCAAAAATGGCTCCTAAATGAAGCACAATTTACAAATAAAAGAGCAGTTGAAATTGTTGTATCAATAGAAACAGGCAGAGATGCAACTGAATTGCAGTCAGGAATGAAAGTGAGCAAGAACAAAATTGCAATGTCTTAACATAAACTAGCCATTGTGGCAAAGGCTCACATTCAACAGACCAATACAGAATTAAAGGCGAAACTTGCAAAAAATGCAACAAAGTAGGAAACAGAAATGCTTTGTTTGCACAGGGAGGAGAAAAATATAAAAAGTCAAATTACAGTTTCAAAAAGAGCACTAATCTGCATACTGTTGATGAAAAATCTGATAATCATGAGTGTGAGACAGAACTGAGTAGCCTTGAGATTTAAAATGTGAAAATTAACAACAGACCAACAACACACACAAAATGCTGGAGTAACTCAGCAGGTCAGGCAACATCAATGGATGTTGCAGTCCTTTTTAGGATTTATCAATTACTATAACAGTTTTCTGCCCAGCCTGGCTGCTGCTCTACCCCTTGAACTTATTACTGCAGATCAGGAAGAAATGGCCATTGACAAAGCAATGTGAGATGCTTTTCATAAGGTAAAGGAAATGGTAACGTTAGTCAGTGTACTCACACATTATGATCCACATCAACCAGTGAAGCATGCCATAAACTTTTCAGGATGTCAACACGAACGGAAAAGAAAGTGTCTATAGCTGTCAGAAACACTTCCTGCAGTCCTGGTGTCAACTCCTACAACTACCACGGAGGAGGCCCCAGAATCTGAGATTGTTTCACAGCCACAAGTCTCTCCGGCCAAGTAGATGATGCTTCCTTGTTAGGAAAGTTGTTATCCCTCAAGAGTAAGAAATCCTTCCTAGTGATTAAATCTTTAGGCCTAAATTGGATAATTTAAAATTGACTATGCTTTGGTTGTTTACATATAGTTGAATTATATCATATATTGCGCGTATAAGACCATTGGGCATGGGAGCAACATTATGCCATTTGGCCTGTTGAGTCTGCTCTGCCATTCAATCATGAATGATCCTTTCTCCCCCCTCTTCAACCCCAGTCCTCGGCCTTCTCTCTGTAGCCTTTGATGCCATGGCTAATCAAGAATCTATTAAGCTCTGCCTTAAATACAGCTCCACAACTGCCTGTGGTAATAAATTCCACAAATTCACCATCCTCTAGCTAAAGAAATTTCTCTGAATCTCTGTTTTAAATGGATGCCTCTCTATCCTGAGGCTGTATTCACTTGTCCTAGACTCCCCCACCATGGGAAACATCCTTTCCATGTCTACTCTGTCTAGATCTTTCAACATTCAAAAGGTTTCAACGAGATCCCCCTTCATCCTTCTAAATTTCAGCAAGTACAGACCCAGAGCTATCAAACATTCCTTGTATGATAACTCTTTCATTCTTGGAATCATCCTTGTGAACTTCCTCTGAACTCTCTACAATGCCAGCACATCTTTTCTTAGATAAGGAGCTCAAAACTGTTCACAATGCTCAAGGTGAGGCCTCACCACTGCCTTATAAAGCCTCAGCATCACAAACCTACTCTTGTATTCTAGACCTCTTGAAATGAATGCGAACACTGCATTTGCTTTCCTCACCAGCAACTCTACCTGCAAGTTAACTTTTAGGTTGTTCTGCACAAGGCTTTCCAAGTCCCCTTGCATCTCAGATTTATGGATTTTCTCCTCGCATAGAAAATGGTCTGCACATTTATTTCTACAATCAAAGTGCATGACCATGCATTTTCACAACATTGGATTTCATTTGCTACTCTCTTGCCCATTCTCCTAATCTGTCTAATTCCTTCAGCGCCTACCTGTTTCATCAACACTACCTGCCCCTCTACCAATCTTCGTATCATCTGCAAATTTGGCAACAAAACTATCTATTCTATTATCTAAATAATTGATGTGGAATAAAAAGAAGTGGTCCCAACATGAACCCCTGCAGAACACCCCTAGTCACTGGCAGCCAACCAAAAAAAAGGATCCTTTTATTCCCACTCTCTACCTCCTACCAATCAGTCAATGCTCTAACTATGCCAGTAACTTTCCTATAATACCATGGGCTCTTAACTTGGTAAGCAGCCTCACGTGTGGCACCTTGTCAAAGGCCTTCTCAAAGTCCAAATACAATATATGCACTGCATTCCCTTTATCTATCCTATGTGCAAACTCCTTAAAGAACTCCAACAGCCAAGATTTTTTCTTAAGGAGACCATGCTGACTTTGACCTATCTTGTCCCATGTCACCAAGTACTCCATAACCTCATCCTTAACAACTGACTCCAGCATCTACCCAACCACTGAGGTCAGGCTAACTGATCTATAATTTCCTTTCTGCTGCCTTCCTCCTTTCTTAAAGAGTGGGGTGACACTTGCAATTTTCCAGTCCTCTGGCACTATGCCAGAGTCCAATGATTTTTGAAAGATCATTACCAATGCCTCCACAATCTCTATTGCTACCTCTTTCAGAACCCTAGAGTGCCATTAATCTGGTCTAGGTGACCAATGTACTCTTAGATCTTTCTACATTTTGAGCATCTTCTCTCTTGTACTGCACTCACTTCTCTTCCCTCACACCCTTCAACATTTGGCACACTGCTAATGTCTTTCACAGTGAAGACTGATGTAAAATACTCATTTAGTTCATCTGCCATCTCCTTGGCCCCCGTTATTATTTCTCCGGCCTCATTTTCTAGTGGTCCTATATCAACTTTCATCTCTCTTATTTTTTTACCTTGAAAAAGCTTTTACTATCCACTTTGATATTATTTGCTAGCTTGCTTTCATATTTCATCTTTGCCCTACTAATGATTCTTCTAGTTACTCTCTGTAGGTTTTTAAAAGTTTCCCAATCCTTGGACTTCCCACTAATTTTTGTGTTGTTATATGCCCTTTCTTTTGCTTTTACATTAGCTTTGACTTCCCTTGTCAGCCACGATTGTACTATTTTGCCATTTGAGTATTTCTTTGTTTTTGGGATATATCTGTCTTGCACCTTCCTCATTTTTCCCAGAAATTCATGCCATTGCTGCTCTGCTGTCATCCCTGCCAGCATCTCCTTACAATGTACTTTTACCAACTTCTCTCTCATACCACTGTGATTTCTTGTACTCCATTAAAATACTGCTATGTCAGATTTTACTATCAAAGTTCAAGTTGAACTTAAATCATATTCTGATCACTGCCTCTTAAAGGTTCTTTTACCTTAAGCTCCCTAGTCACCTCTGGTTCATGACATAACTGATCCCGTAGTAGGCTCAACGACAAAAAGCTCTAAAAAGCCATCCTGTATGCATTCAACAAACTCACTCTCTTGAGATCTATTTCCAATCTGATTTCCCAATCAACCTGAACATTGATATCTCCCTATCATAACATTTCCCTTTGACATGCCTTTTCTAATTCCTGTTGTAATCTGTGGTCCACATCCCAGCTACTGTTGGGTGGCCTGTACAGAACTGTCATCAGGGTCCTTTTACCCTTGCAGTTTCTTAATTCAACCCACATCTTCTGACTCTATGTCACACATTTCTATTGATTTGATGCCATTCATTACCAGTGGAGCCACGCCACCCCCTCTGCCTACCTTCCTATCCCTCCAATACAACGTGTAACCTTGGACATTTAGCTCCCAACTACAACCATCCTTCAGCCATGATTCAGCAATGGCCACAACATCATACCTGACAATTTATAATAGTGCCACAAGTTCATCCACCTTATTTCTTATACTCCATGCATTAAGATATAACACTTTGAGCACTGTATTTGCTACCTTTTTTGAAACAGTTGAGATGTATTCTATATTGAGTTGGAGTTTATAGCTGAGGAGAGTTGTGTATTTAATATTTCAGTAATACTGTAAATATATTGCTTGATTAAACATACCGGTACTTTGTACATTGCAGGTTATACGTAAAAGCACGTGAACGATATACATCATCACAACACTATTCCTATGAGCACTTCTCACTCAAACATACACAAGTTATATTCCAGCTCTGGAATATAACTTTTTCTTTTAATTAGTTTTGGAGTTACAAAACATAACAGGTGATACTTTAGTTCTTGAGTATGTTGGAATTTGGATTCTGGGGGTCTTCATGTGAGATTGAAATGGATCCCACATGAGCACCACTTTAATGCGCCTTTACAAGTGTGAAAGAATTTCTTAGACCACTCTCTGTGATCAAAGTAATAAATTTGTATAATCCAGCACACACATTTAGATACGGAAAAGAAATCAGAAAGACCTTCATAAAACTCTGGACTTGCTTTAATGCAATGAGTAAAAGATTTGGCTTTTCGATTTTATTTTACTGGCATAGGGCCAATTTACAATAAACTCCACTTTGTCAATTCCACTCAGTCAAACCTGAAATTGGCTTCAAACCGTCCCCCCTTTTAAAGCTGATACGCACAGTGCAGGACAGAAATAGTTTCAGAACCAATTCAATGAAAGACTATCGATCTGATATACATATATCACTACCTAATTTCTAGTCAATGGTTTTATTTTCACTTCACTCGTGTCTTGAAACATTAATTATAAATGAAATTCAAACCATGTTTTGGATATAACTAAAGCTGCAGAACCAACAAAAACAAATAAATTGAACTACATGACAATTGAAGTATTGATTATCTGTACAATAGACATACCATGGGATGATAGCCAACATGGTGGCAGCAACACTGCATTGCACCATCATTAGCAAACTAAAAATGGCTTGAAAGGTATTCTAAATATAATCCAGATTATAAATGCACAAAAGAATTCACAAAAAATCTACAATGGTGAGGAGAGAGCCAACTAGGGCTTATCATTTCTTACTAGGGTTTTAAAGAGAATACTGGAATTGGAATTGGTTTATTATTGTTACATGTACCGAGGTACAGTGAAAAGTTTGTCTTGCATACTGTTCACAGAGATCAAATAGCAACAGTGCATTGAGGTAGTACAAGGTAAAATAATAGCAATGCAGATTAAAGTGCAACAGCTGCAGAAAATGTGCAGTGCAGGAAGAAAAAATGGCACAGCATCATAATGAACTAGATTGTGATGTCATGAGTTCATCTCATCATACCAGGAAACCATATAATAGTCTTGTAAGAGTGTGCTAGTAGCTGTCCTTGAGCCTAGTGGTATGTTCTTTCAGGTTTTTCTCTTTTGTCCTTAGGTTATACTGGCTGCTTTACCAATTCAACAGGAAGTACAGACAGAGTGCATGAAGGGGAGGCTAGATTCTGTGATGTGCTGAACTGTGTCCACAACTCTCTACGGTTTCTTGTGGTTAGAGCACAGCAGTTACCATACCAAGCAGTTAGGTACCAAGATAGCTGGATCTTTTATCTGTGGTGCATCAATGAAAATTGGTAAGGGTCAACAGGGACATGGCAATATTGCTTTTGCCTCCTGAGGAAGTGGAGACGTTCGTGTGATTTCTTGGCAATGGTCTATATGTAATTGGACTAAGACAGATTAGTGGTGATGTTCTCTCCTAGAAACTTGAAGGGTTCAACCTTCTTGTGTGTGCTGAAGACAAGAGCATGTGCACTGTCACCCTTCCTGGTCAATGTCTAAATTTTTGTTCTGCTGACATTGAGGGAAAAGTCATGACACCATGTTACTAAGCTCTCTATCGCCTTGCTGTACTCTGACTCATTAATATTTGACATACAGCCTAACAGTATCATCTACAAACCTGTAGATGGACATCAGATATAGGGTGAGGATGCAACTTTGTGCTGCACCAGTGTTGAGAATAATCATGGCAGAACGGTTGCTGCCTATCTTTACTGATTGCGGTCTGTTGGTCACGAAGTCAAGGGTCCAGTGCAGAGGGATGAGTTCACTCACAGGTCTTGGGGGTTTGGTAATGAGTTTGCTTTGGAATTATAATATTGAAGGTGGAGCTATAGTCAATAAACGAAAGTCTAATGTAGGTATCTTACCATCCAGATGCTCCAGGTATAAGTGTAGGGCTAGGAAGATAGTATCAACCATAGACCTTACATCAGTGGTACACAAATTGCAGTTGGTATAGGTAGTCTATGAGGCTGGAGTTAATGTGTGCCATCACCAGATTCTCGAAATACCATGATGGTAGATGTCAGAGCCACTGGAGACCACCATTAAGGCATGTTACCCTTTCTTTCTTAGATACCAGGGTATTAGTCGCCTTCTTAAAATAGGTGGAACCTCAGGTTCAAGCAGGGAGAGATTAAAAATGTCTGCAAATTACCTGACCATCTGATCTGCACAGGATCTTAGGACACAGCCAGGGAAACCATCTGGGCCAGATACTTTCCATGTGTTCACTCTCCAGAAGACTGATGTTATGTTTGCAACACTGATAGTGTGTTCAGGTGCATTGGAGGCTTTTGAAGCCAACACTAGCATATTAATTTCCTTCTGTTCAGACTGGGGATAGAGTGCATTAAGTTCATTGAGAAGTGATGCACTGTCATCGGTGATGCTATCTGAATTTATTTTGTAGCCTGTTACAGTATTTAAACCCAATCACAACTGATGGCTGGTCTAGGACTTGATTTTGGACTAATATTTCTCTTGGTGTTCATGGTAGCTTTACAGAGGTTGTATCTCAATTTCTTGTGAAGGTCAGAGTCACCTAATTTGAACTCTGTTGGCCTAGACTTCAGCAGGGAATGAATGGCTCTCCTATTTTATCCATTGCTTCCAGTTTGAGAACATCTAATTGTCCTCTTATCTAAGAATTCCTTCCTTCCAGTATGATCGAATGAGAATGAAAACTTTCAGGATAATAAAGCTGAAGTGAAGAAGGATTTGGCCATACTGATTTAATTGTAAAGTTGAGTTCAGTCTAACAAAACCACCCATATATAGAAAAAGCAGAAGCCTTGCCTAGGTGAATTTGGTCAAATTCTAAAATGTTTTTTTCATGACCTTAGCAGTATTCTGGCTTTAATATAACGTTTATCATCTTTCTAGTTGTAGGCTGAACTAGCATGTTCTACAAATACTTGTTCTGCCGAGTATAACATTTGCAACTCTTGTGCCTCTGCTACCATCGTTATTTGCAAAAGAAGAGGATTGTAAGAGGAGTTTCTTCAATTTCTACCCATGTTACATCAGGATATGCAATCTTCATTGTGATTCTACCCATCGCTCACCTTCAGTATCACTTGGAAGAAACACTGAAGGCAGCTAGGCACAAAATCTAGTGGCTTGTTGGCTCCAGTGACTGAATTGGACACAGCCACCATATTGGGCTTGCAACAGCTGGGGAGAGAACCAGCATGAATGTAAAAGCTAATTGTACTCGTCTTGTCAGTACGGCTATTTCTGATGTATTAATACTGTTAGGAATAGTGTAAACTCTTTGTGAAAACCAGGCTTAATACAGCATCTGAGAAAAGGTTATACTTCATTTCATTGCCTTGACGTCTGGCATCAACCACATTCCATTCTGACTTCAAACGGGGGAAGATGGTTGTTCATGGAGGAGAATAATAGAAAATTCCAGAAGCATCATGTCTCACAAAATGAGAAAACTGCCTAATTAAGCTGCATTGTATATATGTTAAATATTGGAACCAAGATCCTCTGAGCATCTTATTTCCCATTCCAATATTTCATTTTGGTTTCATCTCCTATCAAATTAATCCTAACTCTCCCCAGTGTACTAATTGTTAAACTTATTGCAAAACAATTGGTCCTACTTGTATTAAGTCAAGCATGTAAGCTTTTCTTGGCATTCATATGACTATCATTCATAGCTGTAATACAGCACAAAACTGTCAGAAATATCACCTTCTATACTTTTTTAAATATATATTTGAAAGTCAAAGAATACATAGCAGACTCCTGTTTCAAGGAACAACACACAGTAGCACCCAAGAATTAGATAGAAGAGTAGTAAACATTTTGATTTACATACTAAGTAATATTCTCTTTTGAATAAAGCATTTAAACAAAGTCTGGGGGAATCAGGAAACAAAGCAGAAAGATACTTTTTAAAGCAACGCACACAAAATGTTGGAGGAACTCAGCAGCCCACGCAGAGGAAGAAGTTTAAATCTTCTGCTGCCTGGCCTGCTGAATTCCTCCAGCATTTTGTGCGTATTGTTTTGGATTTTCAGCATCTGCAGATTTTCTCATGTTTAAGATTTTTTTTAGTTGTACATATCAAAGGTAAAGTGGTTCCATGTGAGAAGGGACTAACATTTTTCTCTGGCAGCAATGTAGCACTGAAATGTTTTCTTTTGGTAAGTAAAATAAGAAGTTCTGAATAACACTGTGAAATCTCTTGCTTAAACATTTTAGTGATGCAATTACCCCGCAGGGGACCTTGTAAAATATAGTGCGCCAAGATCTACTGATCTGGATGATTTAGGCTAAAGATTTCTCTTACTCCATCCAACATGCTGCAGACCACCAACATGCATGAAAAGGAAAACAACAATTGTTTAACACTTGGTTTAAGTCATAATGATTTAAATACATAATTCAAGAATTAATTGCACTGCTTTTGTTTTGATACCTCACACGGGGAAGCAGTCCAGTGATGCACCTCTTCAGCTGGCACGACAAGGTCAATGCTTTGATTAGTAAAGACTCCCCAGTGGTATCCATAGGAACACAGTATATAAAAAAAGCAGTTCACTGCAAATATTGCTTTCTTCTTTACAGTACAGGAGTCAAGACATTTATTGCAAGCTTGAAACACATGTACAGTTATATGCAAATACTTCTTGGGATTAGTTGTGAACTTTCAGCTTTTCAAATGTCATTTATGACAGGAGAATAATAATAATGAAAAACAATAAAAGATGCTGGTGCTGTTAAAATTTAGAAAGAAGCCAATATGTCAAGAGATTGGAATCTTAATTAACATAAATTCCATTCATTTTATTAAAATAATAGGAGTAAACAATCCATTAAAGAAATAGTGAGAAATACCACAGACTACTCAGAAGTATTTTTTGTTTCGGAAGTGGTTTTATTGGTCCTGTATTACTAAAGAACAGCTGTTATTGTGGATGGGAATTTCCATTGCTGGAAATGTAGACGTTATGAATCAAAAGTCCAGACCAATGATGAATGCTGAGAAGCTCCAGAGAGCCTCTTTAGACTGGGCAGGAACTCATTTATTTTATTTGTTGGTTTGGAAGCCAACATGAGTGCTGGGGGCAATTGTAACAAGGATAGAATTCCTATGAAGTTAATCATAATGAATTCTGGAGGCACACAGGATTCTATGGAATCTGGACTAAATTTCAGCACAATGCCTTGATCTAACACAAGTGCCAGCACTTGATGCTCAGCAAGCTTTGATTAACCTCAGTATTTAAACAAGTAGAGATTTTAAGTAGAATAAGAAAAGAATTTTACTGTCCTTCTATCCCCATTAAATGTGTCAAACAAATAATGAAGATACTCTTCTATTCTACCTCTTGGCCCAAAAGAATATGAACAAGATCACTAAAAAAGGGAAAAGGGGAAAATGTTATCACTTGTCAATGATTGGATTTTTAAGAATGGTCATATCTTCATGATATTATGAGTAGTCAACTATCCTCGAAGTTCCACATTTGCTCTCCAATCTCCACCCTCTAATGCATCTACAGAGATCGGTACCACAAGAAAGAAGCATCCATCACCATGGATCCTCATCATCTAGGCCATGCGCTCTTCTTGTTACTGTCACTGGGCAGAAGGTAAAGAAGCCTTTGGACCCACACCACCAGGTTCAGGAACATTGGTTGTTCATCCGTCCTGTTGGGTCTGCTCTGTCCTTGATTCTACTGTGTTTCTTATATTTATTATGATTGCCCAGAAAAAAAATTAATCTCAGGGTTGTAAATGGTGACATATAAATATTTTGATAATAAATTTATCTGAAGTTTGAACACCACCAGGTTTTAGGAACAGATATTACCCTACAACCTTCAGGCTCCTCAACCAGCGTGGATAACTTCACTCACCTCAATGCTGAACTGACTCACTTTCAAGGGACTCAACAACTCATATTCTTAGTATTTATTTATTTGTATTATTTGCACGAGCTGTCATTGGTACATTGGTTGTTGGTCAGTCTTCATTTATTTCCTTGTAATTTTTTCATATATTCTTATTGTATTTATTTATTTTCTTGTAAATGCCTGCATGCAAGTCAATCTCAAGGTAGTATATGGTGACAAATACATAGTTTGATAATAAATTTACTTTCATTTTGACTACCCTTTCTGATGATACTAAATTCACAACCATCTGGTTTAAAATGAAGGTTTTGGTTAATACTAAAATACAATATTTTTGTAAGTTTTCAAATGCAGTTCTAATGATTTGCAGATTTTTGTTTTGCTAACATACCAAAGCAAATTTGGGGTAACCAGCTTGGATATAACCTTGAAAATTGAATAAATGTGTGTAGATGCTGGAAATTTGAAATAAAAATGGAGAATACTATAAAAACTCAGCAAGTCACTCAGCATCTGTGGAATAGAAGTTTAATATTTAAAAAGTTAATATTTTGAGTTGAAGATACTTCAGTCAAAGTGGTGAACACTCATTTCAGAGTGTTCAGAAGTACATCAAGCAATTTAATTATGTTCTTGACAGAAACTGCTCATCCATGCACTGTGCTGTGATCATTTGATATCATAAAATTGCAAAATATAACAAATATAGGCCATATGATCCTTCCAATCTACTGACGCATTCCATAATATCACAGCAGATCTCTTTCCTAACCATATCTTTCTATTCTATCTCCATATACATTTATATCCATTGTTTCCAAAAGATTATCAATCTCTTTCTTAGACATAGTTAGGATCTGAACATCTCTACAGTCTTCTGGAGTTTGGAATTCAAAAGATTTACAGCCATTTGAATGAAGAGAATTCCTCCCATCTCAGCACTCATTTGAAGTCTATAGGTTCTGGTTTTACACTGTACAGCCAGAGGCAACTTCTTTTTATCCTCTAACCTGTCAATATCCTTATGAATTTTATATGTTACACTGAGATCACCATCATTCTTCTATTCTCTAGTGGAAAAATATCTAGTGCACTCATGGGACAACCCAAGAAATCATTCTCATGAACCTCCAATGCACTCCCTCTAAGGTACAATATATGATTCCTTAAGTAAGGAGAATAAAGCTGCACACATACTCCAGATGTGGCCTCACCAAGACCCTATATGATTGCTTCTGAACTTCAATCTTTTTGTAATAAACTAAAATTCCACTTATTTTTTGTAATTACTTGCTGCACACAAACTTTCCATAATTCAAATATAACTTGGTGCCTCTGATTACCAACATTTTTCTCTGGAAAAAAAAGGTGCAAGTATTCAAGCAAGTGCAGTATATATAGAGTGTTCATACTCTTTCTTATGTGTGTGTATTCATCTGTATTTTTTCTGGAACCAGTGAGAGATAGAATGAAGAAAGCAACGCATGGGCACAGCTTGGGAGTTAGAGGGAGAGAACAAGGGCCAAGTGATCAGGGGTGCAAAGAAAATTGCAAGGATGCATGATAGGGGTAGAAGAGGGGAAGGAAACATATTGTGAACCTCCTGAAATAAGGAGGAATTGGGAGTTAATATCATCGAGACTGAAATACCGTCTTTTAACAAAAATATGAATATATTTTTCAACTGAGAAACTACTAGCTTTTGCAATCATACATACATAAATGTCCAACCTGTAACAAATAAGAAAATTTCCAAGCACATTATTTGTTGTTATGACCACTTAAAGAACTTCCTATTAAACAATAGTGTTCCAGTCCTTCTCAAAGATTTATAACCAAGAGTATATTTCTTTGCAGATCATTATTTAGAATTTATTAGAACACATTTCAAAATCATAAGTAAGAATTATTTTAACAAGTTTCAATTTAACATTAACAATAATATGTTTCATTTTTGAAATATATGATCTACGTTACTTAATTGGGATAAAACTTAACAACAGCAGAAAGCAAATAACGTGGTTTGATTGCAACCTAATGTGAATCAAAGGCTAGCTGTATACTGTAATAGGTAACCAGTTTGTTACCATCACCGTTTGGTGTACATTCACATCACAATGTTGATCATCTAAAGGGAAATTAATATAAATGAGATAGATTGTTAATTAAAATCATGTTCCAAGGTTGCTGTTAAGGTAAGAGAAAATGCCTTAAGGAGGAAACAAATCTAGAAAGATTATTTTTAGGCTTTGATTAAATTATTATCTGCATGGATGAAATATTGAATTATCTTTAAAATGTATGAAGGAATTCCTATAACTTTTGTAAGCTCTCCACATTTACATCACAAGTAAATTATGAGTTTTCCTTAGCAATGGTGGATATGAGAAGGCCTGCAGTTTCCTCATATTATGGGAGTCACTGATAATATTTCAAACTGAAGTAACACTTTTGATTGTTCAAACCACAAAGTTAGTTAGTAGAGTATGGACTGCATGCATAATAAAAAATATATTTCTTTCTTTCTCAAAATAGTTTGAAGTCATTAGCCTGGGAATTTACACAGCCTCTTTCAGGGCTGAATGAATTTAAGCAAAATTGATTACAAGCACATTTTAAAGTTAATGGACATCCAATACAAGTTTTGCTGACTGATCAGTTGAGCAGAGATTGTGTTGATTCACTGCTGACCATCATTGTCTCCAAGTGCAGCAATGATTAAATTAAGAAATTACCCTTGAAAATACTGGTATGTGCTATGTAGCATTACTTGGGATTCTTTGGTAAAAATCTTCAATATTTAGAATTAACCTGCTCTGTGTCAACATAGCATTGGCAGGCCTCTGCAGCCTGCTCCACATCTTTTCAAACATTGATTCAGCAACTAGTCTTCACAAAAATAGCTGCCAATCAGATTGAAAATGTTGCTTTATTTAGTCATCTTGACCAAGTGAACATACTTTAATTATTTTATTTAGAGATACAGTGGGAACGAGGCCCTTACAGCCTACTAAGCTATATTGCCCAGCAACCCGCTGACTTAACCGCTAAACACAGGACAATTTACAACGACCAATT
This sequence comes from Hemitrygon akajei, assembly GCF_048418815.1. Classification (NCBI taxonomy): domain Eukaryota; kingdom Metazoa; phylum Chordata; class Chondrichthyes; order Myliobatiformes; family Dasyatidae; genus Hemitrygon; species Hemitrygon akajei. Next base: position 146,071,644 of record NC_133133.1, on the reverse strand, counting down.
AACCTACTAACTGGCATATCTTTGGACTGTGGGAGGAAACTGGAGCACTGCGAGGAAACACACATGCACAGGGGAAGAACATACAAACTTTCTTACAAAGGACGCCAGAATTGAACTCCGAACTCTGATGCCCTGAGCTGTAATAGTGTTATGCTAACCGCGACACTAGCATGATGCCCCACAATGTGCCATATAACTGTATATCACAGGCTACAAGTGTACTGTGACTTTACATTTTCTCTTTTTATCAACATGCTGACACTTCTTTTAATCAACAAGATGAATTAGCACACCAATCTATATTCATAATCTTATAACCAGTAATTGAGACAAGGTTGCAAAATAAAGTTCTGATTATAATATTTTAGATAAAAGTGGGACCAATATGAGATGTGAATTCCTATGTGAAAGGCTTTGATGAAAATCAGCACCAGAATAAAATATCATGGACTATGAGAACAAAAGCAGAAAATCAAGACAAATTCAGTGGCTCAAACAGCATTTGTGGAAAGAGAAACAGAACTCAGACCTTCTGTCAGAACTGGAAAAGAGAGATAAAGGTTATTCTTAAGTTGCAGAGAAAGTGGGAGGAGGGGAGGACAGGAGAAAGGTAATATCTTGACCTCACACATCATGAAGACCTTAGAGAGGCTGGTTCTGGCTCACCTTCAACCATTGGTCAGATCAGCCCCTGATCCCCTGCAGTTTGCCTACCAAATGCACATTGGAGTTGACAATGCTGTCATCTTCCTGCTGAACAGAGCCCATTCCCATTTGGATAAACAGGACAGCACTGTGAGGATCACGATTTTTGATTTCTAAAGTGCCTTCAATACCATACAGCCCTCATTGCTGGGGGAAAAAGCTAATTTCAATGCAGATTGGCACTTCCATTGTATCCTGGATAATGGATCAGCAGACCACAGTTTGTGAGGCTTCAGAGCTGCATGTCAAAAATGGCTTTAAGCAGCACTGGGGCCCCACAGGGGACTGTATTGACTCCCTTCCTGTTAACCCTGTATATCTTGGACTTTAGATACAATACCGAGTAATGTCATCTGCAGGAATTCTCTGATGACTCAGCAACAGTTGAGTGGATAAAGGGAGGATGGGAGGATGAATACAAGGCCCTGGTGGAGGACTTTGTGAAATGGTGCAAGCTGAATCATCTGCAGCTTAACATCAGTAAGACAAAGTAGATGGTGATGGGCCTTCGAAAGACTAAGCCTGCATTGCTCTCTGTTACTATGTGGGGAGGACCTACAACTACCTGGGGGTGCACCTGGATGACAGACTTCAGTGGAGTACCAACACAGAGGCTGTGTACAAGAAGGGCTACAGTCGCCTCTACTTCCCAAGGAGACTGAGGTCCTTTGGAGTATGCAGGCATCTCCTTCACATGTTCTACCAGTCTGTTGCTTCCAGCACATGTTCCAGTACATGTGGTGGTTTGCTGGGACAAAGGCATCAACATGGGTGATGCCAACAGGCTCAATAAACTTTTTAGAAAAGCTGGCTCTGTTAGGAGTCAAACTGGACACACTGGAGGCTAAGGTAGAAGAAAGGGCCCTACGGAAAATCCTGGCAGTTCTGGACAATGTTTCTCACCTTCTGCATGCCACCTTGGTTGAACAGAGGAGCATTTAGACTACGACAACTGCACTCCTCCAAAGGGGCTATATGAGTTCATTCTTACCCTCGGCCATTAGGCTCTATAATGAGTCAACCTACAGCTGGGAAAGTGATGACTTCCTCCTGTTAGGCTGTTTGTGGTAACTTATTTTTTATTCTTTTTCTTCTAACATTTATATCTGTGCACTTGTAATGACACCGTAATTTCCTATGAGATCAATAAAGTATCTATCTACCTACTTATCTGATGCGTTGAGGATCAGGTTGCAAACTTTCCTTCCCTTTCTGGATTTCTCTGCCTTCATTTTAGGAAATAGGGTGACCTCAAATATCCATTACAGATATATTCTCACAGCTACCTTGACTATACTTTCACAGAGTCTCTTACAAGCACTCCATTTCATTCTTCCATTTCCTCCATCTCAATAGTACTTGTTTCATTAATACTTTCTACATATATGCTTTTAAAATGCCTTCCTTCTTCCTAAACCAGCACTTTTCTTTTACAATGGTGGATAGAGCCCTTGAATCAGGTGCTCTGATATCCTCCCACATTCTAAAGATACATGGGTTAGGGCTAGTAGGTTGTTGACATGCTTAGTGGCACAAATGACGGCAGACCAATTATGGAGCTCTCTGGTCCTCACTTTCCATTGCATCAACCACTACATTCAAAAGATATTCCTTCACAATTCCAATCAGCTCCAATAAAACATGACAAAAGTTCTTGGCCTGAAACCTCAACTACATATTCACTTTCATAGATGCTGCTTGACCTGCTGAGTTCATCCAATATTTAGTGTATGTTGCTCTGGATTTCCAGCATCTGAAGAATCTCCTGTACTTATATTTTATCCTTCCCTCCATTTTCAAGATTTTGAAGATACCATTTCTTTCACAATTCTCTTATCGGCTCTTCTACCTCCACCAACCACTCCCTGTCCTGGGGCACTTTCCCACATAACCACACAGACAGATGACCTATTCTTTCACCTCTTCCCTGCACTCCATCCAGGGATTCAAGCAGCCTTTCTAAGGGCAGCAATTCTGTTGTACACCTTTCAAATATGTGTACTGCATTTGAGGTCCCTGACCTGCTATTTGTATCACACTTCTTTCCCAACCTCTAATTGTTCCCATTATCCCTAAAGGAACCATGGTGCTATCCTATCACTGGTCTTCCCTATGTCTCCCCATCATTAATGCAATGTAAAACTAACATTTTTACTCTTTTTCACAGTTCTGATTTAAGGTCTTTGACAGAAAAATTAACTCTGCCTAACACTGCCTAATGTGCTGTGCTCCCAGCATCTTCTGTATGTGTTTCAGATTTCCAGTGTAAGCAGTTAACTCATTTACAGTTCCTTAAATGTGACTTCCAATCTACCATAGTTGACAGGGCTCTTAACTACAAATTCACTCCACTCTTCACACTTCTGCTCTTATCCCACTTAGAACAAGCATATGAAACCTTCTGCCTTCATGTTCCACTCCACCAATCATCACATTCAACAGATACTCATATTCAACACTGAAGAAACCGAATACTGACATTTAGCAGAAATATGAGATTCTGCAGATGCTGGAAATCTAGAGCAACACACAAAATGCTGGAGGAACTCAGCAGGTCAGGCAGTATCTATGGAAAGGAATAAACAGTCAACATATCAGGCCATGACCCTTCGTCAGGACTGGAGAGAAAGGGTAAGATGTCCAAGATGTCAGAAGAGAGTGGACCATGGGAGAAAGGGAATGAGGAGGGGCACCAAGGGGGAGTTGATTGACAGGTGAGGAGAAGAGGTAAGAGACCAAAATGGGGAATAGAAGCGGGAAGGGCGAGGAGAAAATTACTGGAAGGAGAAAGCAATATTCATGCCATCAGGTTGGAGGCTACCTAGATGGAATATGGGGTGTTGCTCCTCCACCCTGAGAGTGGCCTTATTGTAGCAGAAGAGGATGCCTTGGACCGAAATGTCAGAATGGGAACGGGGATAGGAATTAAAATGGTTGCCACCAGGAAATTACACTTTTTTACAGATGGAGCAGAGGTGCTCAACAAAGTGGTCTCCCAATATACGTCAGGTCTCACCAATGTAGAGGAGGCTGCATCAGGAGCACCGCATACAGAATACAACCCCAGCAGATTCATAGGTGAAGTGTTGTCTCACTGGAAGGACTGCTGTGGCCCTGAATGGAGGCAAGGGAGGAGGTGAATAGGCAAGTGTAGCATTTCTGTCGCTTGCAGGAATATGTGCCGGAGGGAGATTAGTGGAGAGGGATAGATGGATAAGGGAACCACAGAGGGAGTGATCTCTGCGGAATGCAGAGAGTGTGGGGAGGTAAAGATGTGTTTGTTGGTAGGATCCGTTTGAAGATGGCAGAAGTTGCAGAGAATGATGTTTTGGGTGCAGAAGCTCTTGGAGTGGTAGGTGAGGACAAGAGGAACTCTATCCTGGTTAAGGCAGGGGGAAGATGGAGTGAGATCAGATATCTAGGAAATGGAGGAGGCGCAGGTCAGGATAGCATCAATGGTACAAGAAGGGGAACCCTGTTCTTTGAAGAAGAGGGACATATCTGATGTCCTGGAAAGGATAGCCTCATCCTGGAAAAAGATAGAGCGAGAGGAGGGAAACGAGAAAATTGAATAGCATTTTTACAGTAGATGCGGCAGGGGGTGGGAATGGGAGGAAAGGATATTCAAGAGAGCCATGGGAATCAGTAGGTTTATAAAAGATATCAGTAGACAGTTTGTCTTTAGAGATGGAGAGTGAGGGATCAAGAATGGGGAGAGAGGTGTCAAATGGAACAAGTGAATTTAAGGGCAGGGTGGAAGTTGGTGACAAAGTTGATGTTTGAACCTTTTCCCATTTAGATAATAGCCTCGGCCCGAAACGTCGACAGCGCTTCTCCCTATAGATGCTGCCTGGCCTGCTGTGTTCTACCAGCATTTTGTGTGTGTTGTTGTTAGCCTGCACTATTGTTCCTTTTACCAAAATGTATTATCATACATTCCCAACACAATATTCCATCTGCCACTTTTTTGCCCATTCGTCCAATTTGTCTAAGTCCTACTGCAATCACATTGCTTCCTCAGCACTAACCACCCCTCCACCTATCTTCGTGTCATCCACAAACTTTGCCACTATCTAAAATCATTGACAAACAATGTGAAAATTAGCAGTCCTAAGACTGACTCCTGAGGAACACGGTTCTTTTTGTCTCTTTTTTGATGTTTTCCTTCCTCTTGCGATTTATGGTATATTGTAAGAATGCAAGTGGCTTTTGATGACTTTATCAAATGTACTTTATGAATTAACAAAGACTATAAGTCAAAGCAAAACAATTTGCTGGCTGAGCTGTTCGTTGCAAATTTCTCTTGTTTATATATGGTGTGCCACACTCTGATAAATTTTTGTTCGCATTATTTATACATGCTAAGCATAAAACAGTTTGTTTAACTTAGGTAAATGAATCAGTGAGAAAAATGGTAAGAGAAAGAATGCAGCCTGTTTTCAAAGTACAGTTCATTTTGATGCACTGAATAACAGCTGCCAAATGCCCTTGGGGAGGAAACTGAATGCATTTCTAAACATCTCCATAAAATAACAGAGTTGCCTGAGAACCACATGGATCAGTAAATGAAGCTGTAACTGAAAGACCAAAGTGGCTCATGGTTTGCAGGATCATTAGGCAGCTGAAGTTGTTTTTTCTTGATCCATGGAATGTACACATGGTTAAAGAGACAGGTGCTTTTGCTGAAGCTGCCAATGCAACAGGATGTGGAGGAGATGCAGGCAAGGTCTTATGATTATACACGATTATAATTTCAGCCAGAGAGTATATGGGGGAAGGGAAATACAGCTAACAACATTGCTGTACTTATCAAAATACAGCACTATTGATTCAGAGCAAGAGAAAGTGAGAAGAAAAAAATAACTGATAGTGTAGGAAAAGCAGTGAAGCCATGATAGGTAGACAGAATTGGAAACACACACAATAGGATTGATGGTGACACATTCCATTTAACTTATTCTGAAAATGTGATTAGATGTTTTTACAATTGGCATCAGCTTACTGATAAGACATTCTCCAAATATTTTTCTGGTGCTCAGGACATAATTAACAGAACTACATAGACAATAATCTAGCTTCTTGTGTGCATTGACCATAAACTAGCTTCTTGTGTCAGTATTTCATCTGATGAAATGGGAAGACAGATCTTAGAGCAGACAGCAATGGGTACCCTCAGACAAGCATGTTCCTGATTATTAATATCAATCAGCCTCTGTGTGGCATGGTTTCCAAGTAGTCCTGCAGCAATCAGTATTTGAGTCCATAATATTTATTTTCTATCTTTTAGCAATTGTATGATTACAGTGGGGAAACACTGGTGGTTATCATACACCATTGCATAAATTTGGATCTTACATCAAAATGGTTTCCTTATATTTTAAAACACAACATGAAAATAGACCATGTGTGTCAGCTGATTATCAGCATGAAAAAAGTGTTGTGATACATCTAGTCAGGGCATTTCCAAATACTTTACATTTATTGTCACCAAACAATTCATACTAGAGCGTACAATCATCACAGCGATATTTGATTCTGCGCTTTGTACTCCCTGAAGTACAAATCGAAGTAAATATAATAAAAATTTAAATTATAAATCATAATTAGAAAATAGAAAAGGGAAAGTAAGGTAGTGCAAGTCAGGTCCGGATATTTGGAAGGCACGGCCCAGATCCGGGTCAGGATCTGGTCAGCAGTCTTATCACCGTTGGAAAGAAGCTGTTCCCAAATCTGGCCGTATGAATCTTCAAGCTCCTGAACCTTCTCCTGGAGGGAAGAGGGACAAAAAGTGTGTTGGCTGGGTGGGTCGTGTCCTTGATTATCCTGGCAGCACTGCTCCAACAGCATATGGTGTAAAGTGAGTCCAAGGATGGAAGATTGGTTTGTGTGATGTGCTGGGCTAGGTTCACGATCTTCTGCAGCTTCTTCCGGTCTTGGACAGGACAACTTCCATACCAGGCTGTGATGTACCCTAGAAGAATGCTTTCTACAGTGCACCTATAAAAATTAGTGAGGGTTTTAGGGGACAGGCCAAATTTCTTCAGCTTTCTCAGGAAGTAAAGGAGCTGGTGGGCCTTATTGGCAGTGGACTCTGCTTGGTTAGACCAAGTCAGGTCATTTGTGATATTCACCCCGAGGAACTTAAAGCTTTTGACCTGTTCCACCTGCGCACCACCGATGTAGATGGGGTTGTGCGGTCCGCTACTCCTTCTGAAGTCAACAACCAATTCCTTTGTCTTGCTGATGTTGAGGGATAGGTTATTGTCTTCGCACTATGCCACTAGGTTCTTAATTTCCTATCTGTACTCAGACTCATCATTACCCAAGATACAGCCTACAATTGTGGCATCATCAGCAAACTTATATATTGAGTTAGATGGAAACTTGGCTACACAATCATGGGTGTACACAGCCTTGTGGGGCACCGGTGCTCAGAGTGATTGTAGAGGAAAGCTTGTCCCCTATTTTTACAGCCTGGGTCCTGTCTGTGAGGAAGTTGAAGATCCGCTGCAGATATGAGTGCTAAGACATGTTCTCCATGTAATGTTGTGTGCTTGAAGGTACTGAATACAAGAAGTTGGAGTTAATGTTCACATAGTTCATGATTGATCTTATGAAACTACACACAAGTAAATGTGTGATAGGATGTGCAACTGTCATGATTAAATATAAACATAATTAAGCAATCTTTTCATTGTGCATTACACTGCTGTCTGTTTACATTTTCTTTATAGTGCAATTTTACATCTAGAGTAAGGACCAAAGGAGAACCAAACAACTGTGGCTTAAGCTAAAAATATTAGCTGGAATGAGTGTAGGAGTGTTGCTTAGCTGAGCATTGTGTGCATGTTATGTTGGCGTCAGAATGTGAACCAACTCTTGCAGGCTGCCCCAGTACACTCTCAGGTGTGTTGGTTATTAAAGCAAATGATGCATTTCACTGTATGCTTCAGTGCATGTGATAAATAAATATGAATCAAGATAAACATGGATCTTAAGAGTCGATGGGGACATGCTATAATTCATTAGCCTCCTGAGGAAGCAGAAAAGTTGGTAAGCTTTCTTGGCTGTGACATCATATAACCATGTAACAATTACAGCATGGAAACAAGCCATCTCAGCCCTTCTAGTCTGTGCCAAACGCTTACTCTCACCTAGTCCCACTGGCCTGCACTCAGCCCATAACCCTCCATTCCTTTCCTATCCATGTACCTATCCAATTTTATTTTAAATGACAATACCGAACCTGCCTCTACGAAATGATTGGACCAGGAAGGCTACTGGTAATGATAATAATGAGCAACCTGAAGCTCTCAACCCTTTCAACCTTTGATGTAGACAGGAGCATGTGCATTGTCTTGCTTTCTGAAGTCAATGACCAGCTTTTCTGTTATGTTGACATTGAGGGGAATATTGTTGTCATGACACCACGTCATTAAGCTCTCTGACTTCTTTGTGAACTCTAATACATCATCATTTGAAATGTGGCACATTTCTGTGGTATCATCAAAAAACTTGTAGATGGACTTAAAGGAGAATTTGACCATGCAATCATGAGTGTAAAGATATTAGAGTAAAGGCAGAGGATGCAACTTTGTGGAGTACCGGTTTTTAGAATAATTGTGGCAGAAGTGTTGCTGTCTGTCCTTACTCATTACGGTCTGTTGGTCAGGAAGTCAAGGATCCAGTTGCAGAGGGAGGTATTAACACTCAGGGTCTGGAGTTTGGTGATGAGCTTGCTCGGAATGATAGCATCAAAAGCTGAACTGTTGTCAATAAACAATAGTCTGACATAGATGTCTTTATTGTCCAGATACTCCAGAGCAGCCCTGGGAGATGGCATCTGCTGTAAGCTTGTTTCAGCAGTAGGCAAATTGCAGAGGGTCAAGGTTGTCTGGAAAGCTAGAGTTGAGGTGTGCCATGACCAGTGTCTCTAAGCACTTTGTGATGGTAGATATTAGAGCTACTGGGTAATAATCATTAAGACATGATTTTCTTGGATACCAGGATGATAGAGGTCTTCTTAAAACAGGAGGGAAACATAGCCTAAAGCAGAGAGAGGTTAAAAATATCTGCAAATACACCTGCTGGATGTTTCACATAGAATCTAAAGACATGGTCAGGGACACCATCTGGATCTGATGCTTTCAGCAGGTTCACCCTCTGGAAGATTGTTCTTATGTCTGTGATGGTGCCTGTAGACTTAGGTGCAATGAATACAGTCAAGGTAGGTGGTAACATACTCATTCCCTTTTGTTCAAAATATGCATAGAATCTGTTAAGCTTGTTAGGAAAGGAGGTGCTATTGTCAGTGATGCTGTCTGACTTCTTTTGTAACCCATTACAGTATGTAAAACATGCAACAGATGATGGTTGGAATGAGACTCAATTTTGAGCCAGTACTGTTTCTCAGCATCACTGATAGCTTTAAGGAGATTATATCTTGATCTACTATAAAGGTCAGGGTCTCCTGATTTGAATGCTGCAGATATAGACTCCAGAAGAGAGTAGATCTTACAGTTCATCCATGCTTGGTACACAGTCCTCAACCCTTGCCAATAGGGTCTGTGATGGTAATGATATACTCATCTAGGCTGGCAGCTGAGTCTTTGAACATGGACCAGTCTACCGACTCAAAGCAAATCTCCAGGTCAGTAGAAGGAGAGCAAATCAGAAAGGGATTTTGTATGATCTCCAGGTCAGTAAGGGATTCTGTATGATCAGTGGTCCAGGAAGCCGATAAGCAGGTAATACGAGAAGGTTGCCAGAAACGACAATATTAATGATCTGGTAAAACTTAATTACCTCATACTAAATGAACAATCAAAATAAGTGCAGATGCTGGAATTTCTAGCAATTTTAATTAGATTCTACTACCAGACACATCTTCCCCTCTCTATTGCTTCATACTTCCCAGGTACACTTTTCCACCTCCACAACTAACTCCCCGTCCCACCCCCCACCATCGAGTGACCACTTCTGCTAGTAGTGCACTCCACATTCACACCTCCCTCTGAGTGAAGCAGTTTCTTCTCAGGTTCCCCTTAAATATTTTACCTTTCTGCCTGAATCTATGACTTCTAGTTCTAGTCTCCCCCAAGCTCAAGAAGATGATCCTGGACTCAATATCACATCTAAGAGCTATGGGTTTCTCTACTATAGCTCATCTACGTATAATATTGACTCAACATACTTATCTCTACTCCAGCCTGAGCTGTAGAATATTTTTCAGATTCTCACTCAAATATTTTATATGTCCTTTGTGATCTTACTTTTGAAACCCTCATTAATTATTTGAACAGATGGCTCATCAACAGTTTTCACCACAGCAAAGCTGGCCTCATCCTATCAGAGACAGGAAAACTTACCCTTCCTCTCAGAGAAATTCCTTTCTCTTGTCCATTGAGGTCCATCCCCTCTTGGCAATTTAAAACCAATTAATTTTCTTTCCTAGTCAGTTCTGACAAATGGTCTTTGTCCTGAAACATCATCTCTATTTTCCTGCAGATACTATCTGACCTGCTAGGTGCTTCAAGTATTTTCTGGTTTTATATCTGATTACATCATCCACTTGGCCAAGATTTACAAGCACATCATCAAATCTCATCTACTGATGGCTGCACTTTGCACTCACCCACAGTTAAAGGCCCAACATTCAGTTAATAATCATCCAAATAACATTTATATGGGCCACAATTTACTCATGGACATTTATCCAGCCACGACATGGGTAAAGTCTAAGGCCAGGATACTGGCTTGACCATTAGAGACCATTTGATATACTTACCAAATGGCTCAGTTACAGGCCAGTCAAAAGAATGTAGGAGTTAGAAAATGTAGGGCAGGAAGAGATGTCCAACAGATTAGGATGATTAAGTAATTGAATTGAAGTTTTGAAGACCTATTTAAAGTAGTGGACATGAGAATAACTCTGGATGTTTAAAGGGGTATTTGTACATGGTCTGTCACTAGTCAACAACATCCTGCAAACTAAATCAAGAAGACAGGAGATTTGTTATACCCATGGAGGGCCAGATAATACAGCAATTTTGTTCCCAAAAATTTGGATGAAGACTTTGATGGGAAGTGCCTGTTGAAGAGTAGTGTTCCGTTGAAGAGCACATTAAATACTTGGGCAATGTTTAGACTGCTTGAAAATTTGTACAAAATGGTTAAGAACAAGGGCAGTTCGTCCAAATTTATACACTTGTTTGGATGGAACCTGAAAGCCCACGGGGGTCTTATCTGCTCCATGTGAACCCATCTGCATTTCAGTATCTCATGCTAATGCTCTGAACTTCTTTTGAAGCATGAATACTATCAATGACAACAAAAACAGAACACTTTTGAAATACTCAGCATGATGGGCTGCATCTCTGGAAAGAGAAACACAACAAATGTATCAGATTGAATACCTTTTAGCAAGGAGATAGAACAGTGTGTTAAACTACAGAGGGTGGGGAAGAAGGGCTGTTTCTGCTAGAGTAAACTAGACTGATCATGGGGGATAAGCTGTAAATAAAGTTATCTGATCAATGAGTGAATGGGAGCAGCTAGAGAGAGAGATGACAGCAAAAGAATATCAGATTTAGAAAATGTAGAGGAGGAAGAGATGCTTAGTAGGCCAGGATGATCAATGAATTTAATTGAATTTTTGAAGAGTTATTTAAAGTAGTGGGCAAGAAAATAACTCTGGATGGTACAAATGCAAGATAATGTTCTTATTATATTTGCTGCCTGTAATATGGGCCTCTGCCTTGGTGAATGATGCAAAAGGAGTCAATTCAGCCCATTTTTTTTTGCCAGCTGAAAAAGCACTAACATAGCCTCACCTTCCAGCATGAATTACAAGTTCTGAAAATAGTTTCACATGTGATCAGAGCTTAAATGCATTGAAAATTTTTGCTTCTAATACCACTCTAGGCAGTAAGCTTCAAACCGTTTCCATCTTCTGGTGAAAAATTATGTCCTAATCTCCCTTTAATCCTTCTACCAATTGCCTTAAACCCATACTCCCTAGTTTTTGACTGCTCTGCTGAGGTAAATAGGTCCTTCCTATTTATTTTATCTAGGCCTCTCATAATGCTTTCCAGAAGACCTTCATTCAGTCTGCAAGTATGACCCTGACCTTCCAGTCTCCTGTCATTTTAATTTTCCTTCTCACTACCACTCTGACCTCTCTGTCCTCAGCCTCATAAGTTTGATGAGCAGCCTTCCAGACTCAAAAAAAGGTCAACAATTACAGACGAGTTTTTTATATTTTCATTTCAGATTCGTTCCACATTCTTTTGCAAATTTCAGATACAGTGGATTCCACTTAACCGGGACACATCAGGACCAGTATATTTTGACCAAATTAACTGGCTGCCCCAATTAGCTGAAGTTTCATGGAAACAGTTAAAAAGATATAGCAAAAAACAAACTTAAGTTTAACTGTGTAACAAAGTTATGTACTTACATGAAATGCAGAACAAATTAGAACACTACTCATATTACTACGGTACGATAAAACTGCTTATTAGTTCCTAATAATCATCAAAGGAAAAATTAGACCATTAGACAAAAGAACAGGATTAGGCCATTCAGCCCATTGAGTCTGCTTCACTGTTTCATCATAACTGATTTATTCCCACTCAATCTTTTCTCCTGCCTTCTCCCTATAACCTTTCATGCCTTGACTAATCAAAAACCAATCAACCTCTGCTTTAAATACACCAAAGACCTAACCTCTACAGCTACCTGTAGCAATGAATTCCACAGATTTACCACCCTCTTGTTAAAGAGATTCCTTCTCATTTTCGTTATAAATGGATGACCCTCTATTTTGAGGCTGTGCCGTCTGGTCCTAGACTCCACCACCAGAGGAAACATCCTCTCACAGCCATTTCATCTTGGCCTTTCAACATTCGATAGGTTTCAATGAGATCCCCCTCATTCTTCTAAATTCCAGTGAGTAAAGGCCTTGAGTAATCAATCGCTCCTCATATAATAAGCCTTTCATTCTCATAATTATTCTCATCATCATCCTCTGAACCCTCTCTAATGTCAGCACATCCTTTCTTAGATAAGGGGCCCAAAACTGCTTGTAATTCTCCAAGAGAGCCTCACCAGTGCCTTATAAAGCCTCAGCATTACATCCTTGCTTTTATATTCTAGTCCTCTCAAAATTACTGCTAACATTGCATTTCCCTTCACATTACTGACTCAACATAAATCAGAGAGCAATCAAGTATACGCTGCGGTGTTCCTTTGATTGACTGTAAATGAACAATATCAGCACAGACATCTAGTGCAGATAAAGGTTAGCCTTCATTCAATGTTTACGAATGATTACATCCTCCAGACCTTTATTTTCAATTTATATTCAAGATGATTATAGATACCTTCAAATTCTTCGTAGTTCCTAAATTGCTAAAGTAGAGAAATAGTTTCATTTCCATTCTCAGTTACTTTTGGCATACCCACGCCTGAATGCTTAAAACCACAGTGAGCAAAACAGTTCTGAATTGTCTTACTGCTTATGTCTTGACAACTATCAGTGACAAAAATTGCTTTTTGAACTAAAACACATGCAACTGGCGTTATTTAAAAACTGTTCATTCTAGGCAGTGTATTGTCTAACGGTCAAGCAAGTGCACGCAACTGACGATAGTCAGAAACTGTTCAGCAGCAGTCGCCTGTCCCAATTAAGCCCGTAAGACATAGGAGTAGAATTAGGCCATTCAATCATGGCTGATCATTTTCTTCCTCTCCTCAGCCCCACTCACCGGCCTTCCATCTTTAACCTTTGATGCCATGCCCAATCAAGACTCTATCAAGCTCTTCCTTAAATACACCAAATAACCTGGCCTCCATAGCTGCCTGTGGTAACAAATTGCACAAATTTACCACCCTCTCCCTCAATATCACAAAAACAAAGGAGCTGGTTGTGGACTACAGGCTAACCCCTACTGACTTCAATGGATCTGGGGTTGAGAGGGTGAATAGCTTTAAGTTCCTCGGAATACAACTCATTCCATTTGTCTATTCTTGTGATTATCAGAGTATACTGATTTCTGACCATGCCCCAATTACTCTGTCTTTAAATTTTCCTGGTCTCCCTCAGAGGAATAAACACTGGCGGTTTGATTCGACTTTATTATCGGATGATGATTTTCTAAAATTTATTAAGGATCAGATACCCTTTTATTTTAACACCAATACATCACCTGAAGTGTCATCCCAGATTGTCTGGGATGCCATGAAAGCATATTTGAGGGGCCAAATAATCTCCTATACAGCAAATCTTAATAGAAAGTCCTGTGCAGATTGATTAGACCTCATTAATCAGATTAAAGATTTGGATCAACTGTATGCTCAAACTAAGAACCCTGAACTATACAAGAAGCATGTAGAACTTCAAGCTAAATTTAACCTCCTGTCTACTCAACCTGTCGAACGCCAATTTCTTGAAAGTAAGAGTCGCTTTTATATCCATGGCGACAAATCTGGTAAATTTCTAGCCAATCAGTTGAGGCGTTCCAAAGCCAAACAACATATTACAAAGATCCGGAAAGAGAATGGTGACCTTACATCGGATCACCTAGAAATCAATGATGCATTTAAAAATTTCTACTCTCGACTTTATTCCTCTGAATCTTTGAATGACAATATCTCTGTTGACCATTTTTTAAATAATCTGAATATTCCTTCACTTTCATCCGATTTTAAAGCCAAACTTAATGCGCCTATATCATCAGAAGAAATATCTTTTGCAATTTCTGCATTGTCTTCAGGGAAATCTCCTGGACCTGATGGGTTCCCCGTAGAATTTTATAAATCATTCTCTTCACTTCTCTCTCCTCAGTTACTCTCAGTATTATCTGACTCGTTTAGGTGTGGCCAATTGCCACCCTCCTTTAATCTATTATTCTTTTATTAAAAAAGGGTAAAGACCCAACAGAGTGTTCCTCGTATAGGCCGATTTCTTTGCTTAATGTTGATGTTAAAATCTTGGCCAAAGTCTTGGCTTATAGATTAGAAACTGTTATCCCCTCTATTATTTCCGATGATCAAACTGGTTTTATTAAAAACCGTCTCCCTTTTTTTAAACATGCGACGCTTATTTAACATTTTATATTCACCTCCAACTGGGACTCCTGAATGTGTTATTTCCCTCGATGCAGAGAAAGCATTTGATCGTATAGAGTGGAACTACCTTTTTGCAGTTTTAGAAAAATTTGACTTCGGTCAAAGTTTTATCTCTTGGATCAAATTGCTGTATTTGTGTCCTACTGCCTCCGTTTTAACTAATTTTCAGAAATCCCAGTTATTTAACCTCAAACGTGGCACCCGTCAGGGATGCCCTTTAAGTCCCTTTCTCTTTGATTTGGCTATAGAACCCTTGGCAATAGCATTTCGAAATTGTCCTGAACTGACCAGGATTTGGAGAGGGGGTGTTGAGCATAAAGTTTCTCTTTATGCCGATGACTTATTACTTTTTCTTTCAAATCCGTCTACATCCTTACCTCCAATGTTTTCACTTCTTGACCAGTTTAGCCAGCTCTCTGGATATAAACTTAATTTACATAAGAGCGAACTTTTCCCAATTAATAAAGAAGCACAAGAATTAACATTTCGTGATCTCCCTTTTAAAGTAGTTCATAATCAATTTACTTATCTTGGGATTACAGTCACAAGGAAGTTTAAAGATCTCTTTCGTGAAAATTTTGCCAATCTTTCATATATTATTAAACAGAGTCTGTTACAATGGTCACTTCTTTCTATGTCTTTGGTAGGTCGTATTAATGTTGTTAAAATGTATGTTCTCCCTAAACTTTTATATTTATTTCAATCAATCCCAATTTTTATTCCTAAATCTTTTTTTGATTCCTTAGACTCTATTATTTTGTCATATCTGTGGAAGAATAAGCGCTCTAGAATTAATAAAGGTTATCTCCAAAAATCTAAAAAGGAGGGTGGCATGGCTTTACCTAACTTTCGTTTATATTATTGGGCAGCCAATATACATTGTGCTACCTTTTGGTCTTTTTTTCATGGCCAACCCGAGTGCCCTAATTGGGTGGCAATGGAGTTGAGCTCCACTAAAGAATTATCTATCTCTGCACTTCTTGGCTCTGTACTCCCCAGTAGTTTGTCCAGATTAATAGATAATCCTCTTGTTAGACACACACTCTATATGGGCTCAGTTTAGGAAATTTTATGGTTTCCATGGTTTTTCCTTTTCTAGCCCTATCTTACATAATCACCTTTTTTTTACCTACTACGTATGACTCAGCATTCCATGATTGGTATAGGAAGGGCATTAGACATTTTGAAGATCTTTTTATTGATAATCGCTTCGCTTCTTTTCAACAGCTCTCTGCTAAGTTCAATCTGCTCAATGCTCATTTTTTTAGATATCTCCAAATTAGACACTTTATTACCCCTTTAATTCCTAACTTCCCTGAAATGCCTGAGAAAATGTTATGGACTTATTTCTTTCTATTAATCCACTAGATAAAGGTTTAATATCATTTATTCGTGATAAATTAGCAGCCTTACGACGTGCCCCTGTGGATAAAATTAAAATGGCATGGGAGCATGATTTAAATACCTCCTTATCTGATGAGACTTGGGACTCGATTCTCAAATCGGTTAATTCAACCTCTCTTTGTGCTCGCCATTGCCTTTTACAGCTTAAGATTGTTCATAGAGCCCATATGTCTAAATCTAAATTATCTCGATTTTACCCTAACATCAGTCCGCTTTGTGATAAATGCAAAAGGGGCGAGGCCTCTCTCATTCATATGTACTGGCTTTGTCCTAGCTTGGAGAAATTTTGGAAAGATGTCTTCATAACGTTATCGCATATTCTGAATCACCACCTAGAACCTAACCCTTTAATTGCTTTGTTCGGTTTCTGGGGTGAGACAGATTTACGTCTGAATTCGACTAAGTGTCGAATATTATCTTTTGCCTCTCTCCTGGCTAGACGTTTAATCCTCCTTAGATGGAGAGATGTTGCCCCGCCCACGCATGCTCAATGGCTTAACAATATTATGGCCTGCTTAGACCTTGAAAAAATTCATTATTCAGTTCTTAATTCGGATTTAAAGTTCCATAAGGTCTGGGGACCTTTTATCGAGTACTTTCATAACCTTCCTCTTGACTAGGGTTTTTTTTCGGTCCCTTGCTTTCAGCTCTTTTTTTTTGTTGGTAGTAGGCATTAATATCTTCTGTTGCTAAGTGTATTTACAGTTTTGGGGGTTTGATTGTCCTGATTTATATTCTCTAATTTGTGTTGTGGTTGGTCTGGAGTTTTTTTTGTTGTGGGGCTTGGGGAGGATACTAATTTTACATGTCTTCAATTTGGGTGCTTTCTCAATTATCTTTCTTTGTATTATATTATTATTGTATGTTTATTTTTGCACTGTATCAATGTTCATTTTGATTTGGGGTTTTTCATCTGTAGCTATGTAGAAAATGTATAAAAACTAATAAACAACAAGAATTAAAACATCAAAAAAAAAGTTACTCGGAATCCACATCACGTTGTCAGTACATACTGGCTGTGTGGTGAAAAAAACACAACAGTGCCTCTTTCATTTCAGCCAGTTGGAGAAGTCCCCAAGTACTAAGGACTTCCTACAGGGGCACAATTGAGAGAATCCTGACTGGCTGCATCACTGCCTGGTATGGGAACTGTACTTCTCTCAATCGCAGGGCTCTGCAGCGAGTGGTGCAGACAGCCCAGTAGATGTGAACTTCCCATTATTCAGGACATTTACAGAGACAGGTGTGTAAAATGGGCCCAAAGGATCATTGGGGACCTAAGTAACCCCAACCACAAACTGTTCCAGCTGCTACCATCCAGGAAACAGTACCACAGCATAAAAAGAAGGACCAACAGGCCTCACGACAGCTTCTTCCACCAGGCCAACAGACTGATTAATTCACACGGATACAATTGTATTTCTATGCTACATTGACTGTCCTGTTGTACACAGTATTTATTACAAATTACTATAAATTGCACATTGCACATTTAGACGGAGGAGTTACATAAAGATTTTTACTCCTCATGTTTGCGAAGGATGTAAGAAATAAAGTCAAATCAATTCAATTCAGTCCAATCCCCTAGCTAAAGAAATTTTTCCACATCTCTGTTTTAAATGGACACCACTCTATGCTGAGGCTGAACCTTCTTGCCCTAATCTCCCTCACCATAGGAAACATCCTTTCCACATTTACTCTGTCTAGGCCTTTCTACATTCGAAACGTTTCAATGAGATCCCCCCTCATCCTTCTAAATACAAGTGATTCAACAGACCCAGAGCTATCAAATGTCCCCGTATAATAACCCTTTCATTCCTAGAATCATCCTTGTGAACCTCATCTGAACCCTTTCCAATGCCATCACATCTTTTCTTATATAAGGAACCCAGAGCTGTTCACAATACTCAAGCTGAAACCTCACCAGTTTCTTAAAAAAGCCTCAGCAGAGATCCCTGTTCTTGTATTCCAGACCTCTTGAAATGAACATTGCATTTGCCTTCCTCACCACTGACTCTACCTGCAAGCTAACCTTTAGGCTGTTTGCACAAGGACTCCCAAGTCCCTTTGCATCTCAGGTTTTAGGATTTTCTCCCCATTTAGTAAATAGTCTGCACTTTTATTTCTACAAAGTGCTTGACCATGCATTGTCCAACATTGTATTTCATGTGCCACTTTCTGGCCCAATTTCCTAATCCATCTAAGTCCTTTTGCAGCCTACCTGTTTCTTCAACACTATCTGCCCCTCCACTAACCTTTGTATCATCTGCAAACTTGGCAACTAAGTCATCTATTCCATCATCTAAATCATTGTTACACAGCTAAAAAGCAGTCCCAACACTAGCCGGTGCAGAACACCACCAGGCACTGTCAGCCAACCAGAAAAGGATCCTTTTACTCCCACATACTGCTTTCTACCAATCAGCCAATGCTCTAACCATGTCTATAACTTTCTTGTAATACCATGGGCTCTTAACTTGAGTAAGCAGCCTCATGTGTGGCACTCTGTCAAAGGCATTCTGAGTCCAAATATACAACATTCACTGCATCCCCTTTATCGATTCTACTAGTCATCTCCTCAAAGAATTCAAACAAGTTTGTCAGGAAAGACTTTCCCTAAAGGAAACCATGTTCACTTTATCCTATCTTGTCCTGTTTCACCAAGTACTCCATTACCTCATCCCTAACAATTGAATTCAACATCTTCCCAACCACTGAGGTCAGGCTAACTGGTGTATAATTTCCTTTCTTAAAGAGTGGAATGATACTTGTAATTTTCCGGTCCTCTGGCACCATGCCAGTGTCCAATGACTCTCAGTAGGTTTTTAAAAGCTTCCCCAATCCTCTGTCTTCCCACTAACTGTTGTGTTGTTGCTTGCCCTCTCTTTTGCTTTTACATAGTTTTGATTTCCCTCATCAGCCATGGTTATACTATTTTGCCATTCAAGTACTTCTTCATTTTTGGAATACATATGCCCTGCACTTTCCTCATTTTTCTCAGAAACTCACACCACTGCTGTTCTGCTTCATCCCTGCCAGCTGCTCCTTCCAATTTACTTTGCCCAACTCCTCTCTCATACTACTTTAATTTTCTTTACTCCACTGAAATGCTGCTACTTCAGATTTTCTTTCTCCCTATCAAATTTCAAGTTGAACTCAAATCATATTGTGATCTCTACCTCCTAAGGGTTCTTTTACCTTAAGCTCCCTAATCACCTCTGGCTCATTACTTAACATCCAATCCAGTACAGCTGATCCCCTAGTAAGCGCAACGACAAAATGCTCTAAAAAGCCATCTTGTAGGCATTCAACAAACTCACTCTTTATATCTATTACCAACCTGATTTTCCCAATTGACCTGCATGTTCAAATCTCCCATGACTATCATAACATTTTGATAGGCCTTTGCTATTTCCCATTGTAATCTGTGGTCTGTATTTCAGCTACTGTTGGAAGGTCTGTTTATGACTGCCATTGGGGTCCTTTTGCCCTTGCAGTTTCTTAACTCAATCAAGAAGGATTTAACATCTTACAATCCTATGTCACATCTTTCTACTGATTTGACGCCATTCTTCAACAGCAGAGCCACACAACCCCCTCTGCCTGCTTTCCTATCCCTCCGATACAATGTGTAACCTTGGACTTTCAGGTCCCAACTACAACCATCCTTCAGCCACGATTCAGTGATGACCACAACATCATACCTGACAATCTGTAACAGTGCAACAGGATCATCCCTCTTATTTCTTATACTCCATGCATTGAGATACAGCACTTTAAGTTCTGTATTTACTACCCTTTTTGATTCTGCATCCCTATTACACTGATACTCACTCTACTGGCTGCAATTAGGGTTAGAGTTAGCTCTAACCCTAACTGAGCGGTATAGTGTCCTAAATAAATGAAGGAAATCCTGGCTATGTTCTTGATTAGCTTTTGTTCTTTAAGATTTGTTCCAAATAAGTGGCTGCCTCAATTAACTGATGGCTAATTTTCCAGAATTCACTGTAATTATTCTGTATTCACAGTTCCTTTCAACTTCTGCTATCTTGCATAGTCCCCCTCCCCCTTTAGTTACTTAATCTCTCTTTCCTTTTCACAGAGCTTCCCTTTTTAACTTTGCTCCCCTCCCCTCCCTTTATGCATCACACAATCTGTTTACTATTGAATTGACTTTATTTCTTACATCCTTCACGAGGAGTAAAAATCTTTTGTTACATCTCCGTCTAAATGTGCAATGTGCAAACCTAGCCATGTATAATAATTTATAATAAATAGAACAGTCAACGTAACATAGAAACACTCGAATCAACATGAGTTAATCAGTCTGACGGCCTGGTGGAAGAAGCTGTTCCAGAGCCTGTTGGTCCTGGCTTTTATGCTGTGGTACTGTTTCCCGGATGTTACCAGCTGAAATAGATTGTAGTTGAGGTGACTTAGGTCCCAATGATCCTTTGGGCCCTTTTTTCACACCTTTCTTTGTAAATGTCCTGAATCATGGGAAGTTCACAATTACAGATGTGCTGGGCTGTCCACACCACTCTCTGCAGAATCCTGCGATCAAGGGAGGTACATTTCCCATACCAGGCAGTGATGCAGCCAGTCAGGATGCTCTCAATTGTGCCCCATAGATAATTCATAGGATTTGGGGGCCCATACAAAACTTCCTCAACCATCTGAGGTGAAAGAGGGGCTGTTATGCTTTTTATTAATATTTTGTTGGAAGATCATCAGCCTGAAGTTTTAAATTTGTTTATTCTTATTGTAGATAATGTCTGAGCTGTTCTATAATTTTGTGCTTTGGCTGCTGATGTGATTCACGTGAAATTCCTGGTATTTCATAATTTTAAAAAAATTATTTACTAAATTTAAAGTGCACGGGACTGAAGAAAGTTAATTGTCCTGGCAGGAAATTGATAAAGTAGCAGGATAGGGATGCTGAAGAGGTAATTCAATTGGAAATTGTGTAGAGGTCCAACAATATTCTGTGTTGTGACCCCAAACATTTGTAAATTAAAAAGATAACCAGACAGAAAGTCCTATCATCCTGTTTACTGATGAAAAGAAGGAATGGCAAAATACTAACATGCCACTTTAAGTTTTGGAGACAAGATGAAAAATAATATTGGTTTAGCAGAATGAAAACAACTCAGAATTTTGAGCAGAGATGATGAAATCAGGGCTGTATTCCTTAGAGTTTAGAGAGGGTAATGGAGGATTTGATTGAAGCTTTCAAGAAATGACAAAAAGCTGTTGAAGCCATTTCTATTGTGTGGTGTATTTCCATATACATATGAAATGTATAATTGATAGTCCATACACTGGTGGTCACTATTTTGAATGGATGACAGGAATCAATGTTTCTACTGTTAAGACTCCACTAGGTTTTTCAGTTTTCCATGCAAGTATCTCTTCAGGAGTAAGAGACATAGGTTCAGAGGATTGTACTAGTTCCATAAGAGTGATTCACATGACTAAATGCTGAGGTATCGCTGGAAATGTAAGTTGCTTCAGAATGAAAAAAGTTATTGGATAAAAGTATCATTAAGATGCCTGAGCAATGGTCACCCACTACTATCATGTCTACGAAAGATATACTTTCTGTTTTGAAACAGATTGGAGTTGATCCATAGAACTAATAAGGTAGCAGGTTTTAAGGCCTTATGTTCCCTAATCTCTAAACAGGGAAGAATTCCCTTCTCCGCAACTCCATGGATGCAATGAGAGTTGAAAAAATAAACAACAGGGAAGTAGCTAGTGAATTTATTTGGTGATAAGGTTCATGAATATTGTGACTGTCATCTTCACACATAGTCCAAACAGTAACTGTTTCCTTTGAAAATACTTTGATCATGGACATTTTCCTTCTCAAAGATGTGCAGATAGCAACATTGTTCTCATTAGGAGACAGATCATTTGACCAATATTATTTTCCTTTGATCCTCTTTGACAAGAAGGCATTGCCTTCATGCTCCCTCCTACTGCTTCCAGCCATGCTGGAGGCACAGCAAAACCAGTGGGCTGAGTTTTCGTTCACACCATTTCTCCATCACTAAAACCATCCATTTCTACTTGCATCTTGTTTTGAAAGCCTGATCTGCTGCTGAAAACTACATTTAGACCTTTGTTTTGTCTAGAATTAACTATCTTCCAGCTGCTCTCCCACATAGAGCTCATCCAAAATTGAAAAAGTTCAAAGCTCAAAGTAAATTTATTCAGTCCCATCCACTTTAAATTTAGTAAATAGTTTTTTTAAAATTATGAAATACCAGGAATTCCACATGAATCACATCAGCAGCCAAAGCACAAAATTATAGAAACAGCGCAGACATTATCTACAATAAGAATAAACAAATTTAAAATTTCAGGCTGATGATCTTCCAACAAAATATTAATAAAAGGCACAACAGCCCCTCTTTCACCTCAGACGGTTGAGGAAGTTTTGTATGGTCCCCCAAATCCTAAGAATTAATTGTCCTGGCAGAAAATTGGTAAAGTAGCAGGATAGGGATGCTGAAGAGGTAATTCAACTGGAAATTGTGTAGAGGTCCAACAATATTCTGTGTTGTGACCCCAAACATTTGTAAATTAAATAGATAACCAGACAGTAAGTCCTATCATCCTGTTTACTGATGAAAAGAAGGAATGGCAAAATACTAACATGTCACTTTAAGTTTTGGAGACAAGATGAAAAATAATATTGGTTTAGCAGAATGAAAACAACTCAGAATTTTGAGCAGAGATGATGAAATCAGGGCTGTATTCCTTAGAGTTTAGAGAGGGTCATGGAGGATTTGATTGAACCTTCCAAGAAATGACAAAAAGCTGTTGAAGCCATTTCTATTGTGTGGTGTATTTCCATATACATATGAAATGTATAATTGATAGTCCATACACTGGCAGTCACTATTTTGAATGGATGATAGGAATTTTTACCAAAGTACATACGTATGACAGCATACACCTCCCTGAGATTCATTCACTTGCCAGCATTCACAGCAAATTGAAAGAATCATAAAAGAATCAATAAAACACAGCACATACAAGCAACCAATGTGCAAAAAACAACAAACTGCAACTACAAATAAATAGATTAAAAAAATATAACTATCGAGAACATGAGTTGTAAAGTCCAGAAAAGAAAGTTCATGGGTTGTAGAATCAGTTCAATGTTGGGGTGATTAAAGTTATCCCTTCTGTTCAAAAGCCTGATAGCTGAGGGGTAATAATTTTTCCAGAACCTGGTGGTGTGGGACCTGAGGCTTCTGTACCTCCTTCCTGATGGCAGCAGCAAGACAGCATGGCCTGCATAAGGGTCTTTGATGATGGATGCTCTTTTCCTGTAACAGCGCTCCTTATAAATGTGCTCAATGGTGTGGAAGGTTTTACCTGCAATGGACTGGGCTGTATCCACTAATTTTTGTAGTTTTTTCTGTTCAAGAGCATTGTTGTTTTCATACCAGGTAGTGATGCAACCGATCAGTATACCCCCCACTGTACATCTATAGAGGTTTATCAAAGATATAGAGGACATGCCAAATATCTGTGCAAACTTCTAAAAAAAAGTAGAGGTACTGCCGTGACTTCTTTGTAATGGCAGTTACATGTTGGATCCAGGACAGATGGTCTGAAATGATAATACTGAGGAATTACAAGTTGTTTACTCTCCACCTCTCATCCCCTGATAAGAACTGGCTCCTGGACCTCCAGTTTCTTCCTCCTGTATTGAGTAATCAGCTCTTTGGTTTTTCTAACATTGAGTGAGAGGTTGTTGTTGCGGCACCACTCAGCCAGATTCTCAATTTCCCTCCTATATGCTGATCAGTCACCACCTTTGATTCGGTCTATAATGATGGTGTCATCAGTAAATTTAAATATGATATTGGATCTGGACTTAGCCTCACAGTTATAAGTATAAAGGAAGTAGAGCAGGGGCCGAAGCACATAGCCTTGCAGTACACCTGCAGGTAGGGAGATTGTGGAGGAGATGTTGTTGCCAATCTGAACTGACTGGGGTCTACAAGTGAGGAAATTGAGGATCCAGTTGCACAAGGAGGTATTGAGGCCTCAGTCTTGTAGCTTATTGATAAGTTTTGAAGGGATGATAGCATTGAATGCAGTGCTGTAGTCAATGAGGAGCATCCTGATGTATGCATCTCCACTGTCCAGATGGTTTAGGGATGGAATATGACTACGAATTGCCACCAGCTCCCATGCTGACAGCACCTCACTAACTTGACTTTAAATCTTCATCTTTATTTTCAAGTCTCTGTAGATTATCTCTTTGACCCCTCTTTCACTTCCTGGGAGAGCTAGTTTAGTTCTTTTGCAACTAAGTCTGGATTTTAAAGTTCCAAGTAAAAATTTATTATTAGAGAACAATCACATCACCACATACAAGCCCGAGTTTCTTTTTCCCGCGGGCATACTCAGACAGTAACTGTAAACAGGATCAGTGAACGAGCAACCAGAATGCAGAAGACGATAAACTGTGCAATTGCAAATATAAGTAAATAGCAATAAATGACAAGAGCATGAAATAACAAGATAAAGAGTCCTTAAAGTGAGATCATTGGTTGTGCAAACACCAGAAATAGAATGGGTGTAGTTATTCTCTTTTGTTCAATAGCCTGATAGTTGAAGGGTAGTAACTGTTCTTGAACTGGTGATGTGAGTCCTGAAGTTTTGATCCTCTCTTCTGAAATCTCCCTTTGTGGGTGCTGCAGGTTTTTCCTAACAGTTAATGCTATTGATGATCATGATAATGAAGGAGGGACATATCTACAAAACCTAACTGAACTCAATAAAAGCTATTTTCTGATAACTTACATCTTTGTCAATGTTCTATTATGCTGATGGAAATCAACTTCATGTTCTTTGAAATTGCAAAATAATTAATGTTTTATTGGACATTTGGTAGAACTTGGAAGACAGCATGAACGTTGATACAGAAATCTTCGTATAAATGAAGACACTCCAGAGTAGTATTTTTCCCCTCTAACTGTCCCTATTGTGATAGCATCACCAAATTAGAAGGGAGAGATAAGAAAAAGGTCTTTGAAACAATGGCTCTTATAGAGTGCAGTTACGCAGAAGATCATGAAACTGTTATAAAATTACAACTAAAAATTTTAGAGTGTTATTGTTCCAATGAATTTCAATTGAACAATGGCCTCATCCCATTGTTAATATAATATACAAAGTTATGTCCAAAACATTTCCAGGTACAATCCTTCATCCTATCTGCAAGGTGTACCTTGCTTCCATTTATTAATAAAATCTGATAGAAATTTACCTTTTCATGTATATTTTAATACTAATGAAATATGTCCAAGGTCACAACTATTCTGAGCTTAAAATTGTTACAGATTAATTTGGAACATATTTGAGTCATGAACAAACGTATTGCCTTATTGAGTAAGCATCTGATCTAACAAATGTATTTCACTCATGAAGAAATGTTGCCTGCAGGAATGTCCTGCAGATACATAAATTATTACTTGAAGGGAAGTAAGTTATGGAATTTGTCACCATAGGCAAAGGAAGCTCAGTGATTATACCCGCAAGACCAGTCACACAATACACACAACTTCACTGTGCTAAGGCAAGCCATGAAATTAAATTCAATCTAATTGGTAAATTATGAGCTACAAAGCTATAGTTGAATCACAAACAAGAGAAAATCTGCAGATGCTGGAAATCATACCAACATGTCAGTCCATAGTCTCCTCTACTGCCATGATGAGGGTGTGCTCAGGTTACAGCAACATCTTATATTCTGTCTGGGTAGCCTCCAACCTGACAGCAGGAACCATTACCCTCCCTTCACCATTCCTCATTCCTCCCTTTCACCTTATCTCCTTACCTGCTTTTTACCACCCTCTGATGCTCCTTCCCTTTCCCTTTCTTTCATGGCCTTCTGTTCTCTGCTATCAAATTCCCCCTTCTCCAGCCCTTTATCTCTTTCACAAATTGACTTCCCAGCTCTTTACTTTAATCTTCCCCTCTCCTAGTTTCACCTATCATCTACTACCATGTACTTCTTTCTCTCCTCCCTTCACCTTCTTACTCTGACAACTAAAATCTCTTTGTTCCAACCCTGATGAAGGATCTTGGCCCGCTACATCAACTTTTTACTTTTTTCCATAGGTGCTGTCTGGCCTGCTGCATTTTTCATGTATCTCTTAAAAGCTGTTGTGTTGTTGTGAAATCCTAACTTATTCTTTTATGTTCTTTTAGGGAAGATGATTTTACCCATCTATGTCTGACAGTAGATTATTGTTTCTTAATGCCCGGACAGGGATGGACAATAAATACGACCATTCTAAATTTTATTCTTATCGTATTATATGTGCAACACTAGTACAAACAAAATTAGCTTTCTTATTCCTCTTTTATGCACCAGCAGAATGATCTACTATTAAAAACAAGAAATTAAGACAGCCACTATATTTTCTTAAATGGCAACAATAAGGAGATAGAAGATATTCTTAATATCCTCCATTTTCTGAATTGTTTTCAGAAAATTCTAGGATGGATTACTTAACCTTGTGGAGGGAAAGAATAAAACACTTACTTTAACCTGGTAACCATTTTTGCTAAATATAATCTTCATAAGCCTGGAATAAGCCATCGCTGAATGAAGAATGAAAAATTAAGGTAGTGTTTGAGTTTCTTCATTCCACGAGGAAATGCAGGCTACTCTGATGCATATGTAAGAAGATGGCGATAAGTCCATTGACACTGTAATATTTGGAACTTCCATCATAGTTCCAGATGGGTTTGGATTTCTTTTGATACATAATCAATTTTGCCATTGTGACAAAATGAAGTCGGGGAAGGTTGTTGTTGGGTATCGTGCTTCAATTTCCTTTTTTTTGGAATGCCTATGTTACAGGTATTCTAAAGAACTGATATTAGGCTTTGCACCTGGAAATTTAAAAAACTGTGCTCTGAATGTCTTGACAGACAACCCAACTTTTCTATTTGGGTGGTCTCCAACTTGATGGCATGAACATCGATTTCTCTAATTTTGGTCATTCCCAATCCCTGCCCCCTTCCAATCCCCATTCTGGTTTCCCTTTCATCCCTTTTATTCTCGTCACCTGCCCATCACCTCCCCAGGTTCCTCCTTCCCTTTCTTCTATCCTCTCTGTTAGATTCCTTCTTCACCAGCCCTGTACCTCTTCCACCTATTCTCTCCCAGCTTCTTCCTTCATTTCCCCTCTTTACCAGCCACCTATCTCTTCACCAAGTTTCACCTATTCCCCTCTCTCATCTTCTTCTTCTGCCTTCAGCTTCCTTCCTTTCCATCCCAATGAAGGGTTCAAGTTCAGCTAATTGTCATTTAATCACACCCATTTATACCATCAAATTAAGCAATGATCTTCCAGACCAAGGTGCACAACACAGAAAGTGTATTGGCCCAAATCATCGACTGTTTATTCCTGTCCATAGATGCTGCCTGAACTGCTGAGTTCTTCATCATTTTTTTGTGTGTTGAGCAAAAATAATCTGTTTTCTCCAGAAATGGCAAGAGATTAGCAACATTGATAGTTTCTCCCTAATTGATAAACATTGAATGTTTTGTATAGGAAGTCACTGGAAGGCAGCATATTAAACATATTCCACTATTTTGAGTTTGTGTCCATTTTCACGCAAAGCAGATAATTCTATTTGAAAACCATATCATGGCAGGTATTTTGGAGGCTTGAGAACACCAGCTACCCATAAAAATGCTGTGAGGATAACATCCTTCAGATAATCAGGGCTTGTTAGAGCATATATTGGTGACAAATTTGGGTTTATCTTTAATCCATACAAAGGCTGACTTAATTTAGCAACATGAATTGACCATTCAGTGCACTAATGGTCACCCAGCTATAGGAAAGATGTTATTAACCTAGAAAGGGGCCAGCCAAGATTCACAAGGATGTTGCTAGGGCAGGATCGATTGTTTTACAAGGAGATACTGGATAGGCTGGAGAGTTTTCCACAAGACCTTAAGATATAAGAGCATGATTAGGCCATTCAGCCAATTGAGTATGCTCTACCATTTCATCAGGGCTGATCCATTTTCCTCTCAACCCCATTCTCCTGTCTTCTACTCGTAACCTTTCACGCCTTGACTGATCAAGAACCTACCAACCTCAGTTTTAAATACACCCAATGAGCTGCCTTCATAGCCACCTATGGCAATGAATTCCACAGATTCTCCACTCTCTGGCCAAATAAATACCTTCTCATCTTCGTTCTGAATGGATGTTCCTCTATTTTGAGGCTGTGCCTTCTAGTCCTAGGCTCCCCCACCATAGGAAACATCCTGTCCACATTCACTCTATCAGGGCCTTTCAACATTTGGTAGGTTTCAATGAGATCACCCTCATTCTTTAAAGTCCAATGAGTAAAGGCCCAGAACAACCAGTCACACTGCATATGAAAGGCCTTTCATTCCCGGAATCATTCTTGTGAACCTTGTCTGAATTCTCTCCAATGTCAGCACATCTCCTAAGTAAGTGGCCCAAACCCGCTCACAATACTCCAAAAGGCCTCACCAGTGCCTTATAAAGCCTCAGAAGTACATCCCTCTTTTTATATTCTAGTCGTACAAAATGAGGCTAAGGAGTGATCTTAGATGAGGCCCTCTGTAAGTTGGGATCGATCATGGATGTTGCATCTCTGCTTCTACATGATACGAAAGCTAGTAGGCAAGCCAGGGCAGTATGGTATGGAGAGCACACTGTTGCCCATGCAGCAGGCTTCCTCTCTCCATGCAAAGGATGAATCCAAAGGAATGGCAGAGACTGATAGAGTTTGGGACAAGTGGCATTGCAGGAGTTGACAACCAGCCATGAATTCAATGTAGAACTGCCTTAGGGACTCCAGCTCAGTATTTTTCCTTGGGTTTTATTCCTGAGCTTTTTCCATGAGTGGGTGTAGCCGCAAAGCAGCAGAGATAGTATGGTGATCTTACAGAAATATATAATAAGGGCATAGATAAAGTGACTAGTCACAGTGTTGCGCCATCACAACAAAGTCTGCAAGTAGAGGACATGGGCTTAAGATGAGAATGGAAAGATTTAAACAGGATGTGAGGGGAAGGATTTCACAGACAGAGAATTGTGAATATCTGATCTGAGTTGTCAGAGGATGTGGTAGAGCTGGGGATAATTACAACATCAATGGACATTCAGACTGGCTCATAGATTGAGAAAATTGAGAGGGATATGGGCCAAATGCAGGCAGACAACATTAGCTCAGATGGGCAGTTTAGTCAGAATGAACATGTAGCGCTGAAGCATCCACGATGTGTAAATCTGTGACTAAGCATACATAGGCCTACACATGTGCTGTGCAAAACCACATTTCCTTGATCTAGCAAAGACCTGGAAAGAACATATGGTAGTGTGGCAAATTAGGGTGCAAAATGCTGTTTGAAATTCCCAGTGAGAGGTTTGGTAAGGCTATATCAATATAAAGACTCCATATCTCAAACACATCCTTGCAATGAAATTCTTGTGAAAGAAGTGTGGGGTGGGATGTCCAGGGATAGGAAAGTTAAAACCTGGTGGTTTAACAATAGATTAAAAACTAGTGTGTACAGTAAGTACTTCATTGCTCTGCAAAAGAAAAACTCCTCTGTCACTATACTACAAAAATGAATTTTCACAGTTGTCTTAACTTCCCTAAGCAATGAATAAACACCTGCTCCAGTTATTATTTTTACAGCTAAGGCTGGTTATGAGATCTGGATTAATTCAGCAGCTGTGACAACTTCACAGGTCAAGTTTGAATAGTTAAACTTCGGAGAATTTAATTGCTGTCACTGTCTCCACTCCCCACAAAACAAATTAACATATACATAAATATATGCACAAAACATTACTGTTTATCTTCACAGTCCTCAAAAAGTTCTGCATTGTTAAAATCAATAATATTTGAAAACAGAGTCTCATACGTCTGGCTAGTTAACGTGTTTTTATATCTTGCAAAAACAAAACAAAAATGGTGGCAACAAAGAGACACTGTTAGGGATGGTAGTCTTTTTCTGAATAAACTAGAAACAGTTTGGAAAGCTGGGAAGTTGATGGATATTTCCCGGAGATGGGAAAATCGTACTTATTTTTTTAATGACTTCGTGTGGTTGTTTCTTAACAGCTAAAACACAGAGACAGCTCTGCTTCAAATTAATCTGGAGCTAGATTCCAGTCTAATAAACACAGCAAGAATTTCACATGAGTTATAACCTGATTATACTAACTGGCACTCACGGCACACATCTGGTCTTTGTTACACGCATTTTTCCCCCCTTCTTTCTGGATCCATCAGGGGCCTTGTTTGAAGCACACGTCTTGTGCTCCCTGCCATACCTCAGTCGAGGAGACAAACTATGTGTAGGAAGTAAATTAGGACCACATTGATCCGTGACCCTCATCCAAACAGTGACTGAGCAAATCTTACATTTAGAATGACAGCAAATATTAAATAGGGCTTAGTTTCTGTTCATTTTTACTGAGAAGGTTGGCAGATGAAAAGAAATTAAACTGGAACATGAACCCACTGCTGCGGCTCAAGGCAGTCTATTCAAAGGCACCGGTACACTTACATTCTGGATTAGATGAACACTGCAATATTTGTTTTAAATTGAAACTAAAGAGAGACAGATCGTCTTGCAGAATATTGCCAACTTTACAGAGTATTCAGATACAGTATTATTTCCAAACCACGTGGTACAAACCACTGACCTGATTTACCATTAAACTGTAGGATCACAGACTGTAGACTATAGGAATAGTTGAAAAGATGTAGGAAGAGAGCATGTTTAGAATCTTACAAACTCAAAACCACAGAATTACTTTCCCTTTTGCTCAATAAAGCTTTTCCTAGATTCCATTGCCACAAGTAACTTCATACATACCCATTTCCTCTAACAATCTTACCATTGGTAAGTATTTCACACATTTTGATATGGACATATAAACTAAGTATAATGTTCAAAACTCCTTATTCCATAGTTACTGTTTATCAATGTCTGTAGCTGTTGTATGAAGACAGACATGTCCAACAGCTTAAAAAATGCTTTCAACATTTAATATTTTCTTGTATAGAGAAAACACATTAGTATTGTGAATTCATGCACTATTTTTGCAAAATTGTTAGCTTTGGTATTTCAGTGTCTTCAGAAAACCTACTTACAAGTTCAAAGTTCAAAGTAAATTTATTACCATAGTACATATATGTCACCATGTACAGCCCTGAGATTCGTTTTCTTGTGAGCATACTCAGTAAATACCAGAAACATAACAGAATCAGTGAAAGACTGCAACCATCAGGACGGACAAACAACTGATGTACAAAAGACAAAAAACTGTACCAATGCAAGAAAAAAGTAAATATTGATAATAATAAATACACAATAAATGTCGAGAACATGAGATAACAAGTCCTTGAAAGTGACAAAAGTACTTTGCTTAAAGGGAAATTACAGGTTGCAGATTGAAGTGAGAAGAATTCAAGAGGTATACTTAAAGTTTTGAAAGCAGCCCGCAGCACACACATCGGCGTGGTTCAGTTGCCATCTTATTTATTTATTTAGTGATTAATGAAAAGTGATCATGAGCAAATACAAAACCTGTATCAAAAATATCCTTATAGTTAACAATACTGAAAGCTATAGTGTTGCTAGGTACAGTCCCAGAGGCAAGCAATAATTGGAGTTCAAGCCAAGCAAAGGGTCAGAAGTTTAAGCCACAGTCTTGACTTATTTACATAACAGCCTCAATTTAATAAGAATGACACAAATGTGACTGGGCGCATACGAGATGAGCTCCATCATGCTGGTGGTGACGAAGGCTAGTTAAAACTCTTCCATGCCATTTTCACCTGGAAAATATGCAAAGAAATGGGCTCTGTGATTGCAAAAGTAGATACCCTAGTAATTTTCCAACAGTTTTACTTTTCATTAAACAGAAGTTTAATATATTTATGTTTTCTGCTTAAAAGAGTTTGAATATGATAAATTGGGAGAGATAAGCACAATGACCAAGTGTCAAAGTTTCCAATGCAACCTTTTATTTATTGTATTTCCTTGCTATGATGTACTTTGACCCCATTCTGTGGCAGCACACAAAGGAAATATCTCAGTGGCATTTGTTGCATCACTATTTAGAAAGAAAACTGGAAGAGGGGTGTGATCAAACTTTCCAGCAAAGGAAATATGTTTCTTGTCTTGTCCATACTGCACCAACTGCTGCCACTGGGCTATAACCGTGCAGGAGCAGTGTGTGGTTAAGTGCCTTGCTCAAGGACAGACATACTGTCTCGGCTGAGGCTCCAACTAACAACCTTCAGATTGCCAGCCCAAAGCCTTAACCACTTGGCCATGCACCAACACAAGAAGATACATCTAATAAAGCAAAGAAATGATGTTCTTTGGTATTCTATCAAATTGTTAAAGAGCTTATGTAGCAAGTGTGGAGATAGCAGATCAAATGAATGCAATCTCATGTTCACCATGTGGGAGAAGATGCAGAGAAACTCTGTGGAACAGAAGCCAAATGTCTTCATGCATATAGCAACATATGTTACTCTTAACTTAAAGTATAGAGGGCATGAAAGGATTCAGGAGAAGCTTTAGAAGCTTTGCTATTCTTTTGAGTAAGTTCAGCATGCAATTGTTTATTGCATGGCCACAATCACGCTTTTCTTTAAATTTCCTTTTCAGGTGAAGTGAGTATTGGTCATTTGACATGCTAATGCAGTGATTTATAAGTGTCTAAAATGAGGAAGTTGGGAATGAGGTTGCTCTGACCTTGAATAAAGTGTCTATTTGGGATGTTTGTACTGTCAAATTCTTTCAATGAGTTGTTTAGGACAAGTTACCAGTAATGACCAAACAACTATATAAACTTATTCTCAATTGGTATGTTTTGATTAATATTTATTAGTAGGATGAAAACACAAAAAAACTGGAGATGCTGGAATCTGAAGCAATAAAAAAAGAATTTGCTGGAGAAACTCCGAAGGTTGAATGGCATCTATGTGTTTGGGGAGGGTAGGTGAAGAAGGAATTGATGATGATTCAGGCAGAGATCCTACTTCAGGACTGAGAGTGGAGAGGGGAGATAGCCAGTATAAAGAGGGGAAGGGTGATGTCAGAGAAGGGCTGCTAGATGATAGGTAAACCAAGTGACAGATGGATCAGATTGGGGAGGTTAAGGTATGGATCTGGGAGACAGAGGCATATCAGTAATAGGTAGGCACAAACAAGGAAACAAAAAAATAGATGGATCTATGGGGAGGAAAGCTGGATATAGCTGCTGGAGGGAAATAAGAGGGAATACAAAGGTTATCAGTAATGGAATCATAGGTAACAAAGATAAAAATGAAAACCATTAACAGAAAGATGAAGGATGGATGAAATCAGCTGAGGAAAGGGATCCAGTGGGTGAATTATTAAGATAGAAGTTATAGAAGATGGATGGAAGTGGGGGGGGGGGTGTGGATGAAAATGAGAGAACTGTAAAACTTACTTATCACAAGAAATTCTACTGATGCTGGAAATTCAGAGCAACACCCACAAAATGCTTGTGGAACTTGGCAGATCAGGCAGCATCTATGGAAGAACGAAGGGTCCTGATGAAGGTTCATGGCCCAAACTTCAACTGTTTATTCCTTTCCACAGATGCTGACTGACCTACTGAGTCCCAATAATATTTTGGTGGATTGTAAGGAGGGTGAAGGGTGAGTATGAGGGAGGGGGAGGGGTGGGGGGACAGAGAGAGAGAGAGAAAGAGAGAGAGGGGGAGGGGGGGAGAGAGAGAGAGAGAGAGAGAGAGATGTCAGACCACAGTGTAAGGGAAATGGTGTCAGTTTCAGCATTCATGTTACAATGTGCAATGATTCATTCAATTATGTACCCAGCATATTTTTTTTGTATGGGCTGCTAGCCAGATGCAATGGGTGACGCAGTAGTCGAGATATCCTGCAGATTTTGGTATCAAGGAAACTTCTGATATGCTTTTTTTATATGCCTGACTCACATCTACAATAACCCAAAGGCAAACAAAGGAAATATCAATGTGGCATTTTATGCATTCCTGTTCAGAAAGAAGGTGATTGTGGCGATTTTAAGAGAGGTGTGATCAAAGTTTCCAGCCACAGATACATGGTTTGAATAATCATCAGGTCAGGTCAAATAAGGCTGAAAGAGTACAGAGAAAATTAACAAGGATGTTGCTGGGTCTGGAAGACCTGAGTTATAAGGAAAGACTGTGTAGGTTATGTCTTTATTCCTTGGAACACAGAAGATTGAGAGGAGCTTTGACAGAGGTATACTAAATTATGAGGGACATAGGGTAAATGCAAGCAGGCTTTTTCTACTGAGGTTAGGTGGGACAACAACCAGAGGTCATGGGCTAAGGGTGAAAGGTGAAATGTTTAAGGGTAACATGAGAGGAAACTGCTTTACTTGAAGGGTTGTGAGAGCGTAGAATGAGCTGCCAGCACAAGAGGTACATACAAGCTCAATTTCAAAGTTTAAGTTAAGTTTGGTTACGTACATGGGTGGTAGGGGTATGAAGAGCTATGGTCCTGGTGCAGGACCATGGCAGTAGACAGTTTAAATGATTCAGCATGGACTAGATGGGCCAGAGGGCCTGTTCCTGTACTTAATTTTTCTATGTCTCTAAGTTTAGGAGTACGAGCAATCCTTTGAGCTTTGTACCATGATGGAACAAGAGATTCATCTGTGTGTATGAACCAGTGTGATGACCAGCCCTGTAGGTCACACATACTTGTTAAATGATAATGGTATTGTTTACCATTCTTTTGCAGCTGTGTTTGCTAACAACTGTACTGTATTGTAACACAGTGGTTAAAGTATTGAATTATTATTTAGAATTGTGGATTATTGATCTATGGGTAGAGGACAAATACCACCATGGCGGATGGAGAATTTAAATCAGGGTAAATTCAATAAATCTGGAATTTTGACACTTTTATCCAGTGTAGCCTACAATATGACCGCAGATATACAACCCTTACTTGCCTTCTGAAATAGCTGAATAAACTGCTCAGTTCATGGAGCAAGCAGAAATAGACAAAAATGCTTATCCTGGCAGTAATGTTACATCCTGTAACTGAATAAAAGAAAGCATGGCTGGCAAGCCTCTAACTACATAGGCATATACTAAAAGACATCTGATTATATTGGCTATCTTCAAAGACAATGATGCCAAAAGGCAGCAAGGTAGTCAATCAATGTTGTGCTAGTTTTCTGTTTATGCTGGAAGCTAGTCTCTATGAGGGTAGAAAAGGCAATGATTTAATCATGGCAGCTATGTCCAATTTAAAATCCAACTTTCTTATGGGGTAATGAGGAGAATGTGTTGCATTTTGTGATCAATAATGGACAAAACTGGCAAGGAAGGCACATTCCATCAGCCTTTTAGTGTTAGGCAAGAGAGAAGACGGACGATAACTGGAAGGAAGATAAGCCTTGCAATTTCCTGGTTACAAACTTCCTTCCATACTTTCAGGATTTTGCTTGCCTTGTGCATGACAGTGAAGAAGGGGTTTACAGTCTCAGGTTGGAACAGAACATATATATTTGCTGGATTTTGCTTCAACTTAGTCAAGAGTGAATGATCTTGCTGGATCTGATAACTGCCGTATTTGGTTCAGCTTGGTTGTAAGTTGCTCCAGTCAGCTTGCTTAGTAAACTTGTTTAATGGTACTTCTGAGTAGACAGAGCATAGGAAGCCACAGCATTCACTCTGGTTTTGGCAGTCCATGCTTTCTTGGTTTTGTCTAAGAGTAACTCCAAGACACTACTGCTAAGTCTAAATCTAAGTATTTTCTTCTCAACAATTACTATGCACAGAATTAAGGGGTTCCAGCAGTGCAGGATGCTTATCACCAAACATGATGAACTCTTCTGGATTTATTCTGACTCCAGTTTTCTTGTTAGCACATATTAAA
Source organism: Hemitrygon akajei (assembly GCF_048418815.1). Classification (NCBI taxonomy): domain Eukaryota; kingdom Metazoa; phylum Chordata; class Chondrichthyes; order Myliobatiformes; family Dasyatidae; genus Hemitrygon; species Hemitrygon akajei. The sequence continues at coordinate 146,035,425 of NC_133133.1, read as the reverse complement.
ATCTTAAGGAATTAATAAAGCTTTGATACCATATGTTACAAGTGGCTGCATAGTTCTTTTTTATAGTCACACCCATTGGCCTTCTGAAGTTTCCAATGTGATTGTGGTCCTGAGGCTATGATCATTTTCAGTAATCCAGTGTGTGTGGTTATAAATTTATGTTGGTAGCTCAGAAAATTGCTGGCAATTATTATTATATGCATTAATGGCTATACAGTATTATTCTTTGAGACAAAGCACAAGATTGCATATCGTCCTTTTTGATTGAGAGGTGTTCATCACAATGACCATTTATATATAAGGAATGGATTTTGTATTGATCAATAATAAGAGCATAAGACATAGGAGCAGAATTAGGCCATTTAGCCTATTGAGTCTGCTGTACCATTTTATCATGGCTGATCCCGGATCCTGCTCAACCCCATACACCTGCCTTCTCACAATATCCTTTGATGTCCTGACCAAGCAGGAAACTATCAACTTCCACCTTAAATATACCCACGGACCTGGCCTCCATCACTTCTTTGGCAGAGCAATCCACAGATTCACTACTCTTTGGCTAAAAAAAATTCCTCCTTGCCTCTGTTCTAAAAGGTCGCCCCTCAATTTTGAGGCTCTGCCCTCTAGTTCTGGGTACCCCATCATAGGAAACATCATCTATCATCCACCCTACCTAGTCCTTTCAACGTTATATAGGTTTCAATGAGATCCCCATGCATTCTTCTAAATTCCAGTGAGAGCTGCCAAAATGCTTCTCATATGTTAACCCCTTCATTCCCAGAATCATCCTCGTGAACCTTCTCCAGACTCTGTCCAATGACAACACAGCCTTTCTGAGATAAGGGGCCCAAAAATGTCGACAATACTTGAATGCACCCTGATTGGTGACTTATAAAGCCTCAGCATTATCTCCTTGCTTTTATATTCTATTTCCCTTGAAATAAATGCTAACATTGCATTTCCCTTCTTTACCAGACTCAACCTATAAATTAACCTTCTGGGAGTCTTGCTCGAGAACCCCTTCCTCTCATTTAGATAACAGTCTGCACTATTGTTCCCTTTACCAAAATGCATTATCATACATTTCCCAACACTGTATTCCATTTGCCACTTTTTTACCCATTCTTCCAATTTGTCTAAGTCCTGCTGCAATCGCATTGCTTCCTCAGCACTACCTAACCCTTCACCAATCTTCATATCATCCACAAACTTTGCCACAAAGCCATCAGTTCCATCAACCAAATCATTGACAAACAATGCGAAAAGCAGCAGTTCCAATGCTGACCCGAGGAACACCTCTACTCACTGACAGCGCCCCAGAAAAGGCCCCATTTATTCCCACTCGCTGCCAGGAAAAGACTTGAAACATTAACCTGCTCCGCCTTCCAGAGTTGCTGCCCAAGCTGCTGAGGATTTCCAGCATTTTCAGATTTTATTTTCGATTTCCAGTATCACCAGTACTTTTTTTTCCTAATGATGACCACTGCATGACTTTCTCTCTGACTTTTTCATTTTGAGAGTAATCCTATTGTGTATGATGGGTGAACATATGGAGCAGTTATGAAGTATCCTTGACATGAGTTTAATGTAAGCTGACAAGGCCAACACGATTTTCTTTAGAACCTTTGGGTAGGAGGTCACACTTCGGCATGCATGTACTTCAGTGTTCAATCAGAATATGAAAAAGTCATGTCCAATTACCCTTGAAATTTCTCCTTTTATCATTTAACTTGGCTTTTCATATCTGGATTCATACTAGCACTATTCATTTGCCTAAATAATATAAAAAAACCATACAATGTACTCATCTTTAGACACGTCTGAACATTTTGTCCACAGAAAATGTAACTCCAAGCTAAAAACGGTAAGATCAGAAGGCCATCTAGCTCATTGAAACCTCATTTCACTTGTTCGTCAACCGCAGTAATCTTCCTCGCATATTAAGAATTCTTTCTATGTTTGTGTCAACAGCAAATTTAGCAATAATTCCTTTATCCAAGTTAGTTAAATAAACAGCCAAAAGTTGAGGCTGCAATGGTAATTCCTGTGGCAAACTGCAAAATACATTTATTTATCAAATAAAGCCTCAATGTAACACAATCATTTATTTTCAAGGAAAAAGCACAAAGCTTCTGTTAAACGGAGTTCACTTAGACTAGAGTCTAATATTTTACCTATCCTGTTTCATGAATTCATCATTTTAGCTGTAGAATTTCTGCACATTTCTGCATACATCATCCATACATCCATCTGCAGCAAATATACTAAATTGAGTATATTTGCAGTTTGTTGTTTTTGTACACTGGTTGAACACCCAAGTTAGTGTGGTTTTTCATTGATTCTATGTAGGTTAATATTCCATATGCTCACAAGAAAATGAATTTCAAGTTTGTATATTATGACATTTATGTACATTGATAATAAGTTTACTTCGACTTTGAACAGAGAATCTCCAGCACCTCTGTAGCCCACATTTACATGAAACAGCCATCCATCAAAGATCCCACTAGCTGAGCCATGCCGACATCTTGCAGCTACCACTGGGCAGGAAGTACTGAGGCCTGATTCCCATATCACCAGATTCAAGGACAGTTACTTCTCTTCAACCAGTCAGGTCCTGAACCAACCAACCAACCACTATAATTTTGGAACACGGTGACCACTTCTATTCACTTTGCATTAAAACAGACTTCCTTTTTGTTCAAATTTTGTTCCTTTATGTAAAAACTGTATTATTTATGCTTAACATATTTTTCTTGTGAATGCTGCTATGATGTTACATGCCTGTGATACTACTGTAGGTAAGCTTCTCTTTGCAACTGTCCACACATGTATTTGTGCACATGATAATAAACATGAACGACTCTGAACGTGTGAGCTGTGGTGCAGACCAAGTGGCACATTCTCACCCGTTGCAGTAAGGTACAGGAGGAGCAGAGCATCTGAGCATTGGCAGCGGATTAATATCTGGGATAGTTCAATTAAATATGTCAAGAAAATATTTCAGCCAAATAGTTTGCAGCACCATCAGGAAGAGATTTGGGAGTTGGAAATGCCTCCTCATTTAAGGAGGGTGACATGACAAATACAGATCAATTAATCTGACATCAATATCAGGAAAGCATTATCAATTGTTTCAAGTTTGTACAATACAAAGGTCACTTTGTATTGCACCACCCTTCACAGCCACATACTCACTGTTGAAAATTGTTAGACTGAGATCATTGGTATTCCTTTTATAAATTTTAATTAGTAGAGCAAGAAAACAGAAAACTTTATTTTATAACTAAAGTGAATTTATGAAAATACATGTTAACTGACATCAAGCAATTGCTTGACAACTACAGGTATCTCACACACAATAGCAGTTTGGGTAATGGAAAGTAACTCTAACAGAATTCACAAATCACTGCCCAAAGAAGTTGACAAATAAAAATTCTGGTGGTCTGGTGCTTTTGTGATCTCCTTGGGGGTTCAGCATACTAGACTTTTGAGAGTGCAGATATGATCAAAGCAGCCATTTCTAGGGGTGGAAGCTGCATCAAGGCGTGATAGCAGAAGGTGAATCTGTGGTCGGCTCCATTGCTCCATGCCAATTAAAGAGTCAAGTAAAATTAGAATCACCAAGGACAACAGCGTTAAACCAACAGGTATGCAGCACCATCTGCCTGCATTTGACTATAAGCCCCCTCTCTTCCCCAACTACCGTCTGGTGGAAGGTGCAGGATTCTTGGGTCCCACGCTGCTAGGTTTTGGAGCAGTTGTCACCCTGCAGCCATCAGCTCCTGGATGGGCTTCACTCGCTTCAGCACTGAATGGCTCTGCAGCTGTGGATTCACTTTCAGGGACTCTGCAGTTCATATTCTGTATGTTCTGTTTATTCTTTTGATCAAGAATGAGGGCAGAGGCCAAACTGGTGTTCAGCTCATTACTCCATGAGGTTTACTCTCTTCAGCGCTGAACTGCCTCCGCAGCTGTGACCTGCAACCACCAGCATTTACTTCAACACTGAACTATCTCCGTGGCTATGTCCTACATCCATCGGGCTCCTGGATTGGCTTCACTCGTCTCAGCAGTGAACTGGTCCTGTGGCTGAGGATTCACTTTTCAAAGACTCTGTGTTATATGTTTACTGTTTTATTGTTTGCACAGTTTGTTTTTTTTTGCACGTTTGATGTTTAATGGACTTTGTTGTGTGGGTTTTTAATAAGTTTTATTGTGTTTCTTTGTCTTGTGGCTGCCTGCAAGAAGACAAATATCAAGGTTGTATACAGTATATGCACATACTTTGACAACAAATGTTCTTTGAACTTTGAAATAAACTCTCACAGAATTTATGTGGAAAATGTCAATAAATAAACCTTTTATTCAACTTATGTTTCTTGACATATGTGCAGGTGGACCAGCTTCACACTATGGAAAATCGTAGTACTGTCTTCTATGAATGCAACACGGACACCTCTGTAACAATGGGGTCATCTGTACTTGAAAATAAAATTCAAGCTACCATTATACAAAAAGAGGAATGCTGAGACAATGAAAGGAAGTGATTTTATTATTACTTGGATTATAAATCAGGACCCTAACAGAGTAACAAATATAGTTTTAGAACTCAGAGAAAAGATCATAAAATGATATTAAGATGTCCTCCAAAATGACAAAGGTAGGAAAATAAAACATATGAACAAACTCAAAGACCTGTAAATCTGCCAGCTGAAATACATATGAATAAAGATGAAAATTACTAAAGTTTCCAAAGTAGTCAGGCTTTGAGACATAACTAATAATTCATGGTTACTTGTAACAGCATATAGCAGCAGGAATTGGTTGATAGGTTGATTGTAGGCTGTGTTGAGTACATTCAGATATGTAAATTTATGACACATGTGAGGATGTATACATGTAACATAGGAGGAGCTCAAATAAACAGACCAATTCTGGAACCTACTTTAAACACACTGTTGCACCCAACACAACCTTTAAAGGGACAGTAGCCTTAAAATAACAATCATTGTTCACAACAAATAATACATGCACTGCTTTCCCTTTCTTTTCCCAAACAAACTTGAGTACAGATTTGGTTATTGTCATATATCATGGAAATAAGATCTTCAGCCCAAATTGACCAAGGTGCCCATCCAAGCCAGTCTCATTTACTGGCATTTGGCCTATACTCATCTAAACCTTCTTTTTACCCTTGTGCCTGAACATATTTATTTTAAACACTGTAACTGTAAACATAGCAACTGTAATTCTATAGCTGCCTCTGGAAGTTCTTTCCCTATGCCCACCACCCTCTGTGGGAAAATGTTTCCTTTCAATTCCCTTTTAATCTTTCTCCTCTCACCCTAAACTTTCTAGTGCCTCCTGGTTTTAGGCTCCTCTAGTCTGGGGAAAAAGACTAAGACCATCCACTTTTATATACCTCTACAAGGTTACCTTTCAGCCTACTTTACTCCAAGTCCCAGCCTATCCAGCCTGTTGTTTTAACTCAACCCCTCCATTCCCAGTTACATCCTCACGACCCTTTTCTGTACCCTTTCCAGCTGAACAACATCCTTCCTATAACTATGTAACCAGAACTGATCATAATACTGCAATTTGCCCAGATCGACGAAGGCGCCATGCCAAACACCACCTTGTCTGCCTGTGTCACATCCTTCTGGAAATTATGTACCTGTGTCCCTAGGATTCTCTGTTCAACAACATTCTCCAGGGCCCTACTATTAACTACCCTTTACCCTACTGCCAATGGATTTCAAATGTAAGAGTATCTGTCATTTATGCTTGGGTTCACACTTGCAATACAAACTTGGTTGGCTTCAGTATGATGGGACATTAAATCCTTAGAGAAAATTTAGAGGAACAAATAAACAAGAGTAGAACAGTTTAAACCCAACCCTTAAATATAACAGTGACGCAAGAAATGCGGTACAAATCCTCAGAGATTTCACTCACTCAACTGGATCAAACACTGACCCAAGTCCTTACAATGAAAGTGTAATGCTTATTGATCTTGGAATCGCCAGGTGCTCTAAAACATAAGGCACATGCCTGATTGGCAGTACATTCACAAATAAGCTACAAAAAAACCTGGAGAAATGTTCAATGCTCAGTATTACATAATTATCACTTATCACTCAGAGGCACAATGAGCACATTCAGATATGAAAGATCCTCTCCACAGAGCAGATTTACATTTTCAACTTGGTCTGTTTAATGATAGGAGCTATCCTGTTCTGAAATTCTTCACCAAACCACAAACCTCTTCTTCAGGTGTACTCAGGATTATGGGCACAGAAGAGAAACTGGTAAAGGCTGAGATCAGTAATGATCATACTGAAAGACAGGGCTGGCTTGAGGGTCCTGACGACTTACACTTGTTCCTGTTTTGTGGTATTTTTGAGATTCTCACTGGACACATCACATTGACTATTCTTGAAATATATCTAGACTCACTTCAAAATTGAAGATAGTGGCAAAACCCTGAAGGGCAAGACCCTGAAGGTAAGGGAAAAATGACTGATGTTCTCCTGTCTAGTGGGAGTTATTGATTTCACTGCTTCCACAAAATCTTATCTGTTGTAGGTACTAGAGAAAACAGAGGCCTTCAACAAGGTAGTTAAATAATTTTGAGGAACTTTTAGTCCTTTCTTGCCAGACCCCTTCCTTCTCATTCAATGCTGTAGAAGTATCTCTCCTGCAGCCTTAGGATTTTTCACCTTTGAATTTGTTGGCCTTCTCTTGGTAGTGACAATTACTACTTGTCCTGTTGAGTTCCTGTTGCAGATTGTTTGTTGCAACATACATCATCCATCAGACAAGACAGTCCAGACAATGCATCAAATGTACTTAATGAAATATTCTGATTCTGTAACTGAAATAGCCTGCCAAAAAAATTTCTCCTGACGTACAAAATGTAGTCTAAACAGCTGAGACTATATAAATACATTTTTTTTCTGACTCTGTTCCACTCAGACAATTGAAATATTGGTTGAAATTTTGAATCTTTAGTTTGCTGCTCAGAAGCAATGGTTGCTCAGCCTTATAACCTCAACATTTGAGAGAACTGTATATAGCAACATGTAGATTAGATGTAATAGCCACAAGATCTGAATAATCATATTTTTCAACACAATAAAGAAGTTCAGCATAATTTTATTAATGAGAAATCATGTTCTGAAAATGTATTTCAGTTCTTTAAGGATAAAACTAACAGGGCAGAAAAGAGAGGCTAGTCACCGTAGTGCGTTTATATTTCCAAATGCATTTAAGAATGTGCCACATACAGATTCAGGGCTCAGTGGTAGGAAGATCATTTATCAGCCTTGATTAACTAAAAGTAAACAGGGAGTTGAATAACAAGGTATATTCTAATTCATGAGTTGTGCAACTTACAATCTATTTTACATCCAGAAGGGACTGAGTGAGTATATACTGTCTGCTGACAGTACCAAAACAGATGGTTAAGTAAGTTGTATGGAAGATGTAAAAGCCTTGAAATTATTTTCTTACACTGATGTTAAAATTGGATTTTAAATCATCTATTTATAAAATTCTCATAAAGACTGGAGCGCTTAGTTGAAAGACTGACAAAACAGCTTAATTGGGTTACTTTTGGTAACACTTTTGTATCAGATTCAGAGAGGCATTCTCTATTGATATATTGCAAATTTTTGCAGTTGCTGGCTGGCATTTAACGTCATGGGTAGAATCTTTGCAGTGAATATTTAAAAGGTCTTACAAACATCTCACCTAGAGGTGACCATAGGTTCTGAACGGTTGTATGTTACAACTTTGGAAAGGAATGGATGGCAGTTTCTTGGTAGGGGGAGGGGGTGGTCAAAAGAACCTAGACAAGCTGCTGAAGAATAGAAGCATCACAGGCATGATTGTTGTGCAAGGACTCCACAGAGATCCTCCAAAACAGCAGCTGGTATGTCTTGGCATGGGATTGCTACGGAAGTCCTTGTAAGTATGTGCACATCCCATGAATACCAGAATACTGGAGAAATTTACCATTTAAATGCAAAGGCCTATGCCCACTCTCCTTGTTCCTGTGCATTGAAGTTTTCTCTCCTTCCATATGAGGCTGAGAGAGCTTCCCTATTGAAGCACAGCAGGAATCCTGGAGACATAGCAGAAATTATCAGCTTGGAGTAATACTTGGGCTAGGGAGCTTCAAGCTACTGTTGTCCTTGAATGCAACTTGAAGCTTTTTAGCTTCAAAATACAAAACAATTTAGGCACTGCAACTCAAACTGATTTTGATCAATTTAACAGGGTACTATGGTTAAATGAAGTAATTCCTCTGCATGGCTGTCTGGACTAGCTGGTATAGAAAGAAACGAACCTGTTGTTTGAGCTGTTGCACCAATCTATCCTTCTCCCTCTTCAATGATGCCACCTCCTCCTGTGTCTTCTTTTTCTTAGATGAGGAGAGTTCCAGTAGAGCAATATTAGCGTCCTTCTCACTGATGGCTGCTAGTAGTGCTTCTTGTCTGAAAGATGATGGGCAACTTTAGAGAATCAACAATCACAAAATACTTCAGGAATGAATATCAGCTGCACAAAATAAACTATAAAGGTGAACAAGCATGAGCAATATTTTTTCTATCACAGAATGTTAAAGTATTCAGCAACTCGGGCAGCATCTCTACATAGAGAAACAAGGCTGAAACGATCTGAGGTTGAATATATTTCCCGTAGAACAGTGTCAGAAATAAAACAACTTCACAAAACTAAAAATGGTCAGGGGAGGAGAGAACATAAAGTCTGGAGCAAAAGGCAAAAGAGAATAAATGGCAGGGGGCTGATAATGGATGGTGAAAACTGGTAAAGGAATTAATAATAGAAAATCAGAAAGGAGATAGTGAAAATAAGAGGTAGAATAATTATTTTAAAAAACTGTGAAAACAGGCAATGTGAAATGAAAGATAAAAATTTGAAATTGTAGATTGTTCAGTGCTGAGTGCAGAAGGTTGCATCATACCCAAAACAGCAATGCAGCATTGTCCTTTATGGTGCAGGTTTGTTAGAGTAGTGCAGAAAAATGGAGACGGTCAGATCTGTGTGAGAAGCCAGATAGAAAAATGGGAAGGAAAAATAAAGTGAAAGGCAAACGAATGACACTTTAGGAATTCCTGTTTGGGTCCTCTCCTTGTAGAGTTTGAATGTTTTCCTCATGATCAACTTATGTGGTTTCCTCTGGGAGTTTTGATTTCCCTACTGCATTCCCACAACATGCTGGTAGATTAACTTGATGTCATAAATTATTCCTTAGGGTAGGGAAACAGCAAAAAGACTAAAAAAGGATTTGAGGAGGATGCATGAGAGTGGATTGCGAGGGTAAAGGGGGAGAAAAGGAGGAAAAGAGACTAATGCAGTTCCTCTCTGTGACTGAGCAAGGACCTAATGGACCGATTAGCCTCTGCTATAGGTATAAGGAAGCTTTGAATGTTAGGTAGTTATAGAATATTGTTGCTGCTACCAGAGAGCAAACGAATGACAACAGCAAGTGGAGTTTACTTTTAAAAACAGCAGTCCAGTTAGCATAGCATAGCATTTAAAAGACACTTTTTTCTATGATTGTTTACCAAATATTACAGGAGGAATGGAAACGGGATAACCCCTATTGACATCGATGGATCTGGGCTTGAGAGGGTAAACAGCTTTAAGTTGCTCGGCATCCACATCACCAAGGACCTCACGTGGTCTGTACATACCAGCTGTGTGGTGAAAAGGCACAACAGACGGTTGAGGAAGTTTGGTATAGGCCCCCAAATCCTAAGAACTTTCTACAAGGGCACAATTGAGAGCATCCTGACTGGTTGCATCACTGCCTGGTATGGGAACTGTACCTCCCTTAATCTCAGGATTCTGCAGAGAGTGGTGCGGACAGCCCAGCGCATCTGTAGTTGTGAACTTCCCATGATTCAGGACATTTACAAAGACAGGTGTGAAGAAAGGGCCCGAAGGATCTTTGGAACCCAGGTCACCCCAACCACAATCTATTTCAGCTGCAACCATCCAGGAAATGGTACTGCAGCATAAAAGCCAGGACCAAAAGGCTCCGGGACAGCTTCTTCCACCAGGCTATCAGACTGATGAACTCACATTGATTTGAGTGTATTTCTATTACATTGACCGTTCTATTTTTTATAAATTATTATACATTACTATGATTGCACATTTAGATGGAGATGAAACATAAAGATTTTTACTCCTCATGTATGTGAAGGATGTAAGAAATAAAGTCAATCAATTCAATTCAATGAATTGCAGAACTATGTGCATATCAGTAACTATTATATTTTCTGCACATTGACACTAAATTTCCTGTATATTGTGGTTAAAGTTTCACTGGCACAGGTAGAAGTTGACCTGCTGTTCAGAAACATAGAAAATACAGCACAATACAGGCCTTTCGGCCCATAAAGCTGTGCCGAACATGTCCTTACCTTAGAAATTACCTAGGGTTACCTATTTTTCTGAGCTCCATGTTTAAGCTATTGCACCATTGTCGTTCATTAAAAGACCTGTATTTGTATTCCTCCCAATATTGGAAATCTCTTCTGGCACTGATCTTTGGTTAATTAGGTTATTATGTCATTGACTACCTCCATGGCATTCATGATGTGATACCCCAACATACATATGATGGTATCTCAATGAAATACCTGCTTCAAATGTATACTTTGGAAAATAAATCAGTCTTTTCAAAACTAAATTCTGGCAAGCAAATCAGCCTTTCAGAAAATGTCATTTATTCAATATTAATCATGGATATTGCCTAAAGGACATAGGCATCTAGATATCAGTAATATCAACAGGAGATGCTGCTGAATGAAGGCAACATTCGCCATCAAAGATACCCACCATCTGGACCATGCCATCTTTTTTGCAGCTACCATTGGGCTGGAAGTATAAAATGCTTGAAGTCCTACACCACTTGGTTCAAGAACAGCTACTTCCCTTCAATCATTCAGTTCTTGAACCAACTAGCATAGTCCCAGTTACTATTGCTTAGTAACTCTACAACCATTCTGATCACTTTGCACTAGAATGAATTTTTTTGTTGTAATTGTGTATAATTTTTGGTGGTTGTTTCTTGTGAATGCTGCTTATGTGATGTTATGTGCCTGTTGTGCTGCTACAAGTAAGCCTTTCATTACCTCTATGCATAATGTACCTGTACATATAACAATCAATTTGAATTGGACATTGATCTAAGTGTAGAAATTGGATTAAGAAGAAACAAATCTGCACCTGTTTTAAAAAATACATTTTGTGCATATTTTACCATTTTGCGCTACTTCCTGTGAAAGTTCCATTTATCAGGATAATGGACTGGGCAATTCTCGTCATAATTCATCCCAATGCTTGCAACATTTCATGGTCACATTAAGCGCTTCAATAATGTTATCAATGAGTGTGGCATAAGTTTCAGACTTACTGATCAAAGTTAAAGGTGACCTGTGACCAACTGTAAAAATTTGTTTGATACAGAGCAAATAACCAGATACAGCAATGGGTAAGAGGTAGGATATAAAAGTTAGGGGGAAGGATGAAACACAACAGGAGGAAGACTACAAAGAAAATCACATCACAATATTAGGAGGCAAATTTAGAAATGGGAGCAATTCTGTTCATGAACTGCAAGGCATATTGTTGTTTGAAAGAGTATTGTGAGGAATGTCTAAACCAACATGCCTTCTCAATGCGAAGTCAATGAAACATTTTGAGTTAAATAAACAAAGCCAATTTAATTTTTCCTTCATATTATGTATTTGAGGTTAACCTTTGGATCATTCTTTGATAACAAAAAATATAACTTATTGGAAAAAGCAATTTTTCAGTTTGATAAACAAAATCACTATGTTTATTTTACTATGGTTGGCAAAGACTGACAATGATTGATTCAGAAAGTCAGTGATCTAATCTTGGCTTAAAAGGTTAGGTGTATTTAGCTAGTTAAACATCTAATTACAGATAATATCTGTGCGACTCCAAGAGGAGTATAATAAAAAGTGAGTAAGCAGGCTAGGTCGCGATACAGAGGGTTGGAGTCAGGGATTCATCATATTGGCAGTTCGTACTTCCTGCCTTCAGAGACATGACTTTCAAAATTTAAGCTAAATTTATTACTGAAGTACATATTTGTCACCACATACTGTACTACCTTGAGATTGATTTTCCTGCAGGCATTTATAGGAAATAAAGAAATTTCAAAACTATAAACAACAAAGACTCGCAAACAACCAATGCGCACAAGACAAATTGTACAAATAATAAAATAAGTAAATAAATAATACTGAGTTATCAAGTCCTTGAAAGTGAGTCTATAGGTTGTGGAGTCAGTTCAGTGTTAAGATGAGTGAAGTTATCCACATTGGTTCAGGGGCCTGATGGTTCAAAGGTAATAATTGTATCTGAATCTGGTATTGTGGGACCCAAGGCTCCTGTAGTAACGAGAAGAGAACACTGCCTGGATGATTGGGGTGGGGTGGGGTGGGGTCCTTGTTGATGGGTGTTGTTTCGTAAATGTGTTGTTCACATTTACCTTGTAAATGTGCTTTATGACAAGGAAGGTTTTGCCCATCTTGGACTGGGCTTGTAGACTTTTCTGTTATTGGGCTGTTACGAATGTGGAGCAACTCTGAGGGGCCGAAGGGTACAAAGTCGCCCCTTCCTTTTTGAGAATTGCAAGATCGCTATTATTTCAGGTCTGAGACTCAGGAAATGAGAGAGATACACATCATGTCAATAATGAGAGAGCGAGACGCAGGATCACAGCAAAGGCAGTTGCCATAGACAACGCAGAATACACAAGGTAGGGGAATGCCTCCTAACAAAAGCAGAACGGAACCACTGATTACTGCTATTGTCTCTTGGAGAAGGAATTGTGTATTGAGTACTGTACTATTCATTGAAACCCCTCAGGGGGCAACCAGAATGGTCTGGTTGAGGGATTGCATCATCCCAATCTGATTCACATCTGAGACCCCGTGAGTGAGGATAAAAGACGGGTCTGGGGAACACCCCTTTAGACGCACTAGGAGAAACGCTAGAAATCCTGTGACAGCGTTTGAGAGCGAAAGCCAGTGGGAGCTCGTGTGTGTCCTCCCTTGCCTGGGTGGCGGGCTCATCACGGAACGGTCTAGCTAAAGGACGGATACGGATCAAGACCGTACCAAGGAAAGTCGGCAAGTTTTTCTTTTTCTCTCTCTCCAACAATTACAACACAGCGACGAACAAACGGCTGCAGCCTGTGTGAACTAAAGCGAACTTTAGATTTCCATCGGACAATTCATTATCCCCTAGACAACGATAGAGCTTGTTTCTTATTGATTATTATTATACCCGCACTTTTAGGTTTAGTATTGACGATGTATATTATCTGTATATTTGCATTGATATTATTTTTGTGTATTTTTACTAATAAATACTGTTAAAAATAGTATCACCAGACTCCAACGGACATCTCTATCTTTGCTGGTAAGTAACCCAGTTACGGGGTTCGTAACAGGGCATTGGTGCTTCTATACCAGACTGTGATGTAACCAGTATGGACTTAAGCTTGGAAACCAATACCTAAAGTAAAGTGCTCTGACTTCAAAGGTTATTAATAGGTTTCACAGAGAATGGGGCAAGACATTCTCATAAGAGTTCCCTTACGTTGGAGCTGCTGAGGTCAGATGCTCTGCTTTTTTGTGAAAGATGAAGCCAACTCTCAGGACGGCCAGCTCAAAGTCTTAAGCAGTATAAGTGTGCCCCAGCACTTATGATGTATGTTTGTGGATACTCCACTATCTAAACCCTGAGAATTTCAGCAAGGCCATGGCAGAATTTCATAACAAATTAAATCACAAAATATAAGATAGAATGCTATCCTTACCTTCTCCAAGCGAATGCTTTGGGGAAAGCAAACTTATCAGAAATAACCACATTGAAAGCACATGGCAGGCTAGTTGCTTCTACAAGGCTATTCTTATATTATCAGGGTACACCCAATTTTTACAAGTTAATGGTGCACTGCAAAAGAAAAACTGGCTCCTTATTGATGCTGAAATTTGAGTGCCACTGAAAGAAATGAATAAAAGAAAGACTACTTGGTATGTAACATCAGAATACTTTTTCCTCAAGAGACCAATGCAACTTGGCAGGGGACGTTAATAAGAATAAACTATATCTACATTACCTACAGATCATGAAAAAAAATGAGGAAGTTACTTTTAGGTCAGTGAATCTGTGTTAGGAAGATGAGCAGCGGAGCATCAAGATTACATCCTTCCTCATTAAAACTAGCTTATAACATTTTTGCATGAATAATTATATGTTAATTAAGGGCAAGCCCCAGGCAAGGAATGTTAAACTCATGATCATTTTTGTTCATGGAGTCAATGCAAAATAACATAACTTCATAGTATTTTGCTGCTGAGGTAATGTGGGGTGGGGGGGACTGCAATGAAACATGGTGTCTATTCAAATATTTATGATTACTTGACAGCAAAAAGACATTTTCAGTTTTTCCTGAATGGAGATTCCCCCCACTCTTAACAGAGAAACTATAACTATTAGAATAACAGAGTAACAAAAAGTAGCAATTTCCTGTAATAAACACAAGTGATGTTGCAGATGCTGGAAATCCTGAGCAACACACACTAAATGCTGGAGGAATTTAGCAGGCCAGGCAGCATCTATGGATATGAATTAACAGTTGATGTTTCGAGCTAAGACCCTCCTGGAAGATTGGAAAGGGAAGGGGAAGGTACTAGAACCATAGAACATTACAGCACAGAAACAGGCCTTTTGACCCTTCTTGACTGTGCCAAACCATTTTTCTGCCTGGTCCCACTGACCTGCACCTGGACCATATCCCTCCATACCCCTCTCATCCATGTACCTGTCCAAGTTTTTCTTAAATGTTAAAAGTGAGCCCGCATTTACTACTTCATCTGGCAGCTCATTCCACACTCCCACCACTCTCTGTGTGAAGAAGCCCCCCCCCCCCCAATGTTCCCTTTAAACTTTTCCCCCTTTACCCTTAACCCACGTCTTCTGGTTTTTTTCTCCCCTAGCCTCAGTGGAAAAAGCCTGCTTGCATTCACTCTATCTATACCCATCATAATTTTATACACCTCTATCAAATCTCCCCTTATTCTTCTACGCTCCAGGGAATAAAGTCCTAACCTATTCAACCTTCCTCTGTAACTCAGTTTCTCAAGTCCCGGCAATATCCTTGTAAACCTTCTCTGCACTCTTTCAACCTTATTAATATCCTTCCTATAATTCTGTACACAATACTCCAAATTCAGCCTCACCAATGCCTTATACAACCTCACCATAACGTTCCAACTTGTATACTTAATACTTTGATTTATAAAGGCCAATGTACCAAAAGCTCTCTTTACTACCCTATCTACCTGTGATGCCACTTTTAGGGAATTTTGTATCTGTATTTGCAGATCCCTCTGTTCAACTGCACTCCTCAGTGCCCTACCATTTATCTTGTATGTTCTACCTTGGTTTGTCCTTCCAAAGTGCAATATCTCACACTTGTCTGTATTAAACTCCATCTGCCATTTTCAGCACATTTTTCCAGCTGGTCCAAATCCCTCTGCAAGCTTTGAAAACCTTCCTCACTGTCCACTACACCTCCAATCTTTGTATCACCAGCAAATTTGCTGATCCAATTTACCACATTATCATTCAGATCATTGATATAGATGACAAATAACAATGGACCCAGCACTGAGCCCTGTGGCACACCACTAGTCACAGGCCTCCACTACCACTCTCTGACTCCTCCCACTGAGCCAATGTCTAATCCAATTTACTACCTCACCATGTATACCTAGCGACTGAATCTTTCTAACTAACCTCCCATGCGGGACCTTGTCAAAGGCCTTACTGAAGTCCATGTATACAGCATCCACTGCCTTCCTTTCATCCACTTTCCTGGTAACCTCCTCGAAAAACTCTAATAGATTGGTTAAACATGACCTACCACACACAAAGCCATGTTAACTCTCCCTAATAAGTCCCTGTCTATCCAAATACTTGTAGATCCCATCTCTTAGTACTCCTTCCAATAATTTACCTACTACAGATGTCAAAATTACCAGCCTATAATTTCCCGGATTACTTTGAGAGCCTTTTTTAAATAACGGAACAACATGAACAACTCCAATCCTCTGGATCCCCACCCATAGATACTGACAATTTAAATATATCTGCCAGGGCCCCTGCAATTTCAACACTAGTCTCCTTCAAGGTCCGAGGGAATACCCTGTCAGGTCCTGGGGATTTATCTACTCTGATTTGCCTCAAGATAGCAATCACCTCCTCCTCTTCAATCTATAGAGGTTCCATGACCTCACTAGTTGTTTGCCTTATTTCTATTGCAATTCATGTAATATTTGTTATTGTTGCATATTTCAACAGAACCTCCTGATTCTTGAACCTAGTTCTTCAACAAATAAAGGCAAGTATACCAAATGCCTTCTCTACCATTCTATCAACCAGTGTAACTACTTTCAGGGAGTTATAGACCTGGACCCTAAGATCCCTCCACTCATCAACACTGCTCAGTGTCTAACCATTAACAATGCATTTTTCCTTTATCTTTGATCTCGTAAAGTATACCACTTCACATCTGGCTGGATTACACTCCAACACA
The DNA here is from genome assembly GCF_048418815.1 of Hemitrygon akajei. NCBI lineage: Eukaryota > Metazoa > Chordata > Chondrichthyes > Myliobatiformes > Dasyatidae > Hemitrygon > Hemitrygon akajei. The sequence continues at coordinate 146,018,744 of NC_133133.1, read as the reverse complement.
TATTTCTTGATTTGTATCTGTAAGTAATCTTTGTCCCACTGATTCTTTTGGCATTCTTCTATGATGTTAGCTACAGCAGTGCCAATCTTCGTACCATTTGCAAACTTACTAACTTCCTCGTCGACATTTTTATTCAGGTTATTTATATATCACAAGCAGCAGAGGTCTCTGTACAGATTCCTGTGGAAGACTACTAGTTACAGAATAAGTCCCACTGACCACTCCTCTGTTTTCTTTGGGGAAACAGATTCCCAACAGCCAGTCCATTGTGGGTCCCATGTGTCTTAACCTTGCAGATGAGAATTCCGTGTGCAATCTGGTCAAGTGTCTTACCAAAATCTATATAGGCAATAACAACAGGATTATCTTCATCACCTTCTTGAAAAACTCAATGAAATTAGTGAGACATGACTTGTCCTACAAAGACTGGCTGACTGTTGCTGATTAGACTATGATTTTCCAGGAGTATAGTTCCCAGCGTTATCTTTATTTTTCTTCTTGAACAACATTAGTTACCTGCCAAAATATGCTAAGGAAGACACAAGGATATTGGGCAATGCCTCAGTAATCCCATTTCTTGATTCTCTCAATATCCTGGGGTATATCCCTAATTATGTAAATTAATGATTTTCACAGAATCAGGTTTATTATCAACGATAATAAACTTGATTCTGATTCTGATATCCTATTAGGCCCTGGGGACTTACTCAACTTAATGTTAAACACAATCTCCTTCATCTTGAAATGCCCTAGCAGGCAGCACATTTATTTCCCTATCCTCTATATCCTTCTCCATGGTAAATACTGATGCAAAGTACTCTGTATATGCTTTCTGAACATAGACATCACTAATTGCTGAAAGTGCACAGCTATAATGGAAGGAATACAGGGACAGACTATTTTCTGAACGGGGAGGAAATTCTGAGATTAGAGGCGCAAAGGGGCTTGGAAATCTTCTTGCAGGATTCCCTAAAGGTTAATTTGCACGTTGATTCAGTCGTAAGGAAGGCAAATACAACGTTAGCATTCCTACAGAGACAACTAGAATATAAAAGTAAGGATATAATGCTGAGGATTTATAAAGAATTGATCAGACCATACTTGAAGCTATGGGCCCCTTAACTAACAAAGAATAAGACCTTAAGATATAGGAACAGAATTAGGCCATACAGCCCATCCAGGCTGCTCCATCAATCCATCATAGCTGATCCTGGATCCCACTCAACCCCATTCACCTGTCTTCTCACCATCTCCTTTAATGTACTGACTAAACAGGAAACTATCAACTTCTGCCTTAAATATACCCATGGACTTGGCCTCACCACAGTCTGTGGTGGAGCATTCCACAGATTCACTACACTCTGGCTAAAAATACTCCTCCACACCTCTATTATAAAAAGGCATCCCTCAATTCTGAGGTTGTGCCCTCTAATTCTGGATTCCCCCACCACAGGAAAAATCCTCTCCACACCCACCCCATCTAGTCTTGTCAACGTTGGTAGGTTTCAATGAGTTCCCCAGCGGACTACTAAATTCCAGTCAGCACAGGCCAAAGCTGCCATACGCTCCTCATATGTTAACCACCTCATTCACAGAATGATCCTCGTAAACCTCCTTTGGGCTCTCTCCAATGACAACACATCCTTTCTGAGATATGGGGCTCAAAACTGTTGACAATATTCCAAGTGCAGCCACTAGTGTCTAATAGAGCCTCAGCATTATCCCCTTGCTTTTATATTCTATTCCCCTTGAAATAAATGCCAACATTGCATTTGTCTTCTTTACCATGGACTCAACCTGTAAAGTAACCTTCCAGGAGTTTTGCTTGAAGACCCTCTGCACCTCTGTTGTTTGAACCTTCTCCACATTTAGATAATAGTCGGCACTATTGTTCCCTTTACCAAAATACTCTGTCATACATTTCTCAACACTGTATTCCATCTGCCACTTTTTTGCCCATTCTTCCAACTTGTCTAAGTCCTGCTGCAATCGCATTGCTTCCTCAGCCTACCTCCCCCTCCACCTGTCTTTGTATCATCCGCAAACTTTGCCAGAAAACCATCAATTCCATTATCCAAATTGGTGACAAACAATGTGAACAGCAGTAGTCCTAATACTGACACCTGAGGAACATCACTAGTCACTGGCAGCCAATCAGAAAAGGCCTCTTTATTCCCACACACTGCCTCCAGCCTGTCAGCCATTCCTCTATGCATGCCAGTATCTTTCCTATAACACCATAGAATTTTATCTTGTTAAGCAGCCTCATGTGTGGCACCTTATCAAATGTCTTCTGAAGATCCAAGTAAATGACATCCACCACCTCGCCCTCGTCTATGCTACTTCCTTGAAGAGCTCTAACATATCTGTCAGGCATGACTTCCCTTCACAGAAACCATGCTGACATTGACTTATTTTATCAATCGTCTCCAAGTACCCTGAAACCTCATCCTTAATAACAGACTCCAACACTTTCCCAATCACTGAGGTTCGGCTAATTGGCCTATAATTTCCTTTCTTTTGCCTTCCTCCCTTCTTACAGAGTCCAGTGACATTTTCAATCTTTCAGTCCTCTGGGACCATGCCAGAATCAAGTGATTCTTGAAAGATCATGACCAATAGATGCGTTATCTCTTTAGCAAACTCTCTTATGGCTCTGAGATGTAGTCCATCTGGTCTAGGTGACTTATCCATCTTAAGACCTTTGAGTTTGTCCAGCACTTTTTCCTTTGTAATAGCAATGGCACTCACTCCTGCTCCCTGACACTCACAGACCACAGGCACACTGCTAGTGTTTTCCACAGTGAAGACTGATGCAAAGTACCCATTAAGTTCATCTGCCATTTCTTTGTCCCTCATTACTACCTCACCAGCATTATTTTTCAGTGCTGCAATATCAATTTTCACTTCGCTTTTACTTTTTATATAACTAAAAAATTTTGCAGCATCCTGCTTAATATTATTAGCTAGTTTGCTCTCATATTTCATCTTTTACCTTCTTACAGCTTTTCAGTTACCCTTTGTTGGATTTTAAGAGCTTCCCAATCATCCAACTTCCTACTTACTTTTGCTACTTATATTATATGCTCTTCCTTGGCTTGTGTGCAATCCTTAACTTCCTTTGTCAGCCACAATTGCCTGCCCCTGACATTTGAGAATTTCTTCTTCTATGGGACATATTTATCCTGCACTTTGTGAACTATTTCCAGAAACTTCGGCCATCTCTGCTCCGCTGTCATCCCCGCCAGTATTCTCCTCCAATCCACCTGGGCAGGCACCTCTCTCATGCCTCTTGTCTATAATTGTGTTATTACCCTTATTAAATGCCTTTTTCAGCTCCTTTTGCAATCTCAACTGACATCTTGACTACTATTTGTAGGCCTATATATGATCCCCATGATGCTTTTTTTTTACCCTTGCAGTTTCTTAACTCCACCCACAAAGATTCAACAGTCTCTGACCCTATGTCACCTCTTTTTAAACATGTAATTCCATCTCTTACCAACAGAGCCACACCACCACCTATGCCTTCCTGCCTGTCCTTTCGATACAAAGTATACCTTTTGATGTTAAGCTCCCAACTATGAACCTTCCCAGGACTGAAATGGTTGCCATAAGAGGATACAGGTTTAAGGTGCTGGGGAGTAGGTACAGAGGAAATGTCAGGGGTAAATTTTTTACTCAGAGAGTGGTGAGTGCGTGGAATGGGCTGCCGGCAACGGTAGTGGAGGCGGATACGATAGGGTCTTTTAAGGGCTTTTAGATAGGTACATGGAGCTTAGTAAAATAGAGGGCTATAGGTAAGCCTAGTAATTTCTTAGGTAGGGACGTGTTTGGCACAACTTTGTGAGCTGAAGGGCCTGTATTGTGATGTAGGCAACCGCAACTTAGCGATGCCCACAACATCATACAGAACAATCCCTAATTGTGCCACAAGTTCGTCCATCTTATTCTGCATGCTACGCGCATTTAAATACAGCACCTTCAGTCTTGCATTCTTCGCCCTTTTGAATTTTGCCTCTGTGGTACAATTGAACTCTTTGCTCTGTCTGCATTTACACCCAATTATTGGCATGTCCTTCCTTACATCCATCATTAAATTGTAACCCTGGTGGCTCATCCTCTGCTCTATCATATTGGTTCCATTCCCTAACTATATTAATTTAAATCTCTACCAACAGTAGTAAACCTGCCTGCAAGAATATTGGTTCCTCTCAGTTTCAACTGCAACCCTTCCTTTTTGTACAGTTCACACCTGTTCTAGGAAGAATTATCCAGAAAGCTGAATTGCCACCCCCGCTCCAATTCTTCAGCCATATGTTTATCTGCCACCTCATTCTATCACTGTTGCGTGGCACAGGCAGCAATCCTGAGATTACTGCCCTTGAGATCCTGCTTCTTAGCCTCCTTCTTAATTCCCTATATTCTTTTTTCTGGACCTCCTTCCTTTATCTACCCATGCTGTTGGTACCAACATATACCAAGACTTTTGGCTGCTCACCCTCCCTTTTCAGGATATTGTGGACGCATTCAAAAAGATCACAGACCCTGATACCTGGGAGGCAAACTACCATCTGTTTTTCCTTTTTGCATCCACAGAATCACCTATCTGTCCCCATGATTATAGAGTACCCTATTACTGCTGCCTTTGGGTGACTACCTCGCCGTGGCTCCTGTCTATCACTGCTTCCCTTTCTCTAACAAGCCGAAGGTCATTGAGCTGCAGCTCCAGTTTCCTAACAGCCTCTAAGGAGCTGCATCTTGATGCACCTGGTACAGATGTGGCCATCGAGGAGACTGAAACACTGTTTCTGCAGACTTACCCCTTATTCTCTCAAGAGTTAAATAAGAAAAAAGGAATAAGCAACAAACTTACCTAGCCTCTGTCTATTCTCGTCGAAGCCCTGTTGAGCCAAAGCCTTCCTACTCTGACTCAGACTACTCCAACGATGACCGCTCCGCTAGGTGGTTACTTCTCTATTATAGACACTATGTTTTTAAAGCTCTTCGCTGGACATGCGCGGGAAAGCTTCTGTTGTGTCTCAAGCAACTGGCATGGAATGTTCCGCTATTGGAGAGTGCTCAGAGGACATTCACAAGAATAATTCCGGGAATGAAAGTATTAATGTATGAGGAGCATTTGATGACTCTGATCCTGTAGTCACTGAAGCTTAGAAGAATGAGGGGGAATCCAATTGAAATCTATCGATTATTGAAAGGCCTAGATAGAGTGGATATGGAGAGGATGTTTCCTATAGTGGGGGGAGTCTAGGATTAGAGAGCACAGCCTCAGAACAGAGATGAGATATCAAAGAGATGATAACAGCTCATTTGGAAAGAGGTGAAATCATTGGACAAAGTCAGCATGGATTTGTGAAAGGAAAATCATGTCTGACGAATCTTATAGAATTTTTTGAGGATGTAACTAGAAGAGTGGATAGGAGAAAACCAGTGGATGTGGTATATTTAGATTTTCAAAAGGCTTTTGACAAGGTCCCACACAGGAGATTAGTGTGCAAACTTAAAGCACACGGTATTGGGGGTATGGTATTGATGTGGATAGAGAATTGGCTGGCAGACAGGAAGCAAACAGTGGGAATAAATGGGACCTTTTCAGAATGGCAGGCAGTGACTAGTGGGGTACTGCAAGGCTCAGTGCTGGGACCCCAGTTGTTTAGAATATATATTAATGATTTAGACGAGGGAATTAAATGCAGCATCTCCAAGTTTGCGGATGACACAAAGCTGGGCGGCAGTGTTAGCTGTGAGGAAGATGCTAAGAGGATCCAGGGTGACTTGGATAGGTTAAGTGAGTGGGCAAATTCATGGCAGATGCAATTTAATGTGGATAAATGTGAGGTTATCCACTTTGGTGGCAAGAACAGGAAAACAGATTATTATCTGAATGGTGGCCGATTAGGAAAAGGGGAGGTGAAACGAGACCTGGGTGTCATTGTACACCAATCATTGAAAGTGGACATGCAGGTACGGCAGGCGGTGAAAAAGGCGAATGGTATGTTGGCATTCATAGCAAGAGGATTGGAGTACAGGAGCAGGGAGGTTCTACTGCAGTTGTATAAGGCCTTGGTGAGACCACACCTGGAGTATTATGTGCAGTTTTGGTCCCCTAATCTGAGGAAAGACATTCTTGCCATAGAGGGAGTACAAAGAAGGTTCACCAGATTGATTCCTGGGATGGCAGGACTTTCATATGAAGAAAGACTGAATCGACTGGGCTTATACTCACTGGAAATTAGAAGATTGAGGGGGGATCTTATTGAAACGTATAAAATTCTAAAGGGATTGGACAGGCTAGATGCAGGAAGATTGTTCCCGATGTTGGGGAAGTCCAGAACGAGGGGTCACAGTTTAAGGATAAAGGGGAAGTCTTTTAGGACCGAGATGAGGAGAAACTTCTTCACACAGAGAGTGGTGAATCTGTGGAATTCTCTGCCACAGGAAACAGTTGAGGCTAGTTCATTGGCTATATTTAAGAGGGAGTTAGATATGGCCCTTGTGGCTAAAGGGAGAAAACAGGTACAGGGTTCTGAGTTGGATGATCAGCCATGATCATACTGAATGGCGGTGCAGGCTTGAAGGGCCGAACAGCCTACTCCTGCACCTATTTTCTATGTTTCTATGAGGAGGAATTTCTTTAGCTAGAGGGTGGTGAATCTGTGAAATTCATTGCAACAGAGAGCTGTGGAGGCCAAGTCATTGAGAATATTTAAAGCAAAGGTTGATAGGTTCTTGATTAGTAAGAGCGTCAAAATTTATGGGGAGAAGGCAAAAGAAATGGGTTGAAATGGATAATAAATTAGCCATAATTGAATGGCAGAGCAGACTCTGCCTTAAATATGCTCCTATGTTTTATGGTCTTATATACCACAATTTCCTCCATATCAACATTGCTAAGTATTCCCAAAAGTATTATGTACACATGTATTCATGCATGTACAGTTTTCTCTGGGGCAGGACCATTAAGCATTTCAGTCCAGCAACAGCTAAGTAATGGAAGCTGGACTGACACAAAACTGTACCACAGCTAATTTTGAGCCAAACCATTGCAATGCAAATGCTGCCTTAAAATACTGTGTACTTTAGAGCTGAAACTCAAATTCTCAATCTCTCTCCAATTTAACACTAATTAAGTGCTGAGTGACTGGAGGGCTTGTTTATTTAGCAATTAGATTGAGCAGGCTATAAGGAAACACTCCACTTTGTGCCTTATGTGCTGCATTTTGAAAACCAAGGATCATCTGGCTGCCTCAGTAATGTCATGGGACATCTGCCCATAGTATGGTAAATATGGGCTATCACTTCACTCGTCTTGTCATTTGCTTCTCAGGTGCCACACTTTTTGTGTCCACTGCTTCTGTCATTTCTTAATTTCATCTTCAACTCACAGACAATACTTTAGACAGTGAGCAAGAGAACAAGTTCGATCAATAGGCAGAAATAAATATAATTTTGCACTTAGATTAAACATAAGAAATCAATAAAAATTGAGACATTGTAAACAGCATCTGTATTCTTATTCAGGGTATGTGGTTTTACATTGCTTTTAATTTTCTTAACATTTTTTCTCATGTCTGCAAGAGCTTCAACTTTCTAAGGATACTTTTGGCCAAGCCTCTATTTGTTTTTATTTCCTACCCTATATTAAGCCTCATATTCTTTTACCACTTCTCAAACCATCAGGGTTGTCTGTCAGAATCAAATGCACAGATGAACTAAAACAAATATTTAATGCAGAAACTCTGGAGAACTCTTTTTCACTCACACACAAAAATGCCAGCACTCATCTTCATTGCATTTCCACCAAAGATTTGCTTACATTGTACATTCCTCTATTTTAATAACAGAGTCTTGCAGTAAGACAGCATGGAAACAGGCCCATTTGCCCACCTGGTCCTTGCCAACCATAGCATCCTCCCTGCTAGTCCTCGTCACCCATGTTCAGCCCATAACCCTCTTGGCAGTGGGGTCCAGGCTGAGAGTGTGTCAATGTGGTGTACCTGCATCTTACTGCGAGAAACAACCCGACATTTAGACAATTTAAACACCGGGCTAGATGGATTGAAAAGGCAGGGTGTCAGAACCAGAGGCAAGCGTCCGGCTGGTTCTGCTCGCTGCTCCGTGATGTTTGCACTGCTCTTTGCTGCACTAAAGCTGAGGTGCTGGGGCTGATCCAGCTGTTCCGGGCGTTGTGTTTATGAACTCACTTTCATTCGGAACGCTGTTGCCTTCTTTTATTTTTTCCCTCTCTCTGCAATGGGTGGTTGTTGGACTGTTTTCTAAATGGGTTCTTTTGGGTTTCTTGTTTTGTGGCTGCCTGTAAGTAGATGAATCTTGAAGTTCACATCCCTGTCTACTTATGAGGACGTGTTCAGCAAACTGTGTACTTGTGAAACAGAGGGCCTGGAAGTACGACATTTGTCAGTGCCCTGCCATTCACTGTACAAGTCCTACCCTGGTTTGAACGTCCAAAATGCATCACTACCCACTTATCTCATTTGCAATATATTTCCCATTCCTCAGCCTATTTCCCTAAATGATCACAATCCCTTTGCAAATTCATTGCAACCTGCTTCACATTCAACAAGACCGCCTTATTTAGAATTATCAGCAAATTTGCTAATCTTGCCATGTTCATTCAAATCCACATAATTTACATCAATAATGAACAACAGAAGTCCCAACACTGACCCCTGAGGCACCCCATGAGTCAGAGACCCCCCAGTCAGACAATTGACCTTCTATTTCCCATCACTGAACTAATTCTGAATCCATCATGCTAGCTACCTCTGAATTACATGCTACCCAACCTTCTAGATCAGCCTGTCATGTGGGACCTAGTCTAAAACCTTACTAAAGTCCGTTCAGCCATCACTTCCTTAATTCAGCCTTATATAATTGCTTATAGCTGCATACATTAACATAAATATTCAAAGTAACAAGAAAGGAAAATGGTTAAATCCATCATCAATTACACCAAGAGTCTCTATTGCTCTGTGTGGTGTAGATTGGACCATGTTTGCTGTAGTGTTGATTTAATTTTCCCTAGAAATTGTATCACATTTAAAACATTTTTTTCCAGAGAAAAATGCAATTACAGTGTTTTCCAGGTTGAAACGTACTACTATGACTGAATATTTCCAGTTATGAATCACATTTTTTGCTTCAGGCACACATATAATGATGTCATTCCACATGCAACACGCATTTAGATTGTTGCCAGGATGAATTAGTCTGCATGGTTCCAAAGCACATCTGTCATTGAGCGCTCCATGCCCAACTAGATGCTCATAATTATAGTTAAAAATGCTGTAAATACTTAACAGATCAGGCAATATCACTGGAAGGAGAAACAGGAACATAAATTTAGTGAATGACCTTTCTTCAAAACTGAGGAATAATTTAGAAAGAAGACAAAGTTGAGGGGTGGGAATGGAAAGAACAAAAGGATTGGCTGTGAGTGAGTGCAAACCAGGAATTTACTGCAGCAATAATTTACCACAGCATAATTTGAAGGGGCCTCACTGATCACATCCCAGCTCGGACTGGGAACCTTCAGGTAAGTCCTCTAAATTTAATTTAATTACCTGCTTTTTTTCTGACACAGTTTTGCTTCAGGAAAGAACCCGTGGTTTTTGCCCAGTTCTGAAGAAGGATCATTGGCTTGAAGTGTTTTTTTTCTTGTCTACAGTAACTACCTGCCTACAGAGTAAATCCAGTGTTACCTGATACATTTCATACTTCCAGTATCTACAGTATTTACTGGTGAATATCACTGCACAGGAAAACCAACCCTGGTGACAGCAACATTTTGAAGATTCTGTTGTGAGTTATGCTGCAATGAACAATTGCTTTTAATGGCACAGAAGATGAAGTACCGTAGATGTCGGATTATAAGCCGCTACTTTTTTCCCACATTTTGAACAGCTTTGAACTCTGCGGCCTTTAATACGGTGCGGCTAATGCATGGTTTTTTTCATGCCGCCAAAAACATTTTGCCTCGTAACAGTAGACCAATAAAATTGATGAGTAGTTCACAGAGGTCCAATGAAATTGTACGATAAATCAAGCGCACTTTCACAATTAAATTATTGTAAATCAGTCATTTGTACTCACCCTCATCAACATGGAAAACACTCAAAGAAAAGCATTGTGCTGCCTTTATGGCAGTTATTTAGTTTATAATATTTTCGCTTAGTAATTCATTTTCTAGTTAAAGTTAGAAGTGTTTTAACTATATTTGTTTTCTGTACTACATCGCGGGATGCTATGACGTCACACCCGGTTTCGCCGCGTCTTGTGGGAAAAATGTCAGTTTGCGATAAACGGGAAGGAGGGGGGGAGCGCATTACGCGAGCGGCATTGGATCTGAGCGAACGCTGCTTTTAAGTTAAAGGCGATCAATAACTTTTCCTGGTAGGCTGCAGTATATATATTTTTTACCAGTCGTTAGGAGATATTGGAATGTTGTTCAGTAAAAAAGTATACGCAACGTATATTTAAAAGTAGCCGCGTTACAGGCACGGTTCGAAAAAATGCATTTGCAATATGTATTTGTTTATGTTACCATATGGATTTAATTAAAAGTTAAAAAATCCTCACGTGTAATATCTTTCTGTGTAAATATCTCATATTACAACGTGGGACACCTGCGGCTGAAAATCCGGTGCGGCCTAAAATCCGGTGCGGCCTGTACAAGTAAAAAATTGATTTTCTTTCTAAAATTAGAGCCAGCGGCTTTTAATCAGGTGCGCTCTGTAGTCCGGAATCTACGGTAACTTGCTCCGTGCAGCTCAATGAATGTGGCAGGAAAATTTCAGTGCTACTGGAAACAAATAAGGACATAAAGTTGTCTGTTAATAGAAGTGCCAAAATATAGGTACCATCTTTTGTTCTTCAGTTAGGTCTTCATTGCAAATACTTCAATTTCTGAAGCAGGCAACATGCAGAGAGCATTTGACACTTCACAATACATTTCTGAGAACAGCAGACTCAAAAGCACAACACAGATGGGTAAAGTAACATCGTTTTTTTGAAATCTAGTCTTTATTAATAGAAAACTGCTTACAGAAATATCTTGCAATATTCTCTGAAAAATCTTGGGTTTGTGGCAGAGGTTATCTGACTGTGAGAACTGGCTTGAGGTGGGGGTGAGGGGTGGGTTAAGAGCTCAGAGGGTAATTTTCTGTTAGTATTCTGCTATTGCCTAGATTACAGTTAATCTCATAAAGAATAAGAAGCAATAAACTTGCAAAGTGCATTGAAATATGCAAATCATGTTGAAGCAGCTTCTAGATGCTGCTGGCAAGATTGAGCTAAAATCTTCTGTCACAGAAAATACATGAAAAATGCACAAGCTGAGATATGTCCATACTCAAAGAATTATACTTCAAAGTACTCTGCAGCTAAAACAACTAAAGAAAATAAATCCTTTTCCATTACTGCACACGCAATTGATCCTTAAATACTTCCTAAAGCAGCCAAACAAGTCACTCAGTCGTACCATTACCAGTTTTTTGAAACAGAGAAGGAACAGACCGTAGGCTAGGCACCAAAATCAGAAACAGAAAACTTGTTCTTATTGTAGTCACCTTTCTTCACAGCCATTTGGGAACTAATGTCCAAAGTGGAAGACTGGTCAAGCCTGATATGGAATCACATTTTGCAAAAATGTGTCTTGCTCCATAGACAGGATGAACCCACCCACCACATTGTAAGCAAAGTGGTATATAGGTAGGAGGGAATGGCCCTTGGAGTCTTCAGCATTGACTGCAGAACTCATGAACTGTCATTGCAACAACTCAAACATAGCAAAGAAATTACCTCCTGTTTACTAGCTACCATCAAGGGAACAGAATGCACTCTGGATGAGAACTAGAAATGGGTGAGCCCCAATGTGCAAACTGGCCAGATCATGTACAATACTGCTGCCCTTCTGGGTCTCTGGCAGGTGGCAATCTATCTGCAGCAGATGATGCCAGATGTAACCATTTTTATCCCGCTTCATACTGAGGATGTTCTCCATCTTATTGTATGACGTTATAAACTTGCGTAATGTGAGAAACTCAGAACAGATCTGGTGGTTGAAAACTGGGCTTTCATGAAGCGTTGTCAACTATCAGCAGCAGAATGTAACAATTCAATTTCCCTTACTCTACCAGTGCACCAGGCTAGGACATCAATCGTGGTTCAATGAGGAACACAGAAAAACACACTTAGCAAAAAGTTTAACTAAAAATGATGAGGTACCAGTCAGATGAAAATGCAATACAAGACTACATACCGTATGTGCTGAGCAGCAATCAATAGGCACATTTCACAAGAGTTAACAAGTAGAAGAGGCTCTAAAAGCATCCCCATCTTCAAAATGGTAATGGCCAGCACGTAAGTGCTAAAGAAAAGGCAGATATATTTGTAACCATGTTCACCCAACAGCTTTGCTAGCAGCTTTATAAACAGCAAAGGCTAAATGGATCAGGCATCATCCTAACTGGAATATGAAAAATCTGTACTCCAGAACTAACTATACCTATAGCCAAGCAGTTTTGGTATAGTAACAATACTGACATCCACTTGACAATGTATAATATTATTACAAACAGAACAAATCCACTGTGCTAATTACTACCAATGATTGCACAATGTTAAATTCCATTTGCAACTCAGCAAATGAAACTGTTGATACCTGCATATGGCAATCATTGACAATATTAAGGCAGAGGCTGATAAGTGGCATGTAACATTTGTGTCACAAAGGTGTCAGTCAATGATCATCTCTAGAAAGAGAGAACGGAATCATCTGCCTTTGACATTCAATGGCAAAACTACCACTGAGATCCCTCTATAGGTATCCTAAAACCTAACTCAATCAGCCGCATAAGCATCGTGATTGCAAGAGCAGGTCAGAGGCTGGATATCCTGAAGCAAGAGGCTAAACACCCTAAGCCTTTTATACCATCTGCACGGCACAAGTCAGGAGTGTGATGGCATATTCATCCTTTCTCAGACAGGTACAGTGCCAGGCATCTCAAGAATACCATGCAGAACAGATCTGGCTATTTATTTTTCCAGGTTACTCTCAACAATGTGAGCTCTAAAACCAAGAACAAGGGCAATAGGTTTATAGATTCATTCCAAGTAGTCTACTATCTGTGCTTTGACCTACATTTCCAAACTGTTATCATCACTAGGCCTAAATCATGGAACTTCCCACGCAGCATCTATGTGGGAGTAACTTCACCAGGCTAGCCGCTGTTCAAGAAAGTAGTTCACTACTGCATTCTTTTAAAGAGCAATAAATTCTTGCCTTTCCCTAGATCCCAAAAATAAATAAAAGGAAAACATTTTGCACAGTGGAGTTAGGTTCCATGGATGAAGCCTCACCAAGAATTATGAATTTTCAATTAAAAGCTTATTTACGAGAAAAGCTGGGACAAACAATATTGATGCCAAAACCTAGTAAAATAGAAATATTAATTCAGAAAGGAAAAATTAAAAAAATTACATCTTGTATGTATAATTTGATTCAAAAGCAGACAATTAAATTAGGAATTCATAAATCAAGACAAAAATGGGAATCTGATCTGAATGTTAAAATTGATGGAAAAAATTGGTCAAGATTATGTTCTGATAGTATGAGAAATACAATAAATGTTCGACTTAGATTAATACAATATAATTTTTTACATCAATTTTATATAACACCACAGAAAATAAATAGATTAAATTCAAATATGTCTGACCAATGTTTTCGATGTAAACAAGAAATTGGTACTTTTTTACATTCTACTTGGTCTTGTTCTAAAATTCAACCATTTTGGATTAATTTAAGATTTTTATTGGAACAAATTATTGGAGTACATCTTCCACATAGTCCATTGTTATTTTTATTAGGAGACATTGAAGGGACAATAATGAAATTTAAATTGAGTAAGTATCAGAAAAAAATTTATAAAAATTGCTTTGGCAGTAGCCAAAAAAGTTATCGCAGTTACTTGGAAATCTGATTTAAATTTAACTATGGATCGTTGGAATAATGAAATACATAGTTGTATTCCATTTGAAAAAATTATGTATAATTTAAGAAATGAATGAGATATTTTTAAAAATTTGGTCACCATACTTACGAAAGATAGGATTAGATACATAGGTCCTTTGAAGATAAAATTATAGTAATTGGGGAAAGTGAAAATAAATATCAAAATTATTTTGAACTCCATGGAACATGTGGGGATCCTCCGATATCCAGGCAATCTTTCTTCTCTTTTCTTTCTTTTTTTTTTCTCTTTCTTTAGATAAGGGTTAAGGGGGGGAGGGTTATGGGGAGGGGGGAGGGTTAATATCATTTTTCTTACTATTTTATTATTACATTTATTCTTGTAATTTCTAAAATTCAATAAATAAATAATATTTAAAAAAAGAATTATGAAATTCAGTTTCAGACCCCACTTACGCAACTTTAATACTGAATTGAAAGTTGGAGATGCAAGTAATGTTCTCGTTAAAAACTGGTTTAGAATATCAGGCTTAAAATTCAGTAAGTGTGGAATATGTTACCCGCGGGTTCAACCAACCGCGGATCGGGAAAACCCGGAAGTTCTCTCTCCAGCACTTGTTGTTTGAGCATGTACAGACCTTTTTTTCTCGTCATTATTCCCTAAACAATACAGTATAACAACTATTTACATAGCATTTACACTGTATTAGGTATTATAAGTAATCTGGAGATGATTTAAAGTATACGGGAGGATGTGCATAGGTTACCGCAGATCGGGAATTGAAAGAAAACGAAAGTTCTCTAAGTCGGAACAGGTACATCCAGTATTATTTAGTGTCAGTTAGTCAAACGTTTGTCTTAGTACTGTAAATTCCGGTGTATAAGCCAAGAAGTTGGCTCTAAATTTTGGTCCTAAAATCAGGGGGTGGGCTTATACAGAGGATGCCAACTTTGGAAAAACGAATACATGGAAGACAGGTCGTATTTATTGGCTGTTTTTGAGTCAAATTCGTTCCACTGTCAATGCATGAATTCTTTGAATGGTTTGTTTAAACTCACATCTAGTGGCTGGAGCATGGAAATCAAACCATCGGGGATGACTGCAATGTCCACATTTTCAGCTTTCAATGCTGCTTTTGTCTCACCTGACAAGTGTGCTTTGAACACGTCCCAGACAAGTAGCGACTTTTCCTTTCTGAAATCTTCAGGATGTCGACGCCACACCTCTTTAACCCACTTCAAGCAACCAGCTTTGTCCATCCAGCAGCATTCTTGAACGTAAACAACGCAGAAATTTTCTGAGCAATCTTTGTTTTTTTGTCTCAACGCAAGATCACGTCTATTCATAAATCGGGTGCACCAACTTCGCGTAGCTTTGAAATTTTCGCTGACCTCACGGTGTTTTTTGTCCCATTTCAACACTTGAACTTGAATCTTCTCTCTGGTAATAATGTATCCAGACCATCGCTGGTGATTCACTTTTTCTTCCAGTTCTGGCTACTGGCATGTTCTCCCGCGATTTGCACATTTTGTCTTTGGCATTTCCCTCAGTGTGTCCTCTGCCTTTCTACACTCACTCACTTGCTTCTCGTTTACACTAAACTTCTTAGCAGCTGCGGAATTATCCAGTCCTTCAGAAAAATCAACAACCTTCAGCCTGAAGTTAGCATCATATTGCATTTGCTTTAATCTTTTGTACATGGTGGTCGCAAACTCAATACTGAGTACACGTACTGATCCCGCCACCCTGTGTTATGTTTTAATGAGATTACGATGGATGCTAAATGGTTTCACGGGGGTTACATTTCAGAGAATTCTTTTCCATTGGAAACCTAATCCAAAATTTCCCTCCCTGATTTATTTATTAAGAATTCGCTTATAATGCTCTACAATGTGTAGGCCTGTTTTCTTAGCAGGTACTGGTTCACAAAATTTCCAGGTTCGGGATCCAGCAAAGCTGAGTACCGGCATGTGAGCTCTTGTGATCTTTTCTGGTTAAATCAAAAACCTCTACAAAAGGGGTCAGCTTATACAAAGGTAACATGAAAAAGTCACTTTTTTAACCTTGAAAATGGGGGGGAGGGTCGGCTTATACACCAGAATTTACGGTATATAGTATATATTTTACCTTTCTATGCATATAAAACACTTAAGAAATGTATGTATTTCAATAATTAAACCACTGCGTTGCTTAGTAATAGTTGTAGCTTTCATCAGGGCAGGGCCTTCACATGCTTCATTATTCTCACTTTATCCTTTAAAATTGTTCTGATCGTTGACTGACTGTAGCCTAATGCTTTTCCAATGACCGATGGTGTTTCACCTCTTTCCAATCTCTTATTACTTCCACTTTAATTTCAATCGTGATCGTTTTCCGTCAATGGAACAGAAACACTGCGGGCAGCGGGTCCCGAGCTCCGCCGGGTCCTAAAGTCCATCGCACTGAGACAGGTTAGGTAAGGGACTTGAGCATCCGTGTTTTTTGGTATCCGCGGAGGGTCCCAGAACCAATCCCCCGTGGATAAGGAGGGCCGACTGTAATAGTTTTGTTGGAAAAAGGTTTGAAATGTGGATTAAAGATCTAAGCTATTCCATCATTGAGAGTTAAGGAACATGGATTCTGCATCTCCTTAAGGATATTCTGGAATAAGTCATTCTCCTGTATCTTTTTGGTACACAGATAAATAAAACACATTCTGTTACAGTTCACTCTTTTTAAGTAGACAGAGAGGATCCCCTGATCGGCTTGGTGATGTTATACTATTGGCTTTATTTTAAAGCTTATATTTGAACTAAGATTAAAATCAATGCATCAAAGCTACTTAATTTAGTTTCCCAATTACTCTTCCCTTCTTCTACTTCTTAGGCAGAAATATTCCACATGTAATAATGTAGGAAACATTGCCACTCTATTTTAAATGCTCCCATTCTTTTGTTGCCAATAGTGCATGAATAAAATTTGCCTGCAGTACTTACATTGACAAACAACTTTTCCAATGAAAATTTAAATGTATATATTCTAATAAACTGCTAAAAACTGAAAATACAGTCAATATACACTGTGGCCACTTCATTAGGTACACAGCTCATTCATGTAAATATCTAATCAGCCAATCATGTGGCCACAATTTAATACATAAAACATGTAGACATGATTTAGGGGTTCAGACCAAACAACAGAATGGGGAAGAAATGTGATCGGAGTGAATCTGACTGTGGAATTGTTGTTAGTGCCAGATGGGTGATTTGAGTATCTCAGAACCTGCTGATCTCCCAGGATTTTCACACACAACAGTCTGTAAAGAGTTTACAGAGAATAGTGTGAAAAACAAAAAAAAAATCCAGTGAGTGGTGTTCTGTGGGCAAAAATGTCCTGTTAATGAGAGAAATTAGAGGAGAATGTCCAGACTGGTTCAAGCTGACAAAAAGGCGAGAATAACTCAAATTATCACACATTACAACAGTGGCGTGTAGAACAGCATTTCTGAATGCCCAATACATCAAACCTTGAAATGGATGGGCTACAGCAGCAGCAAACCACAAACATACACTCAATGGCCACTTCATTAGGTATGAAGTACCTAATACCTCATAGTTAATAAAGCACAACCTTATGCATCATCACTAAATAAGTCAGAATCAGAATCAGGTTTATTATCACGGGCATGTGATGTGAAATCTGATTCTGATTCTGATTCTGAAATAAGTCAGCTGTTAATGCCATCCTCCACCCTCAAAAGATCTATTTTTGGCATCTGATCAACATTCCATAATTCTTCTGCAATAAGGTTTGATCATTCTTGGACCATTAAGGAAAATTGCAAAGGAAGTGGGAACTTCTCCTTCTGGAATTTAGTCATGATGTTAATTCAAGTGGTTTCCGAAATTCAATAAACTTTGTTCTTGGTTTGTAAACAGCCCAACAGGCTAAATAACCCCATAACACATGAAAGCATGGAGTGTTGAAACAGTCATATTTCAATGGTGAATCATTTGACAGTACAGGTTGAGCACTCCTTATCCAAAATGCCGCAAGTGTTTTGGAATTCAGATTTTTTTCAGTTTTTAGAATATTTGCATCTTTATAATGAGATGGGGATAGGTCCCAAGTCTATACACGAAATCCATTTACATGACATTAACAAATATGCATATACCCTGAAGGTCGTTTAATACGATATTTTTAATAATTTTGTGCATGAAACAATAATACGTACATTGAACCAACAGAACGGTAAGCTATCACTACCTTGGCTGCTCAGGTGGACTGTAAGTGGGTATTTGACATCACTATAATTTGAGACACTGAATTTATATGCTACCGGTAAGCAGTCTTTGTCTTACACTTGTTCATCACACATATGTACTTAACAGTAATAATTATTACATACCATTAATATAATGTGTGCAGAGTAACAAAAGCAACACACCAGCATTGGGAGTATACCCGAATCAACTGTTGAACAACAACTAACAATGGCAAGCTTTCAGTCTCCAGCCATGATGCCATGTTTTGATTAAAAGATTACAATACAGTATTTGGATTTTTTTTTAGGATTTATGTAAGGTATAAAAACAAAAGATTGAATTTAATTACAGGAAAATGAAATGAAAACAGAAAAGTCAACATTTTATTTTTAACACAATAATGACGCTGGTCACTTTACACTCAAAGATGATATTTTGGGTGGAAATGAAATTCAGCTATCATGCAAAAAAAATGTTTTGAAATTACCAAAAACCATGATGATCTTTGTCCACAAAATAAGATAAATACAGCACCAAACATCACAACTACATCATGTCTGAGAAACCTGAGGGAGATGATACATCACAGTTGACATCATTATGAGGAGCAATGTCAGAATCGGTTGAGGGACCTGGAAGCGGATGCTCCGGGGATGAAGAGGCACAATGCTGGGTGATTTTTCTGAAATGCTTCTTCCAGTGTCGTTTGTCTCATTATCAAGGGTTTTTGTTGTACCATTCTTTCTTTGATTTTATAAAAGGACTTGATTTCCAGTTCTGTTATGAATGCACGCTGTTCTAGCCCTTCAATTTTTCTGCTGCTTCATGGTCAGCAGACGCTTTATCACCACAAATCTTTAAAAATTTGACGCCATGTCTTTTCTTAAATTTCTGCAACCAGCCTGCTGAATGTTTGCAATTACTTTCAATTTTCAGTTTGTTGTGATAGATCTTTGCTTGTTTCATGATCAGCATATCATTCAGTGGCATATGTTCACTCCAGTGTTGATGAATACACTCTTTCAATACACATTCAAGATCTTCATTTTCTGTTATTCAGTTTTTCTATTTTTCATTAACTTCTGTTCATTATTTTTCAGCATAGAACATCCTACAGTTTGTCCTTCTGTTTCTTCAGGTCATAGATGGTAGTTGTTCCAACACCATACTCCTCTGTCAGATGTATCACACATACACCACTGTCAAGTGTCTCCAACAACTTGACTTTCTGTGTTATAAATAAACATAAATGCTTCTTCTTTTCCTTTTCACTATTACTCACAGGGGTAACTGCTGGCCTTTTTGACATTTTCAATAATATCTTCACAGAGAGTAAATGCAACGCATATGTAATCACTGTGAGTAATGCAAAAAGGTCTGGCTTTGATGACTGCTGAAAACAAACTGGCGCAAACAGGGTTTGTGTGGTCACTTCTCAGATCTGTCTGTGGTGCGCAGAGACCTGTGCATCGCCTGGGAACGTTAAGCACCTTATAGAACTTTCCATTTGTAGTGTCATGTCCTCTCTCAAAGAAATGTGAGAGGTTTTTGGATTTTGGATTTTTGGATAAGGAGTGTTTAGCTTGTAATATTCCCCAAGAAGTTACTGTACATCCAATCTTCTATGTTTGTGAAAATAATATCACCATTGCTCTGTGAATATAAGTGCCCACAGGTCAAATGGTATTCTCTGAATGCACTTATCCTAACCCAGACACTCATTAGCCTTCAGTTCTCTGGCAGTCTGACAACCGATCATGTCTTTTCTGGAGCTCACTCTGCCACAGCTGATTTCACATGATTTCACTGGGGATTCTTGGTAAGTGTAGCTGTTGATGGAGCATGTAAAACTATAAAAAGCAAAATGACCACAAACCTATGCAAAATAATAGCAGACAAATCATACTGCTCTGCAGGAAAAGTATTTGGTATGTTGCATCAAGTTATTCAATTTATGTTTTTTTCCCCATTTTATTGTGGATGGAATAATCAAAGAATAATCCACTGTTACTGAAAACTGATAATATTTAGATGCAAAATAAAAACAGAACACCCGGGAAATACTCAGTAAATCAGGCCACATCTGTGGAGACTTTTTAAAAATGTTTCTTCCAGTGTCGTCTGCCTCATTAACAAGGGTTTTGGTTGTAGCAATCTTTCTTTGATTTTATAAACTGACATGATTTCTAGTTCTTTTATGAATGCACGCTGTTCTAGACAATGTGTTCTAACACATGGAATTAAGCTCCTCAAATGAATAGTGAGCAGCATCATCATTTGAAAATGTAAATTTAAAACTTTCAGTACTGGTCTCTCTTTTACTTTCCACTGAGAAAAAGAATGTAGAAGAAGATCTTATCCAACTTACTACTGCAAACACATATGACCAAAATGGTTCTCATCACACAGCGACAGAGCCTGAAAAAAGTACTGAGAGTATCATATACACTGGAGGAATGATGAATATCAACAAAAGTGGCTTGGCAGCATAACTACTGACCAAGCGGTGTAAGTCCTATAGGCTGCAGTGGATCTAAATAAAGAATAAACTCAGTTGTTCTTGTCAAATGCATCCATCCATAACACCACTGAGAGAAATGACAGCCCTGACTTTGCACTAAAGGCATGCTATATCAAGTTATCTGATATTACTAGAATGCTGAATGGGATAGGCTTAGAGCACACAAGCAGTGCAGCAGCAGAAATATCTGGTATTATGACTCTTTCTACCAATTCAGTCAAACTTGAGAACTATCTTGGTTCAATGAAGAACATAGAGGGGCAAATCAATAACTGCAATTACTGCAACCTGATAAAGTTGCCACCTGGGACCACAAGTGTGCTAAACATCATAAAGGATATAAGCTCAACAACATAAAAGATGTGTAATAGGCAGAGGTAAATAACCCAACATGTAGCAGGCTGTTCAAAACATAACTGTTCTGCTGTATCTAGCTGTGAATGGTATTACACAATTAGACACCTAAAGAACCAACTATGTGCCCATTTTCAATATAGTGGGACCTTGCACGAGTGCTAAAGGCAAGGCAGAAACTTGCTGCATGTTAAGCCAGAGTGCCAAGTGGATAATCCAGCCCAGTCAGCTTCCTCCCAAGATCCCTATGACTTGTGAAACCTGTCCAGCTAATTTGCTTTACCCAATATGAAACTAAGAAATAAGATTTACCAAAGTATATATCATCAGATAGTATCCCATCTGCAGTAGAGATATCTGTATCACAGAACAAACTGCACCTCTACAAAAAAAGGACAAACTTGAGTCTGGCTAATGCCAAAATGATTCAAAGTGTCATTGATTGTGACTGATAAGATTCTAACCAATGTTAAGTTTCAAGTAGCAAGAACTAATCTGTTTCAGATCTTTGTCCAAACAAGGTACAAAATTCCAGAGGTATGATGATAGTCTTCCAAGAGTACCACAACTTAGTTGTAGGGTTTGGATGCTTGTGTGCCTCAATGATCCATAGAACTATGCTGGCAGGAGTCAGGGGCTTGTGCTTTGGGTTTTGGTAGGGTCACCCATGCCAAACAGATCAAAGGGTAAAGGCCAGACTAAGAGTAGTCCACTGGTCCTCCAGTTTTGGTTGTTCAACTCAAGGCTAAAAACGCTGACTGGTGAAAAAAAATTGTTACGGAAACAGCAATGAAGAATCCTTCTGTGTGGCTAAGAACAGACAGAGATGGAAGACCTTCACTGCTGTCCTAAACACCAGTAGTGTAATAGGATTTCGACTCAACTAAGATGATAGTGACCTCATCATGATCTTGACATTAAAGAAGCACTTGACTATTTGAGGCATCAAGGAGTTCTGGTAAAACTGGTACATGGTCATCAAAGGGAATGAATCTTTTGCTTGGGTAGTGTGAGGTCTCCAATTGCTTCAAAGGGGCATCAATATTACCAGTGCCTAAGAAGAGCGTGGTGACTTGCTCAATAACTACCATTTGGTAGCATTAACATACACCGTGTTGAAGTACTTCAAGAGGTTTGTTACAGAACAAATCAACTCCAGCTTCGTAAATTATCTGAATTCCCTTCTATTTGCCTATTGCATCTACAGGACAACAGCAGATGTTATTTCACAGGGCTTCCTCTCAGTTCTGTATCACCTGTGCAGCACGAATGCATACATCAGGCTGACGTTCATTGACTACGGTTCAGCATTCAATACTTCCATCCCCTCCAAGCTTAAACCAAGCTCCAAGACCTAGCCCTCTGTATGTTTCTTTAAAACTGGATTATTGGCTTCCTCATCAGCAGATGTCAATCAGTATAGATTGGTAACATTATCCACCTCACCTATCAACACAGGTTCATCTCAGGAATGTGTGCTTGGCCTCCTGCTCTACTCTTTTTATCTCCAATGATCATATGACTGCATGATTCCAATACCATCTATAAGTTCGCCAAGGACACCACTATTGTTGGGCGAATCATGGGTGGTGATAAATCAACAAGTGACTGAGATGGAACATCAGGTTGGGTGGTGCCATAAAAATACCCTCACACTTAAAATCAATAAAACAAGGAGCTAACCATTGATAGCAGAAAGGGAAAGTTGGGACACCATGCAGTAGTTCTCACTGAAGAGATGCAGAGAGTAAACAGCTTCAAATTTCTGAGCATTAACATCTTGGATGACCAGTCCTGGGTCCACCACATTGATACAACTCTGAAGAAGACACACTAGTGCTTCTTCTTTCTTAGAAACTATCAAGTCCTGCTTCAGCCTTTTCCAAGCAAAGAGAAACAGATCCAATCTATTCAGTTTCTCCTCTTATCAGAAATACAGCTTTCAAAGTAATATCATAATAAACTGCACTTGTACCCCTCTCAAGAGCAATCATATCTTTCCTTTACAGGTACTCATTATGTCACAAATGACCAATTTATGAACAATATGCATATATGAATGAGCATTTGAGAGACTAGTTTGATGGATGGGGATGGATTTGCTGGCTGTTACATGGATCTTTTGCTGGATGGGAATGAGGCATTCCCATGTGCCTTTTCTCCTCAGCCCACTCCTTGCATTGCAATAATCGAGGGCTGGTCTGAGCCTGGCACAGCTCACTCTCTGATGGTGGCCGCTCTTAGTGTGCTTGTTTATGTTCATGTTGTTTCTTTTCAGTTCTGACTTAAGGATTTGAGCACAAGAGTAGAGATGTCTTATCATAGACTTATAGAGGACTTTGGTATCAATGCACCTGTGCTATTGCACACAATTATAGTTTCTTTATTCAAAAAGGATATATTTGTTATAAAGGGAGTGCAGTGGAGATTCTCAGTCTGGGCCCTGCGATGGCTGGTCTGTTATATGAGGAGATATTTTGTAAACCAGGCCTCTGGAGACAAGGAAAATGAGAAGTTACATTTTGAAATGGGTGAATTTTTGGAATTCTCTTCCCCAGAGCGCTGTGAAAGTTCAGACATTGATATATTCAAATCCGAGATCAAATGATACATATGTACATTTTTAAATGTCATCCATTTAAAAATTGGTTGTTTTTTTCATGAACATGATGAGAGACTTTTGTCATTGTCTGGCAATGGGAGGGAAATATTTGCTTCACCTCTTGTATGATTAATGTCTATATGGCTTCCTGCTTATCACAGATGCAGAGGAACAGAGGGTGACTCATCAGCCAGATGGATGATTCTGGAATCTACTATCTAATTAAGGATCTGCACAAATGACTATTTTGCTCATTTCTATTTGATGCAATTCTTGCGATTGTTCAGAATTCCAACACAGTAACACCACAAAACACACCACACTTTAAACAATGCAATATAATGAAAAAGATACTGATTCACATTGTGTGTCATGCCAAGCTTTTCTGGCTCTGTTCATATCCATTTATGTCTGTTCATTTATAAACGGAATAAGTGTTTTGCTTGGGATCATTACAATACTGGAATACATTATAGACAGCGAACATTCTTGTAAAACACAATGGAATATTTTCTTCTTATATACTCCCTGTATCTAAACCAACATACCAACAAATTAGCAGGCAACGTAGGTTTAAAGGTGAACTAGCATCTATCTGATCCTTTGGCTTCATTTTCCAGAATATAAACCTTACTGTTGCTATGCTGACAGGGAGCCAGCAATTTGCCCACTCAATCCCTTCCAACATTTGCACACAAGGAAAAAAGGGCTGAGAGGGAGAAGGAGGATGAATGCCAGGTAGTGTGCCCACAGAATTGGAAAGAGTGTAATTCATCCCCATGCAGTGATGATGCGCTGAGCTAATTGTCCAATTTTTCTTCTTTTGCATGAAATTTGGGCATGATTGTAGGTCAAAATCCCCCCTAAAACATCTCCCAGTTGTTTTTTTAGTTATCAGGTTTTATTTTGCTTAGATGGAAATATCACTCATAATCTGTTATCAAGGTAATAATATTCTTTAAATCTTATTTGGAAGCTGAAGTTTTAGAAAGGAATCTTTGAGAAATTGCACATTTCAGTGATACATAACTGAATCTGTTCTGTCGTTGACCAAACCACAGCACTAAGGCAAAATAACTTGGCTTCAAAACTAATTTAAGTAGATCTAGGAGGGATTAGGCTGAATTAATGGGAAACCAAAGCCTCAAACAGAAGGCTAGATGATGGTTACATTGACTTGTCTTTTCCACTTTTAACTGTGTATGAGGCTGCTGTGTAGATCTAATATATTTGGTTTGTAAATAAATATCGCTGATAAATATTGGCAATACTGTATAATAAGGCAATTTCTTTGCATGATGTTCCTAAACTAAATGTTTTAACACCTTTGATAAAACAATGAAAAAATAATAGTATATACTGTGTGTATTCACATTGCGTGTGAAATAGACCATAAGAAATATGCATTTAACCATCGTTTTTGCCAACAGAACCTTCCAGCTTATTTTGCACTTATAACCTTGTCAAGAAAAGTTTATGGCCTTGAACTGGAGATAAAAATCAGTGTAGCCTAATATAACTATGAATTATCTAAATTGTATAAATGGTGATAACAGGCATGATAAATTAGGCACAACTTCTATTCTACAATTGTCATAGCTTCTATTTTTGCTATTTCTCTCTTGCACTCTTTATTTATTTTTATTGTAACTTATAGTAATTTGTTATGCCTGCTATGTAACTGCTGCCACAAAAGAACAAATTTCATGACTTAGGTCAGTGTTAATTAACCTGATTCTAATTATATCTGTCAATGTAGAGCATTGGTGAATAGGTGGGCTTTCTGTTTGTAACAATAGCACAAGTACACTAATAACAGCTTTCAAAAGTTGCAGAACTTCCTTCAAAGGATTTATCAAATATAATTTGCCTTCAATTAATCAGTGCTGGTGTCAGTATTGGAATGACAGAGTCTAAGAACTTTCCCACAACTGATAACAGAAAAATTGATCAGTAGATTCCCAGCTTATCCTCCCTTCCTGAACAGTGGCATTACACTAAGTTTTCCAGCTTCCCAAAGAAACCCTCTTTGCCATAAATAATATAAATTTTGTTATTCATAAACTTATATTGCCATTATATTTATAGCTTATCATTGAGTATTGAATATAGAAGGTATTGTCATTCATCATTACTTCCCAAAACATTTAGTAACCTTACATAACTACACAGAAGTAAAAGGAGCACAGTTTCTTTGGCCTAGGGATTAGTCTTTGGACTTCATTAGATCCTGGCTCAACAAAGGAGTAGGCCATTTGGCCCCTTGAACCTGCACAGCCATTCAGTATGATCTTGGCTGATCATCCAACTCAGAACCCTGTACCTGCTTTCTCTCCATACCCCCTGATCCCTTTAGCCACAATGGCCATATCTAACTCCCTCTTAAATATAGCCAATGAACTGGCCTCAACTGTTTTCTGTGGCAGAGAATTCCACAGATTCACCACTCTCTGTGTGAAGAAGTTTCTCCTCATCTCGGTCCTAAAAGGCTTCCCCTTTATCCTTAAACTGTGACCCCTCGTTCTGGACTTCCCCAACATCGAGAACAATCTTCCTGCATCTAGCCTGTCTAATCCCTTTAGAATTTTATACGTTTCAATAAGATCCTCCTTCAATCTTCTAAATTCCAGCGAGTATAAGCCTAGTCAATCCAGTCTTTCTTCATATATAAGTCCTGCCATCCCAGGAATCAATCTGGTGAACCTTCTTTGTACTCCCTCTATGGCAAGAATGTCTTTCCTCAGATTAGGGGACCAAAACTGCACACAATACTCCAGGTGTGGTCTCACCAAGGCCTTGTACAACTGCAGTAGAACCTCCCTGCTCCTGTACTCCAATCCTCTTGCTATGAATGCCAACATACCATTTGCCTTTTACACCGCCTGCTGTACCTGCATGCCCACTTTCAATGACTGGTGTACAATGACACCCAGGTCTCATTGCACCTCCCCTTTTCCTAATTGGCCACCATTCAGATAATAATCTGTTTTCCTGTTTTTGCCACCAAAGTGGATAACCTCACATTTATCCACATTAAATTGCATTTGCCAAAAGCTGGCAAAATGTCTTACCTTGGTACTCTTCTACTGTATTCTACTGTATAATATCAAAGTATAGACAAAAAAGGCTGCTGAAGCATATGCAATAAATTTACAACATATGTACTTGTACTTACATACATGGAAATCTCAACATTTATGCGTTTCACTGCAAAATGCAAGCCAAAATCATTATTTTCAGATCTAGAGCAATTTTATCTTAAAATAATTATGGATGAAATGTTACTTCTCTTGACCCATAATGAAAATGATAAAATTAACATTATGATAATATTGTGTTAACACAGCTGAAGGTAGTTATAAATTTAAGATGATTTTGTACAACAATTATGATATTATATTGATAGTTATTACATGAATGTGAATTCATCTTTTGTAAAATAATAACAAATTATGGCAATGGATTTCAATTCATTATATTTCTTTCACAATGAATTACTTTATCCCAAAAATATCTTTACATTCTCTGAATTTGATGTTCATTTCTAAAGACGCATAAACAATGAGTTCATTATTTTATCTCAAAAATAATACCGCATTTTTAAACATGCTATCCAAGTGTCTAATGGAGTGTCTAATGGATGGGTACATATGGGTGCAATGAAGATGATATACAAATTTGAAATTACCATTATTACTTCAGAATCTAAACATTGTAGACATGGTGATACTGCTGAACCGACAGAAGAACAGGTACTGTTGTTACGATCTTCAATCCATCAAATCTTTTTCAGAATTGTGCATTGAAACTGATTGAACTTATAAATCTGAAAATATGATACTCCATTTCTCAGCACTGCAGAGAAGGAGGCAGCTATGCAAGTGATATTTCAAGGTTGTTTAAAGCCAGCTGAGTTGAATCTGGCAAGATGGTATAAAATTTGTAACATACTTCCTTGGTATTATATTTAAATAAGTAAAAAATAAGGAGGATGTACACTCTTGCCACAACAATTATAACTATCCAACAGCCTATTAGTGTATCAGCACCTAAAACTGGCAAACAAAGATCATTAGTTTATTTTTTTGAAAGCGTATTAAAATTAAATTTGGTTTAGTAAATTGATTCAAATAATCCAATCAATTTTATATTAGAAAAATGCATCATAAAACATACACAACTGCTCAGACACTTTTCCTAGCTATTTCAGTATAATAAGCACAACAATGTATACCCAATTTACCATTTAAGTTCAGGTTAACTCCTTTATCAGTCCATTACCAAGTCAATTGACTTTTTAAAATTATATGGTTCTCCAGCAACGAAAATTAAATGCCTCAGTTAGCATGGAAGCACGGTATTCTGATTTAATTAACAGTAATTCCTCATAAGGAAAGCATTAGGTTGAGATCTTTGTGATGGAAAGTTGCAGACAGCAGCTTGTTCCTGGTTTCATGACAGTACAAAAGCAATGTATTGTTTGCCTCTCGAAAAAAGAACAAGTCTACTGATTTCTTAAACTTAGAAACCAATCTCTCTGCCAATTGCTCTAACCCGTAGGCTGCTGTGTGCTGGAGAGGTTCAGCTTGTAACAATATAATTTTTCTCCATATGGACAGCAAGATTTTGCCTTCCTGCTGGTTTGATTACTTCATTGTGGCAGAATTTCCGAAGTGAAAATGGTCCCAGATGGGACATATTATTCAAAGTGCTTGATTACAAAATTCTATCCAATGAACCATCAGTATTTTTTTTGTGCTTTTCGTCTCAGTCAACTCACTAGACAAAAAGACGATGGAGGAAGCAAATAACTGGAAAGATTTGTGATTGACAACAGATGACAAATGCTTGATGACTAGAGCACTTCAAGATGGCAGTATATAAGGTCTAGCAAAGTATGTTACAAATGAATAATACTTGGAAAATTATCTTTGGCATCAGAGTCAGGTTGGGATTCTGTTTACTTACAGTACACTAAGACAAGTTAACATCAAAATTTTAGGTCCAATATTCCTACTAAAGCCAACAGACAATCACAGTTCTTTGCAATGTACCCAGGTAAAAGCTTCTGTCTTTTATTAAATAACAAGTTCAGAAAATGCAGCTTCAATAGCAAACGAAAACCAAAATCACACCAATAAAGTGTGTTTTTCAAAGTCAAAATTGAGAGCTATAGGATGACATTGTGGCTTCTTCATAAGAACAAAAATACTTTCAGGAATGAAATTATTAGGCCAACAGTTGAGTTTAAACTATTTGTCTCCTTGTCTGTTTGTCTTGTAAAAATGCAATGGCTGTGTATTTTATTTCTGTTTGGAAAAGTAAGTCCTGTTGGACTTCCCTTAGATTTAGTAGGGTAGATTCTTTCCTCTGAATGTTTGTGAAAATGGTTGTTAATACTGCTAAGATTTTAACAGAAGACGAGGAAAACCTCATAAATAAAAATGACTAATATAATGTTTGACAACTTAGGAAATCAAAATCTGAATCAAATTTGTCATGTACAATGTTAATCATGAAAATTTCAAATATAGTATATTGAAGTTTCTTCTTAATAACCAGAATCACATGTATTGTAGAAGACTTAATATATTGGGGAGAAACTACAAATTTCATATTCTTATTCTTTATACAACTTTGTAATCAAACAAGAAATCGATCCTTAGAAAGAGGTGACATAGGATTGGAAGATGTAGAATCTTCATGGGCAGAGTTAAGAAACTGAAAAAGTAAAAAGACTCTGATAAGAGTTATATATAGGCTTTTGAAAAGTAGCTGAAGTGGGATACAAATTACAATGCAAAATAGAAAAGGCATGTAATAAGAACAATGTTATGTCAGTCTGGGGGATTTAAATATGGAGGTAGAATGGGAAAATCAGGTTAGTGCTGGATCCCAAGAATGGGAATTGGAAGAATACCTACAAGATGGCTTTTTTGCACACCTTGCATTTAAGCCCACCAGCAGAAAGCAATTCTGGATTGGGTGTTTGGTTAGGGAGCACAAGGTAAAGGAATCCTTAGGAGGCAGTGATCATAATATGGCAGAATTCACCCTGCACTTTGAGAGGGAGAAGATAAAGTCAGATGTTTCGGTATTACAGAGGAGTAAAGGAAATTACAGAGGCATGACAGAGGAGCTGGCCAAAGCTAATTGGAAGGGAACAATATCAGGGATGATAGCAGAACAGCAAATATGGGAGTTTCTGGAGCTTCGGAAGGTGCAGGATACATACATCCTACGGATGAAGAAGTATTCTGAAGGTAGGATGAGGTCATTGTGGCTTACAAGTCAAAGAAAGTATAAAAGCGAGGGAGAGAGAGGGGATATTGTACAGCAAAAATTAGTGGGAAGTTAAAGGATTGGGAAGTTTTTAAAAACCAACAGAAGGCAACTGAAAAAATGCCATAAGGAGAATAAAAATGAAATACGAAGGTAAGCTAGTCTATAATATTAAAGAGGATACCAAAACTTTCATTCAGATATATAAAAAGTAAAAGAGAGGCAAGAACGGATATTGGGCCACTGGAGAGGTGGTAATGAGGGACAAAGAAATGGCAGATGAATTTAATAAATATTCTGCATTAGTCTTCACTGTGGATGATACTGGCAGTATGCCATAAATTTGAGAGTGTCAGAGGATAGAAGTGAATGTAGTTGGTAAGTTGGTATTACTGACGGAAATTGGACAGCTAAAAGGTTTGAAGGTAGTTAAGACATTAGTAATGATCTTTCAAAAATCTCTAGATTGTGGAACGGTTCAGGAGGACTGGAAAACTGCAAATGTCACTTTACATTTTAAGTAGGGAGGGAGGATAAAGAAAGGAAATTATAGGCAAGTTAGCCTGACTTCAGTGTTAGGGAAGGTGTTGGAGTCCATTATTAAAGATGAGGTTTTGGGGTAGTTGGAGGCAGAAAATACAGTAGGCTAAAGTCAGCGTGTTTTTCTTTAAGGGGAAATCTTGCCTTACAAATTTGTGGGAATTATTTGTGAAAATAACAGGCAGGATAGACAATGGAGAGTCAGTGGATGTTGCTTATTTGGATTTTCAGCAGGTCTTTGAAAGGTGCTACACATGAGCTGCTTACAAGGTAAGAGTCAATGGTATGACAAGAAAGATACAAGCATGGATAGAAGATTGGCTGATTAGCAATAAGCAAAAAGTACTTGCCAGTGACGAGTGGTTTTCCTCTGGTTTCAGTACTGGGATTGCTTCTTTTCACATTATATGTCAATGATTCGGATGATGGAATTGATGGCTTTATGGCCGAGTTTGCAGATGATACAAAAATAGCGGGAGGGGCAGATAGTGTTGTGGAAGCAGAGAGTCTGCAGAAGGACTTAAGACATTTTGGGAGAATGGGCAAAGTAGTAGCAAATGAAATATAGTGTAAGGAAGTGTATGGCTGTGCACTTCAGAATAAAGGAATAAAGGTGTAGACTATTTTCTAAATGGGGAGAAAATTCAAAAAGCAGAGGTGCAAATGGGGTCCTTGCGCAGGATTCCCTAACGGTTAACTTGCAGATTGAGTTGGTGGTAAGGAGGCAAATGCAATGTTCATATTCATTTTGGAAGGACTAGAATGTAAGAGCAAGGATGTAACACTGAGGTTTTATAAAGCATCGGTCAGACTGCATTTGGAGTACTGTGAGCAGTTTTGAGCCCCTTATCTAAGAAAGGATGTGCTGGCATTGGAGAGGGTCCAGATGAGGATCATGAGAATGATTCCAGGAATGAAAGGAGGAAAGCTTGATGGCTCTGGTCTTGTATTCGCTGGATATTAGAAAAATGGGGGGGGGGGGGGGGAGGAGCTCATTGAAACCTATTGAATATTGAAAGACCCAGGAGAGGATCTTTCCTGTAGTGGGTGAGTCTAGAACCAGATTGACACAGCCTCAGAATAGAGAGATGTCCATTTAGCACACAGATGAGGAGGAATTTTCTTTTAATCATATAGTGGTGAATCTATGGAATTCATTGCCAAGGATGGCTGTGGAGGCTAGGTCATTGAGTTTATTTAAAATGGCAGTTGGTAGGTTATTGATTAAGCAAGGCATCAAAGCTCACAGGGAGAAGATAGGAGAATAGGGTTGAGAAGGATAATAAATCAGCCATGATGTAATGGTCGAGCAGACTCGATGGGCCAAATAGCTTAATTCTGCTCCTACGTTTTATGGTCATATTATAAATTTATTTTTGTAATTTTTGTTTAAGCACAAACTACTTATGTATTTCCTAATCACCACTCAATATAAAGAAACATAATTACAAAATTAAGCCCATCTCATCATCCATGGTGAAATTACACTTGCTGCATTCTTTTTATGTTCGTGTGGATACCGTGAATGTGTCCAAGATAAAATCTGCTTAACCAACTAATATCTTTTTGTAATTTAACTTTTTCCCTTCACATCAATTACAACACGAACTATCATTGTGCCATTTGTAAAGTTGAAAATCAGCTGTCTTTTGAGAACCAATGGTCACATCTTGTTCTGCATATTGGTCCGTTATTTCTGTTCTTGATTTCAAAAGCAAGCCAATAATTTGTATTTAATTCTAACTTCAGCAGATATTTTCTTACAAGGCACTTAATTAAATGTTTTCTGGGAGTCCATATAGTTGATGAATATTTCCCTGCATCGAGTTTCAATCATTTAGAGCTCTTTTAACCACAATGAATACCCTGGTTCAACACCTATTCTGTTAATGAAATGGGTTTCTGGGTATTCTCTGTGCCAATTCACTGGACACTCTCACTCTTATAATTAACTGGATAAATAGTCAGGCCTAGATAAAATACATCATAGGTTGTTAAAAGAACCAAGAGAGGACATTGTTGAGGGTTTTGTTTACCACGACCATGGTCACATGACTCGTTTCAGCGGACTGAAAGGTGACTAATTTAAAAAAGGAAGGGATAAATCAAGTAATCACATGTCAATCACTTTAAGTCTGGTAGTGGGAAAATTAGCTGAATCAATTCTGAAGGACAACATAGTAAGGCAGAAATTAATCTTTGATTTGCCAAGGAAAGGTCATGTTTGACCCATGTGAATAAAAGGGGATAGCAACAAGAAGGATCAATAATTGCACAAATGTGACACAGTCTACATTGATTTTAAGAGACTTTTTGTTAAGGTACTACATGTCAAACTGGTCAAAAGAGTCATAACCTAATAGATCCCAATGAGAGTCGAAAATTGGATCAGAAATCAGTAGGAAGCAAAGGCTAAAAGTTGATTGATGCTTTTGTGACTGGAAGGCTGTTTCCAGTCAGGCTCCTCAGGGCTTAGTGCTCAATCCACAGCTTTTAGTATAAATATCAAGAACTTAAAATTGAATATAGTTTGTGTGTTAATAAAGTTTTCAGATGATATCCGAATTGGCCTCCTGGTCAAAAGGGAATCTTTAGGCTGCAGGAAGAAAGCTGTTGTGGTCAATTAGACTGAAAAATAGCACTTGTAATTTATTCGAGAGAGCATGATTTGAAGAGTTGTAATTAGGCAAGAGAATACAGGATAAAACAGAGAAAACTGAGTAATGAGGAGAAATAAAGAGACTTCAAGCATACATTCACTAATCCTTAAAGGTTATAATACAGGTTAATAAGGGGTTAAAAGTACATACACTTCTTTATGAGCTGTGGCATAGAATGTAGAAGGGAATTTGTGACAGAACCCTAGTTAGACCACAACCTGCGACTTGCAGACACTCTGAATCAGAGGCAGATGAGGGGATACTTAATTGAGATATACACACAGTGGCCACTTAATTAGGTAAACAAGTACACCTGCTCATTGATGCAAATACCTAATCAGATAATCATGTGGCAGATATTCGATGTATAAAAGTATCATGAAGTTCAGTTGTTGTTCAGACAACAATAACAATGGGGAAGACTTGTGACCTAGGTGAATTTGACTGAAATGATTGTTGCTGGGTGGTTTGAGTATCTCAGACACTGATCTTCTGGGATTTTCATGCACAGCAGTCTCTACAGAGTTCACAGGGAATGGTGTGAAAAACATAAAACATCCAATGAGCAGCAGTTATGTTGGCGAAAATGCTTTGTTAATGAGAAAGGTCAGAGGAGAATGGCCAGACTGGCTCAGGCTGACAGGAAGGCGACAGTAACTCAAATAACCATGTGTTACAATTGTGCTGTGCAAAAGAGTATCTCTGAACACATAATGTGTAAAATCATGAAGCAGATGTGCAATAGCAACAGAAGACCATGAATGTACAATCAGTGCCCACTTTATTAGGAGTAGGAGGTACCTTATAAAGTAGCCATTGAGTATATAATGTTACAAGGGATGTAAGCAGAATCAATAGGAAGTCATATACAAGAGAAAGTCTTTAGACGCTGGAAACCAAAGTAATACACACAGCATACAGGAGAAACTCAACAGGCCAGGCAGCATCTATGGAAAAGAGTAAACAGTCGATGTTTTGGGTTGAGATTCTTCATCAGGATCATGAACAGGAAGTGTCAAGGGGACAACATAAGAAGAAAAATGGTAAAAAAAAAAGATTGTATGGATAATTAGAAAAATATTGGAAATAAAGGGAGATGGACATTGGAACTTACTGTTTTAAAGGGTGATAGAGGCAGAACCATATTTCATTTGCAAGAGCTATGGCTATAAAACTGAATTAGGCTGAGGCACTGCTCTTTGACTGGTATTGACATGATGAGTCATTTGTTCTTGCTCCTTCTGGTCATAAATTTGGTTTGGTTCAACTTTTCACAGTCCCTTATTGTGTTATCTTCAGCCTTCAGAAATTTGTGCTTCTCTGACACTCACACAACTACCTAATTTTCTTCATTAAAACTTTCCTTAGCACTTCTATGCCCTTTCTTGTTCTGTCTTGACTTATGTGTAGGCAGTGTCCATTATTAAGGACCCCCAGCACCCAGGGCATGCCCTTTTCTCACTGTTACCATTGAGTAGGGGGTACAGAAGCCTGAAAGCACATACTCAGTGATTCAGGAACAGCTTCTTCCCCTCTGCCATCTGATTCCTAAATGGACATTGATCCCCTGAATATTACCTCACATTTAAAAATATGTATTATTTCTGTTTTTGCACAATTTTAATCTATTCATTATATGTATACTGTAATTTATTAATTGATTATTATTATGTATTTTTTATTCTTCTATATTATGTATTGCACTGATGCCATGTTAACAAATTTCACAACACATGCCAGTGATAATAAACCTGATTCTGATAGAATATGTTCCTAGAAAACATTTTAAGCAAAATTTCATAAGTCAAAAAGACAGATGAAATATATTATTACATTATTCCTATTTTGGTACAGCAAGTCAAGGTGCATGGAGAATGATGAACTATTTTAATCGCAATTAATAGATTCATATATTGAAGGTGCATACTCTATAATGTTGCTACGTGAAAATGGTAAAATGACAAAAGATAACTAGCACCTCCTACTATCTGAATACTAATCATGGGACTCTGGCACATAATATTCACAGTTTGCCTGCAACTTTAGATCAATTTGACAACAGAATCTTGCCTCCATATAGTATCACTAATGTTCTCTGAAAAAAATTCTGAAACTAAGCAAAACTATTTAAGTGAAAGACCTAATTTTATATTATTACTTCATTGTTATGGTCAATAACTATGAGGCATCATTTTCAAAGCTTCAAAGCATTAGAATTCCCATCTTTGTAATTGCTCTGAGTTTGAAAAAACCAATGCAGTAATTCCACTGAGGAAAAAAAGTGTAACTGACATCTATTTAATTTTTTGTTACATTATAAAGAATTTTAAGTCTACTGTAAATATTTACCAGATTTTCTTCCTTTTTAAATAACCTTAAATCAAATTCAATTTAATTCAAAACCAACCACCTCTATATTAGCAACTTTCCAAAGTGTGTGCAAGTTTCTACCACCGTAATTTATTTTAGGGTTAAGGTACGTGCTGCAAAAATGGTCATCGGTTCACTGACTTTGAACAACGACCAGTTCTCTTCATTCTAACACAATTTGTCAGATCTTACATCAGCTCTACCAAATTTTCCTTTGGTTACAGTCAAAAAAAGGAGAGCCTGCATTCTAACATTACAGTACAGCCAGTGTACAAACAACATATCCATGTCAGATTTTAAGGAACAAGAGTTAGTGAAATTAAATCCTCTATGAAATGTATAAGTACATATATTCTCAATTATTTACTAATTCTGGAGAGTCAGACCTCTATTTATTTATGTTACAGACATGGTCAAAAATTAGATTAACAAAAATTAAAATTCGCACAGTAGGGATCAATGGGATCATTTTTCCATTTCCACATCAAATAGGAAGAAAGTTTTCTAAACTAAATGAAAAGCAACAGAGTCATAGAATCATATTGAACAGGAACAGTCCTGCTGAGCCTGGGCTTACAATTAAGCACCATTGACAATTATCACATTTTATTATTTACAGTTTAAATAAAGAAGGACAAGATTACTTGGGAAGTTTGCATCATATGATTTAAAATTGTTTCCATCACCCATTCCATCAGAACTCTGTGGAAATAGCTACCGTGAATGGAATTGACATATCATGTCAAACTGCATGTGCTCAGACTAAATTAGTTGCAAACTAATCCTGAAAGCATTGCTCAGCTATAACTATAGTGTCAGTATCACTGCAATTCACAAGTGAATACAAAGCACATTTTAGTTTTCATTTCATTTTCCCATATTGGACTTCTAGGTGGTGTTGGAGATCAAAATCCTGTCTGAATTTACACTCCTGAACTGTGGTATTGAGTCTAGCTATCTAGTTCAATTGTTGCTCAAGGGGGTAACTTAACTGAACCATTATACCTTCAGATCTCCTTTAAACCTGTTACTGGAACAACATTTAACCATCTTCTATATGAACTGGAAATGTCTAATATACCATAGATACGGTGCCATAAATGCTAATGGATCCCGTTTTTAACCCTCACAGTCCTTGCCTTAATAAGCAAATAATAAGACAAATAGTGAAAAAAAGTAGTCAAATACACCAAGTAATAGTGATCAGTACAGAATAGTGAATGGACACTCCCCCCAAAGCTAAGCATTGCCTCAACATTGCCTAACTCCATGAAAATCTCTGTTGTATAAAAATTCAAAATATCCTTGGCAAGCAAGATTCTATTAAAAATGAGCCCTTTTGAGGAATGCAAAGGGTTCAAGCACGTCTGACATTGCTCTTTCATCTCAAATTGGTTGACATTCCTTTATAAACAAGGCTATTCATTACTGTTGACTAATTATTCTTTTATACAATGTCTACATTCAAGCCTTACTGCTAAACTTTGTCATCTAAAAGAGATGGGAGTAAGGTTAGTGTTAAGGACCATTCAATTCAGTTTGTGCATGTAAATTAAAAAGAATGGTACTCCTTTTTAATGGCTTTCATAACTTTCTTTTCTGTGCAGCTCCCTATATAAAGAATAAAATGTTACAAAATCAGCTCAGATCAGCTGTACACCTTAATCCAATTAGTCTTATTTTTAAAAAAAGGCACAATTCCAAGTTCCTCTTCCACATACAATTGCATTTTGGAAATTTACTGTGCTCAAGGTGCTTCAAAAAGATTTTAATGACTCTTCAGAACACTCAAGATCAATAATGACATCAAAGAAATGGAGAGACAAAGAAGCTTAACTGATTACAAATATTCACCTAATTATTTAATAATTTCATGCACCAAATGTTGCACTGAACCTAAAGACCAAGGATGCACGAGTCGTATTTTTTGGAGAAACTGATGAAAGTCATCAAAGTGGCTGCTGCAGAAACAACAGCCATGAATGTGGTTGCTGTCAGAGTGAGGTGTGTGCTCTATGCCTCTACGCTTTTACAGCTCAGCTGCCAGTAAATCTGCTGCACACAACTTTCCAGAATTCAATGCTAATTCCTTTTAAAGACGGTTTAGAATGGTTTGAAATTAAATTACACATTACTTGAACTAATTTGGTGAATAATAATTACCTTTGCACCAGCTCATTATTCAGCATGTTCTTTTTTCCTCAGTTGCTTCTCGTCAACAACGTTTTTTTTAATAAATCCCCTATCCTAACAGTGTTTCTTTCAAAAGAACATATTATACAATCCACTTTTCTTCTAAAGTTGTAGCTTATCATTAGTTCTTTTTGAAAGTCGATTTTGTATAACTGTTTTTCTGTTGTTAAGGTCAAAGCTCTTGAACTACTGTTTCTATAGAATTCCCATTCTTTCATTCTTTCCTTTCAGCAGGGTTGACTTTCTCCTAAAAACAATCAGGCACACTAAGTTTTAACAACCTGAAGCAAATTTTAAATTTGTTGTTTGCGTATTTTCCTTCCAAATACTGACTGAATGTACCAGTTCAGTGGCTAAATCATGTAGCAATAAATTCACATCTAAGGATTTAGAACTTCATTTCCTCACCAATGCAACTGACAGTTGAAATACAGTGAACACAGTCACCTGAAAGAAGGTTCTGACACTGGCCCCACCATTTTTTTTTATATGTCAGCTCAGTTTAAGCACTTCTGTTAGTTCTTAACCAAAATGTGGTTTATGCTTGAGAGCTCAGCTTTGAGTAAGGTAAAAAAATGTTTGTGTTGCTAAAGCTGCAACTGTTTGACAGATCAGGCACATCCCTAGACGTCACTAAAGCTGGCTCAAATTTCTTTGGAAATTCCGATCTAATGGAATAAAAATCATGCATGCCTCTCAGTATTAAAGTGCCTATTGTGGCGACTTAAACTTAATTCAAACTCTTTGTTAGCAGCAAAGCGTCCTGTGTCGCTGCAGCAGTAATGGTGGATTAATGAAGACTGTTTATTCCAGTCTGACTTTTTAAGAGAATGGTGACTCCCTGCACAAAGAGATTTTTTTAACATCACAGGACCTTTGTTGAAAGGAACTTACTTTCAAGAACAACATATCCTATAGTTTTGAAACTTATTACTTTATAACCAGTCATCTGCTTGTGGCTAACCTAAAGCAGATACAAACTATATTTATTGGTATCTGGTTTTAATTACACTGCATACATAATCAAATAACCTGATTTCTGCAGGTAAAATATTAATGAACTGCCAGGACCAACTGGAAGTTTGCATGAAACAGTTTAAATGAGCTATTAAATTACTATAAATATAAGGCTCTTTGAAAAGCATCACCAATGTCCCTAAAACTAAAAAATAACATTGGGCATTTACTACTTTAGAACTTATGATTCATGCTATTTACTGTGATTCTTATTTTCACAAGTTTATCATTGCAATGTCACAACCAGAGGATACCCCAACAATTGCAGCATGTGCTGAACACCTTTTGTATTTCAGAAACAATCTCAGGACATTCATTCAAATATGATGGAAATAGACCATGGTAGTACATTTAATTGCATTAAGTACAAAACATGTTGTCCTCAATTAAGGGTATGACCTGAATGGAAATTGTCCATATGCACTGATGGGATTACTGCCTGGGCCAAGTAATTAACATGCATTTTCTTGCTAGTACCATTTCCCAGTGTGCCAGATTAAGCTGGTGGATGGAGTGGCAACAAAAAACACTGCTTTTTTTCTAGACAGTTTTGCATGGTGACAGAATTATTTCAACATGAAAGAGAACATGGGCCCATCAGGCTTCTACTTGAGCTGTGCAGCAATCTCATCAGTTCCATTTCTCCTGCTCTTTCCCAAGTCCCTGAAAATTATTCTCTTCAAAGTGCTTGTCCAATTCTCTTTGGAATGACATTTTGATGACGTCAACTAGAAAGTCTTTCATACTGAGGATGTCTCCGAGTTCAAAGAAGGGGTCTCGAGCTTCATCTAGAAGTGTGGCAAGAATGCTGTTCCCCAAAAATCGGTCAGGGTCTATCCAAACCAGAAACCCTGGATCAGCAGTTCTGTGCAAGCAGCACTTACCGTGCGAGATAGAGCTTACATTGCTGGTAACCAACAGGAACTCAAGAAATGCAGCTACGATCTACACAAGGTCATCAAGGAAGCAAAACAATATAGGAACAAGATCCAGACACAATTCTCCAACAACACACGCAGCTTACGGCAAGGTCTGCACACTATCACAGACTTCAAAGCTAAGCGCAGTGGTGCTTGTAACATCATCACCTCTTTCCCAGATGAGCTAAACCCTCTTTACACTCAGTTTGATATCGCCAACACTGAGCGCCCAAGCAGTGCAGCCAAAGCAACCTGTACCTCAGTCACCTCTGAGGCTGAAATACACAGGAGTTTCCAACGTGTGGATTGTCACAAGGCTGCGGGACCGGATGGCATTCCAGGGCACATACTCAGGATGTGTGCAGCACAACTGACAGGTCTATTTAGACATTTTTAACTTCTCCCTCTCCCAATGTAGAGTGTCCTCCTGCTTCAAAACATCCATCATTGTCCCTGAACCTAAAAACACCAAGGTAACATGTCTGAATCACTGGTGTTGTGTTGCACTCATCTCAATAATAAACAAATGCTTCGAGAGGCTGGTCAAAGACTTCATCTGCAGCATGCTACTACCCTACTACTGGTCCCCTATAATCGCCTACCGACATAATTGATGCAATAGCCACAGCTCTACACACCATCCTTATACATCTAGCGAAGAAGGATGCTTATGTAAGAATGCTGTTCTTAGACTACAGTTCAGCATTCAACATCATAATTCCCTCCAGGCTTGACAAGAAGCTCAGAGACCTCGGTCTTCACCCTACCTTGTACAGCTGGATCCTAGACTTTGTCAGATCGCCGGCAGGTGGTAAGAGTAGGCTCCCTCACCTCTGCCCTTCTGACCCTCAGTGGTGTGTCTGTACCTCTATACCTATGACAGTGTCGCCACCCAAAACTCCAATCTGCTAATTAAATTTGCTGACGATACTACATTGATTGGCCTCATCTCAAATAATAATGAGGCAGCCTACAGAGAAGAAGTCATCAACCTGACGCAGTGGTGTCAAGAAAATAACCTCGCCATCAATGTCACAGAAGGTAGTTGTGGACTACAGGAGAAATTGAAACAGGCTAATCTCTATTGCCATCAATAGATGAACAGCTTTAAGTTCCTCGTCATACATATCACTGAGGAGCTCACGTGGTCTGAATATACCGGGTGTGTGGTGAAAAGAGCACAACAGTGCCTCTTTCACCTCAGACAGTTGAAGAAGTTTGACATGAGTCCCCAAACTGTAAGGACTTTCTACAGGGGCACAATTGAGAACATCCTGACCGACTGCATCACTGCCTGGTATGGGAACTCAATCACAGGACTCTGCAGAGAGTGGTGTGGAGAGCCCCGTAGATGTGAACTTCCCATTACTCAGGACATTTACAGAGGCAGGTGCATAAAAAGTGCCTGAAGGATCATTGGGGACTCAAGTCACCCCAACCACAAACTGTTCCAGTTGCTACCATCTGGGAAATGGTACCGAAGCGTAAAAGCCAGGACCAGCAGGCTCTGAGACAGCTTCTTCCACCAGGCTATCAGACTGATTAATTCAAGTAGATACAATTGTAGTTCTATGCTATACTGACTGGCCTGTTGTACATACTATTTATTACAAATTACTATAAAGTGCACATTGCGCATTAGACGGAGATGTAATGTAAAGATATTTACTCCTCATGTACGTGCAGGATGTAAGAAATAAACTCAATACAAAGCTTCCACTGCCTCATAGATTACTCTCAGAATAAATAAACAAAGATTTTCCTTTCTGTATCTCTTGTAACTTTTGCCCAACATTTTAAATTTATGTTGCCTGGTACTTGAATCATTTACCAATTAGAACAACCTTCTTCTAATCAGCTTATCAACCAGTCACAATCGAGACATGTGAGTGGCCATCTCTAAGCACTACCAGGCCAAC
This sequence comes from Hemitrygon akajei, assembly GCF_048418815.1. Lineage (NCBI taxonomy): Eukaryota > Metazoa > Chordata > Chondrichthyes > Myliobatiformes > Dasyatidae > Hemitrygon > Hemitrygon akajei. The sequence continues at coordinate 145,977,104 of NC_133133.1, read as the reverse complement.
TACATTTTGCTAACATTGATTGGGATCGCAACAAAATATTTAAATAACTTTGATCATTTAGTCTCTCACCCATGCTACAATTCTCCCCTTACACATCCCTAACTCTAAGCTTTTGCTCCTCAAATATTTATACATCTCTCATCTACCTTTGTGTTCCTGATGCCATTCTGATGAAGCACATTACAGCCTTCCTGTTTTGTGATAATTTTGAAAATTTAAGATTTCCTATTTTTATTTTACATTTTTAACATTCACAGTATTTCCGCCATGTTAATGATCTACTCGCTGCATTCCCTGAAATGGTAGATATTTGAAATGTTTCTTTCTTTAAATGTATTCATCCATATTTTGCTTTTGACATCTCAAAGTTTCAATAGCTTTAGTCTGTAATCTGACCTCAACGTTCCCCAGCACATGCCCCAGCCTACTTATTGCCTTCACAAATACCACATCTATTCCTCCAGTGATCAAGATGCACACAATCACCACACTATTTTTGGATTTCTCAGTAAATTCCCCTCTTGGTACAATGAAGAAAGGGCCATTGGCATTCATTCCCAAAATGGATGATGTGAACAGTCTTCAGGAGTCTATAAAATCCAAACCACAGCAACCTAAGCAATCAGAGCATCTGGCCCTCGAGCTTTTGATAGTTATAGAAATCATGATTAATCAGGCCTAGCTTCCTCTACTTTCTTACTAGCTCTACATAATCCTTAACTCCCACTAAATCCACAAACATAATATCTTGAATTACTGAGTTTCTGCACTTTTCAGCAGTAGAGAAATCAAAGAGTTACAACGCTTTGAGAAAAGAAATTTCTTCTCATCTCTATCATAAAGAAGTGACCTATCATTCTGGAGTAATGCCCATTCTGCAATTCCCCTCATATTCACAGCATCTAGGTAGCCTCCTTTCTGATCTCATCTCTTAACCTTTAGTTGCTGAATAGAAAATTTAATCAATAATATGCATTACATCTAGTCTTTAGTAATAAACTGAAAATGAAACAATTTAATCTAAAGACAATACATCACAGGAATCTAACCATGATTTAGATAATGAAACATTAAATTAATTTTATAACATCCATTATGCAACAAAAAAACTTTTCTCTCACGACATATGCACAACATGCAACATATGAGTGTCACCAAATCTAAAGTTGGAATATTAGATTTTCTGGAATTATAATCACATTTTTGAATTATATTTATAAGTTTTAATGTCCTCGTCAGCATTTAAAATTTACCACTTCACTTTCTTCCAAAAATCTCTTTTTGAGGTGTAGTTCTTTTGCTTAGCACAGCTAGTGATCTAAAGCTTGAACACGTTATCTGTTCACCAGCTGTTCAAATAAAGTTGAATAGCTAGAAAAACAATTTTTATGAGGTAAATTCATTTTAATCTACACAAAGTGGGACATATTGACCTCTATAAAGGGAAATATAGGACCTACTATTGGGGTCTATATTGAAAAGCAGCCTGACCCCAAAATATCAGAATTGAGGAAATAGAGATCAGAAAGCAGGAATTAACTGCACTTCAATCAACCCTTGAGATTAATTGAGATTTGGCTTTTTTTTTCCAAAGGAGCCGTGTGTCAATACGAGTAGGTGAGAAACATCAACTGGGCATCTATTGTAGCTTTTCTTCAAATTTTATGTGTGCCATACATTATAATGGTGACGATGAGAAAGGGGGTGCTGTGCAACAACAATTATTAAGGAATGAAGGAAGGATGGATGGGAGAATTGTGGCTCCAAAATAGCAAGATTCATTCAGATACCGCAACATAAATTCCAGTAGGTTGAAAACTTCAATTTGTACCCTTTCTACCTTAAGTATGTAAATGGAGCCACAAAGAAATTCAGGTGCTACTGCAATTAGGATATAGGATTTTAATTTCGCTTTGTATTTGGGCTATGCATTTAGGAAAGATGTCCTTGAGGAAGTCCAGAGGAGGCTGACAAGAATGATCCCGGGAAGGAAAGACTTATTGGATGAGGAGTGACTGAAGGCTTTTGGGCTATACTCAAGAGTTTATAGAGCTATATGAATCCTTGAATTCTATGAGTACAGGCCTTATCCAAGCTATTCCTATTTGCTAGCATTTGGCCCATAATCTTCTATACTTTTCCAATTAACGTACCTACTGAACACTCTTTTGAAAGTTGTTACTGTACGGGCATCAACCGCTTCTGCAGGCAGTTAATTCTACTTGCTCCTTGGGTTCCCATTAAATCTTTTCCCTCTCACTTCAAATCTATGCCTTGTACTTTGTGATTCCCCAGCCCGGGGGGGGGGGGGGGTAAGAAAGTGAGTGCATTCACTCTATCTTATGCCTCTCATGGTTTTATACACCTCTAATAGATCTTGTCCTGTCTCCTATGCTTCAAGAAATAAAATCTAACCTATCCAAACTCTCTATATACTATATGGAGTTCTGAAGGATGTGAATTGAGCGAGGGGAATGGGGGCAAGGATCACATTGAAATCTACTGAGGTGCCTGGGAAGTGTGGATATGGCGAGGATGCCTCCATTAGTAAGGCATCCAAGGCTCCAAGGGCACACCTTTTAAAACAGACCAAAAGGTTTCAGTCTGAAACGTCAACTGTGCTTTTTTTCCATCAATGCTACGTGGCCTGCTGAGTTCCTCCAGCATTTTGTGTGTGTTGCTTGGATTTCCAGCATCTGCAGATTGTTTGTGACAAGGAGAAATTTCTTCAGATAGGGGTTGGTGAATCTATGGAACTTATTGCTACAGTGAGCTGTAGAGGCCAAGTCATTGGGTTTATTTAAGAGAGAGATTGCTAAGCTCTTTATTTGTTATGGTGGTTAGGTTTATGAGGAAAAGGAGGGAGAATGAGGATGAAAGAAATGAACATCAGCCATGATTGAATAGCAGAGCAAACTTGATAGGCAAAATGGCACAATTCTGCTCTATGTCTTATGACCTACATGACAGAAGAATTGGGATCTTCCAATTGATTGTCATTAATCTGAATGCAATACTCATCGTATTAAACAACTCAGCTCATCTTGGAGTTATTGTGGGGTTGTCTGCATGAGGCTGAATACCTTTGGAACCATAAGCCACAAGCAACTCAACCTGGCCCAAAGAAAAAGGATTTGAAGTGTCAGGTACAGTAGTATTCCAACTCAGTGTCAGTTAAATGCAATACTTTTCTTCATGTCTTGCTATATCCTGTGGTACCATCCTGTGGTACTTTTATTGTTCACAGCCATTCATATTGCTTTCCTGAATGAAGCAGCCTATTATATCATTTTTTATGAACGATTTAATATAAATGCATGTCCCTAAATCTAGTTGAGTCTGCCAAAACTAATTTTGTTCTCAACTTTTAAAAGTACTGGAGAGAATTTTAATCCCATCAGACTGGAACTGGAATCCAAGACTGTCAGAGATTCAACCCCTTGTGAGATGGGGTCTTTTAATGTCATCTTCAACTCTTCTGTTCAAATGATTCAATGTTTCAAATTTGAAGAATTGTTTTCCCAGCTGAAGAACAATGACTACTTGTAGGCTTCATCAAAATTAGCCTGTTATAACCCTAATCTTAAAAAGCAATGAAGCCACAACTGCTCTGGGTGACACAATGAAAAACATAAATTTCTATAGCTGTTTAATCACCATTACATCATATAATAAGACTTGAAGAGGAAGTTAAGGAACTTCCAAATCTATCCTAGATTAAAGAACTAATATATTACATACCAAATAAAAGTCTTAATTGAAATCTATTAAATAACTACATTTCACTGAAAGACATTAAATGTTAAGGAAAATCCATCTTTTAATAGTAAAAATTACTCTTGAACCAGTGACCTGTGCCCCCTGATCTCTAAACTTAATCAATTCAAGATGAAGGTTGTTTTCTTACTCTATTTGCTTCAAATCCATCACATTGCTCTCATGTTATTGCACCAACAAGGTACCAAACTTCAACGAGTCAAAGACGGCTACTGTGACCTTGACATTTAACCTCCAACCCAAGAGCTGATCAACTCAAGATATGATTACACACTAGCATGGCAAATATGTTCAGTAATAAATCATCAAATAATGTTTGGGTTACCTGGTTAATAATGTGTAAAAAGACAAAATAAACCACATGAGACTGATTGCTTTTATGTGTTTTTGCTGTTTTTTTGGAAGGAGCAATTCTCTTGTGATACTGAGCATTATTATTCATTTTCTCTTTGAATACTCAGCAATTTAATCATCTACTGCTCTTAATATATGCTGTGATGGCATATGTAGCAAATAAAAGTATAGTTCCTATATTATAACAGTGACCACATTTCAAAAGTAATTTATTGGCTGTGAAGTGCTTTGGGACTTCCTGAGGCAGTGAAAGGTATTTTATAAATGCAAGTTATGTCTTTCCTTACAGTTTGATTTGCTTTTTTTAAAATAAGGCCATCATGCTGGGGTTTTCTTCTCAGGGTTTAATCTAATTGGAACTTCATGCACCAAACATCAACCATGGTCACAAAGAGGCTAGCAACATGTTTCCAGTCAACTTGAACTTTGAAAATGAGCGATGAAGGGCAGCGCAAGGGTTATGGTTGCTGAGGGATAATCTCTACATGTGGAGAAACATCTGATCTTTGCTTAGTCTTTTGAAAAGAAATCCAATAAAGACCGGGAAGACACCTGTGCTAAGAACTGTAGGTATGCACCATAATGCTCTTCGATTCATGATATTGAACATTAATGTTACTGACATACTATCAGGCCATCATTTTGAATCTATTAAATAATACTGTCTACATATAACCACACAAATGCTATTTCAATGCAAGGAAACTAAAAACAACCAACATTACAATGATGGAACAGGGGAAAAAAATCAACTCTTCATTGACTATGCATGATTTATGCTCCAAGTGGGACTACATAATAAGTTACTTCTGGAAACCTTTTAGTGTACCTAACATGGTTGAAAATGTCCCCAGAGCAACCCCTGCTGTTTCAATTTAATTTCACAGCAAAAAAACAATATTATCTAGGTATACAAGAAGAATTTAAATATTTTTCATTCTAGTAAAAATGGGATATACAAAAATCATGAGAGGTGTGCATGGAAGTTTGACATTTTATTATGCTCATATTCATATATAACTTTAAATTATTGCCATTTTTGAAATGCATCTTCCTTCATTTGGACTAACAATAGCCCACAACAGATGACCAAGGGTCACTTGGAAGCATTTTTTGCTCTGCTTTCTTTATTTTTGTTCTTTCAATGACTTTTAATGGAAACTACAACTTTGAAGTAAGATTTAGGCATTTACATTTTGCAGTGCTGTAGAAATCTTTATTTATTTGCTTTTTTTGTAGGCACCATGGACAGATTTACTTCCTATAACGATCCACAGCGCATCAAAGATACATTCACTTATCGGAGAAAATACCATTTAATCTTTGCTGTTTTCCAAGATCGTGCTCCAAGTAGCTGTAAAAAGCACAACATTTAAATATTTATATTTTGCATTCATTTTTGACCAGCACAGGAGGCTTCTGATATCAAGTGTTTTCCCAATATGCATAAAGCAAGATACCTGTTTTAATAAAGGAAGCAAATTTGACTCCTAGCCCAAAACAAGTGTCAACAATTTGAGAAGTCTGAAAACTTTGACAAGAAGCCAGAATTCCTGATGCTTCATTCACAATCCCCTGAATTTCCTTGCCAAACACAACCACCTAAAAGCTTTTCCAACTTTTCTGCAATTGCATTAAGTCTATAGTACAGCTGTCAAAAAAGATTTGTTTTATTATAGTCTACTATCCCACCAAACTTAGTCAGTCTTGGAGTACTCAAAATTCTTTAACAGTGCCTTCAAACAATGCAATATGGTATCCTTCTACACAATGAATACTTTACTTATACTTTTGGAATAACATACATTAACTTGCATAACAATCCCTGTGCCCTGCTCCCCGCAAAAGACCCCAAACCACACACTGTACTTGTTAGGTATTCATGCTGTGGATTTCATATGAAAAGCTTTTATTCTCTACTTATGTACAGGTTGCTGATGAATCAAGACGGAGACAACAAAGTACCAAGAGTGAAGTTTTAACTGTCCAGTGTCACTATTTTCCAGATAATAACCCACTGCAATTGAGGTGAAAAGATTCCCTCTAAAATCCCACAGGATCAATGACGTTCTTGTAATGCCCTGGTTAAGATTTCTATGCTATTCTGTGATGTTTTTTGTATTTCAGCAGTTTTCTGCAAGAGCACTGTATCCTGCTAGTATGAGTGTTTCGGCTTTGGCTAAAGATAAGGAGCCATGTTATCCAATTTAGGAATGTGGTGTCAGCCAATTAGGATTGTCTTGGTACGTGTTGTAACTTACTGCCCAGTGGGATGGCATGGAACATTTGAGACAGCTGGGTGTGATGAGATTTCTGAAGTACAGTAGTCTGGTTTGGGGTCTTTTGGCAGGAGCAGGGCACAAGGGAAGATGCCCGAAGAATGCTGCCCAAAGGAGAAACCATTGTAAGAAGTGTTTTGTGCAGATGAACGGTTTCAAGCAGGAAGTGCCAATTCTTCTGATTAGCCAGTTTATTCAAGATGGTCTTCGATGGAAGTTCGAACTATGGCTGGTGTCTTTCACACAGAATGTGGATTCAGTGCATGAGTACAGTGATACACCTGATTACTTTAGAAATCAGCTCCAGTGTTTATATGCACATTGGACTGGTTTAACTGTAATGGGCCCTTTGATCTTTCTTTTCTTTACCTGTAACTATTTGCTAACGTTGAACATTTCTAAATATATTTCCTTAGTCATTTTATGACGATGTATGATCTGTTAGTTTCCTGGCAAACGATAACTTTGCATGGGCCAGTATATACACAGCATTGTCTACAATCAATGTTCCTCCCCAGAACATCGCAACTTTCCTGTTTGGTTGAACCCAAAATCATTCTGACCCTATATATATATATTTTGTTTATGAAAGGTGGCCTTCTCACCATTTAGTCATGTAGCTGTTAGTAGAGTTAGCTAACGAGCCAAGTTTGTATACGAGCCCGGTGAGAGGGTTACACACACACACACCCACACCCATAAATCAACCCACACAATGCCGATATTAAGGAATATTATTATAAAAGCAGTGCATGAATATGTTTATTGTTCTATTACCTATTGTAAAGTCATTAGTTCACAAGAACATTGATGGGAGATCTCTGAGAACAGCTCCAAATCAAACTAGTTAAAATATTTCCAATTTATTAACTTATTTGCTATTACTACTTTCTGTGGCTTGTCGTGTTATAAATCTAAGTTTGATATTGCACTGACCTGTGTGATAAATACCCTAATGAATGCAAGATGCTTTTAAAACTACTAATTTGACATTGATCATCTTATGAGAGATGGCCATGAAAGATTAGATATTAAACGGCATTTGAGAAGTTAAGACACAGAGTAATCTGACACTAGCAGACACTTTAAATTTATCTAAACTCTACTTTTTATAAGGTGCAGCATTACTAGTCTTGATTTGGCAGAATAATATTTGCTCTGTGCTAATGGTGCCACATTAGCATAGTGTATAGCGCAAAGCTATGAGAGTTCAGAGTTTAATTCTGAAGCCATCTGTAAGGAATTTGTACATTCTCTCTGTGTTGGTGTGTTTCCTCCGGGTGCTCTGATTTCCCACAACATTCCAAAGATCTACCAGTCAGTAGATCAAATGATCATTGTAAATTGTCCTGTTATTAGACAAGTGCTAAATAGGCAGATTGCTGGGTGGTGCAGGTTGTTGGGTCAGAAGGGCCTGTTCTGCACTGTATCTCTAAATAAATAAATAAATAAATAAACCATTGCGTCTCATCTGCAAATATACAAAGATTGCACCTAGACATAATACTAATTCTCCAAAGTCAAAGTAAATTTATTGGCAAAGTACATATATGTCATCACATACAACCCTGAAATTAATTTTCTCATGGACATAGTGAATCAATCCAATAACCATAATAGAATTAATGAAACACCCTACCAACAGGATAGATAGCTAGTGTGTAAAAGACAATAAACTGCACAAATACAAAAAGAAAATAATAATAATCGTTAATAAGCAATATATGTCAAGAACATGAGATTAGAGCCCTTGAAAGTGAGTCCATAGGTTGTGGGAACAGTTCAGTGATGAAGCAAGTGAAGTTGAGTGAAGTTTCCCACTCTGGTTCAGGAGTCTGACGGTTGAGAAGTTAAGAAATAATAAGTATGGAAGAAAAGCAGGTAGATTTATCCTATACAATCTGTTCTAAAAGATGAGGTGTTGATCTATGAGGTTAACTATCATGCAGTATAAACTATACTAAAAGGGTGATAATCAAGCAGGAGGGAACAAAATTAAATATAAAATGCTACTTTCAAGTTTGAAGCTATAACATCAGATGCTCAAAGGTAAAAAATATCAGATGATGCATTTGAAATTATTACTATTGGACAGAAATAATAATTCCTCAACAAAATTGAAAAAATGCAAATGATCAATTTTTTAAAAAAATGTTTCTGTTTTTGTCAAAAAGATTAAATTAATTATTATCATGGAATATTTTCTCTTTGCTGTTACTGCCAAAAATTACTGTAAGGTTCAATATGGTAAATGTAAAACTGAGGTTTCATTAAGCCTCAATCTGTTCCTTAATTTTGAGTTGTTGCAGAGCTATTGTGAGAAAAAACTTATATGTCATTTTACTGGATCTGCAAATAAGGAGAAATAAAGAATAACAATTACCTGCAAAATGATATGCATCTTGTCATTTAGACTTTCCCTGAAAGGAAATTTTGAGTTTCTGAAACTGCTGCAAGAAGAAAATACACCTGAAATATTCCCCTAATCATCATGTCCTGTCATTAAATGAATCCTACAAAAGACCCAAGTGTGTCCTCTGGGGGCTGTCATATTACCCCCCCAGAGGAAGTTCACAAGAATGGTTCTGGGAATGAAAAGGTTAACATATGAGGAGCGTCTGTACTTGTACTCACTGAGTTTAGAAGAATAAGGAGTGATTTCCTTGAAACCATTTGAATACAGAAAGGTCTAGATAGAGTGAATGTGGAGAGGATGTTTCCTATAGTGGGTTACTCTAGGAACAGAGGGCACAGCCTCTGAATAGAGGGACGTCATTTAGAACAGTGATGAGGAGGAAATTCTTCAGCCAGAGGATGGTGAATTTGAGGAACTTATTGCCATGGACAGCTGTGGAGTCCAAGACATTGAATATACTTAAAGCTGAGGCTGATAGGTTCTTGATTAGTCAATGTGTCAAAGGTCACAAGGAGAAGGCAGGAGAATGGAGTTCAGAGGGATAATAAATCAGCCATGATGGAATGGCAGAGAAGATTTGATGGGCCAAACAGCCTAATTCTGCTCCTATCAAATGGTTGTGTGGTGTTTTACATCTTACATTAGTTTAATAAACCCTATTTGTATAATTTACAAAAAAAATTAATTGGTCATTCAGCAAACTTTTTTGTGACAAAACTATCTATTTTAATCTCTAAAGTTGTTAATTTAAAACAATTGAAAATATGCACATGTCTGCTTATTTGCTGCAGGTATACATTTAAACAGTATGAGGCTCTAGTTAGCAAATATCAGATGTGAACTACCTGATTATAATTTGTACCACGACAAAGGCAGTCCTGTCATTAGCCAATATCCACGCAGTTTCAGGTTCCAGGATTAATGATTGCAGCTGGGAGCAGATAACCTCACTGATTATCATGCATTTCCACCATTGGATAATAGGCTCAAATAAACTTGTCTCAGCCCACCCTGGCTCAGATCAGACTGTGATTGTCTGGGCCTGTATAGTTTAGCATGATGCCTGGTAGTGCATCTAGCCACTTGGCAATTGATGACCTTTGTTTGCTTTTTAAAGGACTGATATGGACAATGATAAAATCAGAGATAAAGGAGGTTCAACATGGAACCAAGTGCTCTCAACAGCTAGTAAAATACTTAGACCATCATCTGGCAAGATACAATTAAAAGTGGATTTTCCAACAGCAACATTTCTTCAAAGATACTCACGGTTTGCTTCTGATGTGTGACAAAACGGAGGTGCACTAATTTCTCCCAAACTATCAGTAATTAATGTGACAGGAATAAACTACATTAAGAAGAATTTGGAATCAATAATACTACAGAAATAGCCTAAAATGTATGCGAACCCCTCTAAATAGTACCAAACTCAAGCTGCACTGTCAAAAGCTTGTTACTAGATCAGCTTGTTTTGAAAGTTGAATCAGCAAATTCCCACATTAAACCAGAAACTTAAATTGTGACAACACATTATGTTATAATAGAAAAATGTATAAATGCTTAGGGCAGTAATTGGATGACACCAAGTTCAACAATGCTAATTGTTTTCTCATGCTATTATGACTCAGGTTGGATTTCTTCATTCAAGGGCTCATATAAATTCTGTACATCCTAAGAACTGCCAAGACGACAATGTCAGATGTGGCATGTGGATTACTTCAAAAAGCCTTTGAGTATTTCTCTGTTTCCCAGTCTACTTTCTGCCATTGTAAGTAACTGTCAGCAACTAAGCATCAAAAATTAAGATGTTCTTTCATGATTGAACAGTCTTCACAAAGGTTTTAATGGTTTCAGTCAATAAAATCAATTAAATTCAGGGAAAATGTCCATGCATGCATAGCAAAGCTTGTTTAAATTTGAGTTCAGTAATATATCTTCTGCTCTAAGTCCTGTCAGAGGCAGCGAAATCCTGACAAAACTACTTATTTTCAGCATTAGCATCATTTCCCTGGGGTCTCTGCCAATCTCTCAACAGAGTTATTGCTGGAGACTGAAAGAAACCCCATGGAATTTCAAGACCAGTATCTAAACATCCATGTTCAGCCTTTGAATCTCCAAGTGCTTTCAAAGCCTGTGTATGCATTTCCTTGGCATTCATAGTGGATCTACATGTTAGCAAATATGCATACCTATTCCCTGATTTGTCCCTGGAAAAATGTTTTACTGTCTATGCAAATATATCTTACAATATTTTGTGTGTTCATGTTTGTTTCACCAACCATGGAAGCTAAAGTAAAATCAGAAATGCTGGAAAACATTCAGGATTCAAGCATGGTTGTGAAGACAGTATTATAATTAAGTTTTATATCCATAATGCCATCCTCCTGACAGTTTTCCCACATTTTTTTCTTTCTAAATTTAGTTTTTTCCCCATTTATCTTCTATTTTGAATTATTTCAGTACTTTTGTCATGCAGGTCTTTAAGAATCAACACTTCATTTCACCTTCATTCGCTATATATCAGGCAATGAACAAATATCTCTCACTATTTTACCCTGACAGTGTGCATTCGTTTCTCACTGTACTTATGCCCATAACTCTTGACAACTATCTATATTCCTCTTGCCAGACACTGAATCATTTTCACGTGTGCACAACTCTTAACTCTGCAAAATATTACTGCAATTTAATGGACCTGTCTCAAAAGGTTTGTCAAGAGCATGCAGTTATTTTAATTAATTTGCTTCTTTCCTCCATACCACAGGAACAAAGTTCAGAACTCACTGACAAGTTATCAGTGCGATCCATGAATATAAGGTTGTGAGAGTTGAAAAAAACCATAATTTGTAACTGTGCCAATCAAACTGTTGAAAATAATTGCTACTAACAACACAGCTAAGGCGTTCAGACGGATCAAAATTTTCTTGGGAGAACTTAGTGATGCCAGAGTATTAATATCAGGCTGAAATTGTTTTATTCACAATTCATTTCAATTTCAAATAAACACTATCACCAAACCCACTGCCCAAACCTTTGAGTTTTCTGAGTATTCCATCTAAAATAACACTGTGACCAGAACAGAATATCAAGTCTTAAGGTGTGCCATGCTTAGAAAACATTTTTTTAATTACCCTGCTTGTTGAGATAAGGTGTATTTTTTTAACATAGCAAGCTGTGATCCAAAATGAACTGTATGGAAAGGAAATGGAAGTATGTTGCATTCTAACGTACTTTTCCAAAGCTTATATGAGTATAGATGTATATTTAAACAGACAATTGTGAGACTGATGGATCACTTTTTCAACAACCCAGCACAAGCACTTGGGGGATCAATAGCCTAAAATGTAAATTTAAGATAGTCAATTTTAAGACACTCAACACTTCTAAAAAGACTTTTAAAAATTTTACAGCATCACTAGTTACTACCGGATCCACTTTCTAATCAATAAATAAAGACCTATATTACAAATACATGACTAACAGGGCCAATTCATAAATGGTTTTCTGTTTAAGAGCAGGAGAGGAAAGGATACTCAAGAGACTGCAAATTTTGTAATCCAGAGCAAAAACAAAACAAAATAATGGAGGAACTTGGCAATTCAGCAGTATATGAGGAAACACTCCTGGTACAGTTCTTGTGTTGACTAACTCTGTGCCTTCACAACTTTGAACTAAGCAAAATACCACATCTGGGTTTATTCATGTATTACTGACCTGATACAAAACAACAAAGCTGTAAGTTTACTTGCCATGTTTTGTCAATTTTGAGCTAAAAGATAACAAATGCGTGCCAGATTTCTCTCATGACAAGACCGGAGGAACTAACTGAAGAAATCAGACAGCTGATGTAACAGACCAGCTCATGTCATCCTCAACTTTTGAATACAAGGTAGATTGACATTAAATTTGTTGCTAGATTCAGAGTTAATGAATCTGATAACCAGAGTTTAAGTTTCAGGATTGGCAAGTAAATTTACGGTGTTATCAGTGTTGATTTCTATCATACCCAAGGGGGTCAATAATTGAGGTGAGCTGGCATTATTATTCTTGATGTCATCAAATTTTTTTAACTACATTTCTAGAGGTGAGAGAGCTGTGGTGCTATTATTCCAGAAGCAGCAGGCAGAGCTTTTTTGCATAGTAGCTTCCCTTAACATAAATCAACATCTTAATTTGTTAATTTACACCAAAATGCAGAGCTCTGCATTTTTGCCATGTAGCATCTTGTTCATTTTCAAGGACTCTTCATCTCATGTTCTTGATATTTATTGCTTATTTACTTACTTATTTTTTTCTCTCACTTGTATTTGCATAGTTTGTTGTCTTTTGCACATTGGTTGTTTGTCTATCCTGTTGGGTGAGGTCTTTCACAGATTCTATTGTAGTTCTTGGGTTTACTGTGTATACCCACAAGAAAACGAATCTCAAGGTTATATTTGGCAACACATACGTACTTTGATAATAAATTACTTTGAACTTTAGTTCTTTGATTAGTTACCAGGAGGCAAAAATGCAGTGGTGATTGTTTCTACATTCCCGTTTCCCTAAAGGAAACACATCACTTCCGCTGACATTTCTCTATTGAGAATGGCTCTGATCAAGGTGATTGAAACTATGTCCATTAACTCCAGATGACAGCCTATTGCTGCTACAGCACACGGCATCATTGTAAGGCCAATCTGCACCTGTTATACAGACATTAATTAGCGGAGAGCAGATCACAAGTTTACAGGACTAATAAAACATTTCCGTTCAGGCTTTCATCTTACCATGAATTATACATTCCTTTTTACTGTGTGCAAGATGGAGGACAGAAACTACATTAACACCTTAGAACATCTTAAAATCATTACCATCAGCAGTTACCCAATAGCGCCACACAACTGATTCCTTTCAAACTTTTCTTGATTTGAATTGTATAATCCATGTTATCTTCAAACAGATTCTTCCATTTGAAGGTTACTTTGTTTAAATTCTTTAAAGTATTGGCTTGTAAAAAGACGTAAGTGGATTAACAATTTGTTACCTTGGCTATGGAAATCATTCTATTGTGATTCTCCTTCCACTTTAATTGAAGCTTCAGCTGAAGCAGGGAATAGTTAATTAAAATAGGGTTTGTGAAAATCAATGTCAGTATGTCATGTGAATATTTCTTCAAAGAAAAAATATCTTTCAACAGTAACTGGAGTTAAAGCATGGCTGTATATGTCAAACATATGTATTCAGTAGAACTGGGTCTAATTAATATTGTTTAACAGTTCAAGATATTGGACAATATTCTGATTGTTATTACTCTACAGAGCTAAAGATTGTATAGATTTTTCTTTATTTAAGAGTCTCTATTTTGTTTCAACTTTTAGAATGTTTACATCTAATTTGCAACACTGAAATCATCATTTAAATGGTCTCTGCAAATAAACCAGAGCTTATATTAATTTTACTCTTTTTTTTCTGTTTCAGGTATGGCTAAGTCAGACAAAGACCCTACTTTTAACAAGATTCTAAACTCAGGTTGTCTCAAACTCAGTTCAAGCAGTGTCCTATGATTATGCCTGATGGCTTCTTGATTATGTCTTTTGATTGAACCATTTCTACATATACATATACAGGGGCTGAAATAATGATCCCTATCCATGATTCCCAGATTTACTCTTCCATTTTCATTACACCTGACTCTTCTTCACATAGTCTTTTCCTACACCACCTCTGGAAATACCACACCTGTCCTTTTACCTCTACCCTTCTGAACATAGTCACCACAGAGTTGCTGTCTCACAGCTTCAGTGATCCATGTTCAATCATGACTTTAGTGCAATCTGTATGGAGATCACACATTCTCCTTGTGACCAAGTGGATCTCCTCCCATTGTTCTGCTTTCCTCCCAGATCCAAAAGATGTGGATGTTTGGAAGTTACTTGGACACTGTAAATTGGCCTTATTATGTTGATGAGTAATGGAATCTTGGGGGGGTGATACTTGAAAAATGTGAGAGGAAAAATGTGATTAACGTATGATTAGTATAAATACGGTAGGTGGTTGATGAAGGGCAAAATCACAATGGACCTATCTCTAGGTTGCATCTCTCTTTTACTCTATGATTCAAGGACCCTGACACTCCCTCCAGTAAAGATGCTACTCTTATACTTCTTCCAATTTTGTGTACTGCATTTGATACTCCTGATATAGCATTTTATATTTCGAAGAAACTAAATGCAATTGGCCATCTGCTTTGCTGAACACCTCCATTCAGTTTGCAAAGGTGATCCTGAGCTTCCTACTTATCACTTTAATTCTCTATCCTCTCCCACTCTGACCTTCCTGTCTTTGAACTTTTACAGTGTTCCAAGTGTACACAAGTTTAAAGGGCACTTAATTTTCCAACCAGGGATACTTTGTTGAATTCAACAATTCCAGATAACTTATCTTTCTAATTTGAATGCTCATTAGCCTGGAATGTTGATTCAGTATTTTCTCTCTTCAGATGCTGCCTGACCACTGAGGTATTTTCAGAAATCCCTTTTATTTTATAATTTTAGCAATCCCCGACTTTGTTTCATTTTTGGGTTTTAAGCCATTTTTTAAATATCGACACATAACTTAAGTGTAAAGCTGTAGCACCGGATTTCTCCCATAGCACTTTTCTAAAAGCACTGGATTGTGACCATGGTAGATGCAATGGTAGACAGATAACAATCTGCTTGCATAGTGGACCTGAATGCTAAAGGCACAGGATACCACACAGATGTTTTTGCAACAGGCATGTGTGGTGAGCCATTCCAATGAGCTTCAAAGTATGAGTCGGAAGATAAAACCATAAGACATAAGAGCATAATTGGACCATTTGGCCCCGTCTGCTCCACCACTCCATCATGGCTTACTTATTATCCCTCTAAACTCCATTCTCCTGCCTACTTTCCATAACCTTTGACACCCTTACTAATCAAGAACTTATCAACCTCTGTCTTAACTACACCCAGTGATTTGGCCTCCACAGCCATCTGTAGCAATGAATTGCACAGATTTACCAGCTTCTGGCTAAACAAATTCCTCCTCACCTCTGTTCTAAATGGTTGTCCTTCTATTCTGAGGTTGTGCCCTCTTGGCCTCCTACAATTGGAAACATTCTCTCAATGTTCACTCTATTCAGGCCTTTTAATATGCAATATGTTTCAATGAGATCCCTCCTTATTCTTTTAAACTCCAGAAAGTACAGGCCCTGAGCCGTCATATGCTCCTCATCTGTTAATACTTTTATTTCTGTGATCATTCTTGTGAAACTTCTCTGGAGCAGCTCCAATGCTAGCACATTCTTTCTTAGATAAGGAGTTCAAAACTGCTCACAATACTCCAAGTGTGGTCTGACCGATGCCTTTTTAAGCCTCAGAAGTACAGTACATCATTGCTTTTATGTTCTTAGTCCTCTCAAACTGAATGCTAACATTACATTTGCTTTCCTTATTACCAACTCAATGTGTAAATTAACCTTTAGGAAATCTTGCACTAGGAATCCAATGTCCCTTTGCATCTCAGATTTCTGAATTTGCTCTCCATGTATACATAACCATACATTTCCTTACATTGTATTCCAGTCGAATTGTATTCGGGCCAAGACCCTTTGGTAGGACCTGCTGGGAGTCTTGGCCTAAAAACTTTGACTGCACTCTTTACTATAAATGTTGCCTGAGTTCCTCCCACATTTTATGTGTGTCGCTTACATTGTATTCTGTCTATTACTTCTTTGCCCATTCTCCTAATCTTTCATGACAACAACTTGGCCAAAACTGATGGAAGACTGGTTCAGAAAGGACTCTCATGTGAAAGCAGCACTGTAGCAGAAGTATTGTGTGAAGTGTTTAACAAATCCAAAGAACTTCCATGAGTTAAAGTGGGAAAAACATGTAAGTATATTTAACAAGGAGCCCGCCAACCACTGAGCTGCAAACTGCAGCACTCTTTGGAAGTTCCTGTATGGAAGAACTGATTTAATGAGTTTTATAGGTCTATTAATATGTGACCCTTTGGACGTTGTCAGAGCTTTAAGTGCCAGAGGGCTCCATTATCAGCTTCTTCCTGTTCCTGACAGATCACTGTTAACCGAGATACTGATAATGTTCAATGAATGCCCATCTATACTTCATTCATTCATTCCATGTAGCCTGTCTGTTTCATGTCACCGGCTCCATAAAGGACCCCTGCTGGGTAATTTGCAGATCTCCTGACACTAACCGCACTGCCTGTTCTACATCAACACCTGAGATTAATATACTCTGAAACAAGCTACTGCCACGTTTGGAGAAGAAGCCATTGTCATGTTTACTTCCTCTTCCTTTCTGAGAACCACATTTGCTTTAGGGTACTTTCAGTCCCATGCTGGCTTCAAAAAGAAATTCAAAAATTTTAATGTACTATGAAGGTTAATGATAAGTTTGCACATAATTTCTTAAGTAACACTTAAGTGAGTTTATTTATACAATAAGGATAAAGTGATAGGCATACGTTTTGTTCTGCTAACAAGATTAGGGCAAAATAGCATTAAGTTCCTCCTTTTGTCTGTAATTTAACATTTTCAAGCAGTGATCTTGCAGTAGATTTCTGGCCCATTTAAATCCTTCCGCTGTGACCATAAAATCTGATAGCATCAAAAAGATCATGGCGAAATAGAATAAGTCAGCCCTTAACTGCAGATCTTTAGCACAGACAAACCGTGGTATGAATTGGGTGAATTAATTATAATAATTTATCACTATTCATAACAGATCTCTAATTTGTTCATCATCTGAAATAATAAACTTAAATCCCAGAAAATTAAATGTTAATTCCCAGCAAGAAAATGGAGCAAAGCCTATAATCAGCTGCTTTTTAGTCATTTTATATTCTGGCTGTCAATGATTTTGTGTTATGTTTTAAACCGTACACTAAGAAAAACACTTGTAAAACACAGGAGAAGAATTTACAATGACCCATACTTAACACTTTTGCTACACGAATCAAACACTTAAGGATAAAATAATTTGATGAAACTTTGACAACATGCAAAAAGACCTAATCCCTTCCTGGGTTGATCATTTTTAAAGATAAAACTTTTCAGAAGTGCCTGAGAAAGCAAAATTATCAGAATGCTGTTACCAGTGGGTTTCAAAGTTCAAAGCAGACTTAGCATTAAAGTACAATGATAAATGCAGCTTTGATGATGAATGCCGATTTCCTGTGGCAACGCTCCATATAAATAGGCTCAATGGTGGGAGGATTTTGCCTGTGATGAACTGGGTTATATCCATCACTTTCTGTAGCCTTCACTGTTCCTGGGCATTGGTGTGATGCAACCAGTTATGCTACTTTCCGCTATAGAAGTTTGTCAATGTTTTAGGTGTCATGTTGAATCCATGCATAACAGTAATAACTATTATGCCTTCATTGTGTTGCCATTTATGTGCATTGGTGCCAAGAGAGATCCTCTTAATATGTTAACACTAAGGAATTCAAAGCTACTGGCACTCTCCATCTCCGTTCCTCTAATGGGACCTGGCTCCACACATCTTCTAGTACAGATTGCTAGCTCATTCAATCTTTCCTCATAGTTACAATTCTCCATTTTTGATAAAAGCGACATCAATCTCCTCTGCATTCACTTCAGTGCAATCATATATCCATTGATGCAGGGGGCATGATAAAGGTGTTTACAGATAACACAAAAATTAGCCAAGAAGTTGACAGTGAAGAGGAGAGCTTTAGAAGACAGAAAACCATAGACATAAAGGTCAGCTGAATAGGATAGTGGAAAATGAAACTTAATCCAGAAAAAAAATGAGATAATGCTCCATTGAGGTGCAATAATGCAAAGAATATTGGGTAATATGTTGGGTTATTGAAGCATACTGTATGTCTGTAGATCCTTAAAGAGAGCAGGAGAGGAACAACAAGTTTACCAAAAACACATATGGAGCTATTTTCTTTCCAAGGCGAAGTAGAGAATCTGAGAGTAGGGAAGTTATGTTAGAAAACATAACACCAGTTAGCTCACAATATGGATACACCGTAACATACCACATTACCAGAGAGATGTGATTGCAGCTTATGAAAATATATTTCCTCTTTGGACCCTTACCTTTACCCTTTTATTGTTTTTTGATCTATTCCTAGTTAATTGCAAATGGGAAATTAACTACTCCTCTCACTCACTCTAACGTAAAAACCTCTACACTTGCAACGTTTTGCTCACTAACAACCAATCCTAACATCATTATCAAATTTTTGTTATTGTTTCCTCACTACAACCTCCAAGGTACCAACAAAATCTATGACTGAGGCAAAATATGTTTGAGAGGACTCAATCCCAGCACAAAGTATATGGTTTTATAGAGGGCAGTGATCTCTATGCTTCAGGAACATGGACCACCTGTAGAAGACATCTCAAGATATTGGAATGGTATTACTAATCAAAGCTTTATCTACTGGTAAATAAAGAACTGACTGTTGACTTCAAGAAAGGGAAAGACGAGAAACATATGCCGATCTACACAGGTGAATCCGAGGAGAAAGTCAGCAGCTTTAAGTGTCTGGGTTGTAACATATTGGTTGATTTATCCTGGGCCCAACACATAGACATAGTAATAAGGAAACCACACTCATGTCTTTACTTTCTTCATAATTTAAGGAGGTTCATTTTGTCACCAAACATACTAACAAACTTCTACAGAAGTACAGTTGAAAATATCCTGACTGATTACATCATGATCTAGTACAGCAATTTGAATACACAAGAATGTAAGAAGCTGCAGAGGGTAGTGAACTCTGCCCAGTACATCCCTTCCCATCATCAGTAGTATCTACAGGAGGTGCTGCCCCAAGATGTCAACATGTATCTTCCAAAGATCTCTACCATCTAGGCTACACCATCTATTAGCAGCTACCACTGGAAAGGAAGTATAGAGGCCTGAAGTCTCACACCACCAGCTTCAAGAACTGCTATTTCCTTTCAACCATTTCAGTTCCTGAACCAATTGTCAAAACCTTAATCACTACAGTTTACCAACTCTATAAAAATGTTCACAACTTTACACTAAAGTAAATTTTGTTTTTTTATTTGTTATAATTGTGTTTTCTTGTAATTAAAGTCTGAGTTGAACATAATCCTAAGCATCTTATATGACAGCTATAATTTGCTGTTGGACCTTGCAGTGGCAGAGGCTCCATCAGATGGATCTAGGAAGCTTTAAGTCTGCAATGTAAACCTTCTGCATCTGGATATGATGCATTTAAACTGGAGAAGGTAGGTAGCAAGTGCTGGTGGTGGGTCTTTTTCAATAAAATTCAGACCGAGATCTTGGCGAACCATGAAATTTTCATGCTGAGACATAAAAACGACAATATTAAATGACTCCATTCAGTGAAGTTTGCCCATCCGCAAGTCATATTTTGATCTGCACTTGCAAACTATTCTAGTTCGAAGGTGCATATACACTCTTCTAATTCAAATTTAAACAGTCAGAATACTCTTTCTATTTAGCATATTTTAAAAACAGTTCAAATTGTGAACAATAATTTTCATTATGGCAACCATAAAAGTTTGGATAAAGATGTTAAATATCGGTTCAATTGCCTTTTAAGTTATTCAAGTATGATAAATAGCTGAGATAATCCAATATTGTTTGTAAATTAGTAACTGTTAAATTCCAACATTTCTGTACCACTTGTCTAATGAAGCAGAACAAAAAAAAGAGACTCACTTACAAAGTGAACAAAATCAAGAAGGACCCAATCATTTTTTACTCGATTATATAAACACTGTTGGTACTAAACCACTTCCCATGGCTCTTGTAAAACTCTGATGTTTGAAATCTTTTCTCTCAAAATCTAATTGTCTGAACAAATACCATTAAATCATATACAGCATTCCAGTGGATGAAATGTTCTGTCATTACATTTTATTACACAGAATTCCTGACACAAACATTAGAACAGATCTCCTGTTGCTGCCAAGCCAAGCTATTTGTTCCAGCATGGCCCTAGGCACAGTCTTCTGCTGGGAGCATGGGGCAGTAGAGTACAGCATAGGGGTTAATATGCAGCAGTTCGCGATTTCAGAAAAAGTAATGCAGCTCAGCCAGAAACTGAGGTCCCAAACTCACGAACTGTCATAACTATCAATGTAATGAATGACATTTGTCATGAATGCTCAAATAAGATCTGGAATAAACCAGGCAGAAAATCAGCCCCTTTAAAAGTTGCAGGACTAGTTTATCATGCCATAGTAAGTAATGCAAAAAGTTAAAATGTTGTATGTAAAGTACACTTTTAATCATATTTGGCTTTGGCCTTCATTAAAATAATTTTGCTTTCAACTATTTCTGATATATTTGATAAAAATTTGGAAAGGAGTATTTCTTGATTAGATAATGATTATTTTATAAAGATTAAATAAAATTGGAAGAATTTAGACTGGTATAATTATATAAAATGCTAAGAGAACCACAGAGGATTAAAACCCCTCTGAAAAAATTTTAGGAAACGTAGTTTCACTTTTAAGAATGTTTAGAAAAATTTCAATTAAAAAAATTTTAAAGCCAATTAAGGGCTTAATTGCAAAATGACAGTCATACATTATTGATACATTGTAAATCACCCCAAGGTGCTTTTATAGACAGAGAATGAATAAAATCAACATTGAGCCAAAGAATGCAACATTATGAAATTTGGCTGGAACAAGAAGACAAACACAAAGTTTGATCTTTTGGTTTAGGATAGAAGTCTGGAAGCCAAATGTTCAGGAATAGCATTTTCTCATTTTATATTAATGGAAATAAGGGTTTTCAGCTTTTTGCTGTTGGCAGGGCACATCGACAGAGCAGCTTATAAAGTGTATCGTATCCAAGACTTGGTAGTTCAATAGTTAAAAGATTTGTGCTACAAAAGTTTCTGCCACTGTACTCATCAGAGGAAAGATTGTTGAGAGAAAATTTGACACAGCATGTCAGATCATGACTGGTTATGACACAGGAGATTTTGTTAGAACATTCAAGGATAAGGAAACATAGATTTAAAATAATGGAGAAAGTACAGAAAAAAGAGGAAAAATTACTTTAAATGAAGTGTGTTAATGATCATGGAACCTACTACTTGGAAGTGTAGAGGAAATAAAATCAATTTGGGCATTCCAACAGAGCAAGGTACAAACTTGACAGAACATGATATGCCACAATACCATGGAGGAATGGGGCTAACAATACAGGTGGCCCCGTTTTTTGAACGTTCTCTTTACGACAGCTCACTGTTACGAAAGACCTACATTAGTACCTGTTTTCACTAACAGGATTTTCGCTTTTACGAAAAAAAGACGCCCGCTTTATACATGTGTTTACCTCGAGAAAGACTACCATGACTGTGAAGACTTGTGCGGGCAGTTGTGTGCGCATGTGTGTAGGTATGCATGCGTGTACGTGCCAATTTTTTTCTCCAAATTGATTTTGGCTCGCTGTCTTCCCGATTTTGATACGTGAAACTACACTGTACATACAATATTTCTACTTTATATAGGCTGTATATTTATCATATCATTCCTGCTTTTACTATATGTTTGCGTTATTTTAGGTTTTATGTGTTATTTGATATGATTTGGTAGGTTATTTTTGAGTCTGGGAATGCTCAAAAAATTTTCCCATATAAATTAATGATAATTGCTTCTTCGCTTTACGCCATTTCGGCTTACAAACGGTTTCATAGGAACACTCTACCTTCAGATAGCGGGGGAAACCTGTATCACACTGCAAAGCTGTTACAGACATGATTTTCCTTTACTCCTCTTCCTCCCTCAGCCAGTTCCATCTACAAATATAGAATAGCAGCCTTTGTAGATTTCTACTTATATAAACTCCTCGAGTGTGGCTACTACGTACTGTATTGAAATATTAAGGGCTGCAACTGAAGGAAATTAGATGATTTTGGCTCAAGTTTTTAAAAAAATGTTGAACAACCATACAAATTTGGACTGTAGGTTTCGCACAGATGTCAGAAGTGATAAGCCCATAAAACATAGGTACAGAATTTGGCCTTCAGCCCATCAGCTTTGCCATTTTGTCATGGCTGACCCATTATCCCTCTCACCCCCATTCTCTTGCCTTTTCTCCATTACCTTTGGAACCCTGAATAATCAAGAATCTATCAACCTCTCTATTAAGTCTACTCAATGACAGCCTCCAAAGCCATCTGTGGCAATGAATTCCACAGATTCACTACATTCTGGCAAAGTAAATTTCTCCTAATTTCTGTTCTTTATAGATGTCCATCTACTCCTAAGATGTGCCCTCTGGCCTTTGACTCACCACGTCATCTCCATTTAATATCTTCTCCACATCCACTCTATCTAGGCTTTTCAATATTCAACAGGGTTCAATGAGATCCCCGTGTTTTTCTAAAGTCCAGGGAGTACAGGTGCAGAGCCATCAAATGGTCTCCATACACTAACCCTTTCATTCTCAAAATCATTCTCATGAACTTCCTCTGGATCCACTCCAATGCCAACACATCTTTTTTTTAGAGAAGGGGCCCAAAACTGCTCTCAAAACTCCAAGTGTAGTCTGACCAATGCCTTATAAAGCCTTAGCATTACATATTTGCTCTTATATCCCAGACTTCTTGGAATGAATGCTAACATTGAATTTGCCTTTCTTACCACCGACTCACCCTGCAAGCTAGCCTTTAGCGAATCTTGCACAAGAACTCCCAAATCTCTTTGTGCCTCTGATTTTGAATTTTCTCCCTATTCATAAAATGAAAGTATTTATTTCTTCAACCACAGTGCATGGCCATATACTGCCCTACCCAATATTCCATCTGCCACTTCTTTGCCCATTATCCCACTCTATCCAAGTCTTTCTGCAGACTCCCCACTTCCTTAATACTACCTACCACGCACCTATTTTCATATCATCTGCAAATCTGGCTGCCAAGCCAAGTTATTTATACATCATAAAAAAAAATACCAGTCCCAACACCGACCCCTGTGGAGCGATACTACTCGTCACCAGCAGTCGACCAGAAAGGGCTCCCTTTATTTCCACTCTTTATCTCCTGCCAGTCAACTTATCTTCTATCCATGCTAGTATCTTTCCAGTAATACAATGGGCTCTTACTGGTTAAGCAGTCTTATATGCAGCACTTTGTCAAAGACCTTCTGAAAGTCCAAGTAAACAACATCCACCGACTCTCCTTTGTCTATAACTCCCTGTTATTTCCTCAAATAATTCCAGTAGATTGCCCATTTAGAAAACCATATTGACTTTGGCAACTTTATCATGTGTGTCCCTCCAAGTACTCTGAAACCTCATCTATAATAATGGATTCCAACATCTTCCCTACCACTATAATATCCTCTTTTCCACCTTCCTCCCTTCTCAAAGAGTGGAGTGACATTTGCAATTTTCGAGTCCTCCGGAACTATTCTAGAATCTAATGATTCTTGAAGCATCATTACTAATGCCTCCTCAATCTTTTATGCTACCTCTTTCAGAATACTGGGGTGTATTCCATCTGATCCAGGAGTCTTACCTATTTTTAGAACTTTCAGCTTCCCAAGCATCTTCTCCATGGTAACAGCAACACCACTCACTTCTGCCCCCTTACACTCTCAAATTTCTAACATACTGCTAGTGTCTTCCACAGTGAACACTGGCGCAAAGTACTTAACATTGTCTGCCATTTCTTTGCCACTCCCCATTACTACCTCTCCAGTGTCATTCAGTCTGCCTCACCTCTCTATTACTCCTTACATACCAGAAAAAAACTTCTGGAACATTTTTTACATTACTGACCAGCGTATCTTCATTTTTCATCTTTTCTGTCCTTATGAGTTTTTCAATTGCCTTCTGTTGGTTTATAAAAGCTTCCCAATCCTGTAACTTCCTACTACTTTTTCTATATCATACACTGCCTCTTTTCCTTTTATACTGTCTTTGACTTCCCTTGTCCGCCATGGTTATAATGCTTCTTCATCTTTCGGATGCATCTACCCTACACCTTCTGAATTTTCCCCAGAAACTCCAGCCATTGCTATTCTGCCATCATCCCTGATAATATGTCATTCCAATCAACTTTAGCCAGCTCCTCCCTCATGCCTCTCCAACATTCTTTACTCCACTGTAATACTGATATATCTGACTTTTATCCTCCTCAAACTGCAGGGTGATATTATGATCACTGCCTCCTAAGCTCCCTAATTAAATCTGGTTCATTTACCTTAAGCTCCCTAATCAAGTCTGGTTTATTACACAACACGCAATCCATAATCATCTTTCCCCCAGTGAGCTCAACTACAAGCTGCTCTGTAAAGCCATCTTGTAGGTATTCTACAAATTCCCTCCCTTGGGATCCAGCACAAATCTGATTTTCCCAATCTACTTTCATATTGAAATCCCCAAGAGGGCAATCTTAATATTGCCCTTTTTACATACCTTTTCTATCTCCCATTGTAATTTATATGCTACATCCTGGCTACTATATGGAGGCATGTATACAGTTTCCATCAGGGTGTCTTTACCCTTGCAGTTACTTCACCCACGTGGATTCTACATCTTCTAATCTTAGTCACCACTTTCTAAGGATTTGGTTTTTTTTAACCAAAAGACCCACACAACCCCCTGTGTCTACCTGTCAGTCCTTTCGATACAATGTGTACAGTGCCGTGTAAAAGTCCTAGATAGATACATGCATATAGCTAGGGTGTCTAAGACTTTGCACAGTAATTTTATGTTTTGCACAGTACTGCTGCCACAAAAAAAACAAATTTCATGACATACGTTATTGATGATAAACCTGATTCTGATATGGGTCTGTATTGTGGACTGTAAATGCAATTTCTGAACAATCAAAGTCTCCAATCTTTGACCAATAACTATATGCAAATTTTTAAAAACACTTCAGCAGATTTTCCTCTTTTGTACAAAAGCATGAATGACTGCCATTGCAGAGAGCAATAAATATCAGCCTTAATCAATAGAGACACCTTATTTTCCACATATTTAAGTTAAACAACTTTAATGTTGGCTTTATAAGAGCAATAGTTGTAGAAACCACCTCAGAATTTCAGTGACTAACAGTAAATCTTATAGAAATTAATTTTGCAGCTTGGCCAAAAAGTTAATTTTCAAGTTAAGTGAAAATGCACTGCAGATCACTTTTCAACCACTATTGAGATAAAGTATGAGGGGGGGGGGAGGGAAGATTTCCTTATTGAAATTAGAAAATATTCTTTACAAGGTGAATTCCATATTTCCATGCTACCATTGGGAGCATGCTCGCTAGGAACAAATGTTAAAGACATGGTTGCAACACTGTCATGCACACACTGTTTCCCAATAGAATGGCAGGAGCATGGAATTACATCATGCACAGCAACTGTTTCACTCACCGCAAATTTTTTGAAAGCTAGCATGATGTCTAAAAGTTGAGACAGCTATTGAGAGTAAGAGGGGGCCTCATTCTGGAAGCTGGTGTGAAATAGTGACTGGAATAAAAGAGGAAGTTTGGGAATAACATTGGCAGGAAACCGGGTTCAAGGGAAGAGAAACAATGTATATATTATAGGGAGGCCTGGAAACAGGAGATCCAAGAGGAAATGGGAACAAAGTGTAAAATAAGAGGAAATGGAGGTCATAGAGATAGACTAGGATCACAGAAAATGAGATCAAGGAAGTGAAGAGGAGTAAAGTTGGACCATAAAGAAGAGGAATATGTCATAAAAATGAGAATGGGGTTTGGAGATTCACAGCGAGGTGCAGATGCTAATTTTATGAAAATATTCAAACTGCGATCAATATATTTTGGTATTTTATGCTGGGCTTCTTTGTACTTGCTGAATTAACAAGGGTCTCCGTTTTATGCTGAATGCTCTAGTTCAGCAGTTAAAAGTCAGGGATTGCCACAAGTAAGTCAGAAATGTGGATGTCTTCAATCAATCTTTGAGAACATCCTTGTATCTTTTCCTTTATTGGGATGGTAATCTCTTCCTAGGACAGATTAAAAAAGAACTGCGACTTTAGGAATTTGGCCCTGGGTTGCAGCTGTTAGCTTAGACTAGGAACCTGATGTTTGGTTAGTTTATTGTTGAAATGGGATATCCAGACTAAAGTTTTGAGGTGCCTCCTGTAAATAATCCACAATTTAGAAGATTGGGGTTCACAGCTATCTGGTAGAATGAGTGTGTGCCAAACACATTTTTCCTTGAACAGTTAAATGTCCAAGGAAAGAAGCCACTTCATAGGTACTATGAATTTCAGGTTAACACCAGAAAACACCAGAACTTGTTTGATATGATTGACTAATATTGACCTCTGATAAAAGGTCCTATTACAAAACACTGGAAAATATGGATTTTTTCCATATCTCAAGAATCACCTCTCAAAAAAGTCAATACTTGTATATCAGTATTTAGCTGTCCAAGAAAAAATGTGTTTGGTGCACTCTCACGTTCTACCAGATTTCAGGGCATTGTAGGGCCTGTGGACATTCTGTTGCTTGTAGTTGGGGACTATCAGGTTTCCTGAGATACTGATATAGCCATTTTTTGCAGGGTTTTGAGATCTTCAGCATTAAATTATTTGCAGCAAATTTTGCTGCTGCTTTTGTTTTGATGTTGGAGTGATGGAAATAATAATTTTGATTGCATCAAGATCAGTTTATACTTTCAATCCTATCAAGATGTGGTTGATGCAGACATCCTTATCAAATCTCGTTGACATAATTTAATTTAATTTAATTTAGAATTGGCTTCCGTTCTTGATCATTATGACTGGACTGAGTATTGTAGTTTTCTAAGCTTGTCACCGTATTCGCCTAGAGGGATCAATTTATCTCCCTATTATGAGATCTGCATTTTCTCAGAGGTAGAGTCTTGTTTGACCACATGAGTATGTTACAGAGGAATAGTACGTCCTGTAAGACTGTAAAGTATAACAGAGCTTTGGAGGCAACAGGTCATGCTAGATCTCAAGTACAAGTAAACAGTAGGATCTATATTTACCAAAGACAAAATAAATTGCTGGGAAAAATGCTGCAAGAACTCAGTGGGGTGAGAGCATATATTGGAGCAAAGGTCAATATTTTGGGTTGAGATCTGAATCAGGACTGAGAGGGAAGAGGAAAAATTGCCAGTATCTAGAACTACATGCGATGGGGGTGGGAGGTGGAAGTGAGTGATATAGAGGCTGGTAGGTCATGGGTGGATCCACACTAGGAGAGGATAATGAACAGATAGAATTAGGTGGTGGTGGGAAGTCAGGACAGTATTATTGATACTATAAGAAGACAGCAAAATAAAAAAAGATCTGAACCATTTAGTATGATTCTCTCAATTTGTCATTGACAATTATGCTCAAGACAAATTGAATAAATACAATTGAAAAAATAATCACTTTTTTATGCTTCCTGATGAGTTTACAATGAAACAATTATTTGTTGACTATAATTTATTTCTTGTTCTCTACCCTCTTGCTCCAGTTAATTATCAGAAAGGTGTTCATTGCACACAATGGTAAGGTTAGGCAATGAAGTGGGAAGAGATAACCCCAAAGTTACATTTTGATCCTTGAGTGGACAAGGGAAATAAATGCCCCTTATCACTACAAGGAAAGCTTTAAGATAGGGAAGGTTATGCAAATACTAAAGGGATCATGACAAAGTACAGGGATTAGATGGTGTGCCAAGCATAAACAAACTAGAAGCTGTGTTAAATGAGTGATCACCACTCCCTGTCAGACAAGCCCCAGATGGTTGAAGCTTTGATTTTGGTGCTCTCTTTTTTAAATACAATGCTGCAGGATTTAATAGGTAAAGATCAAACAAGGTCAGTAATTCTTGAAAAAAGGATTGTTCCCCCAATTTATATTATTCATCATTATACTGTGCACAAGTTCAGACATTCCAACTTAAAGAGAATGTATAGAATAGCAATTCAGCTATACACTGAAGGAAGTTTATAACCAAATCTGCTGCATATGGAAGGCCTGTATTAGATTTAAAGATGACTTCAAAAGACTCATTAACTGTTTCATCTAAAATACTATTAAGAATTAATTTGAAAGGGGAAAGATCACAGTAAAGTTGCAGATAATTGTCTTTAATGATGTCCAAGGACATAATATTGAGACTTTATAAAGCACTGGTGAGGCCTCACTTGGGAGTATTGTGAGCAGGTTTGGGTCCCTTAGCTTAGAAAGGACGAGCTAAAACTGGAGAGGGTTCAAAGGAGGTTCACAAAAATGATTCCAGGATTGAATGGCTTGTCATATGCAGAGCATTTGATGGCTCTAGGCCTTAATTCACTGGAATTCAGAAGAGTGACAGGTGACCTCATTGAAATCTGTTAAATGGTGAAAGGCCTTGATAGAGTGGATGTGGAGAGAATGTTTCCTATGGTGGGAAAGTCTGGGACCAGAGGACACAGGCTGAGAATACAGGAGCATCCTTTATGAACAGAGATGAGGAGGAATTTCTTTAGCCAGAGAGTGGTGAATCTGTGGAATTCTTTGCCACAGGCAGCTGTGGAGACCAAGTCTTTATGTGTATTTAAGGCAGAAGTTGATAGACTCTTGATTGGTCACGGCATGAAGGGATACAGGGAGAAGGCAGGAGATTGGGCTGAGAGGAAAATTCGATCAGGCATGGTGAAATGGCGGAGCAGACGCAATGGGCTAAATGGCCTAATTCTGTTCTTATATCTTATGGTCTTAATATCAAAATTAAGGCAAGTTATCTATTTTAAAACAAAAACAAGTTAGAAAGGTTCAGGTCCATTGTTGTTGGTATACTGCTATTATTATACAAAGAATCAAATTACCAGGTTCATATATAGTATATTTTGCTACTCTCACAGTCTGTAATGCAAACCAACTGCCTCTTTAGTATAGAGTACTCAAGCTTCATTTGTGGTGTGGTAAAACTGTTCTGATAATAACTTTATCCCCCATATGTGTTTGGCAAGGCTATAACATTGCACAGATGTAACAAATTTGCAATAACTCCTTAACAACTAACACATTTATGAAAGGAAGCCCCCTTGACATGCAGCTTTATTTTTAAGCTACCTTGAAAAATGTATAAAATAGTGCTGGGCTTTCAGCTGCAGAACTAACAATACTTAATTAAGCCTCATAAAGATCTTTGTTGGAAAAAAAGAATAAAACAAACTTGCTTCTGTGCACATAAATTTTTAGGAATACATGTTTGGCAGAGCACAGAAGAAATGACAGAAACAAAACAAAAATTTTTTTTTGCTATTTACATCTGAATTGTTATTGGAATATACAAATTAATAAATTTTTAAATAAACTAGTCTTGGAGTTTCAATTTTGGCTGCTCACCTTTTGTTTCCCTTGTTTGTTCTACTACTCAATGTATTTCTCCAGCAGAAATCCCTGATAAATATAGTTGCTTCTAGCCTAAATCATTCTATACACATTTGAATGAGGTATCTGTAATCCAGCTATTATTTTTTGTTGATCCAATTTTATAGTAATGATTTCCTTGCAGAATCAACAAAATCAACAAGACACAAGAGACTTCACATGCTGGAATAACGAGCAACAATCTACAAGAGGAGCCAATGGGCCAATCAACATCAGTAGGAACCAAAGAATCCAGTCCTGCTGTAGGGTTTCAACATGAAACATTGACAACTCCGTTTCTCCCAGAGATGCTGCTCAACCCACTGAGTTCCATCACCAGATTGTTGCACTAAAACCATCAACTTTTTTTTATTATTGTTACTTCAGTACACCAATGGGCACACAGCTCCTTCACTGCTTTCAAATGTGGTTCTTACCTTGTGGCTTAGTATAAAAAATTTTAAAAGATCTTTTTCAAAATTAGAGTACTAAATCAACAATTCTGCATTATTTCCCCTTCATATTATATCGCAGATTAATGCAAGAAACTGGCACGTGCATCCTCCTGGGATCTCAGAGTAACTACTCCTTGTTACCTCTATCTTGAACTGATATTAATCAGCCCTGATGCATAAATATCCACAATTTTTTCCAGAAGTTGTCAATCTGAAGATTGCTTTTACCCCCAATCTGTGATAACATGGCAAATTCTAATAACTCATCAAGTTTAAAAAAAGCAATTTAGCTTAAGATATAATACAATGTAAAACATAATGTACAACAGAAAAGGGAAAAAGATCTTCATCAATCCTAGGAAATAATCTATCTTATTTTCTATGTAACCTTGAAGGTGAGCTTAAATAAAATACTTCTGGGGTGAAAAAGCATTCAGCAATCTTTTACAATGGTATTCACAGAACCAAATGCAACTTTCTTCACATTAATATCTTAAGTCTGCATGTCTGCCGTCAATAAGGAAGCACGTGTAGAAGTCCTGTCCTAATCAGCACTTTGCACTTCAACAGCCCTTTGGGTGGGTAGGATGACAGGAAATGTGCAAGTCAAGTTAGGCAGCTACAATATTGGAATTTTTATCTCACAATGTCATCTATTAAATAAACATTACACCTACTGTATTTGAAAATATGTCTTACTAACTTGGCAGCAGTAAACTTGAAGATTAAAAGAAAGTCGCAGTAATATTTAAACTGTAGATATTAGATTTTTCAATAATATATTAGCATTCTTTTCATACATATTTGTTGTTATCCATGATCCCCTATATCACTTGCTGCAAGTATTATTCTTATTTTGCCTCCATCACATACAAAATGCTTTTGGAGTGGAAATTCCCTTGGCTGGTATTCATGGAGAAAGAGCTGGAGCTGGTATTGATGCCAGATAAATGTAATTGTACAAGAGATGTGCATTTGCATGTGTCAACAAAGATCCAAATATTATTTGAATTTTAAGTTCCTTTTTAGCATGCAAATCACATTTCATCAACATTATATGACATGCTTAAGATGGAATCCAACAGCATGCAGAACTGAGTGACATAATTTTGACATACTGTACTTCAGTCCACTGAACTCTATTAATTATGCATGAATGGACTTTCTTCTCCTGTATGCACATAAGTAAAACTTTCTTTGAGCTATTCACTTCATTCTGTTGTCACTTGGTTCTATCTCTTTACATAGATGTTACACACAGCAATCAAGAAGGTCATAGGTTGTGATATTCAAGTAACTGCTTATGAGGTTACATGTGTTAGCTGGAGTTTTCTCTTCCTTCACTTTTGAAAATTAATTCCATATCATCTACTGACTTTTATCTTTCCCGTAAGTTTTGTTCAGAATTTTTCTTCAATTGGTATACGCATGGTAAAGTTCAATCACATGCCATTTTCTGTTATTCATCTGAATGTGAAACTGAATCCATACCATGTTTACTTTGGATAATTGCTGAAACTATACAGCATTTGAATCTACCATGAATCATTCAACAACTATTAAAATATGGCAATATGAGGAAATACATTTCTCTGGTGTGGGATGATAACCTTCAACTGCAATAAATGTTTTTATGTCATCCTCACACTGAAAAATGCCCTTCAGTGTTTCACACAAGGGTGAGCACAACAGACTGGAGACAAAAAAAGATTAAATGACAGGGATTTGAAAGCATAATTTAGAAGTTTCTGGAAAAAAAATTACAATGTGTAGTAGTTTTAGGACAGAGCAGAGGTACACAATTGAGTTTTACGTTTTCAGATCACCACCTACCTACCAATCCCCATTCCAAAATATCAGTTCCTGATAAAACACTTTTTAAAAAAGTCAGTCATTTTTCTGACCACTAGGTGACTCTGTGTAATGTTTCCATTCTATATATTACGTCTATCTTATTCATCTTCAGTTTCGTCATACTGCTTTGTATTTCAATGGTTCCCAGGTGGGGTAACTCTACAAAAGACAATGATACCAGCATTGTCTTTCACAATTTGGGAGCTATCAGAAATGCAGAACTGGAGACAAGATCTTCATTCACTGGGGATTACATCTTCTCTGGTTTAAAAAGTACATTATCGGACTGAGTCAAAAGTGATACATTAAGTTGTGTGAGCTGAGACTTCAAGATCTTTAAAGACATGGATGTAGTTAATATTTTACTGCAGGTCAAAACTCTATTGTCCTGCATTCTGTGATCCAACAACCACCATGGTTTTTTTCTGTTTTGAATATGTAGTTTATATCTATACAGGTTGAGTACCCCTTATCCAAAATTCCAAAATCCAAAAACGTCTGAAATTTAAGTTTATTCTTGAGCACTGATGTGAGTCACAAATGGAAAATTGCACAAGGCACTGGGAAGGTTCCCAGGTGATGTGCAGATCACTACACACCACAAACAGTTCTGAGAAGTGAACAGAAGTTAATGAAAATTAGAAAAGCACTGCATAAAGTGAAAAATAAACATTTCAATGGTGTATTATCAGCATCAGAGTGAACACATGCAGCATAACAGTATACTGACCATGAAACAAGCAAAGATCTATCAGGATGAACTGAAAATTGAAAGTAATTATGAATATTCAGCAGGGTGCAGCAATTTAAGAAAAAACATGGCATAACATTTTTAAAGTTCAACATTCAAAGTAAATTTATTATCAAGTACATATATGTACGACACCATATAAAACAATGATTAATTTTCTTGTGGACATACTCAATAAATTCGTAATAGAATCAATGAAAGACTGCACCAACCTGGGCATTCAACCACTGTGCAAAAGACAGCAAATTGAGCAAATACAAAAATAAGGAAATAATAAAAATAAATAAATAAGCAAAAAATATTGAGAACATGAGATGAAGAGTCCTTGAAAGTGAGTCCATAAGTTGTGGCATCACTTCAATGATGGGGCAAGTGAAGGTGAGTGAAGTTATTGCCTTTGGTACAAGAGGATGATGGTTGAGGGGTAATTACTGTTCCTAAAACTGCTGGCGTAAATCCAAATGCTCCTCTCCCTTCTTCCTGATGGCAGCATCATGAAAAGAGCATGATACACAAAATGCTGGAGGAACTCAGCAGGCCAGGCAACACCTATGGAAAAGAACAAACAGTTGACATGTTTACTTTTTTCCATAGATGCTTCCTGGCCTGCTGAGTTTTTCCAGCATTTTCTGAGTGTTGCTTGGGATTTCCAGCATCTGCTGATTTTCTCGTGTTTGAAAAGAGCATGTCCTGGATGCTGGGAGTCCTAATGATGAATGCTGCTTTCCTGTGACAACCCCTTTGAAAAGATGTGTTCAATGGTGGCGAGGGCTTTACCCATGATTGACTGGGCCATATTTACTACTTTTTGCAGGATTTTCCTTTCAAGGGCACTGGTGTTTCCATACCAGGCTGTGATGCAACTATTCAATATATTCTCCACTATACATCTATAATGGTTTGTCAAAGTTTTAGATGTCATGCCGAATCTTCACAAACTCCTAAGAAAGTAGAGCCGCTGCCATGCTTTTTTCATAATTGCACTTACATGCTGATCTCAGGACAGGTCCACCGAAATAATGACACTGAGAAATTTAGAGTTGCTGATCCTCCAGTGAGGACTGGCCCATGGATCTCTGGTTTCTTCTTCCGGAAGTCAATAATCAGCTCTTTGGTCTTACTGACATTTGAGTAAGAGGTTGTTGTTATAGGACCTCTCAGCTAGATTTTCAATCTCCCTCCTGTATGCTGATTCATCTCCAACCTTTGATTTGGCATACATAGTGGTGTTGTCAGCAAGCTTGAATATGGCACTGGAGCTGTGTTTAGCCACACAGTCATAAGCGTAAACATGTAGAGCACACAGCCTGGTGGTGTGCCTGTGCTGATAGAGACCCTGGAGGAGATGTCGTTGCCAATCCAAAATGACTGAGGTCTGCAAGGAAAGAAATCGAGGATCCACTTGCACAAGGAGGCATTGAAGCCAAAGTCTTGAAGGTTATTGATTAGTTTTGACAGGATGATGGTACTGAATGCTGAGCTGTTGATGATAAAGAGCATCCTGATGTATGCACCTTTGCTGTCCAGATGTTTCAGGGTTGAACAAAGAGCCAGTGAGATGGCATCTGCTGTGGACCTATTGCTCTAGTAGGCAAATTGGAGCTCATCCAAGTTGTTGCTCAGGCAGGAATTGATATTCCCATTCCTGTTCCAGTGTGTCAGTCCATGGCCTCTTCTTGTGCCGAAGTAAGGCTAACCTCGGGGTGGAGGAGTGGCACCTTCTGCTCTGTCTGGGTGACTTCCAGCCTGAAGACATTCGCTTTCTCCTTCTGGTAATCACGTTCCACCAGGACCCCCAACCCCCCCCCCCCCGATCTTTTCCCTCTTCTTGCCTGCCTATTGCTTCTCTGTCCCCTTGCTTTCCCTTTCTCCTGTGGTCCACTCTCCTCTCCTCTCCTTCTTCTCCAGCCCTTCACCTTTCCCATCCACCTGACATCCCCTAGAGCTAGCTTCCTTTAACTCCACCCACCTTTTTATTCTGTCCTGTACCCCCTTCCTTCTCAGTCCTGAAGAAGAATCTTGGCTTGAGACATCAAATACCTATTCATTTCCATAGCTGCCCCCTAATCTACTGAGTTCCTCCAGCATTTTGTGCATGTTGCTTTGGATTTTCAGCCTCTGCAGAGTTCCTCATGTTTAGCAGTTGATATGTTTCATCACTAACCTATCAAAACATTTCATCACTGTGGATGTAATGTAAGT
Organism: Hemitrygon akajei; assembly: GCF_048418815.1. Lineage (NCBI taxonomy): Eukaryota > Metazoa > Chordata > Chondrichthyes > Myliobatiformes > Dasyatidae > Hemitrygon > Hemitrygon akajei. Next base: position 145,941,642 of record NC_133133.1, on the reverse strand, counting down.
GGATGTAAGTGCTACAGTCATTGAGGCAGGTTACCATGTTATTCTTATACACCGGTATAATTGAAACCTGCTTGAAGCAGGTGGATACCTCAGACTGCAGAAACAAGAGGTTACAGATCTCAGTGAACAATCCAGCCAGTTGATCAGCACAGGTTTTTAATACTTGGCCAGGTACCCCATCTGGGCCTGATGTTTTTTGTGGATTCACCCTCTTGAAGGCTGCCTGCAACTTTGACCTCAGAGATTGAAATCAAATGATCATGGGTGGGGGGGGGGGGGCACTGTGAGAGCTTGTGATGGTTCCTCCAGGTTTTGATGGTTAAAGCAAGCATAGAAAGTATTGAGCTCATCTGGAAGTGAAGCCCTGTTGTCACCTATGTCGCTTGATTTAGCTTTATAGAAGGTAATAGTATTCAAGCCCTGCTACAACTGTAGAGCATTCTTCATTCATTCAAGTTTAGTCCGGAATTGCCACTTCACCTGTGAGGTAGCTTTCCATAGGTCACACCTGGACCTCTTGTAACTCTCGTAAAACGTCTACTGATCATGAAAATCTGGCACCAGAACAACTCTACACTGCTGATTGTTTTATACCTTACATAACAGCAGTAACATTTCTAAAGCATTGCTGATGAAAATCTAACACCAGAACAAGTCTACAATGCTGATTATTTTTATACCTTACATAAAACCTAAAAAAGTAAGAGTGTACTATAATCTATAAATCAAAACGTGGCATTGTGGGTGGAGACTGAAAGCCTGCCGTTGTCTGTTGATGTTCAGGACCTGATTCAGGTATTCTCCCAATGCTGCTCTGCTGCTTTTTTTACTCAGCACACATTTTATTTTCATTATATTAATAGTATGCATTAATTTTTACTGTTGAGTACACGTGTGATAAACAAATGTAAGACAAAGACTGCAGCACATAAATTCAGAGTTGGAAATTAGGCTAATCCCAAACTATCTCATTAAATATTCCAAAATCTGGAAAAAAATCAAAATCCAAAACGCTTCTGGTCCCAAGCATTTTGGATAAGAGGTACTCAACCTGTACTAATTACCTAATTCTAACTAAAATCAACAATTAATTAAGATCGGCATTAATCTATACCTAACTAACCAACAGCCTCAACATCTACAATATCAGCAGGCAACATTTCCAACTTATAGAAACTTTGGTTTATGGGTAGTTCTTGGAACTCTTCTTTAAAAAGAACCATTCTCCTGCTCAGAGGAACATGATTAAGGGTCAATTCCTGTGATCTGGCACATGTCGGGTCCCAAGGGACCCAATTGGAGAGTTTCAATGTATATTGGAACAAAATGGAGATACAGGAGAGTATAGTATGAAGTACTGTAGCTGGCACACTGATATCACTCAACAACATACATCAATGACCACAATTCCACTCTCAAACTTCTCTCCTCTCACTATCCCTTACTGTTACATCTAAATTTCCAACCAACAGTATATCCAGCCATACTGTATGCTGCAGGCACATCAATGGTGATGATCCTGATCTCCTGTGATGTTAGTGTCCCATAATGATCCTACAAATGGATTATTGATAAGCATATTACAAGTCCAAATACTATGGATATTTGGGATTAGTGTTTCTATTCACAAAATGGAATATACTCAAATGTATCTGAAACATGTTATTATAATTTATATCATCCACATGCAATATGGCCATTTTCTCTCTGAAATCATGCACTAGTGCAAAAAGTAAAGTGTGTATTTTACTGCATCCACATCTCAGCTCTGATTATTTACAAATTTGAATAAGTTCACACATCCAAAATCATAAAGTTAAAATTCTACTTAGAACCATAGAACTTTACAGCACAGAAACAGGCCTTTTGGCCCTTCTTAGCTGTGCTGAACCATTTTTCTGCCTAGTCCCACTGACCTGCACCTGGACCATATCCCTCCATACACCTCTCATCCAAGTACCTGTCCAAGTTTTTCTTAAATGTTAAAAGTGAGCCCGCACTTACCACTTCATCTGGCAGCTCATTCCACACTCCCACCACTCTGTGTGTGAAGAAGCCCCCACAATGATCTCTTTAAACTTTTCCCCCTTCACCCTTAACCCATGACCTCTGTTTTTTTTCTCCTCTAGCCTCAGTGGAAAAAGCCTGCTTGCATTCACCCTATCTATACCCATCATAATTTTACATACCTATATCAAGTCTCCCCTCATTCTTCTACGCTCCAGGGAATAAAGTCCTAACCTATTCAACCTTCCTCTGTAACCCAGTTTCTCAAGTCCTGGCAACATCCTTGTAAACCTCTCTGCACTCTTTCAACCTTATTAATATCCTTCCTGTAATTCAGTGACCAAAGCTGCATGCAATACTCCAAATTCGGCCTCACCAATGCCTTATACAACCTCACCAGAACATTCCAACTCTTATACTCAATACTTTGATTTATAAAGGCTAATGTACCAAAAGCTCTCTTTACTATCCTATCTACCTGTGACGCCACTTTTAGGGAATTTTGTATCTGCATTCCTAGATTCCTCTGTTCTACTGCACTCCTGAGCACCCTACCATTTACCTTGTATGTTCTACCTTGGTACCTTGTGAATTGAATACACTATAAATACATATGTGAGCAAACTTTCATACCATTCACTCTGGTGTACTCAGTGGCCAACAAGTACGTTGATTTGATCATCTAGCTCTTGACCAATGTGGATAACTTCACTCACCTCAACACTGAGCTGATTCCACAACCTATGGCCTCACTTTCAAGGACTGTACAATTGGTGTTCTCAGTATTTTTTTTTGTATTTGCACAGTTTTTCTTCTTTTGCACACTGGCTGTTTGTCAGTCTTTGTATGTGTGCAGTTTTTCATTTATTATTTTGTATTTCTTTGTCCTACTGTGAATGCCAGCAATAAAATGAATCTCAGGGTAGTATATGGTGACATATACAGTATTGTGCAAAAGTCTGAGGTACATATATATAACTCCAGTGCCTAAGACTTTTGCACAGCATTGTCATAATTTTATGTATTGCAGAGTACTGCAGCCGCAAAAAAAAAATCATATATATGAGTGATGATAAACCTGATTCTGATATGGGTCTCTATTGCTGACTGAGAGTGAGAAGGGGTCAGGGAGAGGGGAATCATGGTTGGGAAAAGGGGAGGTAGCAGGAATCACCAGACACACAAACAATAATGACCAATAAACCAATTGTTTGGCATCATATCTGTTATTTGTGAAGTGGGGTGCCGTGCGCAATCATAATCGATTGAAAATGGACGTGGGAGCACGGAGGAACATCGGGAAATCTCTAGGAAGACCTTCTTCGTTGCTGCTGCTGCTGTGAGGTCCAGGACTCTGCCGGGAAGAACAGGCCCCCAGTCCTCGGGGTCGTGTTGCCAATGGCCGTTGGCGGGGCCGTCTTAATACGCTTGGCAGAGGATGGTGCTCGGAGAAGCTGTGCCGGAGGGGATGGTTGTCGGCTCGGAGGTTCGACGGACTCGGAGTCCGCTGCGGTCAGGTCACTTTCGGTGTGTGCTGCATCTGCGAGGCTGAGTTGGGTGGTGCCGTGGAAGTCCATAGCGGGGGTATTCCCTTCTGCCGCCGGCGTGGGATGGCGAGTCTTTCGGGACCCTGGGGACTTGTGGAAACTGTGTGGTGATTTCTTTTGAACTTATAGTCCTTTAACATCTTTAGACTATTTTTACTGTGCCCATGGTCTGTTTTTTTATCAATTATGCTATTGTTTGCACTGTTGTAACTATGTGGTTTTGTGCAGGTCTTGTAGCTTTAGTTTTTGGTCTTGTTTGTCTGGTGAATTTGGAGCTCCTTTCCGGGGAACACGCTAAGAAGGTAGCGCGATATTAATACACAGCAACCTCTCTGGACTCTGGATTGGGGATTGCCAAAAATTATGTGGATTTTCTGGTGTAGTCTGTTTTGTCATACGCTTTTGTGATATCATTCTGGAGGAACGTTGTCTCATTTTTTAAACTGCATTGCATTTGTGGTTTCTAAATGACAATAAACTGAATCTGAAACTGAATCTGAATATGATATGACTTTGACTCGTGTCTCGAGACTGAATGTGTCTGCACCCGCACCAACCCCTGTCCCAGGCACTCCTTCTCTGCCATCTGTCCCACATCCCTCCCACAGTCCTCCACCCTCACATTCCAATATCGTTTGTACTCATCAGATTTACAAACACGCTCTCCACTCCACACTGACAAATACAGTGCTGTGCACCCCAGCTATATAACTCTTAGGCACATTAGCTATATATGTGTACTTATGACTTTTGCACAGTACTGTACATATTTTTATAATAAATTTACTTTGTACTTTAATATACCATCTAAATATACACTCGCTGCACCACTACACCATGAATGCAAAGTGCACCATCTACATTGCAGAAATTTCCAAAGACTCCCTTCAACAGCATCTCTCAAACCCAAGACATCTGCAACCTTCAATCATTACAGCAGAAAATTCATGTAAGTGCTACCATTTTCAATTTTCCCAAATTGCACATTATCCAGACTTAGAAAACAGGAGGCATAATATTTCCAGAGTTCCAATGGAGCTAGAAATCCCAGCCCTTTCCAGGTGTTCACAGCCTGTGATCTCCCATCTTCCAGCATTTCAGCTGCACTTAAATCACAGTGGTGCTAGATCACTAAATAGTAGATCTACTCACTAAAGCAAGGATGGAAGACTCTTAACTTCCAACAGCTTGGTAAAGAACTGGCATCACCTGTGAAGGAGTGGTAAGGTGTTTTGCCATCAGCAAGGTACTGTACCAATTCAGCTAACTTCCAATGGGAACCTGTCCCTAATTGTGACAGGACACTGGGCACATTTTGCCATGGAAAATGAAATCCATAAAGTCTTTGAGATTCCTAGACTTAATCTAACGTTAGCATTATAATTATTTTTATAGTTTGGGTAGGCATAGTGCTTGGCAGCTCAATCCTTTTAACAGTTTCATGACCAAGAGAAATTTTTTACAAACTTATGTAATTTGAAGACTTCCATTTATTTATGTTTGGCAGTATATCCACATGTGTTTGCTAGTGCCCCATATCTCTTTTATACGATACTGTATTTCTAATTATATCAAGTTTCCATTTGGTTATTACCTGATTAAATTGGTACAATAATTCTGTCAAAGATTTTGCTGACCAGCATCTGGTTCTTATGTTTTCACTTACTTATATATACAAAATTACGTAGAAAGGTTGTGTCTGCAAAGATAAATATTGTTGATGTTTGTGTGTGTGTGTGTGTGTGTGTGTGTGTGTGTGTGTGTGTGTGTGTGTGTGTGTGTGTGTGTGTGTGTGTGTGTGTGTGTGTGTGTGTGTGTGTGTGTGTGTGTGTGTGTGTGTGTGTGTGTGTGTGTGTGTGTGTGTGTGTGTGCGCGCGCGTGCGCGCCAGTATGTGCATGAATGCACATGGGATGTATGTACATATGTGTATCCACATACGGACGCACCCGTGAGGCATTCTTTAAGTATTTATGTTGTCACTAGATCTCCTATGGACTTGTTCAGAGTAAATTGGAATATACAAAGTTTTTTGATTATCTAGTCTATCCCATTAAATCCATAAAATTGAAAGGGTTGTTTTTCTTAAGAGTTCAGAATGTGATAATGCAAGACTTTTGGCTGTAAGTCATTAATGCAACACATTTCTTGAAACCAATTCATGTCAAGTCCTACCTTCTATGATTTATTTATGTTATGGGGACGATGAAGAAGGATTAAAAATGCAACAGTAACTCAATGGAAAAGGTGGAAATTTAAAGGTTTCTTGAAGCACAGCAATGTAACAATACTGGGTTAGGAGATGACCGATGTAAGAAATACACTTTGAATGCAGCAAGCAGAAATTATTCAAATGGATTCTTATGCAGCAGATAGAGCTGAAGAAGAACAGAGCTAGTCTGAAATGCATGAGTGAATACAAGTGAAAACTACTGAAAGCATATACTAGCTGCTAACCTTCACTGCAGATGGTAATGCACTGTTGTAAAGTGTTTGACCACTTGTTGCAAGTTGGTAAGGTAAAGAAACATTCCCAGTTTCCTAGAATGTATTGTAGTATATTCAATACTACATAAAATATTCAAGAATTGTGACAGGGTTTCTAATATACTACTTGCTGATATCCTTACACTCACAGCTGATATTCTCTCACAATATTATCTGCAAAACCTGAAGCCCTACATCTTAATTTTCATGACTTGCTATTACTATTTGAATCTCAGTCTGTTGTAATATGTGGATGCATCAGATTTTCAGATAAAGCACAATAACTCTATGATTCTTTTCAGGAAAACATTACACATCATGAGAAAAATGACAAGCAACTGGAATACCTCCAACCTTTAACCCTGACATCCTTTGATGAAGAAGTGACAAAACTCCTAAAAATGCAAACGAACAATGATGAGCTCAATCTGTTGCTGTTCAGTTTGCTACTGCAAAAGTAGAAGCAAATCTACAGCATACAAACTTGTGTTATTCCTTTCTCTGAAATTCAAAGCTTATGTTTCTAAATGACTGGCAGCTATAGGGAGAGGACTGCCATGAACAGTGTTAGGATATACTTGTACATGCACTCGTGAGCAGATGATTAAAGTTGGTGTGCATGCGCCGTTGTTCTTATCTGAAATATCTGTCTCGAAACACTGTGGCAGCAATGGTGCTCGGAAAATTGCTTTTTTTCAACCGCAGCACCCGATTTTTCAACTTGCAGTTGGCAGCATAATAACAGCACAACTCTGAAACATCGGAGAATGAGTATAAGGGTAGAAAAACGTCAACCGAGATGAGCAATTAGCCACAAATAGAGACGGGTGCAGTAGCAAAGTCTGGAGGTGAGACAGCAGAATCTCAGCGGTACCCAGCACCCGTGAGCAACCTCGTGCCGGGGAACCATGGACGGGGCAGAAGGCCTCCCCCAGTCAGCGGCATTCGCCTGCCACCGGCTGTAACGGTCAACCGCGGACTGATAGACGGATGGAAGACATGGTGGCAGATGTGGATTAACTACAGCATCATAGCACAACTGCACAAACAAGTTCCAGCATACCACATGGCATTATTTTTGCATACAATTGGACCGTCTGGACTTGAGGTCTACAACAGTTTTGTGTTCTCAGATGAGGCTGAAAGCCAAGACCTCACAAAGATTTTAGCTGCATTTGACAGATATGCTATCGGTGAGAAAAATGAGACGTATGAACTGCACTTGTTCAACAAGTGGCAACAAGAACAAGGTGAGACCTTTGAATGGTTTCTTGCCAGCCTTAGATCTCTTGCAAAGATATGTAATTTTTGCTCGTGTATGTCAGACAGTCTGCTGAGAGACAAGATCGTACTGGGCATTAACGACTCCCAAACCAGAGAACGTCTGTTACAAGAGAGTAAGCTAATGCTCAATAACTGCACTGACATCTGTAAAAGCACAGAAATGGCTGACTCACACCTACAAGCATTCAGTACAGCTGCAGATAGCAGGTCCGCTACTGTCCATGGGATTAAACCTCGCGTTAATAAGAAAGGTTCAAAGCTTCCTAGACAGAAGGCTAGTGCTAGTGGTGGAGCCAGAGCAAAAGGCACCTTGAACAGCCACAGAAGCAAAGTGAACTCTTGCAAGTACTGTGGCACGGAACATGCAAGAGACAAGCAACAATTCCCAGCATATGGACAGGTGTGCAAGGCGTATTGCATTCAAAATCACTTTGCAAAGGTATGCAAGCAGAAGCCCGTGCATGAGGTGGAAGCACAAAACGATGACCAAACTGACAGTGACAGCAGCACCGAATTTATCGACAATGTCATACTGGTGAGTCAACAATTTGAAGACAAAGGATGACGCATTCGCACAGATGCTCATCAAGGGAAAGCCAATAGACTTCCAAGTCGACAGCAGGGCGAGCATTAACATTTTACTCCGCAAATACTTGGAGGGAGTAGATCACACACTAAGACAATGCACAAAAAAGCTGATGATGTGGAACAAGACCACCAGAAGGGATGTGCAGAGTGAAATTGCGTAACCCCATGACGAACCGCAAGTATTCTATTGAATTTGTCGTGGTCACTGACGACTTTACACCATTGCTGGGAAGCAGGGCCAGCCAACAAAAGAAGCTGATTACGGTCAACGATGACAACTTTCGCAGGATGCATGCATCTACACTTAAAGAAAAACAATGCACATCAGAAGAACACTATGCAGAGGTGTTCGATGATACGCTTGGGGAGCTTCCAGGTGCAGTCCACCTGCAGATTGATGAAGTTCAACCCACAGTGTTACCCCCACGACGTCTACCTTACGCTATGAAGCAGAAAGTGAAAGCCAACCTTGATTAACTGGTAGACCGCAAGGTGATAGCTCCAGTCCATGAACCTACAAGGTGGGTTAGCCAGCTAGTGGTTGCAGAGAAGAAGAACAGCAATCTTCGTATATGCATTGACCCTCGACCATTGAACAAAGCGCTGAGGAGAGAACATTACCCCCTTCCGGTGATAGAGGACATTTTGCCAGATCTTGACTAGGCTAAGGTTTTCAACAAGCTTGATATGAGTTCTGCATTCTGGCAAGTGAAATTGGACAGTGAATCAAGCATGCTCACCACCTTCAACACACCTTTCGGGCAGTATAGATGGCTCAGACTTCCGTTTGGAACCAGCGTTTCATCAGAGATATTCCAGCACAAACTACATCGGGCGCTGGAAGGACCACCAGGATGTGAAACTTGAGCAGCTATTACAGCGTTGTGCAGAGCAGCATATCAGGCTCAACAAGAACAAATCTGTCTTCAGAGTGACAGAGATACCCTTTTTGGGGCATTTCATCACAAGTGAGGGACTTCAACCTGATCCTAAAAAGGTCGCTGACGTTATCAACATGCCAGCACCCATTTATGTGCAGGGAGTGCAACGATTGATCGGATTTGTCAACTACCTGAGCCGTTTCCTACCAAGTCTCTCAGATACCCTTGAGCCAATAAGACAGCTGACAAAGCCAGATGTAGCATGGGAGTGGTCAGCTGAGCAGCAAAAAACACTCTCTCCAAAATCAAGCGGATGGTATCCACAGCACTGGTGTTAGCATGCTACAATTCTAAGGAAGAGCTAACCATCCAATGTGACGCCAGCAACAAAGGCCTAGGGGCAGCACGCCTCCAGAATGGGCGGCCGATCGCTAACGGACACAGAAACGCGTTACGCAGCGATCAAAAAGGAAATGCTTGCAATCGTTTTCGCACTTGAGCATTTTCATCAATACACTTTTGGCTGCTTCACAACAGTACTCTGCGATCACAAGCCACTCGAGAAGACATTGGAGAAGGCACCAAAGCGCCTACAGGGAATGCTTCTTCGCCTGCAGAGCTGTGATTTCGACATCACCTACTGTCAAGGAAAGCTTATGCACCTCGCAGATACGCTATCGCGAGTAGTTAGCGGTACTCCGGGCCAGGAGAACAGCTTCGACAAAGTTAACATGCTATTGCACCTGCCAATCTGTGATGAGCATCTAGAGCAGGTTCGCATAGAAACAGCAAAAGATGACACACTACAGATGTTGAAACGTGTAATCATCAGCGGATGGCCGAATGAACGTGACGCGCTACCAGAACAACTCACACCTTACTATAGCTATAGGGATGAGCTCGCAGTCCAAGACAGCTTAATCTTCAAAGGTGAGCGTGTCATCATACCACAAAGTGAGTGAAAGCAAATGAAGGAAAGAATTCATTCGTAGAAGGATGCCTCAGACGCGCACGCGAATGCCTTTCTTGGCCAGGCATGAGCAGCGACATCAAGCAATATATTGCTATGTGTGATGTTTGTCGCACATACGAGATGAGTCAGCAGAAAGAATCGCTTATGAGTCATGAGGTACCTGCTCGGTCGTGGGAAAAGATAGGTACTGACCTAATTACATTCGAAGGAAAAGAGTACCTCGTCACCATTGATTACTACAGCAATTTCTTCAAGGTAGATCTCTGCGATATGACCAGCGCAGCCATTGTTTGCAAATTGAAGGCTCATTTTGCAAGATATGGTAGCCCAACACAAGTGTTTAGTGATAATGGGCCACAATACACGTCAGCAGAGTTTCACAGATTTGCACAAGAATGGGATTTTGAGCACTTGTGCAGCGGTCCCGGAAATAGCAAAGCGAATGGAAAAGCTGAATCAGCAGTTAAAACAGCTAAACGGATCCTCACAAAGAGCAACAAATCGCGAGCAGATCGCTACATCGCACTTCTAGACCATTGCAACACACCTTCGCAAGGGCTCAGCATGAGTCCCGCCCAGCGTCTGACACACACGCTCCTGCCTAAAACAGCAAGTTTACTGGAACCCAGAGTTGTACACGAATGCAAGCGCATGAAACAATGCATCCAGCAACAGGCTGACAATTACAACAAATCATCCAAAGATCTTGCCCCACTCGACGAAGGGGATACCATGCACATGCAACCCCTGGTGCAAGGTAAAAAGAATTGGGAGAAAGCAATTGTGTGTTGGTGCCTTGATGAGCGTTCATATGTAGTTCTAACCCCTTCTGGGATCTACCGATGTAATCGCACATATCTACGAAAGATGGCTAAGAACCGCCTGAAAAGCTAATCACACATGAACAGGCAAGATCAGGTCAAACAACCAAAATCAATGACCACAGTGTGCCTACCGCATCAAATGCACACAGCCAAACACTAGCAGAGGCTGATGACACAACACGAACACTAACACAAACGTTGAAACATGCAAATAACAAACAACAGGACTCAGACAAAACAGTAAAAACTCATTCTGGCCGCACAGTGAAAAAGCCACAAAATCTAGAAGACTTTGTCCCACATTGAATAATTACGTGAACAATTCAACAATAAGTCTGTGACACTATTCGGCATTTTAATGTCATTTTTATACTCAAAGAAGGACCATGTCCTATTTGAGGTTGTGTAGTTTGTAGTTTGAAGTTAAAGTCGAATTTTAGTATGTTTTATATTTTGTATATATGCTCATACAAACAGAAATAATGTGGTATGTATTTATGACAGGCATAAGAGATATAAGGCATGATTAATGAATGCTTTGAAAGTTAATGCCATGAAAATATACTGGAAAGCAGACTCCAGAGAAATTGAGTTTAATTGTTAATACAATTGTTCCTTTTCTTAGTTTTGATAAAAAGGGGGATGTTATGACATACTTGTCCATGCACTCGTGAGCAGATGATTAAAGTTGGTGCGCATGCGCAGTTGTTTTTATCTGAAATATCTGTCTCGAAACAAACAGTTGCTGAGAAATGTTTTTGCAAAAGGAGACATGTTTGGGAATGAGTGTACCAGGTAATGCCTATTTCTGTATTGGTTGCATTGAGACACAATAATTCAGGATTGCTCAAGAATATCACTTGAATGGGCTTAGGATGGGCTGCAAAGAGTTTTTTGGCAAAGTCAAAAAATCTAAGTAGCGAGAACTGAGACAGAAAATGTTCAGTAGATCATGTAGTATCTGTGCAGAGAGAAATAGAGTTAATCTTTCCAGTTTCAAGAGAAAAAAACTTGCGAACATTGCAAATAACATAATTGCTGAACTATGTTGGCTGAACTATTGATTTCTCTAATGTTAATATAGTTTCTTCATGTTGAATACTGTTGCTTTTGTGAATGACATCATCAATAGTATTATCCAAAATAAAAGCTGCTAAATCCTTTTTGTTTGTACCACCTGCTGTACAATTGGTTTGATTCTCTCATTAGGAACCGGAATTAAGAAATGTGAGATAGTTTAGGCAATGATTATGCCTTGATAAGAGGGACAAAGTTAATCATAAAATAGAGTTTTGCCAATTGTTGCAGCTTTAAAATATCTTTAGGTGTCAAGAAGATAAGGCAAGGCATACTTGAATCAAAGTAATGATCAAATTTCAATGCAATATGCAAAGCTGGTCAGAGGTTAACCAAATGGATATAAAATAGCTGCTTGTGTGCATCTTTGAAATAAATGAACAGTTTGCAAGCACCTGGCTAACAATGCCATAAATATATTTCATTATTGGTTATTCCATGCAGCATGAGTTGATACAATTGGAATCTGAATAATTTCTTACCCTAGCTGACTGAGATCACGCACCGAGAAGGAACCTAAAGCTTTATTGATCGTCACATTCATCACATTTTAATTTACAAACAGCTCCTTGACATTGGTTGTGAAGGTGCTGATTGTAAGGCTGATCAATTTACTTCATATTTAGAGTCATTTGCTCATATCAGCACAGACAACTAGAAAAAGTTAACCAACAGTCTTAGCAAGCTGACGCAGAAAGAGTGTCAAATACAGATCTAATAAAACAATGTCAAGATGCTTGGGAGAAGATACAATGAAGTATGGGACCTCTCCTTAAGTAACATGCCATTGCAAACAGATTCATCATTGTTTAGTAGCACTAAACATGCTATACTGTCAATTCACCATTTTGCACGACCTCTGAAATTCATCCATTTACTTCAAAGGACTGAACTTCAGAGGCAGATATAATGTGTTCAGGATTCTATATCGTACATTTAGCACTACCAACCAAGGATGAATTTTTAAGCATATGGCTTTCATTGCTGAGGAAATATCTAAAGCAGACAGTAACGAAATAAGAGCTTACTGAAGGGAAATATGAAGGGCTATGGGTGATATTTATCTTCAAACAAAATTGCAAACGTCTTTAGTTATTACCATTTGTTTCTTGACACTCTGGTGGCCATATTTTAGAGTGCATTTCAGTTTTCTCTTTGAAGCCTTAAATACCTCCTGGAAGAGTTATAGGTGTTTCAAAGATGGAAAAAAATCGGAGTCCAGTTCCTTAAACTAGGTATTAAATACACATATCACAGATATTCCCTCTGTGCTCTTTATCCCTTGCACTGTCCAAAATTTAAAGCATGCTTATTTTTTTATCTATTTAATAGTGATGAACTCTGTATCTATATAATGCTGACGTACTGAGTATCCCCAGTATTTTCATTTTTACCTATGTCATGACCTCAGCCCCCTCCTTTGTGAGAATCGCAAGAGAGAGAGAGAGAGCCTTACGGTTTGGAATGTGGGCTGGTCGCTCAGCAAGACAAAAGCCTTGGACATAGCCATTGTCTTGGGAGACACCTTTGTGGAATAAGGAACTGGCCTACGTGCAAACCCTCAGGGCAATGTGAGATGGGTGATGGGGGAAAGATTGCCTCGCCCCCACCCTGATTGACATCTACAACCCTGCCAGTCCAGATAAAAGGTGGGCTGCCGAGGCGGGGCCTCAGACGCACCAAGGAGACACACGAAGAAGACACGATAGTGCTTCCCGTCGGAGCGGGAAGCCATTCTGAAGGAAGCCACGTGCGTTAGATTCCGGATCGGGAGTCTGTGGCTGGAACCAAAGGACAAACCGTTTTAACTAACAACAGGGATTTGCTTCGCAAAGACGACGGGCAAGTGTTCCTTCTCTCTCTATCCAACACGTGAAATGCCAGCGGTTCCCGAAACGGGGAAGCCTGCAGACTTTGAGTGACTCTTATATTCCATTGGACTCAGTATCCCCTAGACAACGATAGAGATCATTTTTGATTGATTATTACTACACCTGTGCTTTAGATTGAGTTTTGACGATGTATATGATCTGAATGTTTTGTATTAACCATACGTTTGTGCCCCTTTATAAATAAAACGTTTGAAAATAGTAGCATCAGGCTTCAGCGGACCTCTCTATCTTTGCTGGTAAGTCACCCGGTTACTGGGGAACGTAACACCTAATCTATTTGCATAATCTACATCCTATTTCTGGGACAGCTACATCACAGAATCAACTGAAACAAATTATTTTATATATTTGGTTGATATATATTTGCCTAATAAGTTGTCATGAATGAACAAGTGGTCAAAAATTGTTTTTGTTGATTTGACTTGCCTAATCAAAACAAGGAGCTCTTTGTACAAGCTTCTTCTATTTCACAACTAATATTCTCTCCAATAAGGCAGCAACTATTAAGAGCATAAACCACTGGCTCTGAAGTTTTCTCTCCTTTATTGCCTCACCACTTGTCCAGTACTCTTTCTCCTTTCTGATCTTCTAATTAAATGTTATTTTTTTACTACTGCCCTAATACAATCCTTTATTACCAGGGCCAACACTGCTACCCCTTTCTACCTCTCAATTATTATCCTTAGACCCATCCTAGTATCAAGTACTTACCCTGGCCACCAAGATCTACATTCTCTAATACGTAGTTTTTTCTCTATTTATGCATTGAATAATTCATTTCATATTCACAGTGTTTTTAATTTTGGTCTTTAACTTTTAACAGTTTATCCTTTTTGGATTATTTACCAATGTGCTGTAGCTACCCACACTTTGTTCATACTCATCACTTCTTAAAAGATTCACATTGCTTGATGGAATTTGGTTTTCTTGAACTTGCTCCTGCCTTGAACTGTTTCTCAATTTCAAGTTTAACTTGCCCATAGTCATTACTTCCAATTATTAAGAGTCTATCATGACGAAGAGTCGCGGCCCGAAACGTTGACTGCACATTTCAACGGATGCTGCCCGACCTGCTGAGTTCATCCAGTTTGTTTGTACGTGTCCTTCATTTTGTTAACATTTAATTTGACAAATGCTTAAATCTGCATTCACAGACCTGACTCATCTGTGGATCTGAATGAAAATACCATGGTTGTCACAGACTTTATTAAAACAATTGTAGATGAGCATGTCCCTCAAAATCATTCAAATCTTTCCCAACCAGAAGCCCTTGATGAACCATGAGGTCAACAATCTGCAGAAGCCAAATCAGAGATATTCAAGTCTGGTGACGAAGAAAGTTACAAGAGGTCCTGGTATGATCTCCAGAAAGCCATCTCACAGGCAAAGTGTTAATTCCAGACTAAACTTGAATCAACAAAGAACGCTAAACAGTTGTAGTAGGACTTGAATACTATCACATGAAGTTAAATCCATTGACAAAGGCAACAACAGGGCTTTACTTGCAAATGGGCTCAATGCCTTCTATGTCTGCTTTGACCGTCAAAACATGGAGAAACCATCACAAACTCCTACAGCCTTCAATGATTCTGTGATTTCAGCTCTGAGGCCAATGTGAGAACATCCTTCAGGATGGTGAACCCACAAAAAGCATCCGACCCAGATGGGGTACCTGGCTAAGTACCAATGACCTGTGCTGATCAACTGGCTAGAGTGTTTGCTGAGATCTTTAACCTAACACTTCAACAGTTTGAGGTTTCTTCAGACCTCTGTATCTCTTGCCTGATGGTAGATGCAAAAAGATGTCATGGCCCAGGTGGTGGGAATTTTTGATGATGGCTGTAGCCTTCTTGAAGCAGTAGCTCCTGTCGATACTGCTGATATCTAGATGTTCATGTCCATAGGCAATACAGTTTAATGATTAATATTAAATAAATGTATTTTCTAAAAGACTGAGTTGCTTGATAAGAATTCAGTTTCGAAAAGACTGATTTATTTTCCGAAGTATACGTTTTAAGCAGATATTTCATTTAGATATTAGAGCATAGATATTGGAGTATCGCATCATGAATGGTATGGAAGTAATCAATGGCAGGCTGGAGTGTACACTGAGATATTTAACCTCTTGCTTCGGCAGTCTGAGTGAGGTACCCACCTGCTTCAAGCAGGCTTCAATTATACTGGTGCCTAAACAACTCCTGCCTGAGAATGGACTTGGATCCACTCCAGTTTGCTTAGTGAAGCAACAGGTCCACAGAAGATGCCATCGCATTGGTTCTTCACTCCAATCCTGGAACATCTGGACAGCAAAACTGCATACAACAGGAAGCTCTGTATCGACTACAGCTTGGCATTTAATACCATCACCTCCTCAAAAGTAATCAATAAGCTTCAAAACTTCGGCCTCAATACCGCCTTGTGCAATTGGATCTTCAATATCCTCACTTGCAGACTCAGGTCAGTTGAGATGGGCAACAGCATCTCCTCCATGATCTTCATCAGCACAGGTGCACCACCAGGCTGTGTGCTCACCACATCCCCCCACACCCCTGCTCTACTCACTTCACACTTATGCCTGTGTAGCTAAGCATAACTCCAGTGCCATATTCATGTTTGCTGCCAACACCAATCCCATAGGCTGAATCAAAGGTGGTGACAAATCAGCAAATAGAAGGGAGATTGAAAATCTGGCTGAGTGGTGCCATAACAACAATCTCTTTCTTATTGTCAGTAAGACCAAGGAGCTGTTCACTGACTTCAAATAAGTAACACAGTAAATATATATATAATAGTTAAATTAAAAAGTCCAAAAGCAGAAATCATAAAAAAGTGAGGTAGTGTTCACGGGTTCAATGTCCATTTAAGTCCACTTACTTTCTCCAGATATTAACCAGTTCTGCTAGCCTATAAAAATAGCGAACTAGTTTAGAACAGTAAAATAGATTATCATTGGCTAACTGTCACAGAGGGAAAGAATTCAAAATCTGAACTCCCCTCAGAAGGAGTGAAGAACTCCAGGTTGAAAGAAAGATCAGCCTTTGGAGAGGAGGTGGAAAAGCATTTAAAATCATAAGAAATGAAATTTTTTCACATTTTCTAGATAATTTCCTTGAAAAGGGAATTACAAGAATGGAATACTTGGGACCATAAGCAGGAAGCCACATGATGTGTCAGCACAAGCGTTAGGGAAGGAAGCAACTAGCAGCATCCAGCAAAGTGCTGACATAAGACAGACCAAGGCAAGCAAACCAATTTGACTGTAAACATTCTGTAAGAATGAAAAGGCATGACTTCTTCTGGTATTTTGGCATAATGCTTTTTCTGTCATTAACTGGGTGACAGAAAACTTGCTCTGTTCACAGTAAAATCAATAATGTTAATCTTATTTCATCAGCTGGCCAAGCAAATCTCTGTAATGGTCACATCATAATTCTATGTACTGATCTGTCTGATCAATTCAAACTATACATCCTATCATTTCTATTATTTTGCTCCTGACTGCTCTTATTGGCCCTGACATCCACCATTTTGACGTGCTGCTCTGGTTTCCATCCCCCTGCACTAGTGAACCTTCCAGCCAGGATATTGGCTTCTCTTCAGTTCAGGTACAACTGTCCCTCTCATACAGGTCACCCCTGCCCCAGTTCCTCACTCTATTCCTGCCCTAACTAGCACCTGGTACCAGGAGTAATCCTGAGATTACTACCTTGGATGTCCATGTCCAGCTGTTCGGTCTCTTTCCTAACTCCCTATATTTACTGCACAGGACGTCTTCCCGCTTTCTACGCATGTCATTGGTGCTAATGTGCACCATGACCTCTGGTCGCTCACCCTCCCCTTGAGAATATTCTGCAACCGCTCTGAGACATCTTGGGAGGCAACATATTATTCTGGCTTCTCTGTCACAGCCACAGAATGTGTCTCCTATCGCTATCACTTTGCCTGACTTTACCCTTTCCTGCTGAGCTTCAGAGCCAGCCACAGTGTCACTCACCTGGTTCCTGCTGCTGTGCCTCGATAGGTATTCCCTCTAGAATTATCCAAAGGGGATATACTTGTTGCTGAGAGGAATGGCCATAGGGGAACCCTGCACTGAATGCTTACTCCCCTTACTTCTACTGATGGCCACACATCTATTATCTGAAGCCTGAACTCTGGGTGTGACCTCCTCAGCAGAAGATTCATCTATGAGGTTTTCAGCTCCCACCTTTGCCCCTTCTCCTGTCAGTAGAAACAGTTCCGCTGGGCTTGGTAGCTAAATCACAGGTGAAGGCCAGGAGCTGGACTTGGTTGTCAGCAGCTATTTGAGGCATATGCCTCATTTAGAAATATACAAAACTGCAAATTCAAAAATGTAGAAATGTTGTTGAATGCAATGCAAAAAATCAGGAATGACTGTAGACATGCACACAAAGAGCAGAGTCCTATATTCCTCTCAACATTACATATATACTTACCTTTCACAGTTTTCATGTACAGGGATTTTAAACCAGCTGGAGTGCAAGGAATATTGGGCACACCTAGCTGACATTCTGGCTAATGAAATTGCTTCTTTACAAATAAAACTGATTTATAAAAGTGGCTTTATTTTGAACTCATCAGTACTTTGAGGGGCTGCATCTCTATTAAGCAGTTAGACAGATTTTCTTTTCATTTTCAATGTTGGCATTCCAACAGTATTTTGATTTTCATTATGTTAAATTGAAGAGCGATAGGTTTTGCATACAGCTGAAAAAAAAATCCAGCTTTAACTCCAGATCATGGAATTGAATCCCTAATGCTACCCTGGTCCAGCTGTAAAGAATAATGTCAGAAGAGAGCTTGTCATTTTTTTTTTGTTTTAACAGGATTCCCCGGGGAAGAATGTAGTTTTATGATTAAGATGTTTTTTCTCTCAGTGTGGTGCACTCCTTAGGTCACATATAGCCTGGGACTCATAGAAAGCAACATTCCCTCTGCACGATTACAAAAATATCTCAAATTTCCTCTGGGAAATCACTCAGAATTGCAGCAATTAACAGCAAATTTGAGAGGGATCTGAATATGCCACATCCCAACTCAAGGTGCAAATCTGTGACTAGGCATGACAAGGTATGGCTCAGGCATATTCCGAATATGGGCCAAGAATTAAAATGGGACTGGCTGAGTATATTTCCCTTTCTTATTACTCAGTGATGTGAATTCTAGGAATAATATGGCATGTATGCCTTATAAGTGATAGGTATTGGTCTGTGTGCATTTCTACGATTGTTGCAAGGACGTGGCGGTGGAATGAACCCAAGTGCTGAACACAGGCGCAGAGGCCGAGGAGGGAGACGCTGCTGTCGTAGCGAGCATGGGAAGGGTTCCAAGGGGGGTTTTACCCGGAGTCTTGGTCTTGGTAGATAATTCAGGAACAAGGCTTGACTTAGAACCAATAGTCCTAAACACCATGGCGTGAGGTTACTTGTATACGAGTCGACCAACAAACTGGCACCTTCTAGTAGTGGTCACAGGACTCTTATACTACTGTTTGATGGAATGCAGGTGTTCATAATTAATGGAACCTGGGAATAGATTGGGAACTAACAAGGAATTAAAGGCCCAATTCCTGAGTAAGACAGCCAGGTGCCAGAAGGAACCATGACAATGATAGAGTTCTAGACTGGAAAACTCTGGGCATTCAATTACTTTGATAGCAGATCAGCATGTTTGCCAGCACTTGAGGACATACGGTTCCAATACCCTGTTCTCCCGCCAGTGAAAATAATCAATTGTTATCAAATTCCCTTTCTCTGGAGAACATACAAATGGCTCTGCCTTGATGATAAATACATATTAAGACAAGTAATGAAGGCTCCAGCTCTCTGCTGAAAAACAGAACTGGGATTTTTGGATGTAATGTCTTTACCCTATTTTTGACAGAGCACTGGAGAGAATTGTCTATTTCTCACCTTCCTTATTGTTGTAATCAGAAAACAAACTTGGGTTATTGTCAATTTTTAACAATAATCTAAATTTATTAAAAACACATCACGATGGCTAACCCATTTTTGCCTAGTACATCAGAAATTGTCGCAGAATTTCAGTTCTACTAATTCAGAATGGATTCAAATACAAATTTCATAACAGTAGGTTCATCAGAAACTGACTTGATGTATTAAAATAACTTAGCTAGCATTTAAGCATATCAGAGGCACAGAAAATTTCAAAGCAACTAACTACAAAACACAAATTGAACAAATGAGCTATCTTTTTCTTTTTCTAGTAGCCTCAGAATCATGTTTACACTTGGTATCATTAACAGTTGTCAATTTAGCTGCATCAACTTACTTAATCCTTTTGTATGAAACATTATGAAGCGAGCAAACCCTAGGAATGAAGAATAAAAGATACTAGATGCATGAGGTGAATTTATGTGAAATAATTCAGTTCAAACATAGTGCAGTCTTGGGATTAAAGTAAGCTATCTGTAATGATAAACACAGTAAAAGAGCATCCCATCTGCGTATTCAACCCAATTGTCTCCCATCCATGAATGGAAACCTCCTACCCACTTCATTTTCCACAGTAGGGCCTTGTTATGGATGAAATGTTGAACAAATGGATGATTTATCTTGTTAAACAGAACAACTGAAAAAAACATCTACTATTACAGTAAGCCTGGAGAATAGTATAGCGGAGGAAGAAGTAGTGAACATAAATCACAAAGGCATGCAAAGAGCAAATGGACACAGATCATTTATCTACTCAACAGTATCGGCCTGAGAGATTTCATATCATCTTATGGTTAAACTCAGAACATGATAGGATATATCTAGATTTATATAAATTCCTATTTTTCAGCTATAGCAAATTGTTTTCTGGAAGTATTAAAACATTTTATCTTCAGAACAATGCCTTCTAACAAAACCACAATTTGCACAGTGATTCAGTTTCAATGCTTCAAGAAATTCAAGTGAATAACACTTTTTTTCAGAGCTACTGTATACCATTAGAAACTGATCTTTCCCAGAAGCAGTAACATCCATTTCTGGGCTGTTTTATGTCACTCCAGAAATTTGCTCAGGCATGAGCTATCATTGTACCCCTGTCACAATTTCCACATCAGATGAACACTGAATGATGTCTTTCCTTGTTTATTGCTCCTGTTGAAGCACAGTGGGGTAATTTGGGACAAACAAGTTTTCCAAATCCAATAAAAACAAAATATGCTGTAACCGTGTAGGTCAAGTAACACTCATCAAGATGAAACAGAGTTGAATGTTTCAAGTTAATGAAACTTCTTCAGAACTATGAAAAGTTAGAAACCATGTTCTCTAAGTTACAGAGATGGCAGCAGAACAAATAGAATGACTGTGTTAGATGAAGACAAAGAGGGACTGAATGCCACAAGTGGTAGAGATGCTGGCTGAGATGGAGGGTGGTGATAGCTATTGAGGACAACTGATCTGCCTGGAGATGATGTAAATGGTAAAAAAATTGATGTCTCCTACCAGTGCATTGTCCCACAAGGCTGCTTGCCAGAAAGTAAGTACAGTAACTTTGGCAATCCTCCCATTGTACCAAAATCCCTGCTACCTTCAGTCACCTGCATCTTAAGCCCTGATCTTTTAATCAGGTGCCCGATTGCCAATCCCTGGGCCCTGACTTCTTGAGATTCAAGAGCAACAAGTCTGAACCTATTTTTCTGTCCTCAAAAAGGTGTAGCTGTGCAAAATAATAGACAACTTTCTAATATTTCCACTCTAGTTCTGAGCCAATTCACTCTATGCACTGATGGGAATATTAGGTATGGACTGTATTCTGGGTTTCATGGCAGAAATTACTATTTAAAATCTGTTCTGAGATCATTTCTGTTTACGCTTGAACTACTGGATATAAAATTGCTGTTATTCCTTGAATAACTTTGTCATTATTTGTAATTTTCTGCCACTTCAGCAATTATTGCTTAATTAGTCTTTAAAGATGCAGTAAGTTTTTTGTTTGGAAAGTTAATAACATGGAAAAATTAAACTTTAATTTTCACATATGACATTACGCCCAGTATTTGACGTTAATTAACCAATTTGAGTAATCTGTATAAAACAGCCTGTTTTCTAAAAATTAGCTAATGGTAATAAGTAACAATGCTATTTTTTCCAATTACCATTAGGTAGATTAAACTATATAATAAGAGCCAAATTACACCCATTTTACTGCGATGAGTATACTACAATGATGGATAAAACTGCATACAAAATATTAAGGTACCTCATTCTGCATGCAGGATGTACTTCAGGAGAGTGAGCACTAAATAATTCAGCAGTAAAAGGTGCCATTATAGCTTCAAACATAAATAGAAGCTTCACTGCCTGTGTGGTGGCGCTGAGAACCCAGTTTGTCAATTCTACACTTGTGTGCCTACAACCTGGTGTGAATCATTTCCCTTCATGTTGCTCCACCTTACTGTGCCAAAAACCTGGTATGAATCTAGCAAGAAACCACCTCATGTGCCTGTGTGAAGGGCTGGGATATGTGGAGTGACCACTCAGTAATGCTATTTGGGTCAGAGTTGCACCTGGCAGACATGGTGAGAGTGTGCATTGTTGCTGTGGACTAGCAGTGGATGTTTTGCTGTGAACTATTGCTAGACATGTGGTAAACTATCACAACAGCATAAAGATCCAACAATCTCCATCATGTTGGATGTGATAGAAGCTATCCCTCTCTCCCTTTTACTGCTTGGCTGTACAGCTCTCCCCAAACCTGAGACTCCTAAATGATAATAAGCTCAATGGTGTTACTGGCCATTGATCTTGTTACCAAAGAGAAATCTCTCTAGTCAGTCAATGCATGGAGCAGCTTCTGTGTATTTCTACAATGGCTCACATTTATCTGACTGACCAGGATGTAGTACTATACCCCACCAGCACCACTCACTCCTGCCTGTACAACACTAGCCCCTACAAACAGTCACTTAACATCAAGCTGTGGGTGATTTATTATTGAGGAATGTCAACAGAGGGCAGGGAATTGTACTAGTTTCCTGACATTCCAGTGTCCTACAGAGCAATGAGCAGAACCGGAAAGGTAGGGATTCATGCCAGGTTCCTGGCACAGCAGTGTTCAGTCCAAGCAGATGTCTTTGTTAAAGCACAGGGGTTACATACTTGTGATGTGAGAACTCAGACTGGAGGATTAAAAGTCCTATGTTGAATCAGCACTCCACTGGGTACCACTAAGCAGGATACCAGTATAGTGAGTTTGTTAGGAAATCACCATTTAATGTATCAAAAAATGACATGTGAAGTATAATTTTTTTCAGTTACAAAACAGTATTTCCATTTATTTATCTGCATTTTACAGCAGTTAAACATTTCATATGATATTTACCTGTTATGCCGTTGGCCCCCTCCTTTGTGAAAATCGCAAGAACTCTAGTTAAGGGGGGGTCAGCTGACCCAAAAGAGAGAGACGTGCGGAAGACCACGTTCTCCCAAGAAGCAGAATAACAGTGACTTTGACTATTGTCTCATGGAGACCACGTGAAAAGCCCTCGGGCAAAGTGGGCTGGTTGAGAGAAAGATCGCATTACCTGCAACTTGATTGATACCTGCGATCCCGTGAAGAAGTATAAAGGCGGGCCTGAGGGGAGGACCCTCAGATGCACCCAGCAGACGCACCCAGGAGACACGAGATCGATTCCCGTGGGAGCGGGACGCCATTTTGAAGGAAGCCACGTACGCTAGATTCCGACTTTGAATCTGTGGCTAAAACCAACGAAAGACTGCTTTTAAAATAACAACGGGGAAGTCTGCTCCCCTGATTCCAAGGATTTGCTCTGCCAAGACGACGGGCAAGTGTGTATCTTTTCTAAATTATAAAGGAAAAAGCCTGCAAACTTCTGAGTGACTCTTTAGACTTCCGTTGGACTCAGTATTACCCCCTAGACAACTGTAGAGCTTATTTCTGATTGATTATGGTTACACCGGTGTTTTAGATTGAGTTTTGACGATCTGAATGTTTTGTATTAACCATACGTTTGTGCCCTTGTTGAATAAAACGTTTGAAAATAGTAGCATCCGACTCAGCTGATCCATCTATCTTTGCTGGTAAGTTACCTGGTTACGGGGTTTTCGTAACATACCAAAAAAGTATGCAACTCTTTTTCTGATAATCTATAATATCTTGCTCCAGTCTGTTACCGAGGGAACTTTGCTCAGACATGGTGTCTGTGTGTATCTGGTGTCTGGAGGATTGGGGAAGGGTGGAGCTCTTGAAAGTGAGTCCACAGGTTTTGGGAACATTTCAATGCTGGGGCAAATGAAGATGAGTGAAGGTATCAAGAGTATGATGGTTGAGGGATAATAACTGTTCCTGATTCACGTGGTATGAATCCTTAGACTCTTGTACCTTCTTTCTAACAGCAGCAGCGAGAAAAGAGCAAGTCCTAGGTGATGGAGGTCCCTGATGATGGATGCTGTTTACCTGCATCATGCTTTGTGTAGATGTGCTCAATGGTGTGGAGGGATTTACCTCTGATGGACTGCTATTCGTTGTAGGATTCTCAGTTCAAAGGAATTGGTGTTTCCATTTCAGGCTGTGATACAGCCAGTGTATATACTCTCCACTACACATCTATAGAAGTTCATCAAAATTTTAAATGTCGTGCTGAATCTTTGCAAACACCTATGCAAGTACAGGGTCTGCCATGTTTTCTATGTAATTGCACTTACATGCTTGGCTAAAGACAAATTCTCAGAAGCCATCACAATAAGGAATTTAAAGTTGCTGACCCACCCTCTCCACTTCTGGTCCTCCGATGAGGACTGGCTTATGAACCTCTGGTTTCCTTTACCTGAAGTCAATAATCAGCTCCTTGGTCTTCTGACATTGAGTAAGAGGTTGTTGTTATGGCATCACTCAGCCAGATTTTCAATCTCCCTCCTATATGCTGATTCATCATCACCTTTGATTCGGGCTACGTCAGTGGTGCCATCAGTAGACTTAAACATGACATTGGAGCTATGATAAATGTAAAGCAAACAGAGCAGTGGGCTAAGCACTGTGGTGATGGAGAACATGGAGGAAATATTGTTGCCAACTGACTGGGGTCTATAAGTGAGGAAATCAAGGATCCAATTGCACAAGGAAGTATTGAATCCAAGGTCTTTAAGCTTAATGATTAGTTTTGAGGGGATGATGGTGTTGATGGTGATGATATCACCAGCATCCTGGTAATCTTATTATGCACACTTTCAAAGTCTCAAAATCCTTCCTCTAATGGGATGACCAGATTTCAGTAAAGTTGGGTAAACACACATCAGCTCTTATTAAGGGGTCAGTGGTGGAAAAGATGAGCATTTTCAGTTCCTGGGTGTCAGCATTTCTGAGGATCTATCCTAAGTTCAACACACTTATGTAATCATTAAGAAGGCACACCAGTGTCTCCACTTCATTAGAAGTTTGGGGAGGTTTGGTATGCCACCAAAGACTTGCAAGTTTCTACGAATGAATTGTGGAGAGTATTCTGATTGGTTGTATCATAGTGTGATATGGAGACTACAACGCAGAGGATTTCAAGAGGCTGAAGAGGGTTATAGGCTCAACTGTCCCTACTGTTGATGATATCCTCAAAAGGCAATGCCTCAGAAGGTATCATCAGTTATTATGCTCTCTCATCATACAGGACATGCCTTATTCTCATTATTACCATCAGGAAGGAGGTACAGGAGCCTGAAGATTAACACTCAGCAATTCAGGAACAGCTTTCTCCCCTCTGTCATCAGATTTCTGTTTGGTCCGTGAACATTACTCCATTATTCCTTTTTTATTGCTCTATTTATTTATTTAGTGTTGGCTTATGGCCAAGTGGTTAAGGCGTTGGTCTAGTGATCTGAAGGTCGCTAGTTTGAGCCTCAGCTAAGGCAACGCGTTGTGTCCTTGAGCAAGGCACTTAACCACACATTGCTCTGCAACGTCACTGGTGCCAAGCTGTATCAGCCCTTGCCGTTCCCTTGGACAACATCGGTGGCGCAAAGAGGGGAGACTTGTAGCATGGGCAACTGCCAGTCTCCCATACAACCCTGCCCAAGCCTGCACCCTGGAAACTTTCAAAGGCACAAATTCATGGTCTCTCGAGACTAACGGATGCCTATATTTATTTATTTTGTAATTTATAATAACTTTATGTCTTTGCACTGTACTAGTGCCACAAAATCATGTCATATAAGACAGTGACAATAAACCTGATTCAGATTCAGCCTAACTAGAGTTTTATAAAGCTGCAACATAACTTCCTGATAAAGGCCAGCATGCCATACACCTTCTTTATCATCGTATTAACCTGTAGAGCCATTTTTAGGAAGCTATGAACGCGGATCCCAACATCCCTCTGTATGTCTACACTGTTAAGGGTCTTGCTACTAAAATGTGTTCTGTCACCTTTATATTTGATCTCCAAAAGTGCAACCCCTCACATTTTGCCAGATTAAACTCCACCTGCCATTTTTTTCCACCCATATTTGCAACTGGTCTATATTCCGCTCTATCCTTTGGCAACCTACACGATCCACAACACAGATTTTTGTATTGTCTGTAAATGTATCCACATTTTCAAGAATCTTCAAGAATAATCTCAAATTATGAAATTTTGCTAATCTGCTGATTTCCTCCAATAAAATCATACTAATATTCTAAGATTTTTACTTTGTTCCAAATGTGAACTGAATCAGTCATTTATTTTAACAAAGCAGGCAGGTTAAGCAGCTGTCCTAATGGACAAAATTTAACTCTTCCTGAGGAGCAGTGATGAGCACGTGGAATGTCATACCTGTCCACCCTGTTATTCTTAAATATCTTCCTATGCTGTCAGCAATTTAACTCAAGGCTAGGTGGTCCTTGTGTATCCCCTGTCATTGATCAACTGCAGCTTTCTGTCCAAAAGAGATGAGCAGTTGAACAGTGACAGTCAGTGCACTCCAAATTTAAGCCCGCTACTTAGGTTCTGGTTGTGAAATGATCCTGTCGCTGCCTTCTGCCACACAAAACCCCAATGGCTCCGCCATTGAGGCTTTAGGGATTTTACAACTAGTTTGAGGGCAAATCTCACCTTCAATATTAAAAAGAAAACTGGGAGTTAAAATGTCTCACTGTTCTCTTTCCAGTGCTTGTTACTTAATCCAATTCCTGTATGTTGAGGTAAAATGGGAGTTACCATCTTTTTAAATAACTATATCGTTAGAAGTATGGAAAAACAGAAAATATTAGAGATACTCAGCAAGTCAAACAGCATCTGTGGAAAGAGAAACAAATACCTCAATTAAAAAACTAAACATATAAGTTTCCAGCATCATCTGTTTTCAGTTCCATAGTTCCAATATCTGCACTGGTTTGCATTTTCACAAGTTCAATGTACATCATGACTTTTTTTTTAAGAGTTGGAACCAAAATAGAGAATATGCATTGAAAATAGCTGTGTTACAGGACTGTAGTGGATAAGTAACTTTAAGTCTGATACTGTGCTTATTTGAAAAAAAACTTAAATGGATTTGCATGTTGTATTAGCAAGGAGGTAGAAAGCCAACAATAAAAGTTATTTGAATGCTAACTATTTGCTGTTCCAAATATTTGTTGCCCCTTGCATTTCTGATAGCAACTTTTTTTGTGTTTCAGGAATAACAGTGATTAAAAAAAAGCTGATGGAAATTTATTTTCTGGAAAAAGCACTGACCTTGTCAAATGGAAGTCTTAAAAATTAAGGAAAACTAATAAAGCTAATTCAAGTAAATTGTTTAGTGTGTGAGGAATTCATAAATTTAGTTAAATATTAAGAAGGTGAGTCAGGTGGAACTACATTTCCACAGGAGTATATCAAACTAGAATAAATTACCAGGAAGCTAATGAAATTGGCAACATGTGTTATCTTTGGAGAAAATAGTTTGAAGTATCCCAAAAGAATACGTGACACTGGATTTATTAACGAGTGCTTATTAGCCGTAGCTTTCTAGTGTTCCAAAAAAATATATGTAATGATTGTTGTCCAATTCTTCTTTTCTGTTTTATTTCTTTGTTTCTGCCTTTTTCATAGAGTATTTAATTAATACTTGAAAGTTTACTGTCAGTAAAACAATTCTTTGAGGGCCCTGTTCCTGTTACTTGTCTTTATTTCCTGCCCTTCTTACTCCATACATGGTCTATGCATTTTTGGCTTATGCTTGTAACTTCCATCAATCCTGAACTCTAGGCAATTTTTTTTTCATTGCCCAACAAATAAAACACATTTTAGGGATTGTCTTAACATCACAGTACTCTTCTCAAAAAACAAGGTAACCAAATTGACTCAAAGGGCAATCTATTATTTACTATCTTCATTGTAGAAATTATCAAAGAAAAATTGATACTGAGTCATATAATATTTAGATCAATAATGAAGTATTTCACAAGATAAAAGCTTCAAAGATTAGTAATAGAGAAATAAAGGCTAAGAATGAGAATTTTAGTAGAAGCTAAAGTGCTAGCGATCTCAGTGGGCTGAAAAGCCTGGTTCTGTGCTGATCTCTCTATAACTATGATATCCTGCTGGTAGCTTGATGGTCAAATAAATTCATCGAGTAGATTCACAAACATCTTCAAATTAAAACAGAAACTCCTGACCAAAATTGTGGTTCACAGTCTGTAGTTTATATATATTGTTGACTGTTCTCTATTTAGAGACCTATTGTCTATGCCCTCAAGATCCAATGATGTGCATTCATGAAGGTAACTGACTCCACCTGAAATAGATGCCAGGACTTCACAAATAACTTTTAGCTAAATCTGAGCAAAATGTTTGAATTACAAGAGTTTTATTAACCTCAAACTAACCGATCTGGACACAACTGAATTATAATTTCAACAATAATAAAGAACAACATGATTTTGAAAACAGCTGTTTATTCTCCAGCACCACAGCTACCACTTCGCAACAGCAGGCAACATACTCCATTCCTGTCACATTTCCTAGTACAACTGGCCAACACAGCAGTCTGCATAGTGATTTATTCTTGAGACAAATGTGATAGCCAAAGGGCCATGTATTGTTAGTGGATTAAACATTATTAGACATACGTAACTTTAAAGATCATTTAGCCATAAGGAATATGGAATATAGAATCAAGGTGGGTAGAAGGTGCCTTGAATGAATGGCACAAGAGACGTAATGTACTGAATAGGCTACTCCTGTTATAATGGCCACCTATTAGGTGTCAGAAGATATCCATCAATCCACATAACACTTGGCCCAACCTGGGGAGAGGAAGGGGCAATGGAAAAAGATTGAAAACAAAGCTTCTCAACAAAATATTTTACTTCATTGTGATGGTAATTTTATTGCCATTGATTATTACTATTTAATTGTGTAATTCTTGGGTTTAATTTTGATAAAGCAAAAAGCTATTGAAATAAGCAGCTTTCTTTAAAAGAATCATTGGTTGTTTGGTCATGTCTATTCATCAAATCAAACAATGCTGAACATGTTTACTCATTTTATCAATTAATTATGTTGTGGGAAAGAGATACCAGGAATTTTCTCACATTTCCACACTCATGAACAAGGTCATGATGCCAGTTTCCAACCAGCAAGTAACTCAAGTGATTGAACTCTTAGATAAGTAGAAATCAATGCATTTAAAAGACAAAAATATGTTAAAAATGCTTGATTATATCTTGAAAATATTTTGTCAAGTCAAAGTGAATCCAAATGTGAACATTGTGAACAGCTGTTTTTACACAATCAAAAAAAACGTTACAACTTAAATGTGAACAATTATGATGTTCAGATGTCTCAGAAAATAAATATAATGAATGAAGGGAAAACAATTCAGAATAGCTCTCTGTAGTCCTTCATAATAACACAAATAGTAAAATCTGAATCTTTCTTTAGGTGAGGAATGCTTTAAAGATAAGCCTATGATAAAGTCATATTTAGGAAAAGGTTTCATTCTAAAACATCATTATTTTCTGACTCAATGATCCCTTTATTATTTTCTGAATGAATGATCCCTTATTCCAACACAAGTATATATTTTATTTAGTAACATTTTATTAGAACATGTCTTTGCAAAAAATATAAAGGTTTTACACATAATAGCTTAGGCTTTAGCAACTGCAATTTTTACAATCAACTGGTGGTAGCTTTCCATGTTTATGCATTATGAATAAAATAATAATGAATGTTTGTTTTTAGAAGAAAAAAACATTTGGCAGGAAGTTCTACCCTTTGTTAATTGATAGTTCCAGATTACTAACAACTATTCAACAAACTCATACCGCTGTTGAACTCCTGCAATACAAGGTTAACACTTCAGTTTTATTTACTGTTGGGCCAGAAGAATAGACAACATACCAGAGGGAAGAAAAGGAATGAAAGGCTTTTGAAGCATGTGAAAGCATGATTGTAGGGGACGATTTTCTTAAAGACTTTTAAAATTGGAGAGAACCAAGAAGTTTGCAAACTACAAGTAACAGGGTTACTGGTTGATTAAGTAGCTGATGATCATAAAGTGTAAAGACTGGACATGACAGTGTTACAGGAGTATAACCTGTAGAACATGTAGGTAGAAATCATAGTTTGGATATCCCTCATATCCTCTGCTCCAAATTGTCTCACCTTACTGTGCCACCTGACCTCTGCGATTGGATTTACAGCTTCCTGACCAACAGAAGTCAGCAGGTAAGGATGGGACAGGTCACCTCGGATATTCGAATCACCAACACCGGCGCCCCCCAGGGGTGCGTCCTCTCTCCACTGCTGTTCTCCCTCCAACCCCTATGTGAAGCTTTTGAAGTTTGCAGACGACACTACCGTCATCGGACTCATTCAGAATAGTGATGAGGCTGCATATCGACAGCAGGTGGACCAACTGGCGCTCTGGTGCAGTCGGAACAATCTGGAGCTGAACACGCTCAAGACAAAGGAGATGATAGTGGATTTCAGGAGACATCCCCCCGCTATGTCTCCCCTCACAGTCCTCAGCAGCCCTGTGTCCACCGTGGAGAACTTCAGGTTCCTGGGAACCACCATCTCTCAGGATCTGAAGTGGGAGCAGAACATCAGCTCCATCCTGAAGAAAGCCCAGCAGCGGATGTATTTCCTGCGGCTCTTGAGGAAATACGGTCTGCCTCAGGAATTGCTGCTGCAGTTCTACACTGCAGTCATTGAGTCTGTCCTGTGCACCTCCATCATTGTGTGGTTTGGAGCCGCCACCAAGCAGGATAGAACCAGACTACAGCACACAGTGAGGACTGCCGAGCGCATCATTGGAGCTTCCCTGTCCTCTATTGTGGACCTGTACTCTTCCAGGTTGAAGAAGAGGGTGGGGAACATCATAAAGGACCCCTCCCATCCTGCGCACGGACTGTTTGATCTGCTTCCGTCTGGTAGGCGCTTCAGATCCCTCCAGACTAAGACTAATAGGCATTGGAGAAGTTTTTTCCCTACTGCTGTCACTTTGCTGAACAGTTAACTGCCGGTTAACTGTCGGCTAACTATTACTTGGATTGCACTACCTGTATGTATAATCTATATTTTCATTTATATTTATCAATATTATTGTTATGAGCAGAGAGACAACATCTGCCGGAAGTAAATTCCTTGTATGTGCATAGGTACTTGGCGATTAAAGTCTGATTCTGATTCTGATTCTGGATAGTGTGAGCAGGGCAATGGAGTGATTGGAACTGAGGGTCTTAAAATTGATATATTGGAGCAAGGGTAAAATCTCTGGAATATCGAAAAGTTGGCTGAATATGGTACTGTGACATTATGCTGTGAAAGATTAAGTCAAGAGGTCCCATGAGAGCAGCTATCCATGAACTTTCCTTCAAAAATACAATAGGATTGAAGGTAGGAGCAATGGAATATGGAGTGTGGTAATGCTGAAACGGACTGCACAGGTGCACGTGCCTGTTCTTCAGAAATCAGAGTAGCATTTCTTCTAATTATTTTGAATATTTTGGGGATTTTTAATAGACTGACATGAACATGATACTTTCCCTTGGTAGATATAACTTCCACTTGGTCTAATGATGGTATTCCAGTTACAGTGTGGACTTGGTGACTTCCCAGAAACACCTCATTGATGTTTCCGTGAGGAAGGTGATCGCATGACCTACACATGCAAGGTCTTTGACTAAAGTTAGCTCTGTTCCTTTTCCCTCAAATACAGCTTCTTCAGCTAAATATTTCATACATTTTATGTTTATAAACCTGCACAGTCTCTTTTTCCAATAAAATATAGGCTTTAGACTGTGTAATAATCACCTCCTCCATCTGTATGTGACTGAGTGGGTTCGCTCCCCGGGTCATAGCGCCCAGTCTGTTTTTGTGCTTGTCGCAATAAAAACACTGTTGAGTTAAACAAGTTTTTCTTATGTGTCATCATGGACTGAATGCTTGCTACAATATTTAATACAAGCAATTAAAGACAAATTTCATCTGAATATGTTTCTATTCTTTCGTGAGTGAATTAATCAAGATCCATTCTCAAATACCTCAGTATCTTAATTTGCTATCATCCAACTATTAAATTATAGAGACAAATATAGCTAAACCCAATCTTACTTTCCATCAAATATTGAACAACAACTAATTGAGAAAATAGCTGGGATTCCCTTTGTTTATTTCACTCAGTGACAGAAATACTCATGTACATGTAGCCTTTGTAGCCATGCAGCTGGATTTTTAAAAATATTTAAACATTTAGGGTGCTGCGCAGATTTCAGGCTATGTAAAAATCACCTGCTCAAAGCAATGGTTGGTCTGCACAGCTGTAAAAAAAAAGAGGGAACATTGGACATCATGTCACTTAATTGGGAAAGGACACTTTTGCCTAACAATTTCTAACTAGCGCCAGTCACATACACTTGTGTGACCACTTGACCCTATGCCTTGCTTTGAACCAAGTTTTTAAATGTGCTTGTGTTAGGTTATCTGTTAGGGCTGATGGATGCCAATTCAAAACGCACCGATTTTTGATAATTTTGTTTTTTATTTTGACTTGAAAAGATTTCAGACCCTTGCCAAGATGCTACAGAAGGATTTGACACTAGCTAAAAAAATCATCAGCTGGCAGAGATAACTGGAGTGCCAAAACCTACACTTGCAGGCTTGATACATCTGCAAGATAAACTGCGAGAAAAATGTGCATTCACAAGGGATAACAGGTAACATCTCAAAAATGAAAGCATTAAGTTAAGGAACCATAAAAAGACCTCAATCAATAGTTTTCCATTGTAACTTGACAAGGTGTGTGTGTCGGTGGACAACTGTTTAAAAAAATGTCAAAGGAGCTCTCTAAGAAGCTGGTCATGAAAATTCTAAACTGACAGATGGTTGGTTGTCTCATTGGAAATGTTGGTACAACATTAAATTCAAGAAATCACACAGCAAGAAAGAAAGTGCTGATACTGTAGGTGCAGAAATATGGAAATCTACAAATCTTGACTTGCTTCAAAAATATTATACAGATGGTATTTATAATGACAATGAAACAGGCCTTTTTTTTAAAAATTGAGCCATGCCAAACTGTTCCCGTGGCTATAAACACGCAACACTATCCGGTTCAAAGAAAGCAATGGATTGATTATCTGCATTAGGTGTCTGAACTAATTTTGTTCATTTAGTGTCAATAAAAAGAATGTGACAGTGTACACTGTATGAATTCCTCTAGTGATAAATATTAGGAACAAATTCACTGTTTTATAGTACTGTAGTAGTATTGTTAGTATTCTAATTTTTTCTGTATTTCATTTATATATTGCATTTCATCACATTTGTGCTAAACATTTTTCCAGTTGCTAGAAAAGACAAGAGTGCTACAATAGAAAGATGTACTTGAATTACACCCATTTCCAAATTATCCTTTCTCCAGGTCAGGAACTTACTGGAAAGAAACATCTATATAGCTTGCTCTTCCAACCTGACGCCAACAGTAATGCCAGAATTACCTGTGTTTCTCTGCAGAATCGACAGTGTCCACTAATGCTTCGTAATGTAGCATGGGTATGAAGTCAGCTTCGGCTCTAAGCTGACTGTGGCTCAGTGGCAACTTCATGCCTGTACTACATTAGTGGTAGCTTCACAGAGCAACTTAAGCAAGTTGAGCCTGTTCCCAGGTTAATTGGTGCAAGTAAAGCAGCCCCAGTCAAATGAATGGGAGAGATCAGATGTTTGGGGGAAAAGTGCAAGTTTTCATAACTCAATTTAGTATAAATTCTTTTAATGTTTCAACTTAATTCTGTAACGATATTTTCATTTTTTATTATTTTTAGAATTTTTCTGATGAGTCCCAAATATTTTTGAATGCTTTGGTCTGCCAAAGACATAAACAATTAACAAAAGTGACAACCAATATACACCAAAAATTGAAACATTGTCTGTTAAAACTCATTTGCCACATTCTGGCATTCTGGTATGTTGGGAACCAAATACTTAGTAAAATACTGTATCTTAGCATGCTGCAGGGAACATTGGTCCATGAGCAGGCGCTAATAAACACTGTTCCATTGAAAATCTGCCCTCAAAATAAAAAAAACTATCACTCAAGTAACAATTGCAATGAGATAGTTTGTTTTCATTATTTTTCATAATTTGGAAAATAATTCTTCCAGCCTTTTGAAAGAAATACCTAATTAGTCCCATTCCTTATTTATCCTCTTTAAGTAAACAACAATTACTGAATTTACTGAGTTAAGTACTGTATGTAATTAGTTTTGCTACAACAAGTGTATGGGACATTGGAAAAAAGTTGAATTTCCCCATGGGGATGAATAAAGTATCTATCTATCTATCTAACAATTATATTTTGAAAGTTACTATTTCTTTTGCCTCCATCACTATCAAATTCATTTTCTGGATTATAAAGCAACAAAAATCTGATTCGTATAGCAAGTACCTTGAATCTTCATCTTTTGGTAACCAGCTCTTGAGAGAATGAATAACAACTCTCCCTCCAATTCTGCCCCATCTTTTCAACTAAATTTTCCTTCGATTGAATTCCCTCAAATTTGTCAGCACTGTAGCAAATTTCTTTGGAAGTACCTGAAGGCTTTCATGATGCACAGGGCACAGGTTTCCACACTAAGTTTGAATCATGCCTTATTTATAACTATAAAGACATAGCCTACCTCCCTGAAAAACACAGCATCTAAAAGGAATTCCGGTTTGAGATATTTATTGTGATTGAAGTTGCAGAAGGAATATGCAAACAAATTAGTGGTGTTCTAGTCAGTGTGTCAGCAAGGGATCAGCAATCGTGCCATTAAAATTTCAAATATATCTCTTTACTCCACTAAGTCAAGTTCAACAATGCCACTAGTCAGATCCTACAATGATGTTTGTTGTCAAAAAATATAAAGGGAATAGAAATAAAACTGAGAAATACATACTAATTGTAGCAAATAATTTTAACACACTTTTCACTATAAGATTTTACAAGTTAGATCTTTTTATGTGTGAATATAAGGCATTAGATTAGATACTGGAGATATTAATTATGAAGAGGGAGAGAATTTAAAAGAAGTGAGCGGGGCAGACAGCACATTTTACGTGCTACAGGAGACATTGCATTGCGCATGGTTAGGCACTTGACCAAGGACCAATATAAGTGGAGTGGAGTTAAGTGGAGTGGCCATTGAGTGAGTGGGCCAGTGTTACAGTGGGGAGTTGAGGCTTTGGCGAGGAGAGACATCGACCATAGGTAAATTTTTTTGTTATTTATTCTTTCTTTATCTCTTTTGACACATTTAGAACAGGTGGGATGCCAGGTATGATAGGAATGCTCTTTTTGTGGGATGTGGGAAGGCAGGGAGACCTCCAGTGTCCCTGATGACTACAACTATGAGAAGTGCATCCAGCTGCAGCTTCTAACTGACTGTGTTAAGGAGCTGAAGCTGAGACTAGATGAACACCTGATCATATGGGAGGTTGAAGGGTTGATAGACAGGACATACAAGGACGTAGTTACACCAAAGGTGCAGGACACAGGAATCTAGGTGAATTTCAGGAGGGGGAAAGGGGACAGCCAGCCAGTACAAAGTACCCCTGTGGCCTTTCTCCCAACACCAGATATATCACTTTAGATATTGTTGGTGGGGGATGACCTACCAGAGCAAACCCACAGCAAACAGGAATCTAACACTGAATGCGGCTCTGTGGCTCAGAATGGGAAGGGGAGGGGAAGAAGAGATGGGCTGCAGTGATAGGGGATTTGTTGGTTATTTGAACAGGAAGTTCTGTGGATGAGAATGAGATTCCCAGATGCATGTTCCCTCATGGGTGCCAGGATCAGGGACATCTTGGATTAAGTCAACAGCATTCTTCAGCAAGAGGTTGAGCAGTCAGTGATCATAGTCTACATCAGTACCAATGACATGGGTAACAGGAGTGATGAGTTCTTACAAAGTGAGTTCAGGGAGGCAGGTGCTAAGTTAAAGGACAGGACCTGCAAGTTTGTGATCTCAGAATTGCTACCCATGTCACATGCCAGTGAGACTAGAAAAGGAAGTTCATATAGTATAACACATGGCTAACGAGATGGTGCAGGAGGCAGGGCTTCAGAATACTGGATCATTAAGCTCTCTTCCAGATAAGCTGGGACCTGTACAAAAGGGACAGTTTGCACCTAAATTGGAGGGGGAGTAATATCTTAGCAGGAGGGTTTCCTAGTGCTGCACTGATGGGGAGGGGGGAGTATAAACTAGAGTTGCAGAGGGATAGGTACCAGAGTGCCAGAATAGACAGTGGAGTAGTTGTGGAGAAAGATGTTGTTAAACCTACTGATGTTCTGAACGACGTATATTTCAATGCAAGGAGTACTGTAGGAAGGTGGATGAGGTTAAGGTATAGATCACACATGGAATTATGACATCGTAGCCATTAGTGCAACTTGGTCGCAGGAGGAATAGGGCTGGCAACTCAATGTTCTGGGGTTCCGTTGCTTTAGACATGACACAGCAAGAGAGGTTAAGGGATTAAAGGTGGTGGGGTGGCATTACTTGTCAAGGAAAATGTCATGCCAGTGCTCAGTCAGAACACACTGTAGAGCTCGTCTAGTGAGGCTAGTTGGGTAGAATTGAGGAATAAGGAAGATTTTACCACATTAATGGGATTATATTATAAACTATGCAACAGTCCACAGGATTTAGAGGAGCAAATTTTAGAGAGATCGCAGACTGTTGCAAGGAACATAAGGTTGTGACAGCAGCTGATTTTAACTTTCCACATATTGACTGGGACTTTCATACTGTAAAAGGGCTAGAGGGGAAAGTGCTTGTCACATGTGTTTAGCAAATCTCCTTAATTAGTACATAGAAGTCCCAATTGGAGAGCGTACAATACTAGATCTCCTATTAGGGAATGAGACAGGGCATCTAGTGATTATAATGCCATTAGTTTCAAAATAATTATGGAAAAGGATAGGTCTGGTCCTCAGGTTGAGAAAGGCCAATTTTGATGGTATCAGATAGGATCTGACAAATGTGGATTGGGACAGGTTGTTTTCTGGCACTTGGTAAGTGGGAGGCCTTCACTATTAAGAGTATAGAATTTGTATGTTCTGTCAAAATAAAAGACAAGGATAACAGGTTTGAGGAACTTCGGTTTTTGAAAAATTCTGGGGCCAAGGTTAAGCAAAAGGAGGTACACAGCAGATAGAGGCAGGTAGGAACAAAAGTGGTGGATAAGAGGAATAAGAAATGCAAAAGAACACTTAAAAAAGAAACCAGGAGGGCTAAAATAAGGCATGAGGTTACTCTAGCAGACAAAGTGAAGGAGAATCCTAAGGGCATCTACAGAAATATTAAGAGCAAAAGGACAGCAAGAGACAACATTAGTCCTGTGGAAGATCAAAGTGGTAATCTATGCGTGAAGCTGAAAGAGATGATAGAGATGTTAAATTGATTTTTTGCATCTGTATTTATTCAGGAGACAGAAACAATAGTCTATAAAAGTGAGGCAAAGTAGGAGAGAGGTCATGGACCCTAACAATTACAGAGGAGGAGGTGTTTGGAGGTAACAAAGGTGACTGATGAACCTAGAGCCGTGGATATTGTCTACATAAATTTTAGTAATGCATTTGACAAACACCCTCATGGTGAACTGGCCATTTGTATTCAGAATTGGCTTGCCTAAAAAAGACAAAGTAATGGTTGATGGGACTTTGCCTGGCTAAAGATCTATGATTGATGGCGTTCCACAGCCAGCTGTACTGGTTGTGATATATATAAACGACCAGGATGAAAACATAAATGGATGGGCTAGTAAGTTCGCAGATGATATGAAGATTGGTGTGTTGAGGATAGCATAGAAGACTGTCAAAGGATAAATTGAGTTAAAGATGCTTGCAAATATGGGTAGAGAAATGACAGATGGTCTTTAACCCAGCCAAATGTGAGGTATTGCACTTTGGTAGGTCAAATGTAAAGAGACAGTAAACTGTTAACGGTAAGACCCTTAAAAGTGTTGATGTGCAGAAGGATCTTGAGGATGAAATCTATAGAATTTTGAAAGTGGTTCCATAGTTTGATAGCTTGGTAAAGAAGACACACGGCATACTTGTCATTATTAGTGGAGTAACTGAGATTAAGAGTTGGGAAGTTATGGCGCAGCTTGTTAACACTTTAGTTAGGCCACATTCTGAGTATTGCAATTAGTTATCATCACAGCATTATAGGATGTGGAGGCTTTGGAGAGGTTGTGAAAGAGGTTTACCAGGATGCTGCCTGCATGAGGGGGCATGTGCTATAACAAGAGGTTGAACAAACTTGGGTTGTTTCCTCTGCAGCATCAGAAACAAAGGGAACATCTGATAAAGATCTGTAAGATTATGAGAGGGTTAAAATGTCTAATGTCAGAGATCATACATTAAGGTGAGGGGAGTTAAGTTCAAAGGAGATATGTGGGGTAAGTATTTTTTGTGTATAGAGAGATGTGGGTGCCTAGAGTGTGCTGCCTAGCGTAGTGGTGAAGGAGGCAAATATGATGGGAGTGCTCAGGAGGCTTTGAGATAACAAAGGAATATGTAGGCAGAAGGGATTAGTTTACTTAGGCATCTATTTCAAGTGAATTCAGCACAACGTTGTGGGCAAAAGGCCCCATTCCTGGCTTGGAAATCATTACCTATTCTCTTCCTTGAATACCTCTTCAAGCTGTAGACAATAAAGAGAAAAAGCACTGACCCTCCAGATCAATGACCTAGAATGACAAGAAAACTGTACCAAGATGGCATTAAAACACTCTCCAGAGGCTGGCTATCAGAGTGATTAATAATACGATCATATTGGACCATATCACCCAATCCATGCTAGCCACCTTTACTCTGAAGTTATGGCCACAGCATGCATCATTTCATAAGCACCATCCAACCTGCAGGAATTAAGTAATGCAGATCATTATCAAATCCTATCAACATCATCATCAAGAGCTTAAATGTATATGACCAGCTGTTGTGTGTGCTGCTGACATAACTTAATTTCATGAGTAAACATTAAGGAAACCGTTGGTGATATTTCTGAACTGCAACATTATTTGTGGCCACGTAACCACGTCTCTCAGCACTGCACAGCAAAATATACATACAGGGCAAGAGCTGTAAAATGCAACCTAGGAGTCATTCTTGATAACTGGGAGAAAAGAAAGAGCAGTTTAATAAACAAAATATTTTGACTTGTAACTCCAGGAAGTATTCAAATTAAAAGCTGGCCATCATTAGTACAGAATTCCTTGCCAGTTATTTAAAAAAGCCACTAACCCCAGACCTTCTCTCTTCTCTCTGAACCAGCAATAGATACAAAATCCTGATAGCACTTAACACCGACTCAAAGGCAGCTTCTATCTTGCTGTTATAAGACCATTGAATAGTTCCCTAGTATGGTAAGGTACCAGCCTGACCTGTCAATCTTCCTCGTTATGACCTTGTAGCTTATTGTTTACCTGCATTGCACTTTTTCTATAACTGCAACACTTTATTCTTCGCTGTTAATATATTGTACTACCACAATGCACTGTTGTAATGAATTGAACTGCATGAACAGTATGTAAGACAATTCCGGTAACCTCATGACTTGTGACAATAGTAAATCAATTCACAAACTTTTTTTTTACAAACTTCACTTCACTATCCCCCGCCTCAGCTCCTTGCTCTATTCAGATTCCCAAACTGAAGTCAAAACCACATTCCTTAGTGTTTTCTTCATCCCTTCATCCAGTTTATCTTGCTTATGACTTCTTAAGTATGTATAACAGTATGGTCATCAAATTATACAAAAATATCTAACTTCAAGTCATCATTTTCCTTGCAAAATATTCACCAACAGGCTGTTAAGAAGAATAGTTAACACAATGTTGGATTTGTCATCACACAAACACTCTGGCAGAGAGATAAAGACACATACACCCAGAACTAGATGGAGGAAGGGAGCTGGCGGGTAAAATATGTGGTGGATAGTACATTGTGGAATGTACCGGTGAAAATGCTGAAGAAAAAAGTACAGTAATCTAAGATTAAAAGACAGGTATTCAGTTGAAGAAATGTGATGCAATATATTTCAAATTTCAGTTTCCAATATCTGAAAGACAAACAAAGGATTTAAAATTCAGATATTTATACTGTTAGCCACAACAAACACACTCAACCAAAGGCTTTTCCTTGCAAAATATGAATATGAAAAGTGGTGTTGCACATGTAACTCTTCAAGTGTAACATCAAGAAGCTATTAGGACACTGATAATCCAGCAAAAGCTGCAAGTTCTACATACATATGTAAAATTATGCCAACCAGTTACAAAATCGATTGTTCATTTTTCTAAACCTTTGAGAATTTTCAAATGTCAGAGAAATTGTTTCCCTTTTCATCTGATTTAAACATTGGGTGGGGTGTACATGCCATTTCAATCTCTAACCTCAGTTATAAAATTCTTTGAATTTTTTGGTTCGAAATTATTTTCCTTCATCTTCTTGCTTCTCCCAGGAAGGTAAATGAAAATGAGATGAGTGCCAAAGGAATCTTGTTGACATGCCTAGACCAGATTATGCTGATAGATAAGGGAGAGTATATCAGCAGGTCTTTTTAGATAGCTTTTTTCACATGTTTGTATTTTACTTTGGAAGGGCTGCAGGAAGACTGAGCTGTCATGCCAGAACTCAGTTAGTTGCTGATATTGTACAGCTCCTGCTTTCCTTGTATTGCACAAGTGCCCAAATTCCCCTTCTGCTATCTATAAACTGATGAGCTGCAGAAACGATTCACAAATCTGACTGTATATATGCTAATACAAGATTAATGCATCAAGGGCACATTAAAAGCCTTTTTCCCGAAGATTTACAATTTTGTTTTTGCAGCTTAAATAACTTCTCCTCTCAGGCAATAAATTTTCCACGTTTATATTCTCTCCTTCAAGGAACTGAGAAAGGGTCTGATTATTAATATATTGCTTGTCCATAACAAATGCTATAAATTATATTTTCCATTTACTTCTTAAACAATTTTCTGTACAACATTTCATTTAAATTTTAGATAAATGACCAGAGGAAATTAAAATACAATCCAAGCCAAAAAAGTGACTATCAACATTATGATAATAGAGTGCACTCATTTACTTAAACAAAATTCCTCTCAAAGAAACTTGCTGCAAGCTTGACAATCAATTAAACAAAATTTTCTTCCAACCCATGGGATGTGGATTTCCAAACCGGCTGAGATACACAATGAACACTCCCCCCACCCTCAATTTCTGTCAGCTCATAAGTGTCCTTGATGAAATAAATTATGGCATTCTCAACCACTGCTCCTTGTGGACCAAAACTACAACACAAAACTGATCATAATTTGGCATCCACAGCTGATCTCAAGTGGTTATAATGGTGGCTGCTGCAGGAAATGGAAGTAACAGCTGGAATCATATGAGGTGCACTTTGATGATGGATAATAGTGTGTACTGGTTGAATTTAGCTTCAAACATCTGAAGGCAATGGTTTTAGAAGCCAGAGGAATATCATTCTAATGCTCATCACTCCTCCACATAGAACTAA
The DNA here is from genome assembly GCF_048418815.1 of Hemitrygon akajei. Lineage (NCBI taxonomy): Eukaryota > Metazoa > Chordata > Chondrichthyes > Myliobatiformes > Dasyatidae > Hemitrygon > Hemitrygon akajei. The sequence continues at coordinate 145,900,056 of NC_133133.1, read as the reverse complement.
TTGTAGTCTGTAGGGTCAGTAGGAAGGAATCAAATTAGCATGAGATATGTGAATGCATCGAGAAGATGTGGGGAGACGGAGGGAAGGAGAGAAAATATGCCAAGCAATAAATTTATTTTTAAAATTTGTCTTGGGAATGCAGGAAATTTTAAGTTTGAGTTGAACTCTATTTGGGTCTCAAGTTCAGAATGATATTGAGGTAATGTTGCATTGTGAACATCGAACATCTCCACAAAGAAAACTTCGGTAATTTCCAAGTTTCATTTTCCTAATATGGAAAATGGTTGGTATGTTTACTATTATGTTTTGTAACTCCAAAAGATAAAATTAATCAAAAGAAAAACACAGCAAGTCTGGAAGAAAGTATTTGCCTTCTTTCTTTACTTCGAGGCACGCACTCACTTGGTGGCGTAATGACGTATGCTATTCACGTACTTTTACATATATCATTGTAAGAAGGATGTGGAAGCTTTAGAGAGGGTGCAGAGCCGATTTACCAGGATGTTGCCTGGATTAGAGAGCATATCTCATGAAGACAGGTTGAATGAGCTTGATCTGTGGTCTTTTCTCTTTGGAGCAAAGGAGTATGACAGGAGACTTGATGGAATTGTACAAGATGATAAGAGACATAGATTGAGTGGACTTCTGGTAAGATGGTGGCATGCTTAGTCGCAGCAGCCTCTCCATGTCCAACAAACAATGTTTGTCTTAAACATTTTTCTTGTGATTGCAAAACCCGGTTGGGGTTTGGTACTACAAAATACTGTAAGTGCAGTTCATTAGTTCATCGGAAAGACCAGTGGCAGAGGAGCTGCATGGTGTTTGCTGTGTGGAAGAGGCCTTGATGCTGTCTGCACAGGGAAGGAGACACCAGAGTTGGAATGAGAGATAACAGAGATACGGTGGGCATGCTGGAATCTGTGCTGGGTTGGAAGCTAGTCCCTGCAAGCCCGCTCTCCCATCAGTCCTGACATTCAGTGTTCGCTCTCTGGAAGACAAGCTGGACTGCCTTCATCTGTGGCTGACCCAGCGCGAGATGATGAACTGCTGCGTACTTGTTCTTGCAGAAACGTGGCTCCAGGACAACAGCCTATGCATCATCAATCTTCAGGCCATGCCACTCAGTGCCTTGAGCTACTATTATTTTGTGACTGTATGTGTTATTGTAACACTGGAGGAAAATATGGGGAGGGGAGGATGTCAGAGGCAGGGCAGGGATAGGTGTTTGGAGTGCGATGCCAGGGATAGTGGTAGAGGCCAATGCATTAGAAACATTTACAAGACTCTTAGGCACATGGATGAAAGAAAAATGGAAGGCTAAGTAAACGAAAAGGGTTAGATTGAACATGAGGTAGGTTAAAGGGTCAGCACAACATCATGGGCTGAAAGGCCTGTACTGTGTTGTAATGTTCTATGTTCTATAACCTATAATGAATTATTTAAACACCAAAGAGTGTTTAATTAAAACAACATTTGCAATATTACTCAAAGGTTACTGAAATATTAAATACACAACATTCCTCCAACTCATATTGACAAAAACATGGCATTTTTATTATTTACATTAAACTTGTTGCTGGTATCCCAATATTTTGTGCTTATTCTATGTATATTTAACCCTAGCTGTGACTCCCAAGGTAAGTTAAAATACCAGTGGTGGTGTCAAACATTAACATTAGTCCACATCAATCCAAGAGAAAGTTGAAATGTTGAAAAAAACTGGACCAAAGTGTTTTTGTGCATGAGCTGTGTGACTTATATGGCATTGGTTCATCAACTGTGTATGACATAAAGCACCAAAGAGAAAGAAATCTGCAATTCTATGCAAACAGTGATTTGCAAAAGCAAATGAGAATTAGAAAAAGCTATGAAAGTTGGCAAGAGCACTGAGCATGATCGAGTGATGATTGAATGGTTTCCCCAGCGTCAGAATGATGGAATCAACTTGTTGGGCAATCTGATAATGAACCATAAGAACATAAGAAATAGGAGCAGGAGTAGTCCACCTGGCCTATCAAGCCTGCTCCACCATTCAATAAGATCATCTCCACCTACCTGCCTTTTCCCCATAACCCTTAATTACGCTACTATGCAACAATCTATCCAACCTTGTCTTAAATATATTTACTGAGGTGGCCTCCACTGCTTCTTGTGCAGATAATTCCACAGATCACCACTCTCTGGGAAAAGCAGTTCTTCCTCATCTCCGTCCTAACTCTACTCCAGTGAATCTTGAAGCTAGTCCCTAGTTCTAGTTTTACCTATCGGTGGAAACAATTTTCCTGCCTCTATCTTCTCTATCCCTTTATGTCTCTATAAGATCTCCTCTTATTCTTCTGAATTCCAGCGAGTACAGTCCCAGACAACTCAATCTCTGGAATCAACCTGGTGAACCTCCTCTGCACAGCCTCCAAAGCCAGTATATCCTTCTACAAGTAAGGAGACCAGAACTGCATACAGTACTCCAGGTGTGGCCTCACCAGTACCTTGCACAGTTGCAGCATAACCTCCCTGCTCTTAAATTCAATTCCTCTAGCAATGAAGACCAACTTGATAGCCTGCTGCCCCTCCAAAACAGCCTTTTGTGATTCATGCACAAGCACTTCCAAGTCCCTCTGCACAGCAGCATGCTTGCAATTTTTTACCATTTAAGTAATAATCTGCTCTTTCATTTTTCCTCCAAAAGTGGATGACCTCACATTTACCAACATTGTACGCCACCTGCCAGACCCTTGCCCGCTCATTTAACCTATTTAATTAATAGGTTAATCTCTCTGCAGGCTCTCTGTACCTTCTGCACAATTTGCTTTTCCACTCAATTTAGTACCAACCAAAGATGTTCCTTAAAAAACTTAAATCAGAACATTTGTGCGACTGAAGTGAAATATGGCTTCAAAGGTTTAAGAAGCGCCATGGAATTTCCATGCATAAACCGTGAGGAGAAAAACCATCTGCAAACCATGAAGCAGACTTTGAGTATGTGGATGAATTTGCTAAGCTCATAGCTGATGAAACCTTCAGTCCTGAGAAGGTGTATATAGTGTCAAAGAAACTGCATTATACTGACAATGCACACCAAAGAAAACGTTAGCAACAGAAGACAACCCCATGATTCAAACAATCTAAGAACAGAGTTACCATTTTAGGCTGCTCCAACACAGAGGTGCTCACAGATGTACTGGTGATCAGAAAAAGTAAATTCCCTAGGGCCTTGAAAGTGTTAAAATTTACCCAGTAACATATTGAGCAAATAAAAATGACTGGATTACCACCAATATTATGTTATAGTGGTTTGAAAAATATTTTGTGCCAGAAGACAGAGCACATTGCACATCTGTAGGGCTAACCGAAGACTGCAAAATTCTTCTTAATTTGGATAACCGTTCAGTTCACCCCAAAGCTGATCTCCTCTATAAGAATAAAGTTTTAGCAGTGTATTTGCACATTGCTTATCCAACCCCCAAGACCAAGGAATACTGTGCTCTCTAAAGGCCAAGTATTGGTCATTTTTCATGAATCGTCTGTTAGATGAGGTGAACGCTGGCAAATTCTGTACAGACATTTATTAAAGAATTTAACATGGAGGCTGTTCTTTGGTTCATTGATTGAGGATGACAGAAGGTAGAACCTTCAACACTAAAGAATGGCTAACATAGTTGATGTTTGATATTTGATAATGCACCTGAAGAAAAGCTTGACGATGATTTTACGGGATTTCACACACGAAAGGAGAAAATATTTGTTCATGATTTGCTTGTGTATGCAAAAGGTGTAAGGACCTGCTTTCAAAGATATAGCAAGTAGTCTCAGCGAAGAAAATCTAAGTGAGTGGATGATTGTCAACAATGGAACACCTGTTGTGCATCACCTTATGGACTCAGAAATTATAGACAGTGTTCTGAACGCTGATAAAAACACTGCAATGATGAAGATGGCAACAACAATGATGAAGAACCGGACGAAACTGTAAGATTTAGTACTGACAAGTTAACTGAGTAATTGAGTGATTTAATCAAAGGGTTACACGAATGTACCTTCATGATGGAACAAGAGCTACTGAATTTTTATTTGATGCAAGAAAAATTACACAGGGAAAGATCAAAACACATGAAACAACTTCGCCTAGATGAAGTGTTTAAAAAGATAACTAAGAAGAAACATTATTTGTAAACATCTATGCTATATTTTTGCCATTATTATTGTGTGACCTCTTTTAATCTGGCAGAAACGTTAATCTGGCAAGGCTCAGGAACTCAGGGTGCCGGAATCCTGTTTAGTATCTTTGAATACTAAAGTATTCAGTTTAGTATCTTTGAAATGCCATTCAAACTCATTTTGTGGAATGAACAAAACAGCTGAGCTAACTTCCAATTCCATTTTTATTACTTTGCCATTCCCTTCTTGTGTAAGCCATATTGCTTGTCTATTGTTAGTTTTCAGATTTATAAACCTCAAGGCTATCCAGTCCTGTATTCTGAGATTACTCTCATTATTATCAGATTTTTCATCAACATGTAGATTAGTGCTCTTTTTGAAAAAGCAACCTGACTTCTTATCTTTATCTCTTCCCCGTGCAGACCACTTACTTTTGCTTAATCAACACGTTCTTTGTATGTGTTCATATGCAGTTTTCATACTGCAAACTTCACATTTAAATCTGCAGTGGTCTGATTTATATGATCCCCTGCCACAATAGAACTAATATGTTCAGCCAGGCCAGTTTCTGTTTATATGCTGCAATTTTGTTAACACTCACATTCACTCCTGACTGTAACTCAATTGCATCTCTATCTGCAATTTCAACTACTCTTTTAAATGTGAGTTATGCTTCAGTTAGAAGCCATTTCCGAATGCTTTCTTGTAAGATTCCACAAATTAAATGATATCTCAGTGCATCATTATGCCCATCACCAAACTGACAATATTCAGCAACTTCTTTAATTCAGGCACGTAAGCTGTGTGGTTAAGCACAGCTCCAATGCCATACTCAAGTTTGCTGATATAGGCTGAATCAAAGGTGGCAATGAATCAGCTTATAGGATGGAGATTGAAAATCTAGCTTAGTGTTGCCTTAACAACAACCTCTTAATGTTAGTAAGATGAAGGAACTGATTATTGACTTCCAAAAGTACATGAGCCAGTCTTCAATGGAGGATCAGAGATGGAGTGGGTCAGCAACTTTAATTTCCTCAGTGTTATTAATTCACAGGACCTGTCCTGGGCCCAGCATGTAAGTGCAAATTTGAAGACAGCACAGTACTTCCTTAGGAGTATGTAGTAATATGACATGCCATCTAAAACTTTATAGATGGAGATATATTGACTGGCTGCACCACAGCCTGGTATGGAAACACCAATGCCCCTGAAAATCCAAAAAAAATTACTGAAAAAGCCCTCTCCATCACGGGTAAAACCCTCCCCACCATTGAGCACATCAACAAAGACCCCCACCATCCAGGACATACTCTCTTCTCACTGCTGCAATCATGAAGAAGGTACAGGAGCCTCAGGACTCATACTACCAGGTTCAGGAACAGTTATTATCCCTCAACCATCAGGCTCTTGAACCAAAGGGGATAACTTCACTTGACCCATCATTTGAATGTTTGCCGAACCAATGGAGTCACTTTCAAGGACTCTACATCTCATGTTCTCAATATTTATTGCTGATTTATTTATTATTATTATTTCTTTCTTTTTGCATTTGCACAGTTTATTGTCTTTTGCACACTGGTTGAAAGCCCAAGGTTAGTGCATCTTTCATTGATTTCATATTGATTATTATTCCATAGATTTATTGAGTATGCCCACAAGAAAATGAATCTCAGGGTTATATATGCTGACATATATGTACTTTGATAATAAATTTACTTTGAACTTCGAAACAGACTGCCCTTCCCTTTGATTCTGTTTATGAAACCTAAAGCATTCTCAATAGGTTTGGTTCTAAATGTTCCTGCAATATTCTCACAATATTAGCAAAGCTCATTTTGGCTGGCTTGGTTGGAGCAGTAAAATTTCTAAGGAATCCCTATGCTTTCCCACCTATTATACACAGCAAAACTGGCATTTGCTTCTCATTGGCTATTTTATTTGCTTCAAAGTACTGCTCAATTTGATCAGTACACATGAGCCAGTTTTCCATTGTGCAACTGAATGCATCTATCTTTCCAACGTAGCCAGTCAATTCTGTTCTTTTTAAAATTTATTATTCTCATGGTACTCGCTGCTTTTGAACCCGTGATGTCATACCCTTTCTGCCTATTTTTTAAACTCAACTATCTTCTCTCTCTCCCTTCCAAAGAGACAGGCTGCTTTGTTTATTTTTAAATCAAATGTCTTGCTGTGCTTCAACAGGAAGGTAGTCATCTTGGGTTCATGTAAAGCATCCTTATTGCCAGTGCTTGTTTTGTGACTCCAAAATATAAAACAAATCAAAACAAAAGCATGGGGGAACTGGGAGAACGCATATGCTTCCTTACCTTTAAGTGAGGTGCTCACTTATGATGTGGCGTAATGACGTATGACATTCATATACTTTTACAGTTCAGGTTTAGATGGCCAAATGGGAGCAGTTCATGTTGGAGTAGGAAAATTCAGGCAAGAAAAATTGTAAAATGTGAAAATAATTAAAGGGAAGTGTAAGAATGAAGGGGCTACAAAGCTGGGAGTTTTCAACAACTAGTATTAATGCACTAAATGCATCAAAAAGCTTTTAGAACTCCAGATTGGAGGAATATTTTCAGGTTTCTCAGTTATTCTCAGACCACTAGAGATTCCTTTCACTAACCCTAGTTCCAGGAACCACCTGCACCCCAGAGTATTGCTGCACCCCGAGAATTACTTCACTGTGGAAAAGTAGAAATGAAAAAATGGGTTGGCTTTAAAAAGCAAACTATGTCAGCTTTTAACGCCCAGAGGCTTTCTGCATTTTGTGTAACAAGAAGCACGCCGCAGATTTGAATAATTGATTGTTATGACGGCCTGTATGTTATTAAGCTGTTAAAAGACACAAGGCAATAAACAAAATTATAGCCTCAAGCAAATATGAGTTGAGTGTGTTTGTATTTCAATTTTCTGAAATAGTTCTGTGCAATAATGTAGGAGGCAAAATCTTGTCTCTTCTAATATTGATGGAACCAAGGGAAAAAGTTCATAACAATTGGGAGCAAGAGTCAATCTTAATAACATGATCATAGCAGATCTGATTTTGACTCGATTCTATATCCCTAACTGTTGTTCAATGCTCTTGACTCCCTTACAAAGCAAAAATCTAACTCAGCCTCAAATATTTTCAATTATTCAGCCTTCATAGCTTAACAGATGGAAAATTCCAAAGATCTGAGACTTTCTTTATGGAGAAATAAATGTTTGGACGTTAATTCTGAATCTAAGAGACTGGAACTCATGTACAGTCCAAATACAAAGTAAGCAACCTGCCAATTCTAAGAACAAAAAGCTTTACAAAATCACCTTAATTATAACATCCAATCTGATCTATTGCTTCTAACTTACTTTTTGTTAGAATAGCAAAGAGAAGAGGTGTAAGTATTAAATATAGACCTGCTTCTCCACTGAAATTTCTATCATCTTCATCTTTAGCTTCTTTGTGACCCAGGAACAGAAAGAACTTGTAGTTTTTCACAGAACCTTCTCTACTACTACATAAAAAGCTCAAAAGAATACAAGTTGTTCTCACTCAGTCTTATCTTTTTAATTCTAGTTCATCCAACATTTTTGCACTTTCCATAATCTCCCTATTGCCAAGTAGTTATTTTTATTTTTATCATAGTCACTGATCTTATTATGAATAAGCTTCAGAATGTTCATTACGAATTTTTAAAATCCTTGTTTTATATTTCACTTCTTTCAATGGTTCAGTTCTAATTAAATGATTAATAGGCTGAATAAGCCATGGGGAATTTTCTACTCTCCTGCTATAACTGCAATGCAAGGAGAAGAATGAGGCTGTTTCTGTATCTACCCCATATAAATGGTAAATTTGTTACTATGCTTGTGGAAACAAATCCAAGCAGAAATGTGCTACTTAAGTCTACTTGATTTACAAACAATACATACTGATGAGTTCACCTGTAATTCTACACTGCAATACGCAAGAAGAGATTCTTCTGCAAGCTCCAATCAAATTGCTGTAGTCCCAATGGATAGCAAAGACTGGCTTCTTACATCAGGGTCAAGTGAACCAAAACTAAAACATACATCTAAAGATCAGTTTCTGGAAAAGTTATATCTGTGGCCTATGGTTTCCATGACCAGAAAGCATGTCTACAATCTGCAGAGTACAAATTGAACACAATTTACTTTCGAGCAGCTTGGCAGCCACAAATCTGCAATGACAAGTTTCAAATGCACTATCATTTCATGTTGAATTCAGGAAGGATATTATTGGTGAGCAGCAGTGTTATGCCAGTAAAGGATTTTTCACACATTAACAGTTAACTAATTGCACAAAGATAATACAAAAACATACATTGTTTTTGAAACTACAGATGATTCAATACCATTCCAGATCATTACAATAATGAAAAATAATGGGAAACAAAGCTAAGTAATAAAAGAAATAGGAGTTTAAATAAAGGAAATAAGCTTAAATAGTTTTATCCACTATTTAATTTGTAATTTATAGTACATGTTATGACCTGCAGCTGCAAAACAACAAATTTCATACCGCTTAAGTTGGTGATGATAAACTGATTTTGAGATTGGTGGCTAAGGAATGGGGTGTGTGCAGCAGGTTGATGTGGTTCTGCAAGGGGTGTGAAGTCAATGAGGGGAGTAACTGGGCAACAACTACAAGGTAAAAGAGACTGCTATCAAGTCACTTAACTGTATTGTTTAGAAGCCTTTGGTATTGCTGTACCAGATCCCACAGAGTAGGACCTGATTGAGCACATAAGAATGTAGCAGGTCTCACAGCACTGTGAATGCTTACCTTTGCATGAACTGCCCACATCATCAATAAACCATATGTATAATTTGAATATACTGATTTGGCTTCCAATCATACATGATCTGACCTTGGATGCTATCACACACAGCCAGACTCCTTCACAGGTTGTTGCATCATATTCACAGTGGACACAGTAAAATGCAGGAAAATCTTCAACCTAAGGCTTCTATAATCCATTCATCCAGGCAGTTCCAAATTTGTTTGTGAATATGGTGGGAGGTACATCCATGTCAGGTGAAGTCTCCTTTGAGAAAATGCAGGTGATGACATTTAAGAATTATGAGATTAGTTTGAATTACATCCATGGTTGTACAGTTTGAGCGGTGGATGCACACTGGGAGAGTGAACTGAGTGGTAGTCCAGCCACGATCGTTATGCTAAATGTACTGAGTAATTTCACCCCAACTGTCAGGATTTCAATCAATTTCACAGATATGTAAATAAAATGGTGTGACTCAATGGTGCTCCAGGATTTGTGGGCTTATCAAAGCATTCTTTACAAAATGAGAAACACATTTACATGTTCCATATCAATTATTCTTTAAAATTATCTACAAAGTTTAAAGGAATATTTCCATTGATTTGTATTTACTTTTAGTTATTGATTGTAAATGTCATCTCTGATGTACCTGATCTACTGAATGGCTGCTGATCTACAACATCTAGACCTGCTCAAAATGTGTGTCGCTAACAAACATAATCCCTACAACTATATTGTAACATGAGCAGCATTATCAGAGAATGAACTGTCACTGGATGCAATGACCTGACATCCTTTAGTTGTCTGATATCTCCAGCCTGAATGATATTCAATCTAAGCAACACACACAAAATGCTGGAGGGACTCACAGGTCAGAAAGCATCTATGGACAAGAGTAAGTGGTCGATGTTTCAGGCCAAGACCCTTCATCAGGACAGATTCTTTTGTTTGTGATATTCAATCTACTCTAGTTACTTCTCATTCTCAGGGCACTTCCAGATTTTCAAATATCCAGTTTCTCTCCTTCAGCCTCCCTATTTTTCTTGATGTTTGTCTCTCCTTGCCTTCACGATGATCACTCTTCTCCAACTCTTTTGATCTTCAACCTCTCCCAGGCCACTTCTTCCTTAAGTGCAGGGCCAGTGACTTATAGCTGTGCTCATGGAAATGCTGCTAGAAATTGCATGCTCTGAAGTTTGTGAAATAAGTGCACTTGGTCGATCATTGCAAATGTGCTTCACAGTCAGAAGAGGAGTTGCTCACTGATTATTGAACAATGTTCATTTCTATTTGCAATTCTTCAGCAATTTAAGCAGCTTTTATTCTCTTGCTGGCAGATCTAGACAGCATTCAAGTATGGGCTGATAAATGGCAAGCAATAATCACACCACACAAACAGCAAGCAGTGGCCATCTCCAACATATGAACACCATGATTCCAAGAATGGATCAGAGGCTGAAGATCTTGCAGTGATCAACTCAATTCCAACTGTCCAGAACTCCTCCACCATTACTTGCCTGAATGAGATTAGCTCTAACAACATCCCATGGCCCAACAATATTCAGCAGTCAAAATTAGATTGGCATCCCATCCACAAGACTAAATATTTGCACCCTCCATTAGAGTGCAGTGAGAGTGCAAACTCTGTCATTTACCTAAACGTGCAAAGGATGGTATTGTGTTTCCTAGTGTGGACAGAGGCTTAACTGGCAAATTAGAACATAATGATCTTTTGACCTTCTACATGAGCTTGCACAATTATATATTTCTTTTCTTTTAAACTTTAAAAAAAAATTAGTTACTCTTAGTTGGATCTCCTTAGAACTATTCTCCCTCCTTAGAATATATCTTATCATAAAGATTTTCTTAAATAATGGTCACGACATCTCCTGTAAATCAATTTGCCAGTTCATTCCTTTTATTTGCTCTGATAATTATCACTAAAATACCTGTCTTGGACATATTCACCTTATACATAATGTAAAATTCAATAATATTATGATTACTAGCTTTGAGGGTTGACTTCACAATGAGGTCACTAATTAATTCCATTTCAATGCACAACACCAGGTCAAGTATGGCCAGCTCTCCAGCAGCTTCAGAATGTGCTTTTCAAAGGAATTATCCCAAATGCACCATGCTACCATTGCCCAACTGGTTTCCTATTTGCATGAGGATTAAAATCTCCTATGATTAACACCACACCTTTCTGACAAGCTTCCATGATCTTCTACTCCATTTCATTGTGTAATTACTGTTGGAGAGTCTCTCCTAAAGACTTCTCCCTTCCATTAATTCCATCTCCATTCAAAGCACTTTCGAAACACAGGAGATTCTGCAGATGTTGGAGATCTTGAGCAACACATATAAAAGTGCTGGAAGAACTCAGTAAGTCAGGCTGCATCTATGGAGAGGATTACACAGTTGACAATTATTTATTTATTTAGTGGTACTGTATAGAGTGGACCCTTCCAGTCACACCACCCCAACAACCCCGATTAACCCTAACCTAATCACAGGACAATTTACAATGATCAATTAACCTACCTGATATGTCTTTGGATTGTGGAAGGAAACCAAAGCACCCAGGGAAATCTCATACATTCCATGGGGAGGACGTACAGACTCTTTACAGAATGGCACTGGAATTGAACTCTTAAATGCCCTGAGCAGTAAGAGCTTAGTGCTAACCGCTACGCTACTGTGGTGACATTCTGAGGCAGATGCTGCTGAAGGGTCTAATTCCGAAATATTGACTGTGTATTCCTCCCCGTAGATGCTGCCTGACCCACAGAGTTCCTCCACACTTTGTGTGTGTTACTTTCAATTTCAGGTTGCCTGAAGTCACACTATCCTTCTCTAAGGTTGTTACATAGTTAAACCTTTACCATTTCCTGTTTCCTGTCATTCAAAATCCAAGTCCAATCTATACCATCCTGCAGTCAAGTCTCTGTAACAGTTATTGAACATGTTTATTATTACATGCAGCTTCAATTAGTTTTGTTTTGAATGCAATTTCCATTCAGGCACAATGTCATTATCATTACCCCTATCTTGTAACCACAATTTATTCTTAGATTTGTGTTCTGTCCCTTTACGTCAGTCTATCTGTTGTTTCACATTATTACATCTCTGTCTAACTGTGTCAATATAATTTGGTATATATTTGACTCTTTCATATCCCACTTCCATTATTTAGTTTAAAATCTTTTCTACTTCACAAGTTCTCCAGAACACTGATCTTAGCCTTGTTCAGGTGAAGGCCATCCCAATGGTATAGCTTCAGTTTCCTCTGCACTGGTCATTTTGCCCCAGAACACAACATCAGTTTTTGAGCCAAACATTCATTTCTCCCTCTGTCAATTGCACATGACTTAAATAATATTCCAAAGATTATAACCTTTAATGTCCTGCTTCTGAATGTAGTGCCTTGCTAATTATATTGATAATGCAGAACCTCTTTGCTCCATAAACAAGTATCAAAATAGTTTAGAAATATCTGATGGTTCAGAAAGTAAATATAGTAAAGGAGGGAACCCAATGCAGCCTCCTCTACATTGGTGAGACCCGATGTAAGTTGGGGGGGGGGGGGGCCTCTTTCTCGAGCACCTCTACTCCATCTGCTAAAAGCAACATTTTTCATGGCCAACCTTTTTAATTCCTATCCCCATTTCCATTCCAACATATCGACCCATGGCCTCCTCTTTTGCTACAATGAAGCACTCTCAGGGTGGAGGAGCAAGACCTCATATTTCAATTAGATAACCTCTAACTTGATGACATAATATCACTTTCGCCTTCTGGTAAAATTGTTTTTCCTTCCCGCTTCTCTCTTTTCCTATTCCCCACTCAGGTCTCTTACTTCTTCTCCTAACCTGCTATCACCTCTACCATGACCTATCCTCTTCTCTTGCATTCTCCCTTCCTTCTTCTCCAGCCTTTTACCATTCCCACACACCTGACTTTACCTATCATCTTCTAGCTAGTCCTCCTTCCCCCTCCCCTTTCCTTTCCAGTCTGCAAGAAAGGTCTCAGCTCAAAACCTCAACTGCTTATTCACTTCCATAGATGTTGCCTGAGCTGCTGAGTTCTTCCAGCACTTTGTGTGTGCTGCTCTGGAATTCCAGCATCAGCATTATCTCTTGTGTTTATAGCAAATGGTGATCAAGAAAATATAAGGTTAGATCATTCTTTTTATCCCCCATAAGTATTCCAGTTAGTCTCAGCATTTTTGGGGTACAATTTGTAAGAAAATTCTTCTTTCTTCTGTTTTCCACTGACCCCCCTGCAAAAATGAATGTTAGGTAAGAACAGAGTCAATTTATAGCACACTATCTATGATCATACATAAAGAAGAAATAGTCATAGAATTAGCATTATACTGCAGCAAAACAGGACCTTCAGTTCAGCTGGTGTACTAACCATCGAAACCTTTCACATTCATATAGCTGTGCAAATGTTTTTCAAATTGTATCTGTGTCAACAACTTCCTCTGAAACAATGCTCCATATACACACTATCATCTGTGTGAAGAGGTATCCCCTTTGTCCTTTTTAAATCATTCCCCACTCATTTTCCCCTCTGGTTTTTAATTTTCTTTTCCCTGGGGAAAAATATCTGTGTGTATTCACACTATCTATGCTCCTCGTCAGTTTATTCACTTTTAAGGTCACACCGCTGTCTTTTTTGCTCTAAAGAATAAAATTCTAGCCTGCCCAACTGCTTCCTATATAAGACCCCGTAGTCCTAACCACATTCTTGTAAATCTTATTTGCAATTTTTTCCAGTTTAATATCTTTCTTATAACAGTGTAACCAAAACTGTACACAAATAATGAAACAAACTCATTCATTGTTTCTGCAATATAAATTGTGATAAAAGTACTCAGTATTTTAGATCCTGGAGTTTATAGAATTTATATTTTTTGGAATAACATCAAACCACGTGCGAGATGAGGGATTTCTTCCTTAATTTGGATATCAATGGGATGCTACATCAGTAACCATTTGGCTGATGAAATAAATGTGATCTTGTTCTATTTAAAAATTTAATATACCTACTGCAGATCATGTTACTGTTACTCTGAATTTAAAATGTAGGGACATCTGGGAAATTAATTATTAAATAATTACTTCCTACGGATCTTTCATCATTCCCTGCAAAGCAAAGGATGTGTACTTTGAAATTACTTTATGTACCAACATCTGCGAATTATTACAATTTAGAAATTTTCAATTAGCTCAGGTACCTGGAGCCACATGCAGCGGGAATTATATTTACTCAACATCAGAAAAGACAAATAATCAGACAACTGAATTTGCAGTGATTTTGTGAAAACAGAACTCTGGGTGTAGGTTGAGTGCTGCTCTTGTCAACTGCATGGCTCAGTAATTAATTACAACACTGCATTTACACTAAACTAAGTGAACCTGACCAACAGTAAGGCATCTGCACTATCTGGAAATATTAAAAGTTTGTGACACAGTAGCTTTGCCTTCTAGAATACACCAATTTCTGAAAGCTTTGAAAGAAAAACAACAAAGATATACGCAACAAGGCTCTGACTCAAGTCACAGAAAAATCACAAGCTATATATTTGGCAGTATTTACAATGCAAGGGCTGAGTGCTGAGTGTGTCTGTCACATAGATAATGCCAACACTTGGCTAATTTAAACATACTTGATGCCTCATAACAAGTTTGTCACAGTAAAGCAGGTTGTAGAATACATTCCAGAATCTCTTTCAAGTCCATTCTCTAAAATAAACATTATTTTCTCTATTTTTAGCATCAGGCTTGGCTTAGCACTAGCACTCTCTCATTAATATCAGAAGATTGTGGGTTGCAAGCCTTATGCCATAACCTACAAATTACTTCAATGCAGCATTAAGGAATACTTGCTGCTAGAGGTGGCATTGTTTTTATGGCATGATGGCAATTACAATGATGTTTGGTACAATCCCCATCTAACATACATCTGCAATAATGATTTTTTTGCTCCTAGGAAATTCTGTACTGGGAGTCCCAGGTACCTCATAATCTAAAGCACACAATTAGTCTTCAGACTAAATGGCGTTAAAACAAATCACAGCTTTATCATTGTACAGCAAGATGGGGCAAACACAAAATCCAAATGTATCAGTGTTTGTAATGAGGAGTGTATGATAGAAATGTGGTCTTGCAACTGCATTAGATTAGTAATCTATCTTTTTGGAGTAATGATACGGAGCACAAATTCAAATCTGATCATTAGAGTGGGGATCTCAAATTCGGTTTCATACATAATATTGAATAAAAAGCTATTATAAAGTTGAGTATCAATAAAACTGCCCTCAAAATTATTGTTTTGACATGAAAATCTCTGGATCTTGCTCATTAATACTGTTTTATAGAGAAAACCTGTTCTGTTTAAGATTTGACCTCAGACCCACAAGGAATGTGGTTGTTCCTTCACCATCCCCATCACGGTCTTACATGCCACCCAGCTAAGACCACAAGACATTGGAACAGAATTAGACCATTTGGCCCATTGAGTCTGCTCCACCATTCCATCATGGCTGATTTATTATCCCTCTTGACCCCATCCTCCTACACATTGACTTGACCTCCACATCTGTCTGTGGTAATGAATGCTGCAGATTATCCACTCGCTGGCTAAAGAAATTCCTCCTCATCTCTATTCTACATGGACATCACTCTACATGGCATGGTAGCATAGTGGTTAGCACAACGCTTTATAGTACAGGTGACCCGGGTTCAATTCCTGCTGCTGCCTGTAAGGAGTCTCTGTGTTCTTCCAGTGACCCTATAGGTTTCCTCCGGGTGCTTCAGTTTCCCACAGACCAAAGACGTACCAATTGCTAGGTTATTGGTAGATCATTGTAAATAGTCCCTTGATTAAGCTCAGATTAAATCAGGGCATCACTGGGTGGCATGGCTCGAAGGAGCGTGCTAATTCTCAATAAATAAATAAATACATTATGTAGCTGTACTACAAAAGGATGATAAAGTAAATAACAATTGAAGACTTATCTCAGAAATCAATTTTAGACAGGGAATAGATAAGGACACAAACAGCTCAGTTGAAAAGTCCTCCATGTATCAAAACTGGAATACCCAAGCAAACCCAGAATCTTCATCACAATATTGTATCGTTCAGGCAATGCCTTAGACTATATAGGCAGATCCACTAGAGTTGGAAATTTTTGAACAGGAAAGGGACTGAACATTAGGAACAGGAATTGGTCACGTGTCCCCTCCAGATTCATCCGATCTAGATTTTATTTGATCTGGAATGAGGCACTTTTAATTCTGCACATTATTCTGTGCACTTATGTTCCTGATGTGAAACAAAAGTACTAGAGAGCTGTATGACTTTAAAGCTAATAAATTTAATAGGGAGTAGGAATGTTAGACTGTGATTAACTTGACCATACCCAAAACACAAAATATTCATTAATTTACTCAACATTTACATTCTCAACTCATTATTCAAAGACCAACAGCCTAAACAGTTATCCCCCATCTTTTTTAAATAAAAAAAACATTGTGAACCAGTAGTCCAGTTTCCACATGAAACAGATAGAACTGTTAAGACCTATTTTTTCCTGTTGCCCAAGCCACCAATGGCAAAATAATCACATTTAGGAATGATCAAGCGGCCAGAACTGAATGATCAGAGTTGTAGGGTTGTTGGAGAAACTTATAGAGACAGGCAGAGGCAAAGCATTTGAGTGATGAAAAAAGACAGGAATTTTAAAATCAAGGCATTGCTTAGTAAGCAGCAAATGAACATAAAAGTATAGTATTAACATTGACTAGACAATGGGGAGACCCGTTGGGGCACCCTTTGAGAGAAAGGTAGTGTAGTCTGATGTGATGTGCTTTGGAAATTAAAGAAGAAAAACTCAGTTTAGTAAAGAAGAAAGACACGTAGCAAGTCAAATAGAGCTCCTCCTTGTTTAACGAAGGACACTTTTGATGGCATCATTTCTGGTTGATCTGCCACCCTTGTGCCTTTCGTTGTCATTCTGGAGACGTACAGTCCTTTCATCTGCCGTCTCTTCATCTCTTCTGCTATTTGTTCTTTGTCTCTGATCATGGAGACGTGCATTTCTCAGCTCCTTTGTCTCTTCTTCTCTCCTCCTCCTGTGCCTGTTTTTGTCATTCTGGAGACGTGCAGCCCTTTTATACCCCGCCTTTTCATCTCTTCTGCTGTTTGTTCTTTGTCTCTGATCCTGGACTCCTGTGGCCCTGGCCTCATCCGATTCTTGTTCTCTCCCTCTCCTTGTTGCTCCCTAACGACGTTTGGCATCATCCCTTGACCATAATGTCCCCCTTCTCTTTCCATGCGGCATAATTAGGCTGACCATATTTTTTTTACCTTAATGCTGGATAGAAGATACGAACCAGTAACACCAAAGCCTCCAGGATGCTGATTATTCTTCATGATGTGGTTGGCACTCTCCTTAATGGACGTGATATAGTCACCGCAGTCCTTTGCAGCAAAGGGTTTGATCAGTGTTTCAAAGTACGTCATTACAATTAGATTTAACTATCTCTTATTGATGGGTGGCGGTTTGATCTGTCCCAATCCTGCCATTTTGCTCCGCCTGGTGTCGCTACTGTGAGCATCATGAGGCGCTGCTGAGGCTGGCCCTGCGTATGCGCTGTGGTGTCGCGTCGCGGTTTCCATTAAAGCTGAAATCGGCTCGGGTTGTGGAAAGCGGGGCCTGTTGATTGATGAGTGAGCAATTTTATATGAAAATATAACCCTGAATTTTGCATGCATTCTGTAAGTTAGTGCATTTTAAGTCGATTTAGTCAAAAAAAGTGCCACTGTAATGCACTGTTTGGGCTAATTGGAGGTCACAAACAAACAGAAAATGAGAGATTTAGTAGTGTATATATAGCTATGTGGTAGGCAGCAGAGATTTAAATGACAAATTTATAGAGGTACAACAAGTAACCTCAGACAGGAAGGCATTGAATTTGGTATGCCTAAAGCTAACAAGTCTGAGAATTGCAGCATCAGAGTAATGAGGTTCGGGTAGAAGAGCGTTTGTGATTTTAATTGTGAAATCAAAGATATTATCTGAGACTGGTGAAAATTTGTCCCAAAAGTAAAACCACAACATTTTTCTGGATACCTTTTCCTATATTCTACATTAAGTAAAACAGTATGTATTTTGCAAATGAAATGCTGAGGGAATATAATCTAGCAAACCCAAAAAATTCTCTCATTTAACACTGACAACTCAAACCATCTCCTGCATTGCTAAGTTATGCAACGTCTTTCATGAAAAAACAGATAATGTAGCATATAGCCTTGAGCCTTGATCATAATCCTAAATATAGAAAGAATTTAAGAGAAAACAGCTTCTCATAAATAGGGCACTTTGGGGGAGGGGGGCAATAATAATAAAAAGCACAGAAAATTTATTATCCGAGACCGCCAACAGATTTGCTCAGCTGCTGGTTTAATAATTAAATTAGTCAAGTTTCTTTCTGGAGTTTATTTTGTTAATCTTTTCACTAAGCCTCAATCAACATGACCCTGCCAAATGTGCCCACTGACAATCAAATCAGAGGAATCCAAAAGCACTTCATGTTTTGGCAGTTGTAAGAATATCCAATCACATTTCTCCATTTAAAACTTTGATCCTTTTCTTTTGTTTTAGTTGGCCAAAACACATGCGTGTGTAACATTAAGAAAACTTCCAAACTGCCGGAACAGGCTCATGACACAACCAGAGACTTTTTTAGTTTAAATCAACAATTTCTTCAGATCAGTTTATAAACAAAAATTCACCATGAAGACATTATAGTCACATTACTGACTAAATCATAAATAATTAAACCAGACTTCCAAAACACATACATATTTCATTTATTTTAAACTAAATCTTTTGAAAGAAAAAATTAAATTCAAACCTAAAAGAATTCTTAGGTCAACGTGACAAGGGATCGATTATTTTTTATTATAATCTATCAGATTTTGGAAAGAGCTAAAAGGAGAGCTTGGATTGGTGAAAGATCACTGCAAAAGGCCTAGCACTGTCTAAGAACTTAGTCTGGAATGAACACATCCACTCAGTTGTTTACCAGCAATGGTCACCACCAAACAAAACAATTCCTCTCTACACTAGATTTTTCACAAGGAAGCCAGCCTTTATCCAATTGGCAAACCATAAGAAATGTAGGGACTTATTGATTGGCAATCTCATTGAGATACTCTGTCAGCCAATTTTCCATTTTTGCTATTTTCACCATGTTGCAGCACCTGTTAAAGCTGTCAAAATACCAGAATATTCATGAGTGTCTGAACCATTTATGAGTATTCATAAATATCTAAGAACTACGGTATAAAATCTAGAAAATAAAGTCATACTGAACTCTCCCCCTCAGTAACTTACTACATTTAAAGTAACTCAATGAAAGTTTAAAAAAAGTTTATCTTCATCCTCTAGCCATTATTCTGTATTTGGATGAATGGGCTTGTTGCTCCTGTGCCAGATCTGACCCATTTGTGGAATGACAATCAGTATACAATCTATGGACCTGTAGACATTTATGTTCCTTCATCGTACTCCAAAAAATAACAAATTGACAAAACTAATTATGAATTAGTTAAGTGTCCATGGAAACTACTGCCTTTTATACAAAAAGACAATTGACAACTTTATTTAACATTTTGACCCACTCACCAGGTAACATAAAATTGAGAGGAAATATTATTATTGAAGCAGAATAGGAGGTGGTTCAGTGGTTCCATTGAGAGATCACATCATTGGATAAGAAATAAATAGTTTTAATTCTCTTTCACTATGAGTGTATGGGATACAAAATTTGTTTTGTGTTTTGTTGGTCATTGTTTCTCGAAGATTAAAAAACAAAAAAGGATAGACAATAAATGCTGGTTTTTGACAGTGTCACTCATATTGTGTAATTAAATGAAAAATAAGGGAAAGGCTAGCGAATCGATAATTTTAGTGCAGAAAAGTTTGAAAATACCTCTCCCCCCCAAACTTTCCACTTTCCACAGGGATTAGCTCTTCCATGATTTCCCTGTCCATTCGTCCCTCCCCACTAATCTCACACCGGCACGTATCCCTGCAAGCAATTGAAATGCTATACCTGCCTATTCATCTTTTCCCTCACCTCCATTAACAGCCCCAAACAGTCTTTCCAGGTAAGGCAAGGCTTTACTGCAAATTTGTTTGGGTCATCAATTGTACCCAGTGCTCCTGTTGTGGCCTCCTCTAAGTTTGGTTTGATCTAACGTAAATTGAGGGATAGTTTTGTCAAGCACCTCTGCTCCATCTGCAAAAAGTAGAATTTCCCCATGGCCAACCATTTTAATTCATATCCCCATTCTTGTTCTGACATGTCAGTCAATTGCCTTACCTTCTGCCACAATGAGGCTACTCTCAGGGTGGAGGAGCAACACCAGATATTTCATCTAGGTAGCCTCCCACCTGATGGCATGAACATCCACTTTTCCTTCCAGTGAAATTTTTCCTCACCCCCTTCCCTCTTCTTCTGTTCTCCACTCTGTCCTCTCAACTCTTCTCCTCACCGGCCAATCATCTCCCCGGTCCCCTTTCTACCCTGGTGCACTTCTCTCTCCTATCAGATTACTTTTTCTCTAGCCCTTTGCCTTTTTCACATATCACCTTCCAGTTTCTTACTTCATCCCCTCCCCTATCCACTTGGCTTCAACTATCACCTTCTAAGCTTGTCCTATTTTCCCTCCGCCCACACTTTTATTCTGGCATCTTCTCCCTTCCTTTCGAGCCTTGATGAACGGTCTCAGCCTGAAATGTCATTCCATAGATGCTGCCTGACCTGCGAGTTCCTCCTGCATTTTCTTGTGTGTTGCTCTGGATTTCCTGTATCTATAGAGTAACTTGTGATAGAATTGTCCAAAATAGTGAGGTACTTAGAGGAGGAAAACTCTCACTAAGTCAGAATCAAAGGATATAAAAATGTATGGTCACCCACACAAAAAAAGCACCATGATAATTATTTTAATGTAGAATATAGTAAATATCAAGAATACATTGCCTGACAAGTTGGTAGAAGCTAATTCTACCTTTCAAGAGCATTTGATTTCAGGAGAATATTTGATCAGTATTTGAAAGAAAAAACTGCAGGGAAATTGGGTGGATGGGGTGCAGGTGAAGATGCAGGACAATTGTATTGCACTTGCTAATGCACCTGTAATGACATGAAAAGACAGATGCTTGTTTTTGATGCTGTTAACATATAGGAATTAGATGATCCTGCCCTAAGGCCAAGTATCAAGGAATAAACCAAGAGACATATTCTCCATCACCAACAGAGGTATTAAACCCTTGTTGTACCATTTCTTTAGTTACAACTGTGTGGTTAAGCATAGCTCCAATGCATCTACAAATTTGCTGATGACACCACGTTTGTTGACAGAATCACAAATGTTAAGGAGGTGGTATAAAGGAGTCACATAGGTCAGCTGGTTGAGTGGAATCATAACAACTACCTTGCACTCAGTGTCAGCAAAACCAAGGAACTAATTGTGGACTTTAGGAAGGGGAAGTTAGGCAAACTAGCACCAATCTTCATTGAAGTGTCTGCAATGGAAAGGGTAAGCAACTCCTAGTTTCTAAGTGGCAACATCTCAGAGGATCTATTGTGGGCCCCAAGTAGATGCAACCATGAAGGAAGTGCATCTCTATTTTCTTTGAAGTTTCAGGAGACTTGGCATATCATCAATGGTTCTGACAAACCTCTACAGATATACAGTGAAAAGCATTCTGACTGGTTCATTTACAGCCTGGTCTGGGAATTCCAATGCACAGGATCACAAGAGGCTACAGAGAGTGGTGGAATTGGCCTGTTCCACCAACGTTTCAGTTTTTCCCACCATTGAGGATATCCACAAGAAGTAATGTCTCAGAAAGGTGACATCCATCATTAAGGACCCGTCATCTAGGTCACATTCTCTTCTCATTGCTACCATCCAGCAGAAGGTACAGAGCCTGAAGGTCCACATCTTAAGGTTCAACAACAGCTTCTTCTCCAATGCTATCAGATGCTCAAACCAAACTGGAAAGCCCTAATTCTACCTAATTTATATTTCTCTCAACTTGTATGAATGTTGTTATGCTTATTTTATCATTCAAGTCATATATAATTTATGTTCATTTATGTTTATGTAATTTATGCTTATCATTTCTGTAATGTTCTGTGCTCTGCTGCTACAATAAGCAACATTTTATGACATTTATACCAAGGGTATATATGCAAATCATAATAAACTTGACAATAAATGTTACATTTATTATTGTAGCTAGAATGACAGTGAATGAATTCAATTAATAATAAGATACATGCTAATAGGTCCAGGGAGGCAAATCTTCAGAAACAATGTTGTTTATAGATAATTCTCAATAGTTTAGGGAGGAATGACTCGATGTGATCTTGATGGACATCAACAATCTCAAGTAAAAGCGTGATAACAGGACTGTAAAGGGGAATACTTGTATTAATTTTGAGTTACCCAACCTCTGATGATTTATAATTATTATAGAGACACAAGAGACTGCAGATACTGCAATCTGGAACAACATATCTGATGCAGAGCTTCAGCCCAAAGCATTGACAATTTCTTTCTTCCCACAGATGCTTTTCGAACCAGAGAGTTCTTCCAGGAAATTATGTTGTATAAAATTCCTAACAAGTTTAAGAGCATTAGCAATTGACACTGTTACTTTTTACAGGTACACTATCATGTATGTTTTTGATTTTTATCATTAATTATAAATAAAACTTTACATACTGCAATCAATTGTAAGTTTTAAACTTATTGGGGGGTGGCAGGGATTCAAAGAGTTAATTTGATACCAGTATAGTTGTGCAATTAGTTTTATTTAAATAGGTATTTGCTCAACTTTCCCCATTTAACATTGGGTAGAAAGTAAGCATGGCAGCAAAACTGATCAGAATAAGCCTTGAAAGCATATTCTGGCTAAGGGCAGACAGAATCCAATTCATATTTTCCAGTCCATAAAGAGAAGTTAGGTTTCAGCCAGTGTGGATCTCTCTCCAACCTCGTTAAAAAGGTTACTACATGTAAAATAAATGAGCTGCCTGCTGGAGGAATTCAGTGGGTGTAGCAGTATCAATGGAGAGAAATAGACAATGGACTTTCCTGATCAAGACCCTTCATCATGACGAAACTGTGCCTCAACTACAAAACTATGATCCTATAAAATTTAATCCTGAAATAAGATAAATAATGTGAATAACATACTTGAGAGTATTCAGACAGCAGTGCACACCTCCATATCTTCTGTTTACAATTTTGTTCACACAGAATGGAAATATACAGGATTCTGCAGCTGTGTTCTATTGCTTGAAAGAAAACATTTCCTTATCTTTTGAAAGTGGTCTTTTACCCACTATATGCATTTGATAGTGTCTGTATTTTAAACTTAGTCTTCATACTTCTTACCAGCATTATGCCAAGTGTATCCATTCTATGGCCACAAGATTTTATCTTTGACATATTTATCCTGATATGTCCCAGTTAACTGGAATCCACAGTATTTGATTCACCTGACTTACAGAAATGTTTGTTGAACAATTGTTTTTATGGAACAACTTCAGTTTGACCAACAATACTTCCCTTTTAATTGTTTATTTCTTGTTTTCCATGAATAGAAACTATAAAATGCTTGAGTTACGTATGTGTGTATCACTCAGAACCACATCCTTCTGATCAACACAAACTAATTTATGCCCACTACCTTAAAGCGTGATTCAAAGGTGGAAATGAGCGATCAGTGAACGTATCCAAGTTTCCTGAATCTGTCTATATTCTATGATCAGATTCAGCTATTGTATTTTCTTGATTAGAGTTATCCGTACACAAGTATAGTATAAGGAACAGCATTCCATACATTTTGACTGAATATTTTCTTTATTATTAAGGGAGTTGATCAGAATCACCATCTGTCTATGAAGGGCTATGAATAAACAATAGCAAATCTATGCTTTTTGAAAAGAGTTATTTAACTGCTTCTAAAGTTTAAGAAAAATCTGCTGAAAATGGAAGAAACCAACAAAGAAATAAAACATAGGAGAATTGACTTCTATATATCAAGTAAACCATGGGAGTCTGATCTAAAATGTTCAGCACATGGGATCCAGGGTAAGTTGGCAAAAGGGATCTAAAGTTCACTTGGCAATAGGATACAAAGGGTGGTGTTAGAGGGTTGCTCTTCTGATTGGATATGTGAACCTAGAGGCATTCCACAGGGATTAAATGCTGAGACACTTGCTGATTGTTATATGCATGAATGATTTGGATGTGGATGTAGAAGACATGATTCATAAATTCAGAAGTCACTAAAAATGATGGAATTGTTAATAATGTGGTGGGTAGTCATTGGCCAGCGGGTGACATTGACATGTTGCTGATATTGGTGATGGATGTGGAGTTTAATCTTGATTAACGTGAGGTGATGCATTTTGAAAGTACTAATGAGATTAGGACATACACCATGAATGGACGGGTCTTAGGAAGTACTGTGAAAAAGGACATTTGTGTAAATGTCTATAGATCCCTGAAGATGACAGCACAGATACATTACGTGGCTAAGAAGGTACATGGGAAACTGATCTCATATTCATTACCCAGTCTAATGAAGCTCAGGGAGGTTTATGCTTCAACTTTATAAAACATTGGTCAGATCTCAGCTGGAGTATTACAAAGTTCTGATCACCGCTCTATAGGAACAATGTAACAGTGCTGAAGAAGATGCAGGGAAATTCACCAGGATGTTGCCTGGGATGCAGCATTTCAATCTTGAGAAGAGACAGGAAAAGCTAAGTCTGTTCTCCCCGGAGGGGAATTGATTAAGAGGGGTGTAATTGAGATATATTAAATTATGAGAGTTTACTGCAGGGAAGTTTTCCGCATATCAGTGGTGAATAAAATAAGGAATTTGGGGTAAGTAATAAGAGATTTAATGTACATTTGGCAGGGGGGGGGGTGGGTTAATGCTTTCCACCCAAGGAAAGGTATGTACCTGGAATATACTGTCAGGAAGAGTGCTGGAAGCAGAATCGTTGTGTTAGATTTTTTAACAACAATTCAAATGAAGACACAGGAGTCTGGGAGTGCAGGTCTAACTGAGTTTACTTTAAGCAAAGGTGTGCACTTATCATGTGGTCAAGTGATGACATATGCAATTCATATACACTCACACAAAGATTACTCATATATTACTGAAATATTAAAGACACAACATGCTGACAAATGTCACCTCTACAGGATCCCACTACCAAGCACATCTCTCCCTTCCCCCCTCTTTCTGGTTTCCGCAGGGATCGCTCCCTACGCGAATCCCTTGTCCATTCGTCCCCCCCATCCCTTCCCACCGATCTCCCTCCTGGCACTTATCCTTGTACGCAGAACAAGTGCTATACCTGCCTTTACACTTCCTCCCTCACCACCATTCAGGGCCACAGACAGTCTTTCCAGGTGAGGCGACACTTCACCTGTGAGTCGGCTGGTGCGGTATACTGCGTCTGGTGCTCCTGGTGTGGCCTTTTATATATTGGTGAGACCCGACGCAGACTGGGAGACCGTTTCGCTGAACACCTATGCTCTGTCCGCCAGAGAAAGCAGGATCTCCCAGTGGCCACACTTTTTAATTCCACTTCCCATTCTGATATGTCTATCCATGGCCTCCTCTACTGTCAAGATGAAGCCACACTCAGGTTGGAGGAACACCTTATATACCGACTGGGTAGCCTCCAACCTGATGGCATGAACATTGACTTCTCTAATTTTCGTTAATGCCCCTCCTCCCCTTCTTACCCCATCCCTGATATATTTAGATTCCCCCCCCCCCCCACTTTTTTTCTCTCTGCCCATCACTCTGCCTGTTCTCCAACTCCCTCTGGTGCTCCCCTCCCCCTTTCTTTCTCCCTAGGCCTCCCGTCCCATGATCCTTTCCCTTCTCCAGCTCTGTATCCCTTTTGCCAATCACCTTTCCGGCTTTCAGCTTCACCCCACCCCCACTAGTCTTCTCCTATCATTTTGCATTTTCCCCTCCCCCTCCTATTTTCAAATCTCTTACTATCTTCCCTTTCAGTTAGTCCTGACGAAGGGTCTCGGCCTGAAACGTCAACAGTGCTTCTCCTTATAGGTGCTGCCTGGCCTGCTGTGTTCCACCAGCATTTTGTGTGTGTTGCTTGAATTTCCAGCATCTGCAGATTTCCTCATGTATGCTGACAGATCTGCAAGCATTGCACTTACAATACCTCAGCATAAAAGGGTTTGTGGTGAGTGCTAGAAGATGGGATTAATACAGATGAGAGATCAATGTCTGGCTTGGCCTGTCTGAAAGGGGACGAGGTTAATACTGAAGATCGAAGTCCAAAAGTCGAAGCCCAAAGGCTTGGGAGACTGGAGGTCTCGGATTGGAGGACTATTTGCATGGGAGGGTGTGGTGTGAGGGACGAAAATCCTTGTTTTGCTGTAGTTGTTTTGTTGCGTTGTGTTTTTCTGCCAAACATAGTGATCATGCTATGCTGACACTGAAATGTGTGGTGACACTTGCAAGCTGCCTCCCAGCACATTCTTGAGTATGTTGGTTGTTAACACAAATGACTCATTTCACTGTATGCTTTGCTGTATATGTGATAAATAAGTCTGAATTTGAATCTGGACCTGGCTGCAGTTCCATACCGTTATGACTCAATAACTTAAAACACATAATACTGAGGATATTATTATGACATGTGCTGGATAATGGGTAATGCTCCATAAGTACAGCAGAAAAGGTATAACTAGTGGGGTGCTATAAGGATTGGTGCCAGGTCCACAGCTCTTCATAATCTACACCTATGATCTAGTTGAGAGGATAGAGTGTAATGTATCCAGATGATCTGATGTTAAAAACTCAGATGCATTGTGGTTTGTGTGGTTGTGACGCAGGGAGGCATTAATGTGTATCTGCAACTTAAGTCGACAGCTGAGGTCGTACAGGTGGAAAGTAATGTGCAAAAATGTAAGATTAACCAATTTGATGGTACTGAAAGGTACAGTAATTTTTAAATGGTGAGAGATCAAAATTGATTCATATTAAAGATGGATCTGGATGCCTTTGTACACAAATCACTGCAAGTTAACACACAAGAGCAGCAAGCAAGCAGAAAGGCAAATGGTGTGTAGTCTTTATTACACAAAGCTTTGTGTACAGTAGTGGAAATGCCTTTATCTAATTCCAGCCCTATTTAGTCACATCTGAAGTATTGCCAAATCTGCTTTTCTTTACTAGGGATATATTTGTAAAAGAGGAGGCCCTGAACAGATTAACTAGAAAGATACTTGGCATGATGGATTTGTCACAGGAGCAGAGAATAAGCTTATTTAACTAATATTCTCCAGAATTTAGAACAATTATAGCTGTTAACACTGCTCCTGCCTGGGGTACTTAGAAGTAGGGATCACTGTCCTATAATTAAGGATTGATCATTCAGGACAGACAAAATGCAACCTTGTGCCATCTAAAGGTTGGCAAAGGGTAGAGTAGGCATGGCCAAAGTATGTCTGCAGTGATTTAGGCCTCATAGATAAGCACTAACCTGCTGTTAATCCTGTTCTGGACATTTTTTTCCTGTCTTGGTAGATCTGATGGAACTCACGCTGCACTACTGAGTAACATGATAAGCATTACTTTCAACAGAAACACACAGTAATCGAGTCATTTTTTAAAATCATACGTGAATGTATTATTTCGGAACAAGTTGAACAAAAAAAGCATTTACACTATGATATAAATGCTGAATAAGGAGCAAGCTAGAGTTCAAAAAAGTGTATACTATGTCTTAATGTGACGTAACAAAATATTACTGCTATAAAAACCTTTATGTGGCATTTGTATTTGGTCCTCTGGGCTTGAGAATAACTAATGGAATGTTTATTGAGAAAACAGAAGAACACATTTCAAAGATTATTTTACTATTTTTATTAGTGAACTGCAAGCAGCATTTTTACTATTTTTTTTCATTTGCAGAACAATTAAGCAGCAACTGACTTTGCATATTACACTTTGAACTTTCACCATTAATTGTAGATGAGAAGCACATGTTTTCTGTCATTTAAGAAATGAATTTTGTAAAATTATGCAACTGACACCAGCTTTCACTGCCTATTGCATTTCAGACCAATGTTTAATTCTGGATGGCAGGCTTCTTATATTTTAGTAAACAGGTTAATACAGAACAATAGTGATTTAATAAACATTATATAATTTTCCATTAGGTAAAGTCAATGTAACTATTGCATACCCATGTACCTCTTCAAACAGAAAAAAATCTAAAGGATAGTTTATTTAGAAAATAAATTCACAAGAGATCAACAATGATTTGAAGGAATGAGATATTACAATAGTCTGCTTCATATGGCATTATTTAAATGTTTTCTTCAGTTGGCATAAGATGGCAATGTGTGCTCTGATGTCAAACAATAACACTCCCCTTTGGGTTACTGAGTGAATTTTGTTCCATAGTTCAGTATAGTAAATTAGAAAATTCAAAATTACATTCTGTAAGTGGCAAGAGTTTTCGCTTTTTCTTTGTCTTAATTTCCACCTCAAACTATGTTTCACCATTCCTATAGATTTTAAAAATTACTCCACATACTACCTGCACTAACACCTTTGCCACTAACATTCAGTCTGTCTTTAAATACCATTCTGTCCATAAATAGAGAGAGTTGTGGACACAGTTCTACACATCATGGAAACCAGACTCCCTACCATGAACTCTGCCTGCCCTTCTCACTGCCTCAGTAAAGCAACTGATACAATCAAAGATGACAACCACACTGGACATTCTCTCTTCTTGCCCCTCCATTGGGCAGAAGGTACCAAATCCTGAAAGCATATATCCCCCTTTATGCACTTAAATGGACCCATAACCTCACAATCTATCTTGTTATGGCCTTGCACTATACTGCCTATCTACACTGTACCTTCTATGTAATTGTAACACCTTATTCTACATTCTTTTATTGTTTTCTTCTGCTCTACCTCAATGTACTGTGCAATGAAATGATCTGTGTAGGTGGCATGTAAAACAAACTTCTTCACTGTAGAGTCATGACATACAAACAAGCCCTCTGGCCCATCTAGTCCATGCCAAACTGTTATTCTGTATAGTCCCATTGACCTGCACCTGGACAACAGCTCTCCACACCCCTCCCATCTATGTATTTATCCAAAGTTCTCTTACGTGTTGAAATTGAATCCACATCCACCAATTCAGCTTATTCCACAATTGCACCACTCTCTGAATAAAGTTGTCCTCCCTCAGGTTTCTTCTTTAAACCTTTCACCCTTAACCTATGACCTCTATAGTTCCAGCCTCACCCAACCTCAGAAGAAAAAGTCTTCTTGCACTTAAGCTATCTATACATCACTCATAATTTTGTATACCTCTATCAAATCTCACCCCATTCTCCTATGCTCCAGTGAATAAAGTCCAAGCCTATTCAACCTTCCCTTATAACTCAGGCCCTCAACTCCTGGCAATATTCTTGTAATTTTTTCCTGTACTGCACATAATATTTCAAATTGCCCTGACCAATGTCTCGTACAACTTTGACAGAACATCCCAACTCCTTTACTCAATACACTGTTTTACAAAGGCCAATGTGCCAAAAGCTCTCTTTACAACCTTATCTAATTACGGTGACTCTTTCAAGGAATTATGGATCTGTATTCCTAGATTCCCCTGTTCTACTGCATTCCTCAATGAACTACCATTCGCAGTGTAAATGCAACCCTGGTTTATCCTCTCAAAATGTAACACCTCACACTTGTCTGCATTAAATTCCATTTGCTACTTTTAAGCCCATTTTTCCAGGTGGGCCAGATCACACTGCAAGTTTTAGTAGCCCTCCTCACTGCCCACTATGCCCCAATCTTAGTGCCATCCACAAATAACACTAGTGGTTGATGATCAGTAATGAGGGTAAACTACCCCCCCCCCCCCACCGCCCATACAAGTACTGGTTGATATGTTTTAGATGCCAAACTAGACTCAAGTTCTCACTGTCAATTTCTGCGTAATTCTTATCTGCAGCGGTAAGGGAACTTGATGCAAAGGCTATGAGGTGTTCACGTCCATCATTCATAATGTGTAACATGACTGTAGCTGTACAATACTGCAACGTATTATAGGCAAGCTTCTCTGTACGATATGGATCATAATGTGTGAGTATAGTGTCTGATGTCACCATTTCCTTTACCTTTTGGAAAGTCACCTCACACAGCTTTGTTCATTGTTATTTCTTCACAATCTGTACTGATGAGTTCCAGGGGTGGAGCACTCTAGTCAGGTTTAGCAGAAACCTGTATTAGCAATTGACAAATTTGTAAAAGGACCACAACTGTGACATATCCTTTGGCCTTGGAACATCCAACTCTGCTTGAATTTTCTCAGCACACTGTGTAAATCTTGTGCATCAGTGATGTGGTCACAGTAAGTGATGCTTAGTATAAAGAATTCACACCTGTTACATCATGCTCATAACCTTTTTAACATGGTCTTGAGATTTTGGAGACATTCCTTGTCATCCTCACTGGTAACAATGTCATCATCAAGCTAACGCTGAGTGCCTGGCAGCCTTGCAGCACCTGGTCCATAGCTTTCTGCCAGATGCAGGTAGAGATGCTACTTCAAAAATAAGCCTATTATATCGATAAAGCCCTTTGTCACTGTTTATGGTGAGAACCACTTTGGACTCTTCTTCAATCTGTAGGTATGCCTTAGCTAAGTCCATTTTGCTAAAGTGTTTCCCTCCAGAAAGGCTTGCAAAAATATCCTCTATCCTGGGCAGAGGGTATTGACCCACTTTAAGTACTGGTTTGATGGTGACCTTAAAATCACCACAGATCCTGACACACACATTCTGAAGGTAATGATCTTTCAGTACTGGATTGATGGTGAACTTAAAATCACCACAGATGTTGACTGGCCCTTTCTTCTAGGCTACTGAGACCATTGATGATGCCCATGGGCTCCATTTAAACTAAAACTTTGAAAATAATTCTTCCAGTGTCTATGAGATCTATCTCACTTGGAAATCAGACGGGCTTTGTAAATGTTGGGTGTGGCATTTTTCATTTAATACTAT
Organism: Hemitrygon akajei; assembly: GCF_048418815.1. Classification (NCBI taxonomy): domain Eukaryota; kingdom Metazoa; phylum Chordata; class Chondrichthyes; order Myliobatiformes; family Dasyatidae; genus Hemitrygon; species Hemitrygon akajei. The sequence goes on along the minus strand of NC_133133.1, from coordinate 145,868,911 downwards.
TTTACCTTGATATATCTGAGTTTTGTCATCCTTGAACATTGCTGTAGCATCCAGTACCTTTTATAATTCGCTTTCAGTTGACCCTATTGCAGGGGATGTAGCATGCAAATGGAGGATGGATCTCCTATTCAAGTTGTAGTTGTCGCAGCCAATCATAACCCACAATGCTGACTCTCCTGGTTTGATCACATACAGTGGATCGCAAAAGTTTGGGCACCCCTGGTCAAAATTTCTGTTACTGTGAATAGTTAAGTGAGTAGAAGATGAAACATTCTTTTCAACATTTTAAGCAAGATTAGTGTATTATTTTTGTTTGGTACAATTTTAGAGTGAAAATAAGGAAAAGAGCACCATGCAAAAGTTTGGGCACCCCAAGAGATTTGAGCTCTCAGGTAACTTTTACCAAGGTCTCAGACCTTAATTAGCTTGTTAGGGCTATGGCTTGTTCACAGTCATCATCAGGAAAGGCCAGGTGATGCAAATTTCAAAGCTTTATAAATACCCCGATTCCTCAAACCTTGTCCCACCAAGCAGCAGTCATGGACTCCTCTAAGCAGCTGCCTAGCACTCTGAAAATTAAAATAAATGATGCCCACAAAGCAGGAGAAGGCTATAAGAAGATAGCAAAGCGTTTTCAGGTAGCTGTTTCAATTCATAATGTAATTAAGAAATGGCAGTTAACAGGAATGGTGGAGGTCAAGTTGAGGTCTGGAAGACCAAGAAAACTTTCCGAGAAAATTGCTCATAGGATTGCTAGAAAGGCAAATCAAAACCCCCGTTTCACTGCAAAAGACCTTCAGGAAGATTTAGCGGACTCTGGAGTGGTGGTGCACTGTTCTACTGTGCAGCGACACCTGCACAAATATGAACTTCATGGAAGAGTCATCAGAAGAAAACCTTTCCTGCGTCCTCACCACAAAATTCAGCGTCAGAAGTTTGCAAAGCAACATCTAAACAAGCCTGATGCATTTTGGAAGCAAGTCCTGTGGACTGATGAAGTTAAAATAGAACTTTTTGGCTGCAATGTTTGGAGAAAAAAGGGTGCAGAATTTCATGAAAAGAACACCTCTCCAACTGTTAAGCACGAGGGTGGATCGCTCATGCTTTGGGTTTGTGTTGCAGCCAGTGACATGGGGAACATTTCACTGGTAGAGGGAAGAATGAATTCAATTAAATACCAGCAAATTCTGGAAACAAACATAACACCGTCTGTAAAAAAAAAAAGCTGAAGATGAAAAGATAATGGCTTTTACAACAGGATACTGATCCTAAACACACCTCAAAATCCACAATGGACTACCTCAAGAGGGTCAAGCTGAAGGTTTTGCCATGGCCCTCACAGTCCACCAACCTAAGCATCATTGAAAATCTGTGGATAGACCTCAAAACAGCAGTGCATGCAAGACAGCCCAAGAATCTCACAGAACTAGAAGCCTTTTACAAGAAAGAATGGGTGAAAATCCCCCAAACAAGAATTGAAAGACTCTTAGCTGGCTACAGAAAGTGTTTACAAGCTGTGATAATTGCCAAAATGGGTGTTACTAAGTACTGACCGTGCAGGGTGCCCAAACTTTTGCTTCAGGCCCTTTTCCTTTTTTATTATTTTGAAACTGTAAAAGATGGAAATAAAAAAGTAATCTTGCTTAAAATATTAAAGAAATATGTCGTCTTTAACTCTATGCCTTTTGGAAATCAGGTCATCTTTTACTCACTTAGCTATTCACAGTAACAGAAATTTTGACTGGGGTGCCCAAACGTTTGCATACCACTGTGTGATTTGAGCCAGTGTCCAATTCCATTTTAAATAATTTGCTATTTAGTTCTGTGTTAAGCCATATTGGTTGTCTCATTAGTTTATAAATTATAAATCTCAAGGCTACCTAGTCTTAAGTCATTCTCATCATTATCAGATTTTTCATCAACAGCATGCAGATTAGTGCTATAGAACCTTAGAACACTACAGCACAGTACAGGCCCTTAAGCCCTCCAAGTTGTGCCGACCCATATAATCCTTAAATAAAAGTACTAAACCCACATTACCCCATAACCCTCCATTTTTCTTTCATCCATGCGCCTGTCCAAGAGGTTCTTAAATACCCCTATAATGTTTTAGCCTCCACCACCATCCCTGGCAAGTCATTCCAGGCACTCACAACCCTCTGTGTAAAAAAACTTACCCCTGATGTCTCCTCTAAACTTCCCTCCCTTAATTTTGTACCTATGTCCTCTGGTGTTTGCTATTGGTGCCCTGGGAAACAGGTACTGACTATCCACCCTATCTATGCCTCTCATAATCTTGTAGACCTCTATCAAGTCCCCTCTCATTCTTCTACGCTCCAAAGAGTAAAGTTCCAGCTCTGCTAACCTTGCTTCATATGACTTGTTCTCCAAACCAGGTAACATCCTGGTAAATCTACTCTGCACCCTCTCCATAGCTTCCACATCCCTCCTATAATGAGGTGACCAGAATTAAACACAATACTCTAAGTGCGATCTCACCAGAGATTTGTAGAGTTGCAACATGACCTCTCTACTCTTGAACTCAATCCCTGTTAATGAAGCCTAGCATCCCATAGGCCTTCTTAACTACCCTATCAACCTGTACAGCGACCTTAAGGGATGATCAACCTGTGCAGCGACCCTGCAGGGAGCTTGAGCTCTTTTTGAAACTGCAATTTGACTTTTTAAAAATCTTTTTCTCTTCCCTTCCAGCCATTTATTTTTGTCTTCCCAATATGCTCTTTCTATGTGACTTACATTGCATTTTTGGCAAATTTCTCCTTTAAACCTGCCATAATGGTAAAACAATTTGTTCAGCTAGGCAGGTTTCTGTTTAGGTGTTGCAAATTTTGTTAACACTTACTTTCATTCCTGACTGCAACTCAATTACGTCTCTATCTGCTGTTTCCATTGATTCAGCAATTTTAACTGCTCTTTTAAATGTGATTTGTGCTTCAGTTTGGAGCGGTTTTTGAATGCTTTCTTGTAAGATTCCACAAACTACATAATTTCAAAGCCATCATTAAGCCCATCACTGAACCAACAACGCTTGGACAACTTATTCAATTCAGCCACACAAGCTGATATGGACTCCCCTTCCTTTTGATTCCACACATGAACCTAATGCATTCTGCAATCAACAATGGTCTTGATTCTAAATGTTCCTGCATTACTTTCAGGATATAAGCAAAACTCATTTCAGCTGGTTTGGTTGGAGCAGTTAGATCTTTAAGCAAACTGTATGCCTTTCCACATGTTGCACTCACTGGAACACACTTTTCATTGGCTATTTCATTCCCTTTAAAATATTACTTGATTCATTCAGTATACGTCAACCAGTTTTCTGCTGTGCAATTGAATGTGTTCATCTTTCTGACAGAGCCAGATATGTCTGCTTTTTTAAAAAAAATTATGAATATCACCTATTTATGAACCTGTGATTTTTGTACATTTTCTGCCATTTTTTCAAACTCTAATGTCTCTCCCCTTCTGAAGAAAAAATGGACAGTGCTTTAACAGGTAGGTATTATCTTCGGTTCATTTTAAAACATCTTCATCACCACTGTTATGTTTTATAACTCCAAAAACTTACAATAAATTGAAAGATATGTTTTGTCTACTTAATTTTTATTTAGTGAGGTGCTCACATATGATGTAGTAGTGTAATGACATATGCCACTCACATATTTAAATTATGTAAACAAAGAATGCTTAATCAACCTATATACAGTACCAAAAAAAATGTACTTGATGAACTAAATTTTTGAAGAGTTTGCAGTTATTGACCATAATGATCACTTTTACTGTAATCAACCTATTTTTAAATTGTGGTTGGAAAATATTTTCAACTAAACTTACAATGGTCCTAACTGAAAGAATTAAGGGTGTAGATAAATAGTGTGACACAAATATATTGCTCTGGTATGATCTAATGAGCATCAAACCATCAAAGTTAGGTCATTCTGATTCTAATCATTACTGACAAGCTACATCAAAAAATCAAGAGCCTCTCAATCTTCATAGAAAAGAGAAGAAAAATCGCCAGAGTATTCTAATCTTACAAAGAATCTTATGAAGGATAAATGGTAGGAGTTCAGGCAGGCAGCAGACCACCTGCAGAAAGGTCACATTAAAAGAGATTTCAGAGGATACGCTGTCAACAACAACCAAGAGCTAAGAACATTTAACAAGGCAGACCAGAAAAATGCTGCTATGTTGAACACATGAAAATTAAGTAATTAAGATGCAGGACACATGCATTAACTGATGATAAATGGGAGAAGAAATTATTCTGGACATATTGCGAACCAAAGTGCTCAAAGAAATCACTCAAGGCATTTATCACTAACTAAGGCATGACATTGAGTATGTTCAACTCAAAATGAAATGCCTTTAAGTATTCAGTCATAATTTTGTAAGTTTACTTGCACATTTTGAAAAGTTTAGTAGTTATTCGTTGTATCAGAAATCAATGTTTAGAATACTATCAGCAATGGTGGAATAACGAAACTATTGTGAATAAATATATTTTCAATGTATATTTCCACTTTCTCCTTGTCTCAGGTCCAAAATACTGCTTTAAGTTGCAACTTTCCAATTGGAAATAAGCCCAGATTTTACAATTTTTATACAATTTAGACACAAGTAGGAAACGGTAAAATTCAAAGCAGATTTAATTATGTGCGTGCAGTTTGAATCTAATATTCTACTCCCATGTTTGGATAGGAAATAGAAAAGGAAAAGTGTGAAAGTGAAATTTAAAGGGATGGAATATTCAAAAAGATAGAATATTCAAAGGAATGAAATATTCAAAGGAATAGAATATTCAAAGGGATGCAATAAACAATGTGGATGTAAATAACTAAATGATGGTTGGATTTCACACATAATAGAGCTGAAATATGTATATTTTGTCCTAATGCCAAACGAGTCAAAAACATAATAATTGCTAAGCTGGGACATAAACACAAAATATTTTGCAAATGCTGGGAATCCAGAGTAACACACAGAATGTCGGAGGAACTCAGCAGATCAAGCTGCACTTATGGAAAGGAATAAAGTTGTCATTTCAGGCCGAGACTCTTCATCTTTGATCTTTGATTTTTGATTTGAGCATCTTTGATTTAAGAAATAGTTTCTGGGGTTTTCTTCTAGTTAATCCATTACATATCATTTCGTGTATCAATACACCTGCTTGTAGCACAGAATGGACAATGCCGGTTTCAATTATTTTTCAGGCCTCAATGTAAAACATAATACACGTCCTCCTATACACTACCAATTGTCCTAGTTCTTCAAATTTAGCAAATCCTTTATAGAGCAGGCGCCAGAATTTCCAGATGCTGTATACTAAGCACCAGTGAAGCAAAACGATTTCTTAACTTTCCTGGAAGAACACTAGTGCATTGCCTGCTCTGCAGCAATCCAAAGAGCAGCTTTCTTTACACAATTGCCAGTGTTCTCTTCCTTAATCTCTCTCCCACCCCTCCGCCACCACCCCCAAATTACTCTCTTCCTCTCTTATTCCAGGATCAAAATAAGATGTAATCAATTTCCACTCCATTGGCTTAACAGATCACTTTAGGAGATAGCAATTAGGGCAATATATTGAGAAGTAGAAAGATGTTGTCATCTTAAAAATAGCCATACTCTATCAGCGAGCATTTTGTAATTTTACAGCATTTGGAAGATACATTAGCAGAGTTTGCTGTAACCTTGAATTGCATTACCTTTTCAAGCAGTTCTTTCTCAAAACTGTGTTTTGCTTTTTGAAAATAACTGGCAGTATCTGTTAAAAATTGGACTTGAGACAGGGAACAAGCAATAATTGATGTTTTGCTTCCAAAATTCCTGTAACAATAATTTATTTTACAAATGAAATACTGTATACAAAATTAACAAACTTAATAACAGATTGTTGCCATTTATCTCAGTAATCTCAAAATACCCTAAATTAAGTCATAACAAGGTAATCATTTCCAGCTATCTATTGTATTTTTGCGAAATGTTACCACAAAGTTGCAGCCAACAATAGTCAGATTCTCATGTTTCTGAATAGATTTGTCACTTTTTCCACATGTACAAAATATTTCATTAGAAGTAAAAAAAAATTAGAAATTTGTCCATTTACCACCTTCATGGTCTGTAAGGAATTTATATTTAATTAGAAAATTTAGTAACGTAATGTTTTTAAATACAGTTCCCTTCTGAAATAATTCAGTTTATTGTGGTACTAGAGTATTCCATATATTGCTCACTCTCTCCTTTATTAAATGAATTGTGTCTTAATTTTCTACCAACAAAAAAACATTTTTCATGGCAATGTTAGTACAATTTCAAATGTATAACTTGATGTATATCTATCAATTTTTTTTGAGGTCAGTACATATACCTCATATTCCAGTCCTCTGCGATCTCATCTGAATTCAGCCTGGAAGATATGTAAATCTGGATACCACCCTAGTGTTTTTAAAGATAAGCATCCGAAACAATATGTGATTTAAGTAAGGGCAAAGAATGAACACAAAACTATTCTAGCACATTCCCATGATTCTGATTAAGTCTTCACTATAGCTTGCAATTTTCACGATAAATTTATTTTCAGCCAAAATAAACTTGACATTCTCAATCTAAGTCAAAATGTGCTGCCTTGCAAAGAAAAAACAGCTTTAGGTATAAATGGTGTAGAGATTAATAAAAGCTAAATGAGTAGGAATTTTAAAGGGAGGAGTAACTCCAGCCATACCTCCTTTTATGATGGACGCATGGCAGAAAATGGAGGCAAGTTTCTCCTTTCACACATCAGTCTCACTGTTCTGAAATCTATGATGGTCTCCAAGGCATTTTTTTTTTACAAAAAGGGTAAATTTAAGTTCCCAAAGGAAAGGAAATCAAGTTTATCTGGTCTATATAGTATTGACCAGTTTTAATTAGAGCAAGAATCCAACAAGTCTACATGCGTGGGAATATGTCACAGTTCCAATTCCTTCTTGATAACCAGAATCACTCCTGGGTGGTCTATGTACTTGAAGTGAATCGTAAAGTAGTATATGATGATATTATATGCATTTTGATAATAAATTTACTTTGAACTTTGATCTTGAAATACTAACTGGCGCTGGTAAGAAGCTTCTAGCCAATATGCATCATTCTAGCACCAACTGAATACTACAGTGATTACAACTGACAAGTCAACAGGAGGTGAGCATATTGCCCCCATTAAAACAAATAGGGGTTATTTGCTACACACACAAAATGCTGGTGGAACGCAGCAGGCCAGGCAGTATCTATAGGAAGAAGAACAGTCGACATTTTGGGTTGAGACCCTTCGTCAGGACTAATGGAAAAAAGAGATAGTAAGAGATTTGAAAGTGGGAGGGGGAGGGGGAGGCCCAAAATGATAAGAGAAGACAGGAGGGGGAAGGATGAAGCTAAGAGCTGGAAAGTTGATTGACAAAAGGGATACAAGCTGGAGAAGGGGGAGTATCATAGGATGAAAGGCCTTGGAAGAAAGAAAGGAGGAGGGGAGCACCAGAAGAAGATGGAGAAGAGGCAAGGAGTTATTGTGAGAGGGTAAGAGAGAAAAAAAATGGGTAAGGGGAGGAGGGGCATTAACGGAAGTTAGAGAAATCAATGTTCATGCCATCAGGTTGAAGGCTACCCAGACGAAATATACGGTGTTGTTCCTCCAACCTGAGTGTGGCTTCATCTCAACAGTAGAGGAGGCCATGGATTGACATCAGAATGGGAATGGGATGCAGAATTAAAATGTGTGGCCACTGGGAGATCCTGCTTCCTCTGGTGGACAGAGCGTAGGTGTTCAGCGAAACAGACTCCAAGTATGCGTCGGGTCTCACCAATATCTAGAAGGCCACACCAGGAGCACCAGACACAGTATATCACCCCAGCAGACTCGCAGGTGAAGTGTCGCCTCACCTGGATGGACTGTCTGGGCCCGTAATGGTGGTGAGGGAGGAAGTGTAAGGGCAAGTGTTATATGTTGACAGCTTTTCTTTTACTTGTTTTTAGATATTATCAAACCTTGGCCCATAATCACAAAACTCAAATTTGTTGGCACTCACTTATACCTTCAGTATTAAATTTTAAGTTCACTCCATAATATAAGTAATGCAAAGGTAACTTTAATTATACAAGCTTGGCTCACTGTACTGCAAGCAAGCTTTTCCATTTTTGAGTACTGCAAATCTCTTAGGGGTGTGCTTTGAAAATATTGCAATTCATCAGTTCTCTTAAATGAATAAACAGTGGATGCCGTTAATTGGGCCAGCCACTTATTTGGGACAATTCCTAAAAAACAAAAACTAATCAAGAAAATAGCTGGGATTCTCTTTGTTATTTGGGACACTATGCTGTTTAATTGGGACAGGAGTCCATTGCCAGTTTCTAACTAGCATCAGTTGTGTGTATTTGTGTTGTTGTTGGACACTACACTAGACTTAAAGCCAACATTTTTTAAATTTGTTACTCAGTTAAACAGTAGTTTGTCTTTTCATACCTTTTAACGATTTCTGTGAAACTTTGTCCAATTAGAGAAGAGGCTGAATGGGGCCAAAATGTACTGGTCCTGATGTGTCTCAATTAACCAGAAACCACTGTATATGGTATATTATTGCACATCACACTGTATTTCCTTACTTATTATGTACTACTCAGCAATGGACTTGGATATTTAGAGAAACAAGCTCTGTTATACTTATGTACATCTTTTGCCACGTGACATGGTTATCACACTAAGATGGAGCTTTCTATACAATAGTACAGAAACGATAACCAATTTATCAAAGTTGCATTCTCAAAGATGGACTAACTGAATGATAGTCATATACTTTAGTAATAGTTGACTTTGCACAAATATTTCATTTCAAATTAGTTTTAATAATTACAACAATTAATGATGAGTTCTAACAGGTAAACAATAGAGCTGGGAAAATTCCAATGCGTATAGTAAACAGTAGATTCTGGTAAATTGGGCCATTGGTTAACTGGGGCTGACACTGATCTGCAACAACTCTTGAAGAACAAAAACTAAATTGAGAAAATAGCCAAGATTCCTTTTGTTTATTGGGACACTATACTGCTTAATTGGAACAGGAGACCTTTGCTGAACAGTTTTTAACCAGCATCAGTTGCATGCACTTGCATGGCCATTGTACACGACACCATGCTAAGAGCTAAGTTTTTAAATAGCATCAGATGTGTGTGTTCATTCGGTTTAAAAAACAGTGATTTTTGTCATTGATAGTGGGCAAAAAATAAGCAGTAAAACAATTCAGAACTCTTTTGTTCGCTGCAGTTTCAAGCATTCAAGCTTGGAGATGCCAGAAACAGTGAGGAGTGAAAATGAAATGATTTCACTACTTCAGCAAGTAAGGAACTACAGAAAATTTTGAAGTATCAATAGTCATCTTGAATGTTACAATGGATATGAAGATTTGGAGGATGTAATTGTCAAAACCTTTATGTGAAGGCAGTCCATTATCTGCAGTAGGTGCCTGCACTAATATTGTTCATTTACAGTCAATCAATGCTTTGTGGGGAGTAAATGGAATGATAAGGCACAGAAAAAGTTAGTTAGAAGTAGTCAAGAGAATGTTGACTCAACTAACACCTAGAAAACCAGATTGTCTTATGAAGAAAGACTAGATGAGCTAAGCTTGCACCTGTGTGAGTTAGAATTACCAAGTATAGCTGATGTACATCAGACCCAAGATGAATCTGGAGTGTAGCATTCCTCCCCCACCAAAAGTAAAAGATCCACGAACATATTTTTAGTAACTTGCTTCAAGTGATCCATACAAAACAAAGAAACATATTGATAGGACAGCTACTGCAGATATTGCTGAAATTGCAAAGATCAAAAAAAGGTCAAAGAATTATTGTCATTTCATTAAATAAGCAACTCTCTCAATTTTAATGGCGAATAAAATACGGATGATAACACTTATCATAAGGAGGTCTGAATGGTTAGACAATTAGAAATATTTGTGAGTGCACAGTTACCTTGAAAAAGATACTAACCTTTCCATTTTATTAGCCAAATTCCAAACAATGTTCCAAATTAAACAACACAACTTTGCCAAAACATGAATATTTCCAGCTAAGATGATATAACTGTATCTACTAAAATAAATACAATCTTGAGAAAAATACTTGCTTGGAATTTCAAGGGCACCCTACTGGCAGTATTTTAATAATAGAACAAAGACAACAGCAAATGTCAGTGTATGTTTTCCATTGATCATAAGACCGAGTCTCTTCGTGCAGTATACACCAGGTTTTCTTGTTGCAAGAATTCTAACTGTCATGCTTGAGCAATCAAACAATTTTTCTAACTACCCATACAATTTAATGGAATCAAACTGTTAATTCTGCACATTTTAAATATAATTAATCATTTTTGTTTATTTCTTGACACCGTCATTTGAAATTTATATATACAACTCTCATTGCATTGATATTTCAGTTCACATTCAACACTGTAAGAGCTAGTACCAACAGGCACATAGCACATCCATGTCAGAAGCAGATGATGTCCCCAATTAACAGTAATTTTTTTTTTAAACTACAAATACCAAAAATCTGAAACAAAATAGAAAATGCTGGCAACATTCAGCTGGCAAGATACAATGCATACTAGGCATATGGAATCAGAGTCGATGTTTTTTTATTATTGTCTATAATGCAGTTCTAAATGACGTATGAAACCTTAGCCAATCAGGGATAAAATAAGTAACCCTTATCAAAAGTAAGTAATTTTTTCTACTACATACATGGTAGCAGAACCTCTTGTGTTTATTACATGCTGGCATATATTATTCTTTAAAGAAATGATACAGTAAAACTCCAGTAATCTTCTTTCTGATTCCCGAGGGTTTAGCATCTAGTTCACCAGATGTTTGCCATAAACTCCTGGAAAATCACTGGGCCCCCAGTTTCCAGTTTCACGTTCTACTCAGCAACCCTTCGTTTTTATGTCTCTAACTCACTGAGCCCCCAAATTCCCTTTAATTTATAATGCTGAGTAGCATCTAATATTTATCATGATGTAGTGTAAAATCCAAAAAAAAAAGATTTGACACTTATGGGAATAACATCCAATAATCTGGGAAATCTGCTGGTACAGCACTAAAGTCCCAAGTCCAATGTCCAAACTTGATTTGCTGACTTTATCCACCATTCATTTGACTTCCTCCCAATTTCACTTTCATAGTCAAGTCCAAAAGCAAAAGGAATGTGTCATCCCTGTTGGTACCTATAGGAATTTCCCCATATTGTTATCATTAATATTAGATGCTACAAATTTTAAATAAACCACATAATTAAAATATATATTGCAATATTGGTGTGTAAACAAAATTGGTAGTTAGACAATAATTGTTCACTTAATGTTGTTATCCTTTTATATATCAACTGATTGCTGAAACAGTGCGTTGTGTGATTCAACTGAGAGAGCACAAAATGGAACAATTAAAGTGATTGTGCTACTGGATTTTCTGGAAAACAACTTGTGTGAAGAATTTATAGAGCAGAAAGAAGAGGTTATGCAATACAATGAGCTGGCTATGCCAAACAAACCAATCTGTGACTGGTCATAAGAGTCTTTTTAAAAGAGTAATGTGTGGTAAAATCCTTCAATAAAAACACTGATACTCTTTAAAATCCTTTGATACTTTTTCTTAACAGAGATATGATTGTTGGTAGATTTGCAATAACATAGATTGGAAGGAAGTGATTGAATTATTTGTGGAATCTGACTAGAGGGAATAGATGATGCTTTGGATTGTTCACTCCAAGAAAGTGTTTAGAGAGATGCAAAACTATAGTTAGCCAAAACAAGAACTGAAATATTGGATGGCCACATACAGAAACACAAGTTGTGAAATACTAGCAAAAAAGATAGAAAAGGGAAAAGACAGCAAAGGTTGTTTGGATCCTGATGTGTCGCAATATTCATGAATAATAAAAATAAACTGCATTTGGGAAATCACAAACAAGAGAACATCTGCAAATGGTGGAAATTCAAATAACACACAGAAAATGCTGGAGGAACTCAGCAGGCATGGTAGCATCTATGGAAAGGACTACAACTGATGTTTTCAGCCAAGACCCTGCAGCAGGACTGGAGAAAAAAAGATGAGGATCAACACTCATCTCAGGAGTCAGGAATCCAGTCCTGCTGAAGGGTCTCGGCCCAAAATGTTGACTGTACTCCTTTCCATAGATGCTGCCAGGCCTGCTGAGTTCCTACAGCATTTTGTGTGTTACTTGAATATGGGAAATGTTGTGCATGAATTGAACTATGAACATTTCTCAAAATGGTGCAAAGAGCATTGTAAGTCCACAGAGTAGAGGAGACGAACCATGTAAGAACAGAAAAAGGACTGGATTTAGGGTAGTTGTAAATAACGTAACTGGTATTAAGCATGGCTAATTCAGTGGAAGGAACACCCATTCATGTATGCCATTATGATACCTGTGCAAGCACAGCAACTTAACGTTTACTGAATATACAATGTCCCCAATCTAAGACATTTTGCAAATCTATTTGGAACTGTGATGTTGTGGCCATTACAGAGACTTGGATGTCTCAGGAGCACGAATGGCTGCTAAGTGTGCCAGCTTTAGATGTTTCAAAAAGAACAGGGAGGGAGGCAAAAGAGGTGGGGGCCTGTCATTGCTAATTAGGAATAGTGTCATGGCTACAGAAAAGGTGAAAGTCATGGAGGGATGGTCTACTGAATCAGTGTGGGTGAAAGTCAGAAACAGGAAAGGGGCCATAACTCTACTGGGTGTTTTTATTTAATATATATATATAGACCCCCCCCCCAATAATAACAGGGAGATTGAGGAGCAGATTGGGAGGCAGATTCTGGAACAGTGCAATAATAAAAGGGTGTTGTGATGGGAGATTTTAACTTTCCTAATATTGATTGGCATCTCCTTAGCACAAGGGGTTTAGATGGGATGGAGTTTGTTAGGTGTGTTCAGGAAGGTTTCCTGACACAATATGTAGATAAGCCAACTAGAAGAGAGGCTGTACTTGATGTGGTATTGGGAAATGAACCTGGTCAGGTGTCAGATCTCTCGGTGGGAGAGCATTTTGGAGGTAGTGACCACGACTGTATCGCCTTCACCATAGCAATGGAGAGGGATCGTAGCAGAAAGTTTAGGAAACATTTAATTGGGGTAGGGGGAAATATAATGCTATTAGGCAGAAACATGGGAACATAAATTGGGAGCAGATGTTCTCAGGGAAATGCACAGCAGAAATGTGGCAAATGTTCAGGGAACATTTGCATGGATTCTGCATCGGTATATTCCATTGAAGCAGGGAAAGGGTTGTAGGGTAAAAGAACCATGGTGTATAAAGTATGTAAAAAATCTAGTTAAGAAAAGAAAAGCTTACAAAAGGTTCAAGAAACTAGGTACAGTACTTCAGAAAGTAAGGAGGCATGGGATCCAAGGAGACCTTGCTATGTGGATCCAGAATTGGCTTGCCCACAGAAGGCAAATGGTGGTTGTAGATGGTTCATATTCTGCTTGGAGTTCAGTGATGAGTGATGTTCCACACGGATCTATTCTGGGACCCCTCCTCTTTGTGATTTTTATAAATGACCTAGATAAAGAAGTAGAAGGGTGGGTTAGTAAGCTTGCTGATGTTACAAAGGTTGGGGGTGTTCTGAATAGTCTGGAGGGTTGTCAGAGGTTATAGCAGGCCATCGATAGGATGCAGAACTGGGCTGAGAAATGGCAGATGGAGTTCAGGCCAGATAACAGTGAAGTAGTTCATTTTAGTAGGTTCAATTTGAAGTTAGAATATAAATGGTAAGACTCTTGGCAGTGTGGAGGACCTAAGAGATCTTGGAGTCCATGTTCAAAGGACACTCAAAGCTGCTGCACAGGTTGGCAGTGTTGTTAAGAAGTTGTATGGTGTGTTGGCATTCAACAACTGTGGGACTGAGCTGAAGAGCCGTGAGGTAATGTTACAACTATATAAGACCTTGGTCAGATACCATTTGGAGTACTGGGTTCAGTTCTGGTCATCTCACTTACAGGAAGGATGTGGATACTATAGAGAGTGTGCAGAGGAGATTTACAAGCATGTTGCTTGGATTGGAGGGCATACCTTATGAGAATAGGTTGAATGTACTTGGCCTTTTCTCCTTGCTTCGACGGAGGATGAGAGGTGACCTGATAGAGGTGTATAAGATGATGAGGGGCATTGATCGGGCGGATTGCCAGAGTCTTTTTCCCAGGGCTGAAATGGCTAACATGAGGGGGCATAGTTTTAAGGTGCCTGGAAATAGGTACCAAGGGGATGTCAGGGATGTTTTTCACACAGAGAGTGGTGGGTGCCTGGAATGCACTGCCACTGGCAGTGGTGGAAGTGGATACAATAGAGTCTTTTAAGAGCCTCTTAGATAGGTACATGGAGCTTAGAAAAATAGAGGGCTATGCACTAAGGAAATTCTAGGCACATTCTAGAGTAGGTTACATGGGCGGCACAATGTTGTGGGCCGAACGGCCTATAATGTGCTGTAAATTTCTATGTTCTATTTAAAGGAAAAACTTTCAACACGCTGGATGCGGAGGACAGGTTCTGTCTTGTAGAGCTTGATGAGGAGAACACATGCTTTTTATACCATTTACTGGATACCATTGTAAAAGAATGCCATTTGAAATCAATATAGGACCTGAGGAACTTCAGCAAAGACTGAGGATCACTGTGGGGTAAGGATCAAAGTAAATGCATTGAGGAGAAATAACATAGGCAGCAAGGTTAGACCAAGACTGGAGGTTAATACCTCTGATAAGCAACTGAGATTCACAAACAAAACTGAAATTCAAAATGAAGCAAGTCTCCTTTATGGATCACTTTATCATCAGAGATGGACTGAAACCAAGTCCAGTCAAAATTCAATGCCGCAAAGAGATGCTTAATCTCAGAGAAGATGCTTAAGCACAATGTATTTTGAAGCTCATTAACTATCCAAGTAAGCTCCACTCTCCAACCCCAGCTAATTGAGATAGGATATGAAATTGACAGAGATTTGTCCAACAAGGTTATGGAATAATGTTAGTTGGATGTTCACAAGTAGTCTGTCAAATAAATCAATAAGCCTCAATTAAAATTTTGATGATAAGAAGAACTGACATTCTAAACAGAAACCTCAGGAAAGGGTTGGAGCTTACAGGACAGCCAATCGAGAATTTACAATTAGACCTCTGATTGCTGCAAGGAGATGTCATACAAAAACTGATGAGGAATAATTTGCTATGATTTTTAGATTGGAGATGTTCCACCAGTAAACCCATGGGAGAACTATTAATGTACTCAGTGATCTCAGATTTATAAAGCAGAAAATAACATACAAATACACAATAGGTATAAGGACGGAGTAATATACAATATAAATAAAGATTCATTTATTGTTACATTTTAGCTTGGGCTATACAGTATTTATGGGTCACCCTAACCAGGGTGTGTGATGGTCACCTCCCCCATCTGTGTGAGACTGGTTGGGTTCACTCTCTGGGTTCATGGTCCCTGGTCTGTTTTGTGTCTATCACAATAAACGGTTGTTGAGTTCAACGAGCTTCCTCGCCTGTCATTATGGACCACACACTTGCCACAGTATGTAGATGACTAACAAGCTTAGCCAAACCTAACTCAAATGGAGAAGAGGTGCCACATATCTAAGCTTGAGACAATCAACATGGTATGACACATTCCAAATTCATAACCACAATTATCTGTCTCAATAGGTGTTACCAGGCAAGATATTTCAACCTCAAACCGTACTTTGTGCAAGCTGAATATTCAAGATAACTTTAGAGAAGGTAACTCTTGATTCCTCATTCCAAAGAACTTAGTTACCTCTGAAGAATATTAGAAAATATCTATTGCCTAGGAATGAATGGGATATCAGGGATAATGTATACAAGTGTAAAATCTGCAAATTCCCTAAAGGATCCAAAATGAAGAAACACTTCATTCTTGTCTCAGACACACCCTGGGAAAAATTCAGGCTGGATCTGTTTTCTTTTGAAAGAGAAAGTATATTGGATGAGATACATGCCAAAATAAAGTGATTATTTGTTTTTGTTGTTTTTCATTAATAAATTAGGGCTGCAACATATGCGCAATATCACACGTAATAGCATTCTGTGGACAATATCTGCTTCCTCAGTGACATCATCGTTTTAATCACAGCGATTATTTGCCAGCTAATGTCACAAAAGTGTTTGTGGATACAGGGTTTCAATACAAGGCTGAATGGCATGAAAGCAATAATAAGTGCGCTTTCTGGATCTACAAACAAAAAATGTTTTACAGTCAGTATTACCAAGTACTTCTCATATCTTGAGGGTGTTAACAAGGTGATACTGAGATACAACATTCAATAAAAAGAATAACAATATGTTTATAAAATCTCTTTGATAATGATTTCTGTTAACCACCTATAAAATGTTCAAGTCTCATTTGTTATTATACAACGTGCTGCAAAACAGTTATATCTTAGCCCTTTTCTTCAGGTACTTTCTCAGGTAATACTTTAAAAATTATATTTCTGGTTCAGATCAATCAATAGTGATTCAAAATCTAGACTAGTGTGCTTCCATATGTTCCAACTGTTGTGTTAGTGGAGCCATGGCATGGCCCATCTTCAAGTCTTTCCTAATATTTCAGTACAAGTGAACTGAACTAATTAAAGAGGGCTATTATTCAAAAACAGAAGCCATATATTTCAGTCATATTAAGACCTTTTCACAGATGTCAGTGGACACAAGTAATGAAATCTAATTTAGAAAAGCAAACAAAGTATCTGTACGACAAGCAGAAGGAACTCACCTCAGAACTGAACCAGTGAATTTAAATGACTGAACTTACTTCATTTCAAGGACTTCTTCAAGATGTTTCCGTCTCTCAGCACGTAGGTTAGTGAGGTGGGCTTCCTTTTCTGCAAGGGACTGCTGGGTAGAGGAGAGCTTAGTTTTCAGCAACTCCAGTTCTTGTTTCACTTTTTCCATAGCTACCATTAACTCTTCTACCTAAAAAGCCAAATACAAAAGTTATATTTGAACAACAATCAAATTCAACATTAATACTATAGCATTAATTATATATACATTAATATTATAGCAAACACTAAACATTATAGTAGATGCATAGGATATGGAGGAAATACATGTGAGGACTCCATTGAGAAGGAAAGCTACGATTTTGTGAAGAGGAGGAGGACATTGCTGAAGCTAAAAGGGACTGATGGAATTCTTACAGCAGGCAATGTGAGTGGAGCATAGTCAAAGTAGCCATGGAAGTCAGTGGATTTATAAAAGGTGTCAATGGCAATTCTGTCTAAGAAATCCAGAAAAGGAAGAGAGCTATCAGAAATAGTCCAGGTGAATTTGAAAGCAGAGTCGAAACTGGTGGTGAAGCATATGAGACTAATGAGTTCTGCTTGAATGCAGGAGTTAGCACTGATATAGCTGAAGTGCTGTAGGAAGAACTGGGGAAATATGCAGGAAAAGGCTTGGAAGAAGAACGGCACAGTGTTTCCAACCAAAAAAAAGGCATTTTGCCAGGGTCCATGTAATTGCTCATGACTACATCTTTGATTTGCAGAAAGTACGAAGAACAGAAAGGGAAGTTGTTGAGCGTAAGGACAAGTTCTACCAAGCAGAAGAGAGTGCTGTTGGGGGGAACCTGTTGGGTCTTCAAGAAAGAAACAGGGGACTTAATGCTGTTATAATACTGGATGAAGGTGCTTAAAAACTGGGAGTTCTTAGTAAAGATGAACTGGTTTGGATCAGAGAATTGGAAGTTATTGAATTGGTAGAGGGCATGAAAGATATCTTGGGTGTAAGTGGGAAGGAACAAAACAAGGAAAGATAGGATGGACCAGAGCAGGCAGAAGTAACAGGCTTACTTGGGTACTTCTGTTTATGAATCTTAGATAAGAGACAGAATTGGGCCACGGTAAGTTTGGATACTGGAGGACAGATCTCAAGATCTGAGGAGATCTATAATGGTCTTGCTCAGATGGTGGCCTGAAGTTTGTTAATGAGATCATCTTCCAGAGGGAGGCACGAGGGTGATTGGTCTCTGCAAGTTCGAGGTCAGTGTGCTAGACTACAATTGCACACTATGGTGGTGAGATGACTCTAAAGGGACTTGGTACAGTTTAAGCTAATGCTCAGGAAATCAATCTTTCCATAACCATTGCTAGTGTTTGATCAGCTAAAACTATTTAATTTCCCATCATAAATATTCACTTAACTTTTTGTTTTTGTCTGTTAAATCATACATATTATACCAGCTGGCTTCAAACTTTTTGGATTGGTGGAAATGTTAAGAAATCCAGAACACAGTGAGAAATTTATTCCTCTGATAAAAGTAAGTCCTATTGGTGAGCAATCTTCAGTTATGTTCTGTAAGTTGTTCTTCTGTTAGATTTATTTTGCAGAATAGTGAGATGGATTTTAACTGTCAATGATAAACAGTCTATGATCGACTATTACACAATCTACTACAGTGTATTTGATAAATCTTAAACAGACAGCACATACAGGAGATGAAATGGACTCACACAAGTGATGTCAAATCGATGTGATTAAGACACAAATTATATGAGTCCATTTCAGCCCTGACCATTACATGAGCAAATTTCATGATTCCCCAAACTAACTGCATCAGACACATACCGTAATTCTGGATAGATCAGCACATGTTCTTTTCTAAACAGAAGATGGGCTATTAGGCATAGGCACCCATTTGCTTAACTTACAATTAATCTTCTGTTGATCTCTCAGATGTCTGTCAAGGATTCTAGCGTTAGTTTAATATAAGACCATAAGGCATGGAAGCAGAATTTGGCTACTCAGTCCGAATTTGCTCTGCATTTGATCATAGCTGATTTATGCTCCTCCTCTTTACTATTCTCCAGCCTTCTCCCCATAACCTATGATACCCTTACTAACCAGGAACCTATCAGCCTCTGCTTTAAATATACCCAATAAATTTGACCACCACAGCCATCTGAGGCAATGAATTCCACAGTTTCACCAAACTCTGGCTAAAGGTATAGCTCTGTTCCAAAGTGACCCCCCTTCCATTTTGCGGTTGTGCACTTTGGTCCTGCACTCTCCTACTATTGGAAACATCATCTCCATTTCTATCAATTCATATATTGCCTTGAGATTAATTTCTTTGCAGCCATTTAACAGAAGAAGAAGAAAAAAGAAATACAAAAGAATTTAGAAAAACCTACATAAAAACATAAGAAATAGGAGCAGGAGTAGCTCAGCCATTCAATAGATTATGGCTGATCTGGCCATGGACTCATCTCCACCTTCCTGCCTTTTACCCATAATCCTCAATTCCCCAACTACGCAAAAATCTATCCAACTGTGTCTTAAATATATTTACTGAGGTAGCCTCCACTGCTTCATTGGGCAGAGAATTCCACAGATTTACCACTCTCTGGGAAAAGTAGTCTCTCCTTATCTCTGTCCTAAATCTACTCCCCTGAATCTTGAGGCTATGTCCCCTAGTTCTAGTCTCACCTATCAGTGGAAACAACTTTCCTGCCTCTATCTTATTAATCTCTTTCATAATTGTGTATGTTTCCATAAGATCTTCTCTCATTTTTCTGAATTCCAGCCAGTACAGTCCCAGGTGATTCAATTTCTCCTCATAGTTGAACCCTTTCATCTCTGGAATTAACCTAGTGAACCTCCTCTGCACCACCTCCAAAGCCTGTATATCCTTCCTCACATAAGTAGACCAGAATTTCATGCAGTACTTCAGGTACAGCCTCACCTGTATCCTGTACAGTTGCAGCATAACCCCGCTGCTCTAAAATTCAATCCTTCTAGCAATGAAGGCCAACATTCCATTTGCCATCTTGATAGCCTGCTGCACCTGCAAACCAACCTTCTGTGATTTATGCACAAGCACTCCCAAGTCCCTCTGCACAGTAGCATGCTGCAAATTTTTACCATTTAAATAATTATCTGCTCTTCCATTTTTCCTTCCAAAGTGGATGACTTCGCACTTACCAATATTATACATCTGTCAGACCCTTGTCCACTTACTTAACTTACCTATATCCCTCTGCAGACTCTATCTTTTGCACAATTTGCTTTTCCACTCAATTTAGTATCATCAGCAAACTTAGATACACCACACTCGGTCCACTCTTCCAGATCATTAATGTATATCATGAACAGTTGCAGACCCAGCACCAACCCCTGGGGCACAGCATTCAGCAATAATTGTCAACCAGAGTAACACCCATATATCCCAACTCTCTGCTTTCTATTAGTTAACCAATCCTCTATCCATGCTAATACATCACCTCAACTCTATGCAACCTTATCATATGGATGTCTTTTATTTAGCATCTTATCAAATGCTTTCTGGAAGTCCAAGTAAATAATGTCCATCTGTTCCGCTCTATCCACTGCGCTCGTTATATCCGCAAAGAACTCCAGTAAGTTTGTCAAAGATTCTGCCTTTGCTGAATCCATGCTGCGTCTGCTTGATGGATTCCTTTCTTTCCAGATGCCTCACTATTTCTTCTTCAATGACAGTTTCAAGCATCTTCCCAATTACACATAAATGAAGACTGAGCAACAGAAGATAAACTGAGCAAATAAAAAAAACTGAGAACATCAGTTGTAAAGAGCTGTTGAAAGTGAGTCTGTGGCGAGTGAAGTTATCCTGCTGGTTTAGGAGCCTGTTCATTGTCAGTTTATAACTAATCCTGAATCTCATGGCGTGAAACCCCTGCTTCTGTAACTCCTGCCCGATGGTAGTAGCTAGAAGAGGGAAGAGGGCATGGTCTGAATGATGGAGGTCTTTGATGATGAATGCTGCTTTCATGTGGTAGCAATCCATGTAAAAGTATTCAATGGTAGGGATGGCTTCATTTGTGATGCACTGGGCTGTGTCCACCACTTTCGGTAGCCTTTTTCATTACTGGGCATTGGTGTTTCCATACCAAGCCAAAATGCAACCGATTAGGATACTCTCCACTGTGCATAAGCCCAAAGATGATAAGATACAGAAGCGGAATTAGGTCCTTCAGCCCATCGAGTTCACTCTGCAATTCCACCATGGCTGATCCCGGATCCCACTCAACCCCATACACCTGCCTTCTCACCATATCCTTTGATACCCTAACTGATCAGGAAACTATCAACTTCCACCTTAAATATACCCACAGTCTTTGGCAGAGCATTCGACTGATTTACTACTCTCTGGCTAAAAATACGCCTCCTTACCTCTGTTCTAAAGGGTCGCTTCTCAATTTTGAGGCTGCACATCTATCTTAATTTGTCAAAGTTTTTGGTGACATGCTAAATATATGCTAATTTCTAAGAAAGTTGAGTCACTGTCGTTGCTGTTTTGTGCTGTCACTTAAACGTCAAAGCTCCAAGTAAATTTATTATCGAAGTATAAACACGAGAAATTCTACAGATGCTAGAAATTTAAAAAAACACACAAAATGCTGGAGATACTCAGTAGGTCAAGCATCATCTATGAAAAGGAGTAAACAGTCAAAGTTTTGGGCCATGACTCTTCCTCAGCACTGGAAAGAATGGGGGAAGACACCAGAATAAAAAGATGGGGTGAGGGGGTGAGTGGAAGGAGGAGAGCTAGAAGACGATAGGTGAAGTCAAGTAGGTAGGAAAGGTAAAGGGTGGGAGAGGAAGAAATCTGATAGGAGAGTGGACCATAGGAAAAAAAGGGAAGAAGGAGGGGACCCACGGGCCGTGATAGGCAGGTGAGAAGCGGTAAGAGCCCAGAGTGGGGAATAGTAGAAGAGGGGAGGGGGAGGAAATTTTTTTACTGGAAGGAGAAATCGATATTCATGCCATCACATTGGAGGCTACCCAGACTAAATATAAGGTGTTGCTTCTTCACCATGAGACTGGCCTCATCATGGTATAAGAGGTGGCCATGGATGTACATGTCAGAACAGGAATGAGAAATGGAATTAAAAAGTTTGGCCACCTGGATGTTCCACATTTGGCAGATGGAGCTTAGGTGGTTGATGAAGTGGGTCCCCCAATTTATGACTGGTCTCAGCAATGTACAGGAGGCGGCATCGGAATCACCAGACACAATAGATGACCCTAGGAGTTTCTCAGGTCATTGCCTCACCTGGAAGTACTACTTGGTGCCCTGAATTAAGGTGAGGGAGGCCACGTAGCACTTTGGCAACTTACAGGGATTAGTACCAGTAGGGAGATTAGTGGGAGGGATGAATAGACACGGGAATCACAGAAAGATTGAAACCTGTGGAAAGTGGGACATGAGTGGGGGTAGGGGGGGAAGAGAGGTAAAGCTATGTTTGGTGGTAGGATCTGTTTCAAGATGGTGGAAATTGCGGAGAATGAGGTGTTTGATGCAATGGCTCATAGGGCGGAAGGTAAGGACAAGAGGAACTATGACTATTCAAGACACAGGAGGATGGGTAAGTGTGGATGCTTGGGAAATGGACTAGATACAGCTGAGGACAGCAACAATGGTGGAAGAACGGAAACCTGTTCTTTGAAGAAGGTGGATATCATGAAGGAACTGAGAAAAGTGAATAGCATTTTTACAGGAGACAGAGTGGGAAAAGATATAGTCAAGATAATTGTGGGAATCAGTAGGTTTATAAATAATGCCAGTCGACAGTTTAAATCCAGAGAGGGAGACAGAGAAAGGGGAGGGAGATGTCAGAAATGGATCTTAATATCAAAGGAATGTCTATTTAACCATATACTACCTTGACATTCATTTTCTTGCAGGGATTCACAGTAGAACAAAGAAATACAAATGAACATCTACACACAAGGACAACCACTGTGCAAAAGACAAACTGTGCAAATACAATAATTAATTAATTATAGGACACAAGTTTAAAAATGCTTGAAATTGAGCCCATAGGTTGTGAAATTATTTGTGTTGTGGTGTTGTGCTGGCTTTAGCTCTATATTGGTGGATGACCTGCTACTAATGATCGACCTCACTGAATTTAGACTGCTGGGAAAGCAAGCAGAAATGCCACTCTGGGTAGCACTTTTACAGCTGACGTAATAGCAGCAGGTAAAACTGTTATCATTACTGCTTTGATAAATATTACACTGCAACAGCAGAAGGAAATTACCGTACATCAAGGAAGAGATACCAATTTAAATCCTCAAACTAATGCAGAAATCCTGGAAAAACAACCCATTTTTTAAAATGTTAATTTAAAATTCAAAGTTTTTATTACTATTAAAAGTGACTATAATAGCTAGCTTATTAAAATTTGGCCTAGAGAGCAAATAAGAACCAAAGGAGAGAAATTATCATTCATTTCATGGCCACATATAGATTACAATGGGACTAATGCAGACTGCAGGTGAATAATTGAATTAATACACAAATTTTGTGATTAAATGATATTGTGAGGAAAGTGATTCTTATTAGACGTGTTTGGAAGTCACACAATTCATCCAACTATTATAAACAACAATGACCAAGTTAAATTGTGGTTCTCTCCAAATATACAGAAAGAAATCTGAGATTGTAGTTCAATGGTGATTTGATTGAAAAATCATGAATACAGTTCATTTCACAAATGTGGCAATATGAAACTAGCAAAAGGTTGTGTATTATGTGCTATTCAGTATTATTGCTACATGTTGTAGCACTGAAAAGAACTAGTCTGAGAAATTATATTGGTGCACAAACAAAAATAGTTATGTAAATGACTACCAATAATTTTCCCTAAGAAATTAATTACAGAAATGGGTGGCACTGTTGTTATCAGAATATGCTTGTCAATAAGATCAGTAAGTGAAATAATGAGGGTTTTGTTGGTCTTGCTGGTAAAGGTGAATAATTTCAGTGCTCCAAGCTTGTCTGAAAAGTTGATTATTTTACTGTAATATCCTCTTCAACTTAACCATTCACATTATAACACAGAACAGTACTGCACAGGAACAAGCCCTAATGTACAGAACTTTGTGTCAAACCAAGCTATTGACTCCTAATCCCTTCTGTCTGTACATGGTCCATATCCCTTCTCTCAGCACATTCATATGTGCTATTTAAGAGCCACTTAAATACTTCTATCTTATTTGCTTTCACCATCACCTCTGGCAGCTTATTATAGGCAGCAACCATTCTCTGGACACTTATGATAATACATAAGACATTGCCGATCATCTAAGAGGAAGCCCATTAGAAAGGGCATGCTACTAATGGCACATGACCTGTGAGCATTGATAAGCTTGTAATAATTTCTATACTCTGGGTGTGTATAATTACAGGATCCACACAAGGAACCACATGGCTGATTAGAATTTCAATTCTCTTTATCAGTCTTTGTTCTCCAATACTTAACGTGCCCTTTGAGATAAAGGCCTAACCTCTGTCATCTTTCTGAATCTTGCTTCACCTTTGTGTTGATGAACACGCAAACCCAATTGTTCTCCCATACATATGTGTTTACCATTATAAAAATACTTTTTCTTTTTCAGATTCAGAATAAATAACCTCACATTAGTTCAGAATGTCTGAATATTTGCGATTTAATCAAATGTCAAAGCTTTATAGAGCTTTGCCAATTTACTCAACCTCAGACCACCTAACCAGTGGGTTAGAGTTAGTCTTTGTACTTTACAAAGGCCACTGTCATTCAACAGCAATCATTCTGCAATGTCACTCATGCAGAAAATGCTACTACTTACTGAGACAAGCCATAGAATTGAATCACAGACCAGAAAGGGACTGAAAGGGAAATGGATTAGCCATGATGAAATAGCAGAACAAACTCAATGGCCCAAATGGCCTAATTCTGCTCCTATATCTTGCAGTCTTATGAAGGCACATGTACCTATCAGCAGAACAGCAGGAAAATAATTTACACCTGTCAGAAGTGAGAAAATAACTACACAGGTATAAGAAAGTTTGAGGAGGAAAAACAATACTTTCCCAGCTAAATAAATGCCAATCAGCAAAGTGCAACAAATGCCAGTGCTCTAATTCAAGGAGCCTGGTAGGAGGCAGTTAGCATCGATTCCTTCAGCAGTAAGAGTCCTTGCTCAACGGAGCAAATTTGGGAAACAATTCATCATCCCAACAGATATGTCAAAACTACTCTCTTATGCAGACATCCATATATGAACAATTAAGCACTCAAATCCCAAACACAGCTACACCACACACAATCTCTCACACACTCTCCACTCTCTCACAGCCCTATCCACATTTCACTACTGAACTTCTATTTCTTTCAGAGTTCAAACCTCCATAAGTAAAATAATGAAAGTTTGCAGATGCTGGCCATCTGAGCGACACACATAAAATGCTGGAGGAACTCAGCAGGCCAAGAAGCATCTATGGAAAAGAGTATAGTTGACATTTCGGGCTCCAGCCCTGTATCTCTTTCACTAACCAGTCAACTTGAATCAGCTCTTTACTTCACCCCTTCCCTATTTCACCTCTCTCCTTGTGGTTCTTCCTCCCCTCCCCGTCCCCCCCCCCCCCCCACCACCTCATTCTTATTGTGACTTCTCATCTTTTCTTCCAGTCCTGATGAAGGGTCTTGGCCCAAAACGTCAACTATACTCTTTTCCATAGATGCTGCCTGGCCTGCTGAGTTCTTCCAAGCATTTTGTGCTTAATGAAGGAGTTACTCTCTCACCTAGAGGGGGTCAGCTGTGCTGTGAGGTTTACATTCCTTGACTTCTCTAGTGCCTTTAACACCATCCAGCCCAAGATCTTAAGGCACAAACTAACGGAGATGGGAGTAGACTCTCACATGGTGGATTGGATAGTGGACTACTTGACAGATAGACCTCAGTATGTGCAGTTGGGAGACTGTAGGTCTGACACGGTGGTCAGCAGCACAGGAGCGCCGCAGGGAACCGTACTCTCTCCGGTCCTGTTCACCCTGTACACATCAGACTTCCAATATAATTCGGAGTCCTGCCATGTGCAGAAGTTCGCTGATGACACGGCCATAGTGGGGTGTGTCAGGAATGGACAGGAGGAGGAGTATAGGAAACTGATACAGGACTTTGTGATATGGTGCAACTCAAACTACCTGCATCTCAATATCACCAAGACCAAGGAGATGGTGGTGGACTTTAGGAGATCTAGGCCTCATATGGAGCCAGTGATCATTAATGGAGAATGTGTGGAGCAGGTTAAGACCTACAAGTATCTGGGAGTACAGTTAGACGAGAAGCTAGACTGGACTGCCAACACAGATGCCTTGTGCAGGAAGGCACAGAGTCGACTGTACTTCCTAAGAAGGTTGGCGTCATTCAATGCTGTAGTGAGATGCTGAAGATGTTCTATAGGTCAGTTGTGGAGAGCGCCCTCTTCTTTGTGGTGGCGTGTTGGGGAGGAAGCATTAAGAAGAGGGACGCCTCACGTCTTAATAAGCTGATAAGGAAGGCGGGCTCTGTCGTGGGCAAAGTACTCGAGAGTTTAACATCGGTAGCTGAGCAAAGGGCGCTGAGTAGGCTACGGTCAATTATGGATAACTCTGAACATCCTCTTCATAGCACCATCCAGAGACAGAGAAGCAGTTTCAGCGACAGGTTACTATCGATGCAATGCTCCTCAGACAGGATGAAGAGGTCAATACTCCCCAATGCCATTAGGCTTTACAATTCTACCGCCAGGACTTAAGAACTTTTTAAAAGCTATTATTAATGCTTTTTGAGATAGTGATTTAGATGCATATCATATTTTTTACTGAGTTAAGTATTGTATGTAATTAGTTTTGCTACAACAAGTGTATGGGACATTGGAAAAGAGTTGAATTTCCCCATGGGGATGAATAAAGTATCTATCTATCTATTCAGTATCTACAAATGTACTTAGACAAAAATTGATAAACAGGATTGAGCTTATGGGCCTGGAAATCATTCTCAGTTGTATGTAGTGCTGACCCTTAAACAACCTTCCTTGTCCTCTCCTGCAGATGAGCCACAGAAGTGTAAATCATTTCTTGAGGAGACACCATGTGAAATCAGCCAGTTATACTTGATATGTTTTGCTTATGTTATGCAAAATAGTTTAAAGGGAGGCAGGTTAAGGGGAGTTACCAGAGAGATTAGATGGATGCAGTTTGCTGTATGTGGTGAATGCAAACATTCCTAATTTCAGGAAAAAATCTTAGATAAAGGAGAAAACTGATGCTGATTCACTATAATGTTGTGAGGATTCTATTCCTTTCTCTTAGTTTCTCTGATACATCTGTATTCATAAGGAAATGTTCTTCAACTTCAGGAAATGTTGTTTCCCAACACCATCAAACCCTGCACCCACAAACCAGAACCCTCCATCCCTGCTGTAGTTAATGAAGACCCACAGACACTTCCTGCATTTCTGCTCTCATAACTGCCCGCTCTTCTCCAGGCACAACAGAAATAGAGATCCCCTGACCTTCATCTTTCATCCCAAGCAGTCTCCAAATACAGCCCATCATCTTTTGCCACTTCTACCACATCTTCTCTTCACTTCCCCATTTACTTGCCGCAGGGGTCACTCTTCCATCCCTTCTTGATCTGATCACCCTTCTCATCCATCTCTCTATATCTCCTGCAAATCAGAGAGGGGTGACAGTTGCCCCCTATACTTACTCCCTCACTAACTCTCAGGGATCTAAACAACCCTTCTCAGTGAAGCAGAAATTTACAAGCACTTCCTTCAATTTGGTCTGCTGCAATGGATCGCTGTGATATCTCATCCTCTATATTTTAAATAGGTGACTGCTTTGCAGATCACCTATACAGATATTGAAAGAACTAGATAGGGTGGATGTGGAGAGGATGTTTCCTATGCTGGGGATATCCAGAACTAGAGGGCACAGTCTCAAAATTGAGGGACGACCTTTTAGAACAGAGGTAAGGAGGATGTTTTTAGCCAGAGAGTAATAAATCTGTGGAATGCTCTGCCACAGACTGCAGCGGAGGCCAAGTCCATGGGCATATTTCTTTCAATTGTTTTTTTTACATTTTATATTTACTTTCAATATTTCTATTAATTTCTTACATAAAAGAATACAGGGTACAGTAAGATATATAATATATATTGATTACAATATATATTGAAATCACAGAAGTGTAATTACCTCATATCCATATAGATAAAATTTAAACATAAAATTGAAAATAAATAATTTTATTATACAAAAAATCTATACCCACTACCAGAAAAAAAACAGCTGTTTGGTTAAAAAAAGAGGAAAAAATCCTTAACATATAGTAAAACATATTATTAGCCAACATCTGTGCTAATAGCAAATTAAAGATTTTGAAAGTAATTCGGAAAAGGTCCCCACAATGTTAAAAAAATCTGGTCTAGATTCAGAAATTGAATAGCCAATCTTCTCTAAATTTGAGCAAAACATAACATTATGTAACCAATGAGTAGGAGTAGGTGGAGTGGCATCCTTCGACTTAAGCAACAAATCCCTCCTGGCTATAAGAGAAATAAAGGCCAAAATATGCAAATCGTGTGTCTCCAAAATAATATCATTTCCTCCAACAATCCCAAATAAGGCAGTCAAAGGATTAGATTTAAAATTTACTTTAAAAAGCACAGAAGAAGTTTGAAATACTTCCTTCCAATATTTTTCAAAATTCGGACAAGTCCAAAACATATGGATTAGTGAAGCTTCTCCATTATTACATCTATCACAATAGGGAGATATATCCGAATAAAAATAAGACAGCTTATCTTTAGACATATGGGCTCTATGAACCACTTCAAATTGTAGAAGGGAATGACGAGCACATAATGATGAGGTATTAACCAATTAAAAAATTTAATTCCAAGTATCCTCAGAAATTGAAATCTGTAAATCTTGTTCCCAAAGATTGTTAATTTTATCTAAAGGAATATTTCTCATTCCCAACATACCATAAATATTAGATATAGATGCATTATAGAAGGGTTTCAAATTAAAAATTATATCAAGTAAATTTAATATCTGGACCTTTAGGAAATATATATACTTGAGAATGTAAGAAGTCTCTAATTTGTAAATATTGAAAAAAGTGAGTTCTCAGTAGACTATACTTAAGTGACAGTTGTTCAAATGAAGAGAGACCATCTCCATCAAACAAATCATGAAAACATTGACTACCCAATCTAGTCCACTCTTTAAAAACTACATCAGACATAGAAGGTTTAAAAAAAAAGCTAGAAAAATATGACTGGAAAGTGAAAAACTCAATAAACCAAAATATTTTCTAAATTGTACCCAAATCCTCAAAGTGTGTTTAACTACAAAAATATCAGTTAAATTACTTAAAGATAAAGGAATTGAGGATCCAAGAAGAGAAATAATAGAAAATTTATTAACAGAGTTAGCTTCTAAAGAAACCCAGACCGGACAGTCCTCTCGATTAATATAACTAAAAAGTTAGATTCCGTATATTGACTGCCCAGTAATAAAACCTAAAATTGGGTAAAGCTAAACTTCCATTCTTTTTAGCTTTTTGAAGATGAACTTTATTTAATTGAGAAATTTTATTATTCCATATATAAGATATAATAGAAACCAAAGAATCTAAAAAGGATTTAGGAATAAAAACAGGTATGGCCTGAAATAAATATAAAAATTTAGGCAAAATATTCATTTTAATAGAATTGATTCGGCCAATCAATGATAGAGAGAGGGGTGACCAACTAGATAGTACCTTTTTAACATAATTCAGAAGTGTGAAAAATTTTCTTTAAAAAGAAATTTATAATTTCTAGTGATTGTTACACCCAAATAATTAAAATAATCTCTAACAATTTTAAAAGGAAGGTTAGTATTAACTAATAGCAAATTATTCAAAGGAAAAAGTTCACTCTTATGAAAGTTAAGTTTATATCCTGAAAACTGACTAAAGCTAGAGAATAAAGAAAGTAAAGAAGGTAAAGAAGACTCCACATTAGAACTGTAGAGCAAAAGGTCATCAGCATATAGCGAAACTTTGTAGGTAATATCCCTCCTTAAAATACCAGTGATATCATTAGATTCCCGGAAAGCAGTAGCTAAAGGTTCTAAAACCAAATCAAAAAAACAAAGGACTCAAAGGACAACCTACCGTGGGCATATTTAAAGCAGAAGTTGATAGTTTCCTGATCAGTCAGGGCATCAAAGGATATGGCAAGAAGCAGGTGTATGGGTTGAGTGGCAGAGCAGACTCGACAGGCTGAATGGCCAAATCTGCTCCTATGCCTTATGGCCTTGCACTCTATCTGCATTTCAATTCCTCTTCTGGTCCCCATGCCATCCTCTTGGCACTTGGCTTTCTCCATTGCTATGGTGAGGTAAAAAGCAAACTAGAAGAGCAGCACCTCATATTCCTGAGGAAGACTCTCGGTCCAAAATGCTGACTGTTACTCCCCTCCATAGATGCTGCCAGATTTGTTGAGGTACTCCAGCACTTTGTGTGTGCACCTTATATTTCATTTGGACAACTTACTGCTGAAAGACATGTAGACTGAATCTTACAATTTCAGGTAACCCACTCTCCAAATTCCTTTCTCACTTTCATCAGTCCTCCCAGGTTCTCTTTTATCATCCTTCCCTCACTCATCACCTAAAATGATCACTTCCCCTCACCTGGTTCTATCTGCCTAGCAACCATCTCTTGTCTGGGGCCACCTATCACTTATCGGTTTATTTCTTCCCCCAACTAAAAATGTAAATCCTCTATTCTTACACCAGTCTTAAGGAAGATCACAGATCTGAAATATTGACTGGTTTCCATTTCCAAGAATCTGTTTGACTGGCTGAGTTCTTCCAACATTTGTATTTTTATTTTAGATTCCATCTTCTGCATTTTTTTTTACTTTCTCATAGTGTAAACAGCAGGAGCTCCAAACACCAACCCCTGTGCTACTTTAATACACACCATTTGTCAGTCTGACAAAGATCTATTTATTCCTGTGTCCTGTCCGTCAATCAATGTGGTAGCTACTACATTATCCCCAAAATCATGCACCTTAATCTGGCATGCTAACTTATTACGCAGGACGTTAATTAATGCCAATACACCAGGCCCACTGGTTCTTCCTTTTCAATCAATGAGTTGTCCAATGCAGCTGGGAAAAAATGTCCTGACATCACATGCTTTATAATAGACTCTAGCATTTTCTCTACAACTAATGTTAGCTAAACAGATTGTAGTTCTCCAATTTCCCTCTTTTTCAGGCATAGGATTACACTTGCATTCCTCCAATTTGAAGGAACCATTCCATAATTCATGAAGTTTGGAACTTTAGAACCAATGTACCATTTATTTCCACAGCAAGTTGGAGTTTGAGTACTCCATGATACAGATTGTCAGGCCCTGGAGATTTATTGTATTTCACTTCCATTAACTTTTCCAACATCCCCCTCCCATATAATTTCCTTTAATTCCTTAATCTCACTGGATTCTTGCTTCCTTAGATTTCTGGTACATTATTTGTGTCCTTTTCCATGAAAACAAAACCAAAATATTGTTTAATCGTCCTTTCATTTTTTAGTCTTCCATCATATATTCTATTTGTAACTGTTAGGAACTTGAATTTACCTTCAGATTTTTTTTTCTTTGAAGCTACTTCTAGATGCATTTGTGTCTCTTCAAAATTTACTATCATGCTTTAGTTTTGCTCTTTGTCCATTATCACTGAATTTTAAAATGCATCCAATTCTCAGACTTGGCATTTTTCTGTATCTTTATGACTTCTCTTTGGATTTACAGCTCATTTATCATTCTTGCATCCAGATCAAGGGTAATTTGTTACCCAGTGATAGGGCTGCACAGCTACACAATCTCTCACAGTGAAACCCATGATCAGCTTGAACTAATTTAAGATGTAGTGATAATTAGCATCACATTAACCTGGCACATATATTTTACACAAATTCAACTCATAACACTAAACTGTGGGAAGCAGCAGATACGAGGAGGAGGAAAATGTTGCTCTCCATTTGCTATTTGTTCTGAGAAATGAAAGTGGGGAATTAAATGGAGGAATATTAAATATGAGCAATGTATTGCCACATTGACACTTAACACAATATTAACATAATATTGCAAAGGTTAAAGCACTCTCTGACTTCAGGACAATAGTTAAGGGTGGGAATGGACAGAAAGGAGATTACATCTGAACTAAAGCCATTAAGAACTAAAGAACTAAAAACTGCATCAAGCTGTACAAAAGTCACATTTACACGTACAGGTATTTCATTTTTCCTTTCTTCAGGTTGCTCATTTGTTCAACTCCTTCAGATATCTATTTTACTTTAACCAATGGGTAAAGGACTTGCAAGCACCATTTTTCATCCATTCAATGTCTTTGATCAAGAGCTGGTGGTCAAAATTTTAAGGCCCAAACATTTAATTCCAGAAAGTCTTCAGTAACGCACAGTGGCAGTGCTTTCCATATGAAACATCAGAATGAAGGCCTATCTGCCTATTCAGAATTAAGTCAGAATTTTTTGGGATGCTAAAATGTCCATGCTAAACTGTTTTAATCTACTAAGTGCCAACGTGTTAAGGACTTGTGTGCAAACATGGAGGACCTTAACCCACTAACAGAACTCCATATATAATCTTCTGGCTAAATGCCAATGGTGGACTCATTGTGGAGTCTAGGAGCATAGAACAAACTTGTTAACTTCCCAACATTTAACAAAGAAGCTGTTTGCTGAATCTATTTCAGGTTATACCTGGCACAGAAAAGGGAAGCGCATTCATTTAAATGCAAAGAACAGCTATGAAGAAGGAAGTTAGTTTAAGGTGATTTACTTCCCTTCATTCAAATTTGTTTTATTGTTTACAAGTGTTTGGGCTCTTTTTTGTGCATATTTTTTGAAATGTTTGAACAATTTAATGTCTAACATTTTTTGAATGATTCAAAACCATTTAATACCATTAAAGAATTTTACATCTTATTCAGATAGGACTTGTGTCACAGTCTGCTGTGGTGCAGGATTTCAATATTTTGAATTGGGACTTGCATGAACTGCAAGTCAACACTATGTATGGAACCAGAAAAGGAAATTAAAAACTTTTTCTATAGGTCCATCAGGTGTTGTAAAATATTCTAAACTTGAAAAATACACAATCTTAATAATATGAACCATGCATACCCTTCACCAATCTTTACCATGGTTTTGATATACTGGCAACTTTTATACTTCCAAACTCAATTCAGTTCTTTTGCTTACCTGACAATGATATACAGAAGTGGTATCTTTATATGAAGGATGAAGGTCAATAATGAGCCACACCTTCCATCTACTTCTGAAAGGTTGGTGGAAGATTACTTGCATATGAAACCTCTGCTTACTAAAGTAATAACTGTTCCATTTTCTCAGTGTCAGCCATTTTCATCTACGTCTCATCCCTTTAATGCTGCACTCAGTTTAGAAGCATAAAAATATAATAGGGAGGATGACAATTCTTGCAATTTTGGGGGGTTTTAAGCAAACTTGAGTAACAAATGAGCAGAGTACTCACTCTAAAGTGAGTTAGATTCAAGAAGAATGGAAACCAGAAGCAACAATTACTTCTTTATGTCAATTGAGTGAAAGCATAAAAACACTGGGAGTGAGCTAGAATTAAAAAAAGCTTCCCATACCTTGAACCATTTAAAGCCAAAGCTGTTGAATTCATGCAAACTTTCAATAATATGCTTCATACAGGCATTGTGTAGCATAATAGAAGAGAGAAAAGCATGCAAAGTATTTACTAGATCAGAAGCACTTAAATCCAATGAAAATTCCATTATAGTGCAACTATTTACATTTTCATTATGCATTTAATAATCACCAGTTATTCACATTTCATAAGCATATTTGGATAGCTCACTTGCCCACTAGAATATGTAGGCTCTAGCCAGAAATGCAGAGTTCAAAGTATATGTTTAAAGTATTATAATTTTTAAAACAATATTCTTGTAATTAATGAAATTCAATAAAATCCTAAAAAACCAGAAGATAGCAAAAATCCTTGAAATATTTTATAACTCAATGTCTATTTTAAAATTGAATTTCTTACCCCATTCCTGATCATTTAATATTCAATACGAATTGATAAATTCAGTTCTCAAAGCCATTATTGTACTAACCAGTGGACCAGTCTACAACAACCTCAGAAATGAGATTCAATATTGTTGACATACTTCCTTGTTTTATTTTCTAGCTGGAGAAGTATTTGGTTTGTGATATTCTATGTTCTATCATACCTCCACACTCAAAAATGATGTAACAGATATCTTTCATTTTATTATAGCATTAAACAATGACTGTCCCATTCATAAGGAACATTAACATAAGGGATAATTATTAGGTTAATGGAATAGTTAAGCAGAATTTTGGACTAAACTTCCAGTTCAAGTTCAAGTACTGGAACTGATAAGGTAATTCAATAATTAATCGAGTAAAAGATGAATTATGAGAGGAAGCTGGCGGCTAATATCAAAGAAAATACCAAAAGCTTTTTTAAGTATATAAAAGGTAAAAGAGAGTTGAGGGTAGATATAGGACCAGTAGACAATGACACTGGAGATACTGTATTGAAAGATGCAGAGATGGCAGAACTGAATGCGTATTTTGCATCAGTCTTCACAGTGGAATACGTCTGCAGTATACCGGACATTCAAAAGCATCAGGGAAGTGAAGTTTGTGGAGTGAAAATTACAACAGAGAAGGTGCTCAGGAATCTTAATGGTCTGAGGGTGGATACATCTTCTGGACCTGATGGAATGCACCCTTGGGTTCTGAAGGAAGTCGCTGGAGAGATTGCAGAGGCATTAACAATGATCTTTCAAGAATCGATAGATTCTGGCATTGTACTGGATGACTGGAAAATTGCAAATGTTACTCTGCTATTTAAGAAGGGTAGGAGGGAGGATAAAGGAAACTATAGACTTGTTAGCCTGACATCAGTGGTTGGGAAGTTGTTGGAATCGATTGTTAGGGATGAAATTATGGAGTACCTGGAGGCACATGACAAGATAGACCAAAGCCAGCATGGTTTCCTGAAAGGAAAATCCTGCCTGAGAAACATTCTGCAATTCCTTGAGGAAATTAGAAGCAAAGTAGACAAAGGAGATGCAGCAGACATGGTGTACTTGGATTTTCACAAGGCCTTTGACAAGGTGCCGAACATGAGGCTGCTTAGCAAGATAAGAGCCCATGAGATTACAGGGAAGTTACTAGCGTGGGTGGAGCATTGGGTAGTCTGCAGAAAACAGAGAGTGGAAATAAATGGATCCTATTCTAGCTGGCTGCTGGTAACCAATGGAGTTCCATAGGGGTCAGTGTTTGGACTATAGTATTAATGGATTTGTGGCTAAATTTGCCAATGATACAAAGATAGGCGGAGGATTGGGTAGTGTTGAGGAAACAGAGAGCCTGCAAAGAGACTAGGATAGTTTAGGGGAATGGGCAAAGAAGTGGCAAATGAAATACAATGTTGGAAAGTGTATAGTCATGCACTTTTGTGGAAGGAATAAACTGCAGACTATTATTTAAATGAGGAGAGGATTCAAACTACAGAAATGCAAAGGGACTTGGGAGTCCTTGTGCAAGATACCCTAAAAGTTAATCTCCAGGTTGAGTCAGTTGTGAAGAAGGTGAATACAATGTCAGCATTCATTTCTAGAGGTATAGAATATAAGATTAGGGATATGATGTTCAGGCTCTATAAGGCACTTGAGAAACCACACTTGGAGTATTGTATGCAGTTTTGGGCTCCTTATTTTAGGAAAGATATACTGACATTGGAGAAGGTTCAGAAGATTCATGAGAATGATTCCAAGAATGAAAAGGTTACCGCACAAAGGACATCTGACAACTCTTGGGCTGTATTCCCTGGAATTCAGAAGAATGAGGGGGGATCTCATAGAAACATTCCAAATGTTAAAAGGCCTGAACAGATTAAATATGGCACAGGATTCTATGACAAGACGGCACGACTTCAGGATTGAAGGACATCCTTTTAGAACTGAGATGTGGAGAAATTACTTTAGTCAGAGGGTGGTAAATCTGTGGATTTTTTTTGCAACGAGTGGCTATGGAGGCCAAATCATTGGGTGTATTTAAAGCAGAGATAAACAGGTTCTTGATTAGCCAGGGCATCAAAGGGTATGGGGTGAAAGCAGGGGAGTGGGGATGACTGGAAGAATTGGATCAGCCCATGATTGAATGGTAGAGCAGACTTGATGGGCTGAATGGCCGACTTCTGCTCCTATACCTTATGGTCTTATATCTGTGAAAAGTGCCAATGAAACTACAAGATTGTCCTTTTTCAGACAGTGGGCACTCTCCATCAGCAGAAACATGGAACCTTGAACAGAACTAAGCATTAGCACAATGAAAGATCAGATAACAACTTTGAAGTCCTGCCTTACATAGATATCATTGATGGCGAGTAACTTATTGGATATGGTCAGATGATGTCTCTCACCAGAATGGATATGTTCATAGATCCTCCAGCATTTAAGTGAAAAAGAAGGCTGACATCTTCAATCACAAGTGCTGTGCAAATGATCTGATCAGTGAAAAAACAGCTTAATCCCTACAGTGATGTGAGAGTGACTGTGCTAGACATACTAGTGTATTTAAATGAGTGTGGCATAAGGATAACAAAAAAAAACTTCCATTGGCTGGAGTCATACTTATTTCAATTCACCTCGAAGTATTTTGGACGCTTGAAGTCAAGGCTTCATAAATGACCTACCTCCCTTCCATCAAAAGACTCAGTGATTAGGCCCAGCCTCTACATTATAAAGCACATCGACAATGGAGCAGTCATACCCGCCCGTGGCAAATACTAGGCTGATCACAGCAATTAACATTAATGCCATCCAAATATCAGACAGCAAATGACTGAAAAGTTAAGTTAAATCAGCTACGTCTACATTCAACTCACCCCCGCGTAATGAAATGTGAATAGCATTGCTAAATCTTTGAACATATTAATGTTAGACATCATCACTGCCAAGAACCAAAACACGTATGTAATGTGGATACAAGTTATAGGATGTTTTTGTTGAGTGCCACATTCTTACTATCAACTAGGAAAAAATTATACTCACTTGGACAGGGGCTCAATAAGCTGGAAAGTAACTTGAATAAAGGAGTGACTTGATTGACACACCATCCACCACCATAAAACTTCAGTATTTCAACTCCTGGAACACTTTGAATGTATTGCGACAACCTACTACTCTTGTTTAAGCTAGCAATCTCTACCAAAGAACTTGTAACTTCCTCATAACATCATGATTTGGAAACATAAGAACATAATAAACAAGAGTATCCACTGGCTCCACTAGCTTGGTGTGTCATTCAATAAGATTATCTTTAATGTCAATATTATTTTACTAGTCTATCCCCATATCTCTCAATTCTTCTGATATACATAAACTTAATGATCTCCATTTTGAATGCAATCAATATGTGGGCCTCTGCAGTCTCTGGCATTCAAAATTCAAAAGATTCTCCTCATTTTTAGCCTAAAGTATTTTTCCCATACCATCCTAAATAGTTATTCATTTTCTATATTATTCAGCCAATAGAAACATCTTCACAATTACTACTTTGCCAAGATTTCTGAGATTTCTGTATGTTTTATGTTACATTTAACTCTCCTGATCTCTAAAAAAAAACAAGAGTCTACTTGACCACTCATCATATGGAAGACCCGGGCAAAATCAGGAAATACTTTTCCAGCACATATAAACATTACTTTTAAGAGACCAGATCTGTACATAATACGCCAGATGTGGTCTCACCAAGGCTCTACATTAATCTTGGGCAATATATAGATGGCCATATTTGGGAGAGGGGCAAAGTTTGATCTATTCTCACATAACAGGGTGGAGCAAACACAGGGGGTACTATAGGACTGGTAACCATAGTTCTATTTGTTTTCAATTATTTAGGGAAAGGGCCAGAATGGGTCCACAGGTTCAACTTCTAAATTGGGGCAAGGCAAGAGAAGGGCAAAGTCCTTAATGAATGTTTCTCCTCTGTCTTTTTACCATTGAGAAAGACATGAAGACTTTAGAACTAGGAACTAGGGAGGTCTTAAGGATAATTTGCAAAACAGTAGAGGAGTGCAAAGATATACAAACCTACAGGATTTGACCAGGTATATACAAGAAATCTGTAAGAGGGTAAAGAACAAATTACAGGAAACCTGGCTAATATTTAAATCACCTTTAGCCACAGGTGTGGTGCAGTTAGATTGGAGAGTGGGACAAGTGCATTTATTTAAGAAGAGCAACAAAGAAGTTGGGATCTATTGTTGTTAAGGTAATGAAAGGATTCTGAAAAATAAGATATTTGTACAGTACTTCTGGAAAGACAGGAGTTGATTAGCAGTTGACAGCACTGTTTTGTGCAAAGGAGATATCTTGCAAACTTGATTTTATTTTTTGACGAAGTAACCAAGAAAGTCTAAGGCAAAGTGGTAAATATGATTTGTATGGACTTTGGTAAGAGCTGGGCCGAAAATGTAGTTACTTTAGATTACCTAGGGTTACCCATAGCCCTCTATTTTTCTAAGCTCCATGTACCTATCCAGGAGTTTCTTAAAAGACCCTATCGTTTCCACCTTCACCACCATTGTCAGCAGCCCATTTCATGCACTCACCACACTCTACATAAAAAAATCTTACCCGTGACATCTCCTCTGCACCTACTTCCAAGCATCTTAAAACTTTGCCCTCCTGTGTTAGCCATTGCTTTATTTCCACATGAATAACCATTCCAAATGAAATGAAACTTGGGGAAAGTAGGGTCAATGATATCACTAGCACCAATTAACACCATATCCAGAGGAAACGATGATTTTTAAAAACTGTTCGTAAGTCTAATTTAATGGATTCCTGTTCCAATGTTGATGCCTATCCAAATATTGCAACAAATCAGGGGAAATAAGGTGGAAAAATTTGTTATTTGTGCTAAAACACCAAGGAAAAGGACTCTGGATCAAGGGATAATTTTACATGATTGAGCTTCTGGTTCATTGCATTAAATACTCCAATATTGTAAAGTCCTTAAAGTAACTATAAATATTTTTCAGTTTTTACACTATTATCCCAGATGTCTCATAAATCCCTGTATTAACCAACGAAGAGCACTGAAGGTATTAGAATGAACATATACAAATTTGAGAACTATTTACTTTCAATAGTGTAAGGATAAGAAACAATCCTACTGATAAATGGTTTACGAGTACCCATTTGACACAAATGTTATAAAAGTAGTGCAGGCGGGTGTACGGGCGCAAGTCTGTAGTTTAGTGCTTGAATTTCAAGTTTCTCTTTTATCAACAAATTATAAGGATCTGTTAGGCATCCTGATTTGAATCAACTTTTTATGCTTTGCTCTCAATATGCTTGGATTGCTTCTACATAATGCACGGAGGATTCTTGATATTATTCATTCCTACCACTGCTCCATTCTTAACAAATTCAGCAACATTGTTCAACACTCCCTTGAAATTGTTCAATCCACAGTGGAATGCACTTGCGTGGATGCTAGAGGCCCTATGGCACTTAATTTATGTGGTCTTTTTAATGTATTTACTACTGGTTACATCCTCAAGACATTCCATTGGTTGCCAGAATTCGGATGCATTTCTTCTTTGTAACTCAACATTGCTGAGATCAATCATAATCTAACTGAATTGAAGTAACTCAGTAAAATCCATCCATGACTCTGGAACTTTTATAGACAGAAATGGCAGGTACGCTCAGAATCAAATATATTACTTTATTTGTAAGATGATTTACTGTTACAATTTCTATTTTGCAAACCAAATCATACTACCACTGACAACATAAAACCCAGGATACAGACCTCTTCAACCAGAAAACTTGGTGTAACCAAAATCCAGGTAATACTTCTCTTGCGAAATCAAATATCCACATTACATCTCCTGAACAACAAAACCAGAATGTACACTTTCCTATAAATAAAAGCTCAATGAAATCAAACAAATCAAAACAATATAAACTATCACATTACCCTCTGCATAATTACAGCACAGCCACTCAATCTTGTAGATGCCCATAATACAACAATTTCTATTCAACTGTGGAGATCAACATGAAGTGACCAGAATGATAGTGATGTCAGAATCATATAATGACACTAATGCATCAGAAATCTCAACTCGGCTATTTCCATAACTTTGTATACAAGATACATTCTATATTGAAGAACAAAATCTACTGTATAACCACCAGTACAATGCACTACATAAACAAAACATTATCAGCCTCCCATGAACAGAAAAGATTCTAGAGATGCTGGATCTCTTGAGCAATACGAACAAAACGCTGGAGGAACTCAAAAGGTCAAGCAGCATCAATGGAGGGGAATAAACAGTTGACATTTCAAGCTGAGACCCTTCATCAGGACTGGAATGGAAGCCAGAACAATACGGTTGGGGGGAGGGGAGAAGGGAAGGAGTAGAAACTGGCCAGTGACAAGTG
Organism: Hemitrygon akajei; assembly: GCF_048418815.1. Taxonomy (NCBI): domain Eukaryota; kingdom Metazoa; phylum Chordata; class Chondrichthyes; order Myliobatiformes; family Dasyatidae; genus Hemitrygon; species Hemitrygon akajei. Next base: position 145,828,386 of record NC_133133.1, on the reverse strand, counting down.
AAACCAGTTGAGGAGGAAAAGTGGGTAAGTGGGGTTATCTCTTGCCTCTTAAGTACACAACAGCATTAACTCTTTTTTTTCTTCCTATCACGATACCCACCATAGCTTACGTTGACACAAAATGCTTCACTAACATTACCTGTTATGGGGTTTTGGTTAGGTATGTCCTATTGAGGCAGGGAAAGGATAGTAGGAGGAAAGGAACCATGATTAACAAAGAGAAGGAAGCATACTTAAGGTTCAGGAAGCAAAGATTAGACAGGGCTTCAGAAATATAAGACAGCCAGAAAGAAGCTTAAGAATGGACTTAGGAGAAGAGACATGAGAAGTCCTTAGTGAGTAGGATTAAGGAAAACCCATAGGCATTCGACATGCACATGACAAAAAGGAGGATAACGAGAGTGAGGATAGGACTGATCAGGGATAACAGTGGAACCATGGAGTTGGTGGAGGTAGGGGAGGTTCTTATGAATACTTTGCATCAGTGTTCACCAGTGAGAGGGACCTTGCTAAATGCAAGGACATGTAGAACAGGCTAATGTGCTGGAATATGTTGAGGTTAAGAAACAGGATGTGCTGGAACTTTACAAAAATATTAGGATGGATATATCCCTGGGGTCAGATGAGATATACCGCAGTTTACTACAGGAAGTAAGAGAAAAGGTTGCTGTGCTTCTGGTGATAGTTTTTTTTCCATCCTCACTGGCTACAGGAATAATACTAGAAGAATGGAGGATGTCAAATTAGATTCTTTGGTTCAAGACAGGTAATAGGGATAATCCTGGGAATAACAGATCAGCAAGTCTCATTCGAGAATCTGAACGGTCGTGTTGTCAGCCTTGTGCCCGACTTCAAGACATCCCATCTGACCTACAGAGGAATTTCAAGTGAGAGGGTAAGGATCCTGTTGGTATCCATATGGGTACCAATGACGTAGGATGAACAAGGAAAGAGGTGCTGCTCAGGGAATTTGAACAGCAAGGAATTAAATTAAAATGTTGAACCAAAAGGTAATAACTTCTGGATTGTTATCTGCACCATTTGCAAAATTGCAGGGTTAATACAATCAGAGAACTAAATATGTGGCTCAAAGATCAAAGTAGGAGAAGTGAGTTTGTAATGTAGGAAAATGACACCAATACTGGGGAAGGAGGGAGCTGTTGCAATGGTACAAAACCAGGGTTACGAGGTTAGTAGCATTACTAGGCCTGTGGGTAGGATTTAAACTAAATAGCAGAGGAATGGGTTCAACAGCTTGGAAAAGAATGGAGAAAGTAAAAAGGAATGAGAATGCAGGAGAGGCTATTGAAGTCTCCAGAATAAAGAACAAGACAAAATTTAGAAAGGATAAGAATTTAGTTTTAGGCAGCATGGAGACAAATTGAAACAAAAGGTGGTGAATACAGGAATGAAGGTTTCATATTTCAATGCACGCAGTATACAAAATAAGGTAGGCTATCTAGTGACGCATTTAGAAATTGGCAGGTATTATGTTGTAGACATCACTGAGATGTGGCTGAAAGAAAAACACAGTCAGAAGCTTAACATCCAAGGATATGCATCATATCGAAAGAACAGGTTGGTGAGCAGAGTGGGTGGGGTGGCTTTGCTGGTTAAAAAAAATTGAAGTCAAAACCTTAAAGAAGTTTCAAAGGATCAGAAGATGTAAAGTCCTGGTGGGCAAAGTTAAGAAACTACAAGGGTAATAAAAGAAATCCTTATGCAAGTTAAATACCCCAGTAGCGAAAATTCTTACCACTGTGGAGGAACAGAGGGATCTTGTGTGGTCAACATTAATAGACTCTTCAAAGTTGTCTCGCAGGTTGACAGGGTTAGATTGATCTTGGAATAGGTTAAAAGGTCTGCACAACATTGTGTGCTGAAGAGCAAGTACTGTGCTGTACTATTCTCTGTTAAGCAGCATTACTTTCTAGTTCCCATGTACTGTATTTTATAGCTAACAAAGTCGATTTTCCTTTGGCATGTGTCTGGGATATTATGGGATATTATCACGTCAGATTGCTGGCCACTCTGCATCTCACCAAAATTTGTGTATTTTCTGTGCAATAAAGCAATAATTACATCTTAAAAGTGAAATCAATTGATCTAATAAAATCCTCAAAATATTAGCCTGTATTAGTTGCTCTACACTCAGTATAGAGAACACAAATGCCTAATGGATTAAAATGAGGAACTGTGCACCTGCTGCTGGCAACACATATTACAAACCTGTTTCTCAGAATCATTTCTAGCAGCTTCTTCCTGTGCTAAGACCATCTCACGTTCTGCTGTAATCTGTACACTCTCCCGTAAAGCCTCCTCTAATTCTTCGATCCGGTCATCTTTTTGACGTAAAGTATCCTAGAGGAACAGGACAAAAAACTGTAGTGACAATTTTGCTTTTTTTAAAATGTGCATCATTAGTTTGCAATTCAGAAGCACACATCTTTCAACATATCCCATTTTATGAAAAATTAACAAGTACTATCAGTTTTTATTTTAGCCTAATTTAAAACACATCTTGCTAAACACAAACTTTATGTAGATTAATGTTTACAGTCTTTTGTCTTGATACTAAATCTTGCAAGGTTCATTTAAAGCTTCAAAACAGCTTTAAGAAATTAGCATGCTTAGATGTTGGAAAGAAGGCAGAAATGAGTACCTCACAAATGATGCATTTTTGTAACATTAGGAATACACTGAAAATACTGAACTGACTTCAGTATTTCTAGAGTAGGATGATAATAAATTAACTTATTTTTTTATTAGCAAAGCCCATGCTGCAAAATGTAACTGGCTGCATTTTAAAGAATCAAAATTAGTAAAAGTTGACACAAGCAAAAAATTGACACCTCAAAAGAATCAATTAAAATCAAGCAATAGTGCAGAAAGGGCAGTTAGCAATAATTGAAATTATAAACATATTCATTACTTCTTCAGCAACATTCCAGATAACACCCTCAAGGCTGGCATTTACAATATTTTTTCTATGCCAATGAAATTACTTCTTGATCTAGCATGACAGTGCATGACAGCTAGGAAAAACCTTAAGCGCCCCACAGTTAAATTTGGATAACAAGAGACTCAGTGGTTGCAATATACAGTGCCACTGTTTCCTTAATACATATATGTCAAACTCAAGGCCCGCGGGCCAAATCCGGCCCGCGGTGGAATTATCTTTAGCCCGCGAGATAATATCTAATTACTATTAAAGCTGGCCCCAGTAATCGAAGCGCCTATGGCGTATGATATGGCTAATGCTGAGTTTATTCAGGTACCAGGTTTTCAGGGTTTTTAGTGTTTATTCGGCAGCCTTCTTCATAAGAAACGGAATTTGTAAAGTGAAACACTTTGTAGTTATAGCAGAGACTGAGACACACGAGAGCAGGCTGAAAAAACGGAGGCAACGAAAGCTGCGTTCGCACGCGTCTGACTGATCCGGCCCGCATGAAGCTGCATTTTGCTCAATCCGGCCCCTGACCTAAAATGAGTTTGACACCCCCGAAAAATAGCTATTGACAACCCTTAAAGCTGTGGTTCAACAAAAGGATTAAAATGAGCCAAACAAGAGTCAAGAATTGCACCTTTCTGTAATAGTACAATGAAGGTCCTGGTGCTTCAGAGAAGCGTCATCAATGATACCAGGTTCAGAACAACATTGGAGAGAATGGAAGGTATATGCATTTGTAAGCGGTTGAATAAGCTATCTTTTGGGTCACACAAAGTTTTTGAATTTTTGAAACAATTATAATGAAGAAATAATCCAGCAAATAAGGAATAAACAAATATGACCTGATTATTTGATTATTTTCAGAATTTTTTTAATTTAAATTTCAAAATGTTGATTTACAAAGCACATCAACTTGATTTTGCTACCCATTTTGGTCAACTGAAATGTGCAGAGCATTTTGGAAGTCTCATTTTGTTTCCAGACTCTGTTGATTATCAGCCCCATTACATTTGCAAAAGTAAAGCATAAGAGACATAGTAAGTGTACTAAGCATGAATGTTCCACAGCTACACTCACAAAAACTTGCTTGAGCACTTGGCAATTCACAAACATCTTTCACACATGTTCCTTTTGCAGCATGTTCACTTTTTATTTGATGAATTATTGGAGAGGGTAGATACAATACTGTTGCTTATATCATGTAGTTTAGATACTTAATGACAGATATTGGATTAATCAGCAAAATGCATACTTAATGATTCAGAAAGCTAATGGCAGCATGATATGAAACTGAAATAAAACATAGAACCCTGAAAACATTTAATAGGTCAGGCAGTTCTATGGAAAAAGTTAATGTTTCAGGTTGAAACTGACTTTGTCAGAACTGACTTTTCAAATGTCCAGCAACCAGTGCCCTTTGTATTTCATCAGGGTATGAAACTGCCAAACAAATATTGATAGGAAGAATGAAACAAGGTAATGATATAAATGTTACAGTTATACCATGTTCCTCATTCAAGTCCTGCTTAATGAAATTTAAAAGATTTCCTGTGTATTTTGGTTTCAATTCAAATCTCTGGCAATACAGAACTGCTGCAAAACACTGTTCAATTCATAGCTATAAAACCCTGATATCAGCAGCTGTTTCAGGAAAACTATGTCCACACGTGACCTAACCAGGATACTTAATGAGGCCCTGTAAGTAAAAAGCTAATATTTCACAAATAAACTTATTGAATATCAGCAAAATGGATTATCACTGCATTTCCAGGATCCACAATTAAACCAAGCCTATTACTGTAACTCTCATAGCTTCCACCGATTAAGACCTCCACATTTCCCAATCTTACTGTGGCCACTTACACTCCTTGCTGCACTTCCTTGGTACCACCAAAAAACCCGCTTTATTAATGACTTCAAGGTAGTTTCTGGTTGTGGGTGCATTTAGTAAGATTCAAGGATTACTAACTATGTCCCATATTCAGACACAAGAAAAATATCACCTACCAACAAGTATACAACATTTTATCAAAGACTCACCTCCTTGCCTTTCTGTTACTAAAATATATATTGCTGGCCCACCAATTTAATACTTTAATTCTAATGTCAAAAGTAAACTAAATGTTTAAACATTATAAATCCAATGGTTCCACTGTAAGAGGGCTGAGCTTAGGAGATGACGGTGCCTAAAGGTGACTCCTTTGCTTACATCTTTGGAAAAAGCTCTATTTCTATCTTTGATATCTTTTTTTCACATTTCAAGGTTCTTTTGAAGGCACTGACCTGGAGTTACACGCTGACTTTGGTTCTTTGCAGAAATGGTACCCGCTCTTGGACACTCATGACCAGCCATTTTTCAATATGCCAAGGACACAGCCTGGAATACTAACGTGCCTTCAGGGTGCTGGATTTTTGTGGCTCTGGAGGTGGGCAGATTCGAGGTTGGTGCCGCCACTGCTGCCTGATGCATCGTGGGATATGGAAGATCGTAAGCAGCGAGCTGGCTGCTAGCTACTTGCTTACAGACCCGAGTTCTTTGGGCACAGAGCTCAGAAGAAGCGACGCAACAGACTTTTAATACCATAAATCAGCGAGTTGCTTTGTTATGTCTCCCCCCTCTTGTTGTGAAACAGAGACACCTCATTTTCCCTTATTAGGGAGAGAGAGAGCCTGTGGTATGTCGAATATTGGGTGAACAAGTAGTATTCAGGGTACTGCAAGTCTGTGTCTTTATTGATGCATTACTGCATGCTTGAATGCTCGATGGGGGATGCTGATGCTTTTCTTGCTGGTGGGGGAGGCATTGCTTTGCTGCTGCTTAAGTGTGGGAGGGGGAGCTGGGGAGGGCCTTTGGTGTTCTAATATTTCACTGTCATTCATTCTTTGGGGCACTGTTTTCGTGGATGCTTGTGAAGAAGAAGAATTTCAGGATGTATATTGTAATCATTTCTTTGGCATTAAATTGTACCTATTGAAATCTACCTATGCCAAATAAAAGGGAGCAATGAGTACAAAAGAAACCAAGTTCATCATCAGCAAAATAAAACAATTGCACCTTTAAGATGAAGTTATAAAACACAAATATAAAAATTCCAGCCAGGATGGTTAATCTTTTTGAAGGTCTTTTGCATCTTTTAGACCAATGAGAAATTATACACTGCCTATATCGCCCACCCCCCCCCCCTTTGAAAGTTTTCATATTTTATTGTTTTACACCATTGAATCACAGTGGATTTAATTTGGAATTTTTGACACTGATCATGTCAAAGTGAAAATCGATCTCTCCGAAGTGATCTAAATTCATTACAAATACAAAACATAAAATTATTGATTGCATAAGTATTTACCTCCTTCAAGTCAATAGTTAGTAGATGCACCCTTGGCAGCAAATACAGCCTTGAGTCTGTGTGGATAGGTCGCTATCAGCTTTGCACATCTGGACACAGCAGTTCTTCCCAGCCATTTTCAAGTCCAGCCATAAATTCTCAATTGGATTGAGGTCTGGACTCTGATTTGGCCACTCCAGGACATTAACTTTATTGATTTTAAGCCATTCCAGTGTAGACTTGGCTTTATGCTTGGGGTCATTGTCTTCTGGAAAACAAATCTTCTCTCCCAAGTCACAGTTTTCTTGCAAAATGCATCAAATTTTCTTCCTGGATTTCTCTGTATTTTGCTGCATTCAGTTTACCCTCTACCTTCACCATCCTTCCAGGGCCTGCTGCAGTGAAGCATCCCAACAGTGTGATGCAGCCACCACCATGCTTCATGGTAGGGATGGTGTATTTTTGTGTGGTATTTGGCTTATGCCAAACATAACATTTAGTCTGAAGGCCAAAAAGCTCAATTTTGCTTTCATCAAACCATAGAACCTCCTTCCAGCTGACTTCAGAATCTCCCACATACATTCTGGCTAGCTCTAGCTAAGATTTCATGAGAGGTTTTCTTTCCCCCCCCCCCCCCCCCCCCCCCCAGGTGGCTTTCTCTTTGCCACTCTCCCATAAAGCTGTGACCAATGAAACACCCGGGCAACAGTGATTGCATGCACAGTCTCTCCCATCTCAGCCACTGAAGCTTGCAACTCCTCCAGAGTTGTCATAGGTCTCTTGGTAGCCTTCCTCACTAGTTTCCTTCTTGCATGGTCACTCAGATTTTCAGGACAGCCTGCTCTAGGCAGATCTACAGCTGTGCAATATTCTTTCCCTTTCTTGTTGATTAACTTAACTGTACTCCAAGGGATATTCAGTGATATAGAAATCTTCTTATATCCTTCTCCTGACTTTGCTTTTCAATAGCCTTTTCGTGGTGTTGCTTGGACTGTTCGTTTGTCTTCATGGTGTAGTTTTTGCCAGGATACTGACTCACCAGCAATTGGACCTTCCAGATAAAGGTGTATTTTTACTACAAACAATTGAAACACCTTGATTGCACATAGGTGATCTCCATTTAACTAAATATGCAGCTTCTAAAACCAATTGGCAGCACCAGTGATAATTTGGTGTGTCACATTAAAGGGGTGTAAATACTTATGCAATCAATTATTTAGTGTTTCATATTTTTTTTAAATTTAGATCACTTTGTAGAGGTTTGGTCTTCAAAGTAGTACAATAATTTTGGACCATTTAAAATAAAGTTTCTTTTTTTTTTACCTTGACAGTTTTTGTGATCTTAATGAAAGCTCAGACCACATGAAGAGAATTTAAACTTATCTCTGGTACGCTGACCTATAAAGTTATAGCTACTGGAATAATATGCTTTCAAGTTTAGTTTTCCTGGCATCCATAAGCAGGATTACTAAAGCATACTTTGGACAGTATCATCTAAAATTTTTAATGCATTCCTGAGAAATTTCTTCACCTGTGACTTTACTCAAGAAATACCATATCTATATTTCCATTATATAAGAATATCAGATCTTAAAGTAGAACCAGGAGTAGGCCATTCAGCTTCTTCCAACTGTTCTATATACAAAATCAAGAGTGATCCTTTTAGTAACAACACACAAAATGCTGGAGGAACTCAGCAGGCCAAGCAGCATCTATGAAAAAGAGTACAGTCGACATATCAGACTGGGATGCAGGAATGCAGACAACTTGGCAAAAGGTTTGTGCAGTCTGGAACCTCTCCTTTCTAACATGAAACAGATGGGCACCACTAATTTATACTACCCACAATGATGGCATGGTTGATGTCAATGCAACAGAGATTATCTTAATTGATGTACAGTAGTTGAAACTTGAACTGCTAATTTTCACTTTCATATTGATACTTTCTTTACCACTGTTCAAAGCAGCTTTCAGAATTCACCCTTTTATTCCCTAACAGGTTAAATAATTTTGTTAAGTAGCCTATCATAATGAATTGAATTGACTTTATTACTTATATCCTTCACATACATGAGTAAAAATCTTTACGTTATGTCTCCATCCAGATGTGCAATTTATAGTAATTTATAATAAATATGTACAACAGGATAGTCAATATAACATAGAAATACAGTTGCATCAGCCTGAATTAAGCAGTCTGATGGCCTGGTGGTAGAAGCTCTTCCTGGAGCCGGTTGGTCCTGGCTTTTATGCTGTGATACTGCTCCTTATGATAAAGGTAAATAATATTCCTGTGAAAGTGACGGGTGGGTGGCGAAGGAAGAGCACAAAGAACACCAAGGTGCTACTAACATCTCTGGGAGCTTGGAAGGAGCAAGATATATTTAAGAGACATGGCCATCTTGACAGCTAAAAACTATGTTATTCAGACTTTGTAAAGTCAAAACACTACTTATTTAACATTTGTCCTTGTTTAAGCCTTGACAGATAAGGCCTACTTTTAATTGCTTTATCACACACCTCCAAGCATTTTTGGTTCAAGTGTCCGTAGAACCAACTGGATAGTACATGTTCGGCACAGCATTGTGGTGTAGGTTTTTTATGTTTCTAACCATTAACTCCAACTCCACACCTCTAGCAAAGCCAGACTGAGTGTTTAAATCTGATTCCACCTGAACTAGAAGGAACAGGGAATTCTGCTGTTGGTGGGGGGTAGGGGGTAATCATGTGACCAAACTATAATTATCTCAGATACAGAATTAGACCATTTTAAACAGGGATTCTGACATCCTACAGTTCTATTCCACAACAAATGCCTTAGTTAAGTCCATAGATCAGTGTCCACATGCTCAAATGAATAAAAAATAATGCTTCCCCACCAGGGGTGTTGCTTGAGTAAGGTGTAGTACACCTGCTCCCACTAACCCAGACAATATTTTAGGACACACCAAACTGTCCCTCGGGACTTTCAGGGCCGTTCTGCTGTCTATAAGCTGATGTAACGGTGCAAGTGAAAATAAATGAAACTATTTGGAAAGCTTATGTCTAGAAACCTTATTTTTCTGAGTTATAAACCAGTAGAGCACATTTACAGAAGGGATTGTTTTGATTAGCCAAGCTGGCAATTGTTTTACTGTTGGGAGTGTGTAAATGATGAAATGTCAAGAACTGTAGAATGGGAGGGCAAAGTATGTGAACTACTGGGGAAACTAGACCAGGGACAGAACGAAGAGGAGTGACTAACCGGGCAAAAGGGCAAGGTTAGTGGGAGAATTAGCACTGCCAACCTGTTCTGTCACAACCATAAATACTGAAATGAACAGTAAAATAATTCAGTCCAGCCAGACCAATTCCTCTATAATATTCAAGTGTCAGCAAACATTGAAAGTGACAAAAGCCCAATTACATCAGTAGACAGAAGAAACAATTCAGAAACTGATTTGTAAATACAAAATCATTATCCCTTTAAAAACACATATTGGGAGCCTAACTTTATTTAAGACCGTGCTCCATTGAATGAGATTAAGACGCATCATTGACTTACCTGTGGATTTTGGAGATGATGACTTTTGTAACACATAAAGTACCTGTTTTGCCTGGTTCAGAAGTTTGCTAAATGCTCCTGTGGATACTATGACACCAACCTCATTTCCTGTCTAATCTGGGAGTATTCGCATCTACCATAATTAAGTGTTTCAAAAGTTTGGTTATGGCTTGAGTTAACTCCTGCCTGAGCAAGTACCTAGATTTGTTGCAATTCACCTACCACCCTAAAAGGTCTACAGCAGATGCAATCTTACTGGCCCTCCACTCTAATTTGGAGCACCTGGACAACTCTAAGTCACATGCCATACTATTGATTATTAATTAGAGCTTGGCCTTCAATACCAACATCCCCTCAATGCTAATAACCAAGTTTCAAAACCTGGGCCTTGTACCTCTTTGCAACTGGATCTTCAGCTTCCTTATTGAAAGACCACAGTGAGTGAAAATAGGTAATAACATCTCCTCAACAAAGGCACAACTCAAGTATATGTGTTTAGCCCAGTGGTCTACTCTCTCTATATTTATGATGTTCGGCTATGCACAGCTCAAATGCAATATATAAATTTGCAGGTGATGCCACTGGTGCAGGTAGATTTTGATGGAGGCTTATAGGAGCAAGATAAATCAGCTGGTTGAATGGTATCACAACAATAATCTTGTATTCAATGCCAGCAAGACCAAGGAACTGATTGTGGATTTCAAAAAGGGAAAGATGGGAGAACACACCCAGTCTTCGTTGAGGGGTCAGCGATGGAAAGGGTGAGCAATTTCAAGTTCCTGAGCATCAAATCTCAGAGGATTTAATGATGGTTATTAAATATGGTTATAAATCCTGGTTATTAATGCAGTCATGAAAGTGGCACAGCAACAAGTTTGCTTCGTTGGAGATTTGAAGCTATTTAGAATGTCACAAAAGCCTCTAACAGATTTCAATAAATCCACAGAGGAGAGCTTTCCAACTGATTCGATCACAGTCCGGTATAGAGACTCCAATGCATAGGATGCAAGAACCTACAGAGGGTTATGGACTCAACCACCTCCACTGAAGACAACTTCAAGAGGTGGTGCCCATGAGAACTCCCGCATTGTTCCTATTTCTTTGTGTAATTTACAGATTTTGTGTTTTGTTTGGTACTAATGCCGTAAAACAACAAATTTTACATCATTTATCAGTGATAATAAACTTGATTCTGTTTCTAATATATGGAGTGAATATCCAAAGATCTCATTGAGCACAAATGTAAACACAATTTAATCTAAACACTACTGAAAGTGTAGACTGATGATAATACCCTCAAATCACAGTGCAAGGTGTACAGACAAATCCTCTGTGCTACTCTTAATGAAATGTTATGAACACTAGATTATTGATGACATGATTTTAAACTAGAAATTTCAGTATGCACTTTTAACATAACTAAACAGCTGTGCCAGAACTAGGTTTCCTGACTAAAATATTCAGTGTGCAATTCTGAAGTTTTAAGACTAATTTTCCTAAATTATTTTCACTGTACTACTTTCAATATGAATGTACATTAGTGCACCCCAAGTATTTTTATGTCTGCTTTCAACTAGATGAAGACATATGGAACTGCCAACACCCCTGGTCTTTTTTCACACTGCAGGGTGTGAACTGTCATGGCTGAAATTTGATAGCCAGACTACTGTGGGTAGTCAACTTTCATAACATTCCCTTCACAGTGGGACATTTTGAATTGCAGACCAAGACATAAATCTTAACTACGAGTAATTTCCTCTCATATCAAGTTAAACCACTTGTTTGGGCTTCTTAAAAGCTGAGGGGGGAGGACCCAGAGTCTAAAATGTTTAATAATTGATTCCAAACGCCATTTTTTGCTGGAAAACTGGGCAACACAACAACTGCTTTTTACTTGTCACACGCTTACCCACCCCCTCCTACTGAAATTCTGCTTCTATGGAGTCTATTTATGAAAACATCTATGGCTGCAAATAGCATAGGATGATTAATCCCTTCCCAGCAGGTAGTTTTGGGTCATTTTGTACTGCCATAAACATTTCCCCTTCTCAAATGTATCTACAAAACAAAGTCCACCCTTAAGGATGGCGTCTCACTAGTATAACCCTTCAAACACTTTTTTTTTACATTAGCAAAACTGAGTAAATTCAACATTCCCTAGCCAGTTAATTCTCAGAATACTCAAACAGAAAACAAGCAGGCTGTGTCTGTGACACCATTGGAAGGAATGATGATGACTTGTGTACTTGAAATATATGCACTCTTGAAATGACACAATGTATTAGTGAGTTCCTATTTCAGCAAATAAAAAAAATCAGTTTGGTCAGTTAGCTACAGAAATTTAATCCAAACTACTTTCTCTCACAATGAAGTTTTCAATACCTGTAACAAAGACACGCACTGGCATTTAAAATTATATGTACTGTCCACAGATTAGTCCAGTGATGGTAATCCCACCAAATTACTCTTTTCTCACTCTAGTACCGTAGATTCCGGATTATAAACCGCTACTTTTTTCCCACACTTTGAACACTGCGGCCTTTACTACGGTGCGGCTAATGCATGGTTTTTTTTCATGCCGCCAAAAACATTTTGCCTCGTAACAGTAGACCAATAAAATTGATGAGAAGTTCACAGAGGTCCAATGAAATTGTACGATAAATCAAGCGCACTTTCACAATTAAATTATTGTAAATCAGTCATTTGTACTCACCCTCATCAACATGGAAAACACTCGAAGAAAAGCATTGTGCTGCCTTTATGGCAGTTATTTAGTTTATAATATTTTCGCTTAGTAATCCATTTGTTAGTATTTTCTAGTTAAAGTTAGAAGTGTTTGAAGTATATTTGTTTTCAGTACTACATCCCGGAATGTTATGACGTCACATCCAGTTTCGCCGCGTCTTGTGGGAAAATACCGGTTTGCGATAAATGGAAAGGAGGGGGCGAGCGCATTAGACCCGCTGCAAGCATATGATGCAGCTTTTAAGTTAAAGGCGATCAATAACTTTTCCTGGTAGGCTGCAGTATATATTTTTTTACCAGTCGTTAGGAGATATTGGAATGTTGTTCGTGCACTGTTCAGTAAAAAAGTATACGCAACGTAATTTGTGTGTTACCGATACGTATGTATATTTAAAAGTAGCCGTGTTACAGGCACGGTTCGAAAAAAAGCATTTGCAATATGTATTTGTTTATGTTACCATACGGATTTAATTAAAAGTTAAAAAATCCTCACGTGTAATATCTTTCTGTGTAAATATCTCATATTACAACGTGGGACACCTGCGACTTAAAATCCGGTGCGGCCTGTACAAGTACAAAATTGATTTTCTTTCTAAAATTAGAGCCTGCGGCTTTTAATCAGGTGTGCTCTGTAGTCCGGAATTTACGGTAATTGTCTTGAAACTTGTCAGCAATATTTGGATAGATATGGGCTATTTCATTTTCTATGAAATTGTGACAGGAGCTGACCACAGTAATCAAAATCAGTCATTTCTGGCCTAATGAAAGTTCATTAATAAAGCAGCTCGAGTTGGATTTGGCAAATTGACCCCAAGGAAATCATACAAGCAAGCCAGGTGACTAAGAGAACAGCCTTCAACAACAACTAAAATATCAGGTTATGTCATCAGCCACTGCAGAGTTTTGTCCTGATTCCCATTAATCAGTTTTACTTGGTCTCCAAAATATCACATTTAGTCAAACATATTGGTTTCAAGGGCAATTCACACTCACTTCATTTGTGGAATCTGATACCCGTGTCCCTATTTCGTTAGGACTATAATAAAGAACCCAATACTAAAATAACAAATATTGAAAAGTCAATTCTGTGACTGACATTAGTAATACTTAAGTAGAGCCTTCTTTGCTTATACATTTTATTGCACATTGTTATGTGGCACAGGTTAGGAAATAAGTATGTTAACTATCAGAACTAAAAAAGTAAATGATTGAAATGCAGTAATTTATTTACACATTGATATGCGAACTTCAATTGCTGATGTTGACAGCAGAACTTCAATATTTTGCAAAGACTACAAATGGATCTGAAATATACACATTCAAGTAATTTAATTAATTCTCATTACTTGTTTAACACTTTAAGTGCTGATCATTCTGATGTGATGAGGTAGAAATTCATTGGCCCACAAAAGCTACACAAAATTCACAGTGGCCATTAGCCTCATACCATTTTGTCCATGTGCAAATGGTTTGTAATTTTCATGCATGCAATTTCTTGTGTTTTTGCATCTTCATATCATTTTCAGCTCAATGTATTCCAAATACAATAACTTCCAGAGTCCTGTGCACCTGAAAAAACAGTGCTAGTTAATTCCACATTTGAAATTCTTAAACTGGTGGTGACAATCGGATCCAATCATAGTACAGCTTTGAGGACACGCATGGTCATTGTGGAGGTTCAGGAACAGGTACCTCATTTCTGAAACTCTGAACTAGGGATCACTTTAGAAAACACAGACAACAGCAAAGAGGGCCTGCACAAAGGGAGGCTCAGGAGCAACGTTCCCTCTAATATTTTTTAACTGTTGTGCAGAACAGCCATTGCTCTATGAGACACTTTAATTTCATTTCCAAAATGCATATAAGGAAATCTGTGTTCAGTGGGCCGGTGGCTTATTAACAATGAGTTATCGACTTCCATTCTGTGTTTATTGTTGCAATTTGCAACAGTATTGTAACTTGAAACACTGACAATGTAAATATGTTGAAAGTCTAAAATGTTTCAAAGTAAAAGGTGTGGTACATTTATTATTTAGAATTAGTATAGATTATTAGCATAATTTCAAAATTATATTAACATTATAGAAAAGAAAATTCCAGCTACTCAGCAACAAAGGTTATGTGTGCTGGAGCATTTCAGATACTGCGCATTCATGCACCCACACAACTTACAGGGAACAGTGCTGAGGAAGACATCAAGGGAAGAAATAAAGCACCAAAGAGAAAAGACAGTGATAGATTTTAATGATCACAATGATGGCCTCTGCACTTGGTCTAGTGCTGCAGAAATGATCTCATATTGGTCAAGATAAGCACCAACAAAAAAGTCACTTTGCAACATACACATTTCACAGCTTAAATTCCCAGCAGTTCAACCAGGAGAAACATGTCACTATATACAATGCAACACATCCAAATGCAAATTACCCTCTCTCTTAGAAAAGGTAGCACTTACTTGCCAGCTGCAGTGGCAGATTGCAGGGATGTGATTGTTAACTAGGTGCTTAGTTATCAACTATAGGAGGAATAATCAGAGGACCATGAGACAGTCCTCATTAGGAGATTGGAGGTGGAGAGGGTCAGTAATTTAAAATTCCTTGATGAAGAGTCTCGGCACAAAACATTCGACTGCTTTCTCATTTCCATAGATGCTGCCTAGACTGCAGAGTTCCTCCAGCATAGCGTGTGTGTGTTGCTTGGATTTCCAACATCTGCAAATTTTCTCATTTTTGTTTTCTATATAGTTTTTTCATAAATTCTATAGTTTTTTGTTCTTCTCCTGTAAATGTCTGCAAGCAAATGAATCTCAAAGTAGCATATGGTAATGTAACTCGCTGTAAGGTTTCACTGCTAATATAATGGCCTCTCAGTAATGTTTCACTAAGGTAATGGTTTCTCAGTAGCAGCAATGTTTGGGTTATGACTAGAGATAATGGGGGCTTTGGAATGTGCGCAATCCAAAGACAGGTTGTTGTTTTTTATTGTGGGGCTGGGAGCAGTGATCTCATGGTCTTTTATCAGCAAGAGATGGAGAGAGAAGATGCAAATGGAAAGAATTGGCAGACCAGCGGACAGAATGGTCTTGGAGCAAGGGTCTGACAGTCAGCGATGCCTGGTGGAGGTCGATGGGGAATGAATAGACGAATCCATGAGCTCCAACATGCATATTAGACTGTTTCATTAAAATGGGCCCTTTAAAAAAAAAATCTTTACTAACCCTATTGTTAGGTTAATCACTTAATTGCATACGGTGTACTGTCTGATATTTTGTGGTTTGAATTGGTAATCGGGCAACACACCACGCAACATCCACACAAATGAGATTTCTCAGTTTGGCTGGGTCAGAGGGGGTCTTCCCCTAGACAAATGCATGCTTGCCAAACCTGAGGGTTACAATAACATATAAATACTTATTAATACCATAGATGCAGGATTATAAGCCGCTACTTTTTTCCCACGCTTTGAACAGCTTTGAACACTGCGGCTTTTACTACGGTGCGGCTAATGCATGATTTTTTTTCATGCCGCCAAAAACATTTTGCCTCGTAACAGTAGACCAATAAAATTGATGAGTAGTTCACAGAGGTCCAATGAAATTGTACGATAAATCAAGCGCACTTTCACAATTAAATTATTGTAAATCAGTCATTTGTACTCACCCTCATCAACATGGAAAACACTCGAAGAAAAGCATTGTGCTGCCTTTATGGCAGTTATTTAGTTTATAATATTTTCGCTTAGTAATCCATTTGTTAGTATTTTCTAGTTAAAGTTAGAAGTGTTTTAACTATATTTGTTTTCTGTACTACATCCCGGGATGCTATGACGTCACATCCGGTTTCGCCACGTCTTGTGGGAAATACCGGTTTGCGATAAACGGAAAGGTGGGGGGGAGCGCATTAGACCCGAGCTAAAACGCTGCTTTTAAGTTAAAGGCGATCAATAACTTTTCCTGGTAGGCTGCAGTATATATTTTTTTACCAGTCGTTAGGAGATATTGGAATGTTGTTCGTGCACTGTTCAGTAAAAAAGTATACGCAACGTAATTTGTGTGTTACCGATACGTATGTATATTTAAAAGTAGCCGTGTTACAGGCACGGTTCGAAAAAAAGCATTTGCAATATGTATTTGTTTATGTTACCATACGGATTTAATTAAAAGTTAAAAAATCCTCACGTGTAATATCTTTCTGTGTAAATATCTCATATTACAACGTGGGACACCTGCGGCTTAAAATCCGGTGTGGCTTGTACAAGTACAAAATTGATTTTCTTTCTAAAATTAGAGCCTGCAGCTTTTAATCAGGTGCGCTCTGTAGTACGGAATCTACGGTAAGCTTACTTTGACTTTGACTTCATTTCATGGTGGAAGCAATGGGTTTCGAAGATCTTTTATCAGTGGCCAGCAGTGGATTAGTGATCATCAAAAATGACAGAATACTTATACCCAATCCTTCTCCTCATAAGTAGAATCAGTAATAGGCCATATGGCTCCTGAAGCTTGCCCCTTTACTCAGTGAGATCTAATAGATCATAGATTCAGCTCCATCTTTCTGATCAATCCCTAGAAGCATTGACTAAAAAATGTTTCCTGAGGGCTATACATACAATGATTCAGCATCCACAGCTTACAGAAATTTCAAGTATTCATGAATGAGATTTCTTCATATCATGAATTCAAATAAGTGATCATTTTCTGAAATTATGTCTCATGAGCATTCTTGCAGCTCACATTTCCCTTCATTCCAATATCTCCAAAATGAATGCTCTTACCTGTCTTCTTCTATATCCATATCCATTGCCCTATACTTAACTTATTTCAGTTACATATGTCTCAGCACCTGGTCATGCCCTGCCTGTGGGAGCTGCAATTATCAGAAGACATTACGTTATTGTACCTAACACATGCATCAACAAGCTCATGCCCAGGCAATTCACTTAGAGTGTAGTTTAATGACAGGATCCAGCATGTGGTGGATCCTGCTTCTAAACTGCAGTCAGGCCAGAGGACTGGGTGGGGATGGGTGACTTGGGATACGAAGGGTAGCTTATATACCAATACACTAGAAAGCAAGGCTGTATGGCTTAAGCTATAGCTAAAATAGCTTTAAGAAGAAAGGAGTTGATTCATTCATTGTGACACAGACATACACTTGGAGCTACAGTTTGGATAATTTTCTGGTTAATTGTTGCTGATCTCCAGGAAGCTTGGAAGATCCAGAGGAAAAAAGTGAGATTTCTATTGAATCCAGTGGTCATTGCTAAGTATTCGTGTGACACAATGGTACCCTCCCAGTTGCACTTCAAGTTGAAATGGTTACATGGTCTTGTTGCACCGAATGGGTTCTTAAATGAATGGCATGGCTGTGCAATGCACTCAAATAGCATATCCAGAGAATCATTTTCTTCATCATTGCCTGCTTGTGCTCTGTGTTCTTAGAATGACATGAATGACTAGCCTGTGGCAGCAGATGGTGAAGTACAAGATTGACACTGGAATACAATGTGGAGCTCTTACGGAGTAATCCAGAGATTGGGATACAACTTTAAGGAAAACACTGTCAGCAAGCTCCAAAGAAGTTTTCCACAGCTCCATGCCATAAATTATAATTGCAATTCGATCAGGAGTTCAGAATGGCTTGAGAAGCAAAATTTTAGCCCTTGTCCCCAAATAGCCACAATCTGGTGACTGAAATATAACAGGCTCAGCAGACTGGGAACGAATGGTCATGCAAGCTTGGTGGGCACATGCAATTTGGAGTTGGGTTGGGGGGGGGGAGAGAGACTGGGATATTACAGGAGATAATCTATCATTCTTTTGAATACCTTGGAGAAGCTGCAGAAAATCCATGAACCCATAATATTTGATGGTCTCTGCACCAGAAGAAAAGGGCGATGAACTCCCTCTCCATAAAGGAGCATCCAAGATGCCCTGAACATAACAGTGAGCCATAAACTGAAAAACAGAACTCGTATCAGCCACCAGCATCCATAATGTTCTAAAGGCTATGACATTTAATATGACAATGACCTGCATCTCTACAAACAGTCCTTCACTGAGTACATGGTTAGTCATGTTTTCAAATTCCTGTCATACAGTCATTTTAACTTTAGTCTCAAAGTAATTGCTCCTCAGACAGACGTGAAATCCTTGCTTTATTCGCTTTACACTTATGACTGTGTAGTTAAGCACAGCTTCAATGCCATATTCAAGTTTGCTGTTGACATCACTGACGTATGACAAATCAAAGGTGGTGTTGAATCAGCATATTGGAGGGAGACTGAAACTATGGCTGAGTGGTGTTATAACAACAAACTCACTCAATATCTGCAAGACCAAAGGACTGATTATGGACGTCAGGAGAAAGAAACCAGAAGTCCCCTGAGCCAGTCCTCACTGAAGGATCAAAGGTGGAGAGGGATAGCAACTTTAAATCCCTAGGATCTGTCCTGGGTCCAGCATGTAAGTGCAATTATGAAGAAAGCACGGCAACACCTCTACTTCTTTAGGAATTTGCGGAGATTCTGCATGACATATAAAACTTTGACAAACATATATTTATGTGCAGTGAAGAGTAAATTAACTGCCTGGTATGGAAACACCAATGATCCTGAATGGAAAATCCTACAAAAAGTAGGACACTGACCTCCCAATCATTGGGCACATCTACATGAAACACTGTCACAGGAGAGCAGCATCATCAGGGAGCCCCACCACCCAGGACATGCTCTCTTCTCACTGCTGCCATCAAGGAGGTGGTACAAGTGCCTCAGGACCTCAGGACCACCAGGTTCAGGAACAGTTACTACCCCTCAATCATCAGGCTCTTGAACAAAGGGGATAACTTCACTCACCCCCATTACTGAAATGCTCCCACAATCAATGGACTCACTTTCAAGAACAATTTATGTCATGTTCTTGTTATTTAAAACTTATTAATTTACATAATTGTTTCTTCTTTTTGAATTTACAGAGTTTGTTGTCTTCTGCACTCTGGTTGAACACCTTGGTTGGACAGTCTTTCATTGATTCTGTTATTATTCTATAGATTGGTTGAGTATGCCCACAAGAAAATGTTTCTCATGGTTGTATATGATGACATACATGTACTTTGGTAATCAAATTTACTTAGAACTTTGAAACGGCTGATGGAGGGTCCTAAAGGATTTGATCTCCAAACCAAAGCTATTCTTTTCCTCTTCCACTATGTTGGTCTTGTCTTTAGCCCCTCTTGCTCCTGATGATGGCAGAGGTAAAAGGGCATTGCTAAAAAAAAACATACATCTGCAGTAAGTCCACTGTGAACTCAATACTCACCCAGACTTTCAGAAAGACAAAACTAAACCTATTAAATATATTATGCTCTCCACTAAACCAATCATATTATTGAATTTCTAGAGATATGTATCCTGATAGGATGTAATCTAACAGCTTTCTCTTTGGAAGTATTACATTACCTAAATGTTTATATTCCAACTACTCCACTGGATAAGGATGACTAAACATGGACAAGAATTTCAAGATTTTGTCAGTAATTCAGAACTTCAAAAAATTATGCATTGTCCAGTTAGATAGGGCTACTTTTTAGCTCTTAAAAAATAACCTAGTTGTAAACTCACTAAACTTAAACGTCTGAGGAAAAGTTAGGACACCAACACTGATGTGCTGAAAAAAAAACTATCCGAATATATCTCAGTGAATTTATTCAAGGCTCTTTCATCACTCTACATAATTTAGCTCTGTGATACAAGGTAGCTTAAATGTGAACATTTAGAAAATCTGAGACTCCCTCATTTACCATACAATGTCTACGAACATCAAATCTTGTTCCAATGAATGCATACAGTGATGGATAATGTCATTACAGAAGAAACTGATATTGTGGATGAGTTGTATAAAACCAAGTGTTACTGAAACAGGATTGTTAAACTGGCATTCAGGTCCACTTGCAAACTTAGAAGAAGCTTTAGTAAATTTTAAACAAATTGAAACATAGAAAACCTACAGCACAATACAGGCCCTTCGGCCCACAAAGATGTGCCAAACACGTCCTTACCATATAACTACCTATGCTTACCCATAGCCCTCTACTTTTCTAAGCTCCATATACACATTCAGGAGTCTCTTAAAAGACCCTATTGTTTCCAGCTCCACCACCACCGCTGGCAGCCCATTCCACGTACTCACCATTCTCTGTGTAAAAAAACTTACCCTTGACATCTCCTCTGTACCTGCTTCCAAGCATCTTAAAACTATGCCCTCTCATGCTAGCCATTTCAACCCTGGGGAAAAAGTCTCTGACTATCCACACAATCAATGCCTCTCATTATCTTGTACACCTCTATCAGGTCACCTCTCATCCTCTGTCGCTCCAAGGAGAAAAGGCCAAGTTCACTCAATGTATTCTCATAAGGCATGCTCCCCAACTCATGCAACTTCCTTGTAAATCTCCTCTGCACCCTTTCTACAGTTTCCACATCCCTCCTGTTGTGATGTGACCAAAATTGAGCACAGCACTCCAAGTGGGGTCTAACCAGGGTCCTATATAGCTGCAACATTACCTCTCGGCTCTTAAACTCAATCCCACGTCTGATGAAGGCCAATGGTATGCCTTCTTAACCACAGAGTCAACCTGCATAGCAGCTTTGAGAGTCAAAGTAGCAGTTTAGAATAAATGCATGCAAATTGAAATACCTCTTTCCAGCAACTGTTCTGAAAGATCTATTTAACATTAACCATAAAGTGATTCGGAATACTGTTTTGAAATTATTCAGTACTTTTTTTTTACATGATACAATTCACAAGTTTCCAAATTAACTGAAATAGTGAATCCAGAAATCATACATGAACAAAAGTTAACACATATGAAGAGTGATATTATTGAAAGTATAATTCTTTTACAAAAAGACTAAGTATTATATTTGGATGATGTCCAAAACAGCATGAGCCTAAACAAACTATGACTGTATGATGTTTTAAGTTTCAGTGTGCTTATATGGTTGGAAAACTGTCTTCACATGGTTTGTTAGATTTATTAAGTCTGAAATAATTCCCTGCTAATATTTAGACCAACCTCAAGTTTATTCTCTGTTTTGTTTGATTGTGTAAATAGGACAATTTAAAATGAAAATAAATTCAGCCTGCTTATTTCTTAATTTTTTAACAATTGTTTGATCTATTTCAGCTGGATTCCAACAACTGACAGAATTTCTCACAAACATGATTTTTCTTTTGGCCAGCAAAATGTGATTTACTTGTCCTATCAACAGTTCTACCAACCATCCGCTTAAACCTCTCATTTGAGAAAAACAAAGCCATAGTTTTGTTCATCCATATGTAGATATAAAAATATTTTAACACCAAATCAAGAACAAAATAATTTGCCAGTTTCATTTATCATTCATCTGAAGACTCCAAATAACACGACTAGCATTGGACCTACCCTTACACAACTGCTCTCAATGATATTTGCACTGCATGTTTCTGTATGTGTTAGCAGTAATATGTCTTCTACAGGTGGGACAAATCAGTTGAATGAAGAATTGTAAATGCAAGTGTGTAAATTGTAAAGGGAATACGAGACAGAATGGTGAATTGAAATAAAAGAGGGAAAATAAGAAAGCTTGTACTGAAGACATTAGCTCTCATATTTATCACAACACATCCTTAAAAATTAATGGATTGATCTACAGGAATTTATTTGGATCCAGTAGGCTGAAAGCCCTGCTTTGTGTTGATATAAGCACAAATCAAAGGTGACTAGACCTGAATGACTTGCCATCTCCTTCTGTGACCTTTTATTTTGTCTTAATTACACAAGCATAAAATTTTCACAGCTGTCAACCTATAAAGGTTCATTTTCATTTTATTATTAAATATCATGCAGAATAAAACTTTGAAATTTGTCTGTTCTCTAGATAACAATAGAAAACAGAAAACCATATAAGTAGTTGAAAGACTCAGTCTCTCCTGCATGAAAAGAAAAAGAAACAAAAACGCGCAATCCCAAAATACCCCCAACCCCTCACACTCACTAAAACCAACAGATCACCCAAGTCCCCGGCCAGCCAATTGGCAACAAAAAAGAATGGGTAAGAACACGAAAAAAACACAGGACTGAAAGAGGCCAAAATGAATTACAGTCCAATCCAGAAATCTCAGAATTTTGATAACATCTCCGAGGGCAGCAGCGCGAATCGGAGGCCCCTCCAAGGGCAGCGGCGTGAACCGGCGGTCTCTCTCCAAGAACTGTTCACTTTCTTCCACATTTGCCTCGACGTTTCAATCTATCTTGAGACTTTAAGTGACCAGATATGTAGTCGATTATGGCCCCTTATCATGTTTCTGAGCTTCTGCTCGTGCTTGCATCTCTCTCTTGGAGTTTTCTCAGGGACAGCAGAGTGCTAGCTCACTCGATCAAACTACAGACTAAGACACAGGCTCCAACAGTTTCAGAAACAAAATTAAGATAAAAAGAATAAGTAGGTGTAGAAAGGCTGAAATGATTGACTATCTGCAAAATGTTGCCTGAGGAATTATTGTTCGCTAGCGCTATCTGGACCAGGGCATTCAGTCAGGATATATGAATAGAAAAGGGGAAAATAGATGCTGTCTTTACAAAGCAAATCTCCATCTGATCAACAAATCTCCAACAACCCAGTACATGCTCTCTTCTTACTGGTGCCTCAGAAAGGCGGTGTCTATCATTAAGGACCCCCACACCCAGGACATGCCCTCTTCTCATTGTTACCATCAGGAAGGAGATACAAGAGCCTGAAGACATACACTCACCATTTTAGGAAAATGACTGCACGGGCTACCACGACGAAAAGCTCAGAAAAGAAATGAGGGGCCATTTCTCACTAATTAACACATTAAGGTAGATTGAAACAGAGGAAAATGCAGAGGAGAGTAAGTGGTTCTCTGAGATGGGACAGTTATATCCTAGAATGATTAACCACCACTTAATACAAGTCTGACTCTAATCATTTCAGTCCTAAACCCTTAAAGATCTGTTGGTTCGGTTTTGCCAGATTTTTGATGGCATATTAGATCAAATGTTTGTCTGATATCATAGGCAGTTACTCTCACTACACCGATGGGATCTAACTCTTTGGCTAAGGCTATAAGAATGATCTAAGGATGATAAGGACCAAATGAGCATTGATACAGCAGGTTATTAGATAGTAACTGCCACTTGATAGTACTTTCCATCACTTCTGTGAAGACTGAGAGTAAACTAATATAGTTGAGAGTAAAAATGAATAGAATACAATTAGCCAGATTTGATTGTCTTGCTTTTTGTGACAAGGATACTTTGAGGCGAATTTCTATGTTGTCTCAGAGAAGCCACTGTTATTAATTGGGGAAGAACAATAGTTCTTTCTCCATAGAAATGAATGAAAGAGAAATCCTGCAAGTCCATTTAATTGCTTCTTCATTTGAAAAGATTTTCCTACAATTTATTAATTTGACAAGTTGTTTAAACAACTTTCAAGGATATCAATTTAGAAACTCACTAAATTCTAATTTTGATTGCTTAAAAATGCCAAAGTTTTTTTAAATTTTTGTTTCTGTTCCCATGTTCCTGAATAGCTTTAAAATGTTATGCTTTTCAGGTTTAAGCATGAGCAACACCAACTTTATTTATGAGAATTTTTCTGCTATTGGATACTGGGTTAGTCATTACAGACCTTTGTGACATTACTTAAAAATGCCAAAATTAAAAAATGCTTCAGTATTTTGATCATGTTGAAGTTGGGGGATCAATGAAGTTCAATGAGCACTTCTTTTGAGATCAGCAATAAGTGTTCTCAGTTCACCACTGATCACAGAATTTATGGGGTTTAACAGCGACAACTGAGCCTGCATTGTTTACTACTTCTCTTGATAATTTTTTACCCTGCCCATTCCCCTAGAAGTGAAGAGGGAAGATAATATACATCATGGAAGAAATCAAATAGCTTTACCTAGCACAGATAACATTTATATCACATCTCGAAGTTTAGTCAAAATAAAAGAGAAGAGACTGAAGATGCTGGAGATCTGAAGCAATGCATAAAATGCTGAAGGATCTGTGAGTCAGACATAATCTATGGAAGGAAATACACCATCAATGTTTTTGGGTGAAGACTTGTTATTAGGACTGGGGAAAAAAGAGGAGATAATCAGTATAAAAGAAGTGTGTGGGGCAAGGGTTAGAGCAAGGAATGCAAAATACAAGTTTGGTTTTCATAAAGTCAGACGTGCAACAGATGGAAAACAAATAAACAAGAACAAATTGCAATCTTAAGCTGAAGTCTACTTGTTGGATAACAAGAATGGTTATAACCAAATAATCGTTCTGTCACATGCTCAATTACTTACTCTGAGTTTAGAAATTCCAACATTTATTTGGGGGACCTTGCAAGTGGGTCATATAAAGCCCTGTGTTAATTTGTCCTAGATTGTCCATATTTCTGGTCCTCTCTCAAGTAGCTAAATCTTCTAAGACACAATTGTAACCACATACTACCTAGGTGATCTGCGTAATTCACCTTAAATCTTCATTTTGAAACACTCTACAAGTTAATTATTAACAAGAGAAAATCTGCAGACACTGGAAATCCAAGCAACACACACAAAATGTTGGAGCGACTCAGCATGCCAGACAGTATCTATGGAAAACAGTACAGTCAAGGTTTCGGGCTAAGACCCTCCAGCAGAAAAGTGGGTCTCAGCCCGAAATGTCAACTGTACTCTTTTCCATTGATGCCTGGCATGTCAAGTTCCTCCAGCATTGTATGTGTGTGTTACATTAATTATTTCTGTGTTTTGCAATATATGCACTGCACACCAATTGACAAAGAAATCATCATCATTCCACTCCATATGTGAAAATAAATTGAAAAATGCTGCTTATTGATTTGATCATTACTTAATTTTTATGTCACTAATAGTTCACACTCAAAATAAAATACTTTTTTGTTATTAAAAGCAAATCTGCAATTCTGTTCAGCCAGGTTAATTATTCATAGTATAGGTACACAGAAAATATTTTTATGATCTTTGAAGAATATGGATTCTAGAAATTTCAACAGAATTCATAATTGAAAGTTAATTGAAGGCTGTTTAAGCATTAAGCTTGTACAAAGATGAACACTTTCATCTTTCAAGACATCTTCTGACTGAAAAGAAACTGCATCTGATCATCAATGTCTGATCAAGGGAAACTTATCAAGAGTGAAGCAATGTATTTGGAAATATGAAAAAAGTTATGTGAAGCATAAGAATTGTACTATGTATTAAGCAGTTTTCTATTAAGTGCTCATCTGGAATCTCTAGCAGAGCTTTAAACACATTCTGTTCTGAGGGTGAGCTTTCTTTGGTCATTTGTTGACTTAAAGGATACATTTCTATTTACAAAAACAGAGAGACCCAGAATAATTTAGTAAAAATCACTCATAACAGTAAGATAAATAGAGTTGAGTTACGATAAGCATTCAATAAACTATTAACACTTAAGTAAAATATGCAAATGAATCTAAAGGTTAATAAATGAAAATCAATGTACATGTCCAATTTACAGTTACATAGAAAACAATTGCAAGCAATGAAAAGGCACAACTACTATGCAAAGCCGAGTAGGTTAAATCTTAAGTTTCTTCAAGATGTGTCTCAAATCAAACACCTTGTCCAGAGGCCATATTTTCATGTGCTAGAAAGTCATTCATGGACTTGAAAATCCATGCCAGTCCTGCTGTAACTCTTAGTGGAACCTTGATTAAATTGTAAGACTACTGATCCTCCCTCCTATAGAGTACTAAGGATCAGAATACCAATCAGTTCATGCAAAAATCAAGAAAAAGATCCAGTACTACACACTTCTAAAAAAAATCAAATTTGTCAAAAGACATCTATTGGATGCAACATAAAACAGCATTCAGAACGGACGATAAAATTGAAAAGCCAAAATAGTGTGGACATGGAGCAGATCTGTCCAATAGTGAGAATGTCTAGGAAGAAGGGCACAGCCTCAGAAGGAGGGATGACCTTTAGAACAGAAATGAGAAAGAATTTCTTTAGCTGAAGTATGGTGAATCTATGGAATACATTGCCACTAATGCCTGTGGAGACAAAGTCTTTGGGCATATTTAAATCCTTGTTTCGTAAGGGCATCAAAGGTTATGGGTGGAAGGCAGGAAAATGGAGCTGGGAGGGAAAATAAATCAGTTATGATCGAATGGTGGAACAAAGTCGAATAGCCTACTGTAATTCTGTACCGATGTCTTATGGTCTTCTGTACTCTGAGCTGAGAGGAAGATGGGAGAAGCGAAAGGAGCTGAGAAGGAGAGGTTAAGTGAAGGGGAAGGGACCCAGATGAAGGGGATGAATAAGAATCAGGTTTAATATCACTAGTATATGTCTTGAAATTTGTTGTTTTGCAACAGCACCACAGTGCTATACATAATAAAAACAATAAATTACAATAAGGAATATAACTAAAATCAAATTAAATACAATTAAATAAGTTGAGCAAAAAGAGACACCAAAAAAAAGTGAAGTAGTGTACATGGTTTCATTGCCCATTCAGAAATCTGAAGGCAGAGGGGAAGAAGCTGTTCCTAAAACATTGAATGTGTTTCTTCAGCCACCTATATCTCTTCTTCGATGGCAGCAAGAAGAGGAGGGTATGTCCTGGATGGAGGGGGTCCTTCATGATGAATGTCCTCGATGCCGGGGAGGATAGTGCTCTTGATGGAACTAGCTAAGTTTACAACTTTCTATAGCTTTTTCCCAAACGAGTGCAATGGCCCCTCTATAGAGATGGTGATGCAGCCAGTTAAAATGCTCTCCATGGTACCTCCGTAAAAATTTGCCAGTGTAATTAGCAACATACCAAATCTCTACAAGCTCCTAATGAAAGAAGTCATGCAACACACACAAAATGCTGAGGAACTCAGCAGGCCAGGAAGTTGGCATATATTGAGAAGTGTTGTAAGCTGTCCGTAAAGCATCACTTTATTTCATTAGTACCACCTTAGACGATTAATAGTGCTCTTCCAGAACACTGGTATGGTTCTCACCCTTCTACAGAAGATGGGAACCTCCAACTACACCAGTGAGAGACTGAAGACATCCCCACCAGTTGGTTGGTACAGGTTTTCAGTGCCGTACCAGGTACGCCATAAGGGCTTAACATCAAGTGAGGGTTCACCTTCTTGAAAGACATCCTGATATTAGCCTTCGAGTCAGGGTCCATTAGATGCTGCAGGGATTCAAACAGTAGTTGGTGTAGTTTTATTCTCCCTTTCAAAGCATTCATAAAAGGTTTTGAGCTCATCTGGGAGTGAAGCATCACAGCCATTCATGATGTTAGGCTTCACCTTACAGGAAGTAATAGCCTGCAAATCCTGCCAGAACTGATGTGCATCTGAATTGTTTCTTACTCTTAAAGTAGCCTTTCTGAAGTCATAGCTGGAGTTCTTTTTTTTTTTAATTGATTTTTTAATGCATTTCTACAATTACTAATACAAAAGCCAAACAGCAAAATGAAGATTAATACAGTGCAAGATAAACATACAATAATATAATTCAAACAATGATGAAAAAGCACCCAAAATAAAATCATGTAAAGTTAGTATCCTCCCCCCACAGAAAAAAAACTCCAGACCAACTATTGCAAAGACGTAAAAAAAATATTAATCAGAGCATTCAAACCCCCAAAACTGTAAATGAGAATTAAAAACAAAGAATAATAATGCCTAGTACCAAAGAAAGAAAAAAAAAGCTGAAAATAAGGGATTGAAAAAAATAGACTTAATCAAAAGAGGAATTGTGAAAATATTCAAGAAAAGGTTCCCACACCTTATGAAACTTTATATCTGAGTTGAGAAGTGAGTAGTGAATTTTTTCAAGGTCTAAACAGGACATAATATCATTAAGCCATTGAGCATGGGTGGGTGGGGCAACATCTCTCCACCTAAGAAGAATTAAGCGTCTAGCCAAAAGAGAAGCAAAAGATAATGTTCGACGTTTAGTCGGACTCAAATGTAAATCTGCCTCACCCAAGGTACCAAAAAGAGCAATCAGAGGATTAGGTTCTAAATGGCAATTAAGAATATAGGATAAGGTTAAGAAAACTTCTCTCCAAAATTTCTCTAGACTAGGACAGGCCCAGTACATATCGATAAGAGAAGCTTCGCCACCTTTACACTTATCACAAACAGGACTAATGTCAGGGTAAAATCGGGACAATTTAGATTTGGACGTGTGAGCCCTATGTACAATCTTAAACTGTAAAAGACAGTGGCGAGCACAAAGACAGGTTGAATTAACTGACTTGAGAATTGTGTCCCAAACTGCATCAGATAAAGAAACATTTAAGTCATGCTCCCAAGCTGCTCTAATTTTATCAAAGGGGGCACGCCGTAGGGTCACTAATTTATCATGAATAAAAGATATTAAGCCTTTACCCAATGGATTAATAGAAAGAAACAGGTCCACAACGTTTTTCTCAGGCATCGCAGGAAAATTGGATAATAAAGGATTAATGCAATGTCTAAATTGAAGGTATCTAAAGAAGTGGGCATTAGGTAGATTGAACTTTGCAGAAAGTTGTTGGAAAGTTGTGAACCGATTATCAATGAAAAGATCTTCAAAATGCCTAATACCCATTCTATACCAATCATGAAATGTTGAATCTTGTACAGAAGATAAGAAAAGATGATTATGCAAGATAGGACTAGAAAGAGAGAAACCATGAAGACCATTAAATTTTCTAAACTGGGCCCAAATTCTCAGAGTATGTCTAACAAGAGGATTAGCAATTAGTCTAGGCAAGTGACAAGGGAGTGCAGATCCAAGAAGTGCAGAAATAGAGAGATCCTTAGTGGAGTTCAACTCCATTGCCACCCATTTAGGACAATCAGACTGATTATGAAAAAAGGACCAGAAAGTAAGACAGTGGATTATTAGCTGCCCAATAGTATAAACAGAAGTTAGGAAAAGCCATACCACCCTTTTTTTTTAGATTTTTGCAGGTAAGCTTTATTAAGTCTAGAACGTTTACCCTTCCATAGATAGGACAAAATACAGGTGTTCCCCGTTTTTCGGACGTTCACTTTACGACAGCTCACTGTTATGAAAGACCTACATTAGTACCTGTTTTCGCTAACCAAAGAGGAATTTTGCTTTTACAAAAAAAAGACGCCCACTTTATATGTGTGCTTAGCCCAAGAAAGACTACAATGACTGTGAAGCCTTGTGTGGGCAGTTGTTTGCGCATGCATATACGTGCACGTGTGTACACATATGCGTACGTATGCTTGTACGTGTGTAGGTGTGTACGTGCCGAAATTTTTCTCTCAAAATCAATTTTGGCTTGCTGTCTTCCCGAGTTTGATAAGTGAAACTACACAGTACATACAATATTTCTACTTTATATAGGGTGTATATTTATCATATCATTTCTGCTTTAACTATATGTTTGTGTTATTTTAGGTTTTATGTGTTATTTGGTTTGATTTGGTAGGTTATTTTTTGGGTCTGGGAACGGTCAAAAATTTTTCCCATATAAATTATTGGTAATTACTTCTTCAATTTACGACATTTCAGCTTACAAACGGTTTCATAGGAACGCTCTACCTTGGATTGCGGGGGAAACCTGTAATGAATCTAAGGAGTAAAAAAAAGCTTTAGAAATAAAAATTGGAATAGATTGAAATAAGTATAAAAATTTAGGAAGGATATACATTTTAATAACATTAACATGACCTACCAAAGACATAGATAAGGGTGACCATTGTGACAAACTCTGTTTTGTAGAGTTCAAAAGATTAGCAAAATTTTCACGAAAAAGATCCTTGAAATTCCTTGTAACTGTAATACTAAGGTAAGTAAATTGATTATTAACTACTTTAAAAGGGAAGTCACAAAATACTAATGCTTGTGTTTCTTTATTAATTGGAAAGCATTCACTCTTGTGTAAATTGAGTTTATAGCCAGAAAGCTGGCTGAATTGATCAAGAAGTAAAAACATCGGGGGTAAGGAAGTGGACAGATTTGATAGAAAAAGTAATAAATTGTTGGCATGAAGAGAAACATTATGCTCAACACACCCCCAGATCTCCGTCAGCTCAGGACAACTTCGAAATGCAATCGCCAGTGGCTCTATAGCCAAATCAACAAGGAAGGGACTTAAATTGCATCCTTGATGGGTGCCTCGTTTAAGGCTAAAAGACTGGGATTGCTGAGAGTTAGTCAGAACAGAAGCGGTAGGACATAGGTATAACAATTTAATCCAAGAAATAAAATTTTGACTGAGATCAAACTTTTCTAAAACCGCAAAAAGGTAATTCCACTCTACATGATCAAACGCTTTCTCTGCATCAAGAGAAATAACACATTCAGGAGTCCCAATTGAAGGTGAATTTAAAATATTAAATAAATACCGTATATTAAAAAAGGAAGACGATTTTTAATAAAACTGGTTTGGTCATCAGAAATAATAGATGGCATAATATTTTCAAATCTGAGCCAAAACTTTGGCCAAAATTTTAACATCAACATTTAACAAAGAAATCAGCCTATAGGAGGAGCACTCTGTTGGATCTTTACTTCTTTTTTTAGGTAAAAGAATAATACATGCCTCATTAAATGATGGTGGCAATATACCTTGTTTAAACGAATCAAATAGAGCTGAAGGTAACTGAGATGAAAGAAGATAGGAAAATAATTTATAAAATTCTGCAGAGAACCCATCAGGTCCAGGAGATTTGCCTGACGACAGTGCAGAAATGGCAGAAGATACTTCTTCTAGTGATATTGGTTCATTAAGTTTTGCTTTAAAGTCAGAGGAGAGCGAAGGAATATTCAAACTATTTAAAAAAGGTCAACAGAAATATTATCATTTAAAGATTCGGTGGTGTAAAGTTGAGAATAAAAATTCTTGAATGAGTCATTAATTTCAGAATGATTTGATGTCATATTCCCATTCTCCATTCGAATCTTTGTAATATGTTGCTTGGCTTTAGAACATCTCAATTGATTAACTAGAAACTTGCCAGATTTATCACCATGAATATAAAAGCAGCTCTTGCTTTCAAGAAGTTGATGTTTAACTGGTTGAATGGACAGAAGGTCAAATTTAGTTTGAAGTTCTACTCGCTTCTTGTACAATTCAGGATTTGTAGTCTGAGCATATAGTTAGTCCAGTACTTTAATCTAACTGATCAAATCTATCGCTCTAAATGGGTCTTTCTTTTGAGATTGGCTGTATATGAAATTATTTGACCCCTCAGATATACTTTCATAGCATCCCAGACAATCTGGGATGACATTTCAGATGACGTATTGGTGTTCAGGAAAAAAGTTATCTGATCCTTCATAAATTTAACAAAATCATCATCCGATAACAATGTCGGATTAAAACGCCAATGTTTGTTCATTTGAGGGACACCGGGAAAATTTAAAGACAATGCACCTGGAGCATGATCCGAGATCAATATACTCTGATAATCACGAGTGAACAAATGAAATAAGCTGATCATCAATTTAAAAATAATCAATTCTAGTAAAAGTATGGTGGACATGTGAAATAAAGAAATAATCTCTCTCAGTAGGATGAAAAAAAACGCCGCACATCGGAGATACCACAGTTAGAAAGGAAAGAATGAATAGCTAAAGCAGATTTAGTAGGTAATCTAGGAACAGAGGATGATTGATCCAAAGCTGGATCTGACCAACAGCTAGAGTCACCGCCCAGTAAAAGAGAGTATAAATTCAAATCAGGCAATAAAGAAAAAAAAGTTCAAAAAAGTTCACATCATCTGAATTGGGAGCATACAAATTAGCTAATACTACCTTAGTATTATATAATTTGCCAGAAACAATAATAAAACGACCATTTGTATCAAATATCTTACTGTGGAGCTCAAAAAGAACATTTGGATTAATAAGGATAGAACCCACCTCCCCCAGCTTTGGCCGGGAAGGAGGAATGGAAATGCTGACCCACCCATCTTGACATAAGATGAGAATTATTGAAACTTCGAATACGAGTTTCTTGTAGGAAGGCAATGTCAGCTTAAATTGCTTTAGATGGGAAAAGACCTTCCTTCTTTTAACAGGATGGTTCAATCCCTTTACATTCCAGCTTATAAATTTCAGCAGACTAACCATTATCCATTATTAAAACATAAAATGTAGTAGGCATAGACAGGGTCAAACATTCAAATAACAGTTCTGGAGCAAAAGTATAAATCAATAAAATCAGGACAAAAAAGTGTCTTGATAGAAAAGAATAGCAAAAAAAGCACTAAAAAAACCGGCTTCTAGTTTCGTAACATTGACATAATCTCCGTTTAAATAATATAACAGAAACTAGATAACTTATGCACTGCAAATCAAGATTATAGATGAAAAGAAACAATACCATCAAAAAAAGACTTAATTCAGAATAATAATTGAGAAATAGTCTACCTGCAAGAAACTATGAAAGAAAGAAAAATAATAGTAATTTAAAAAGAAAACAGAGAGAAAAACAAAAGAAAAAAATTTTATATGTTAAAAAAAAAGTACTTATCAGCCGTTTAGAAAAAAACAAAGCAAATCTGATTTAGTAAGCTGGCGGGGAGACCTTCAATAAAATTCTGAACCTCCCAAACCAACTAAAACCATTTGTGGTCCTCAGTATTGAAAGTTATTCGGAAGTGGACTAGATTACGCAAGTAAAATCTGAATCCACAAGAAGGTCTTTTTTTAAAAAATAGTACTTATCGGCCATTTTAGAAAGTCAAATCGAGCCTGAAGAAGTTGAAGTGGCTGGGAGACCTTCAATAAACTTCTGAGTCTCCTTGACCGACTTGAACCATTTGTAGTCCCCAGTAGTAAGAGTGATTCGAAGATTGGCAGGGTTACAGAGGGAAGGTCTGAGTCCACGATTAAAAAACTCTTTCATAACATCTTTGAACTCAGCGCACATCTTCAAAACCTGGGGGGCATAGTCTCCAATGATGCAAATGCCATTAACCCGATAATCCTATTTACCTCTCCGGCGTGCCTCCATGATCAGAAGGTTTTACACTTGATATTGATGAAAACAGAGAATTACTGGACGTGGCCTAGAACCAAGGTCAAATCTGGGAACGAATGTCCAGTGGGCTCTGTCTAACTCAGGTGGAGTCAAAAGGAATTCTTTCCCGAAAATCTCACAAAGTAAAAAAGAGAAAAATTCAATGGGAGATCCCCTTTCGATGGCCTCTGGCAAGTTGAGAATTTGTAGATTATAAAGCCTGCTTCGATCTTCAAGATTGGTCATTTTGAAAGTAAGTTTGCTGTTTTGCACCGTCAAATTGGAGCAGACAGCTTCCAGCTGCTGAACACGGCGTTTTAAATCTTCAGAAGTTAAGTTGATGCAAGATAAACATTCGGCATGATCATCCACTCTAGCGTTAATCTGATCAAATTTTGACTCCAATGAACTGATAGAAGACTTAAATTCAGACTTGATATCAGATAGAATGTCTTGTCGATTCTGTTCCAGGACAGAGAGAATCTCCGCAGACAGAGACGTAGAGGCTTCTTTTTTCCCAGATTTAGGAAGCTTTGTAGCCATTGTGCGATAAGTGTATTCGCAGGCAGATAAAAAGACAAAAAAATTAACAAACTGGGATAAAAAAAAGGGAGATACAGAGTGGCAAGGTAAGAAATGTAACAGAGCGAAAGTTTTAATCGACTAAACAATCGCCATCTTACCGGAAGTCTTGCTGGAGTTCTTGTATAGTTCTGGCTCACCAGTCTTGAATGTCACAGATCTAGCCCTCAGCAAACTGTGAATCTCCTGGTTCATCCACGGCTTTTTGTTTAGGTATGTCCATTATGTTCTTAAAGGCACACACTCATTCACACATCTTGATGAAGGCAGTGTCAACTGTGGCACGTTCAGATGATGTGAAGATGAATCCCTGAATATTGTCCAGTCTACCAATTCAAATCAATCCTGTAGGAGCTCCTCTTTAACATACCTTTGTGGTCCTCATCATTGGTGCTGAAAGTCCAGTATCTGCCTCTATGTCAGAAACAGAAGTACAGCCAAGTGATGGTACAGTAAGCGCACTTGATGGTGGTCGAGTATATTGGCTCCTCTGGTTCCACAGGTGATAGGCTGGTTGTGGTTGTTCAGAGACATCTTCAAGCTGGCCTAGATGAAATTCTGCAATGACCAGGAAGACAGAAAGGTGCATTGTTTGGCTCCTCCAATGCCTCCCTAACATTGGCCAGTGGTAAAATGTACAAAGCTACCAGGATGATGGCAGAAAACTGCACTGGCAGATAAAATGGATGACACTTGGCAACTAGGTGTTCCAGGTCAAATGAGCAGGACTGAGACCAGAATCGCCATATCTGAGCAATATAACGAGTTAATCATGAAGCACACAATACCTTCTTTACCTTTAAGAGACTCTGCTGAACCGTACATGCACTGGATGGTGAAGCCCTCAGGCTGCAGCACTACTTTCAAAATGGTGGAGGTGAGCCACGTTGCCATGAAACAAAGTACACAGCAGTCCCTGGTGTCCTTCTAGTACTGCACTCGAGCTCTGAGGTCTTCAGTTTTGTTCAGTTTTATTTTCCAGAGACTGTACATTTGCCAGCAGGATAGTCAGGAATGGGGTTCCAAGGGCTCTGTGACCTGAGTCCCAATGAAAGGTTAGATAACTGAGAGGTGATTGAGATGGGAAGTGAGCTGGGGAAGAGGAAGATGAACAAAGGAAGGAGGGGATTATACAGGTAGGAAACATGAAAGGAGGGGTGAATAAAGCACAAGTGTCTTCATACATATATGTTTATGATGTCAAGTCAACACAGCAGAGCCTAGTCTCCTATGCTTTTGGACCATGACATAGTTGTGAAAAGACCATATGGCAGTCACTTCTTAGAACCAGAGTGGAAGTGAGGTACCTCAGTTCTGTGGGACTACCGAAAAAGAGAGTTGAACTACCAATAAACATAGTTAAAATTAAGGGAAAATTGGTAGGTTGAAAGAAAAAGTGTTGTTCCTGAGAAAGTAACTAAGCATGGGAAGAACAGAAAGCAGAATGTACAAGACCCTTCATCAGAACTGGAAAGGAATGGAGAAATCAGAAAAAGATGGGGGAGGCAAGGAAGAAATACTGTGGCAGGTGAAACCAGGAAGGGGGGGGGGGGGTGAAGTAAAGATCTGGGAAGCTGATTGGTGAAAGATATATGGGCTTGAGAAGGGGGAATCTGATAGGAAAGGACACAAGACCATGGAAGAAAAGGAAGGGGTAAGGAGCATCAGAGGGAGGCGATGGTAGCTAAGGAGATAAGGTGAGAGGGAAACAGGAATAGGGAGCATTTTTTGTATGTTGCTTAGGAATAGTTGTCATACAGGACAGGTCCCTTTGGCATATAAAGTTTAGAGATGAGTGGTTACTGCAGGAATGTACATCAATTGTGGCATGAAGAATTACAAAAGATTCGGCATTCTATAGGCAGGATCTCCATCATTCTTACTAGTTAGCTCCTTCACAGCAGTTCATCAACGCAAACATGTAGAGATAGATAGATTCGGTGTTCAGTGAAATTAAGGTAAATAATAACACAAGTTCTTCACCTACGTTCAATAAAGTTTCAAATGATTTTTAAGATACATTTCCTTAACTCTAAAGCAGAACCCTCAAAGGTCCTGCTGAGTTCCTGGCAAGTTCTAATAAGCAATCCCAAGAACAAAGAAATTCTATCCTTGCATATCAGTATTCTTCTGTATTTCATGATTCACCACCAAAAAAAATTACTGTAATTTTGAGAATAGGTAACACTGTGATGTTACCCCATTAGGAAAAGTTTTTTTTTTAAAAGAACAGTACAATTGGGCAACAGTTACACACTAATGATCTGTTCATATTAGGTAAGCGAGGATTATTCAGCTCCAGACTTCATTCCAGCATTAATCATAATTGAAGAACTGAATTACAGAAACAAAGTAGGAGTAATTTGGCTTTGAGACTGACTAAGGCAAAGTGCTGCCTTGGTAGTATTCAAGTCAATTGATTAAAAACATGATAAATTACAAGTAATTTTGACAACTGAATTTCTTTCCACATCCCAAAGATGTGCAGATTGGTGTTAGCTTTCAATTGCTTCTAGTATGTTGATGATACAGAGAATCTGGAGGGAGTTGAGGGAAAGATAGGAAGAATAAAAAGTAAAATTAGTGTAAATGGCTACTTGATGATCAGCACAAACTCAGTGGACTGAATGGCCTGTTTCCCAGCTGTACAACTTGAATCGAATAGTCACACACCCACTGTAGTTATGGATCAAAGCAGAAGTTGAATGGAGAGCCAGTAGCATTGTATCCTCAGTAGACCTATTGTGTGATAGGCAAATTGCAGCTGGTCCAGGTCCTTGCTTAAAACCTTTGATTCTGTCTACGAGCAACCTCTCAAAGCACTTCAGCACAGTAGATACGAGTGCAATAGGGCAATAGTCATTGACAAATAGTACATATATATTGCCATATAAAACCCTGAGGTTAATTTTCATGTGGGCATTCACAATAAATATAAAGAAACAATTAAAAAATAAGCAAAATAATCATTATAAATAACCAACAAATATCAAGAACACGAGATGAAGCATCCTTGAAAGTGAGCCCATAGCATATGGGAACAGTTCAGTGTTGGGGTGAGTGCAGTTGAGTAAAGTTATCCCCTCTGGATCAAGAGCCTGGTGGCTGAGGAGTAATAACCATTCCTGATCCTGGTGATGTGAGTCCTGAGGCTCATGAAACTCCTTCCTGATGACAGCAGTAAGAAGACAGCATGGCCTGGATGGTGGGGGTTTCTGCTAATGGATGCTGCTTTCCTGTGACAGAACTCCATGTAGATATGCTCATTGGTGGGGAGGACTTTGCCTATGATGGACTGGGCTGTATTCACTATTTTTTGTAGGATTTTCCATTCAAGGTCATTGGTGCTTCCATACAGGCCATGATGCAACCAACCAGTCAATATATTCTTCACCGCACTCCAAAGGTCTATCAAATTTTTGGATGATATGCCAAATCTTTGTAAACTCCTATGGAAGTAGAGGCATGGCTGTTTTCTCTATATAAAGGCACTTACGTGCTGGACCCAGGACAGATCCTCTGAAATGACATCTGACCCTCTTTACTTCTAATTTCCTGAAAGGGATTGACTCATGGACAGAGCTCTGGTTTCTCTTGTAGTCAATAATCAGCTCCTTGGTTTTTGCTGACATTCAGAGAAAGGTTGATATTGTGGCACCACTCAGTCAGATTTTCAGTCTTCCCCCTACATGCTGATTCATCACCACTTTCAATTTGGTCAACAGCAGTGATGTCATCAGCAAACTTAAAATATGGCATTGGAGCTGTGCTTAGCCTTAGTGATAAGTAGAGCAGGGGGCTAAGCTAACAGCCTTGTGATACACCTGTGCTGATGGTGATTGTGGAGGAGATATTGTTCCCAACCTGAACTGACTGATGCAGAAATCGTGGAACAAGTTGCTCAAGAAGGTATCGATGCCTTGGTCTTGGAGCTTATTGATAGTTTTGAACGCAGAGTTGTAATCAATGAAGAGAATCTTGATGTACACATCTTCATTATGCAGATGTTCCAGAGTGAGTGAATAGCCAATGAAATGACATCTGTTATTGACATTTTGTCAATAGGCAAATTGAAGTGGATATAAGTTGCTTCTCAGGCAGTAAATATGTTTCATCACCAACCTCTCAAAGCACTCCATCACAGTAGAATAAATGCTTCTGGACGATAGACATTGAGGCAGGTTACCACATTCTTCTTCTTAGGCTCTGGTATAACTGAAGTCTGCTTGAATTGTATAGGTACCTTAGACTGCTAAAGCGTGAGGTTAAAGATATCAGAGAACACTCCAGCCAGTTCATCAGCACAGATCTTCAGTACTCTGCAAAGTACCCCATCAGGGCTAAAAGCTTTTTGTGGGTTCACCCACCTGAAGAATGCTTTCATGGTGGCCTGAGAGACTGAAGTCACAGGATCATCAAGTGCTGATGGAGTTTCTGAGTTGCCTCCATAATCTGAGGTCAAAGCGAGCATAAAGGGTATCAGGCCCATCAGGGAGCAAAACCTTGCTGTTACCAATGTTGTTTGGTTTCATTATATAGGAGGTGGTAGCATTCAATCCTTGCTACAGCTGTCTAGCATCCTTCAGTGATTCAAGTTTGGTCTGGAATTGCCAATTCACATACGAGATGGATTTCTAGAGATTGTACCTGGACCTCTTGTATTTTACTTGGTCCCCAGATCTGAACATCACTGATCTGGTCCTCAGCCAATTGAGGATCACTTGGTTCACACAAGGCTCTGACTGGGAAAGACACTGAAAGGTTTTGTGGGGACACAGTATTCTACAACGAGGTCAGAAACTAAGAATTTTGAAGTGGATTACTTTCCTCCTGACTCCCCAACAACTTTTACACTTGACTAAATGAGTGGAACACGAACAACACTCCCAAGATGTCTTTTACCGGATGTATTGTCCCTTTTAGCAGCTTACCAAGGAGTCCAATACAGCACTTCCATACTCATGGTCTCTACCACCTAGATAACCAAGTGAGGTAAGAAAATATCCAGAACTTAGTTTCCCTCCATCTTATATAGCCCAGACTTGACCTCTCTGCTCTCACTGTGGCAAAGTCCTGGAATTGCCTATTTAACTGAACTTTCTATCTTCTTTGACGTAAAGTTTGCAGCAAATCAAAATGGCAGCTAAATAGTACCTTCTAAGTATCAGAGACTCACTTCACAAACGAATACTTTAATAAAATTTGTCTGGGCTTGTTTCTTTCCCTTCACTTATTGTTGTACAAATTACATGCAGCTCATCACAAAGGTGAAGCACTAAAGTAAAATTAATCAGGGGTTACCATTATCAGAAAGCAGTGAACTACTGTTTACAATAACACTCTCAGAAGTAAAGGCAACCAATATCCTTCAACTGAAAGGTGCACTATTGTTAAATATTTGATCAATATCACTGCCTCATTTTCAAATAGTGTTTTTTCAAATCAGTTTCCTCATTTGTTCATGAGTCTTTCTGCTGGGTCACACTGCTTCTATACTTTAATTCTACTGTCTCAAGTTTTTAAATGGTATCAACTCAGCTCATTCCCAACCCTTCCCCAGCAAAACTTTCTTCTCACTTAGGATATGTAAGAAATTTTCCAAGTGTGTGATAAGCCCCTTTCAAAATTGAACACCATATCCTCTTCCTGACCCACTTCAAGTAAAACAAGCTATTATGTATGCTTTTGTTTCCACTTCTACAACATTCTTCAGACAAAGTGACAAAGACGCAGGAACATTTTCAAAGCTTTGAAAACATAGACTGTATTTCTACAAGGTTAGCTAAAGTCATACCACATGCTGGTACAGCAAAAACAACATACTCTCTCTTCTATGATTTACTGCAAAAATATTATTGCAGCACTTCAATTTTAGCCAGTGACACAATGTCCTCTAAATGTGCTATGGGAATGCCAGAGGCTATAAACAATCTAACAGCAGTTTCTAAAGTAACATTTCCCAACTTTTTTTGAAAAGCCCATTTATTCACAAATTGGGTGTCCTCATTAAATGCTTAATGACATAAGGAGCTATTCTTTTTTAAGGAGTTGGGGCTGTTCAGGAACTCTTACCAACATTACAGACAGGACAGCTGATATGCCAAGTTCAGTTTTGGTTGTTTTTACTTCTTAAATGATTTTTCCAATTAAATTACTTCAATCTTATTAAAGGCATGGGTTCCCAGGTAATCTATGACATATCATCGTGTCACTGGGCTGTACACCTCAGGTTGGAAATCATCATTCTAGAGTAAGCACATATGCTGTTACACATGAATATCCGCGGGTGGCTGTCAATGATTCATTACTCCTCCACAGGATATTCTGATGCATTATTCACTATCTCATCAACAAAGAATCAGTGATCTGTCATCAACTTCAAAAAACAATGAAAATTTTAACTTTTGTTGAATGAATTATAACCAAGCCTTAAATAATGATTACTACTGAAGATCCTCTCTGGTCCCCCAAAAATTAATTTCCCAGGATGTTATTATAACTTTGATCTAAACAAAAGACATTTTGATTTAACCTTAACCCTTATTGTCAATATTTTCAGGTTGCTCTGTGATTGAGAGCCCAATCAAACTCAGTGAACAGAAACTCATAAAGAATGGGGAAGTACTAGTATTAGAAGTACTGTGTGATAACAGCACTGTTAAAACAGATGCATTGGAGATCAGAAATCTGAGAGACTGGAATGGAGTCCTTACAGGACACTGTGTGTGAAGAAGTGGGAGCTGGTGGACTTGTAGAGGAAACTGGCTGCTAACCTTGCTCCTAAAGGAGATACAGAGATTGAAGGATGGAAGGAAGAAGTCATAAATGGACTTTGACAAAGTAGGAGCATGATAGGAATAGGTAGAAAAAAATGATTACACAGTCCAGCTTTAAGTGAGATCAGAAAGCAGCAGTAATATAGTCAGCAGCCTACCAGAAAAAAGACACAATGAGGGCAGTTATCTCACAGCAGTTCCATATTGACGCCTTTCATTCTGAGGAATGAGTGGAATTCAAGGAAACTGTTCAATATGAGAATAAGTTCAGCCAAGTGAAGACCTTCAATTAAGGGGGGAAAAAACACAGGACTGATAGATCTTTGAAGAGGTGCAAACGAAGGATTGATGATCAGAGAAATTTCCACCCTCTGCTGGTGCTCCTCGACCAATGAACAACCTACAGCTTAGCGTGGGGAAACTACCTGTGAGAAACAAGAGAAAATCTGCAGATGCTGGAAATCCAAGTAACACACA
Source organism: Hemitrygon akajei (assembly GCF_048418815.1). Taxonomy (NCBI): domain Eukaryota; kingdom Metazoa; phylum Chordata; class Chondrichthyes; order Myliobatiformes; family Dasyatidae; genus Hemitrygon; species Hemitrygon akajei. The sequence continues at coordinate 145,786,933 of NC_133133.1, read as the reverse complement.
CAAAATACTGGAGGAACACAGTAGGCTAGGCAGCATCCATGGAAAAAGAGTACTATCGACATTTCTGACCGAGTCCCTTCAGCAGGAAATGTGGTGAACTACATATACCTGTCTGGACACACCCCCCCCCCCCCCCCCCGCTGACTGCTCCTGTGGCTCCTCCCACTGACTGTGGCTCCTCCCATGGACCCCGGTATAAAGGCGATTGGAGCCTGAGCCCCGGCCTCAGTCTCCAGGATGTAGTGCGGTGGTCAATTGCTGCTTGTTCTTTCTTCAAGCCAATAAAAGCCTATATCTCGCCTCACGTTGTTCTTTCCTGCTGAAGGGTCTCGACCCAAAACGTTGACTGTACTCTTTTCCTTAGATGCTGCCTGGCCTGACAAACAACCTGTGAGGGATAATTTAGGCGGAGCAAGCTGTGCAATCTCTCAGTTGTGCTTTGGATTGTATCTACATAGGCAGAATAAATGCAGGCATTGGTGGAGACGAACAGTGGCTTTTCCAATGCTGGTAGAATGCTGGATACGAGTCTCTTTCATCACTTCCAGTTGGATGAAATAGAAGTTGGTATTTCTCCTCTTTTTGTTTGGCTATACAACTCTCCTCAGCCCTACACTTTCACTGTGGTAACAAACTCAATGATCAGCAACTGCCTTTATGAAGAAAGATTTTAAGGGTGGCTATTAACTTTATAATTATATATCCATTTATTATGAATGCCTATCAAATTTAGTTACTAAATCTATATTCAAACATTTTGCATAGTTTCCTTTAGTTATATGACTTCAACTTACACAAGAATTTTCAACAACATGCTCTCTATGTAACTTGAATATTGACTCCATAGGCAATACAGTTTTTCTGCAAATCTAGAATGTTTGCATTGATGTGCTGAAATAGGAAGTGGGTCTTATTCACATATAATAAGAGAGGCAGCAGACCAATACTCCAGCTGGTTTGCCCAAGGCTACAATTCCAGGACCCATCTCTCAGGTGGCTACATTCCAACTTAAATATTTTGATAGTCCAGGTGGGGCTTGTTGAAGTTATTTTCCATAACTAGAGTTCTTTCCTTACCATACTTAATATAATCTCAGATCATAAAGACATGTTTCAGCCCATTTATTTTTATAGAATGATACTGCAGACATGAGGCAATAAATCCTAATTGCACACAAGGAAACTATTTAGATAACAAAAAATTTTCTGAACTGCTAAAAATTCAATTAATTTTCCCTGTGTATACTAAAATAAATATTAATAAGTGATTTGAAGAACTTCATCTAAATACTATTCAGAGAAGTATTTTAGAATTTATTCTCCATCTTTCATGGCACAGTATTGTTATGGTAAATGATAAATTGAATGGTATTGTCCCACAACATTTAAGATTGAAGATTGCTTAATCTCATTTCCAGTACACAAGTGTAAAGGAGAACTAAGTAATTGTTACTCCAGATCAGATGCAGAGAATCAACCCCTGTAAGGCTTAGCGACCCCTAGCAAGGCTAGGCAACATCCCAGGCCAAATACTCAGGGAGTGTGCAAAGCAGGTTACAACACCTTCATGGACACCTTCAACACTTCATTGTTCCAGGCTGCTGTCCCCACTTGCTTCAAATCAGCCACCATTATCCCTGTACAGAAGAACTCTACACCTTCAGAACTAAATGACTACCGCCCAGTGGCACTGACACCAATCATCATGAAGTGCTTTGAACTGCTGGTAATGGCACATATCAAAAATTCCACTCCTGCCACACTGGACACTCACCAATATGCTTACTGACAGAACGACTCTACAACAGATGTCATAATCATCTGTCATGGACCAGACCCTGACACACCTAGGAAACAAGGACACTTGTGTCAGAATGCTATTTCTGGATTTCACATCAGCATTCATCACTATTGCCCCATAGATTTGGTGAACAAACTCCTACTCCTTGGTCTAAATAGACCACTGTGTAAATGGGTGTTGAACTTCCTAACCAATGAACTTTAGAGTGTCAGGATGCATAACCGCTCCTCCCTCCTCATCATCCTCAACGCCGGTGCCCCCCCAGGACTGTGTGCTGAGTCCACTGTTGTACATTTTGCTCACACATGACAGCATAGCGAAACACATTAGTAATCACATTGTCAATTTCACTGATGTCACGGCAGTGATGGGGCTCATCATCAACCATGATGAGATGGCCTACAGAGAGGAGGTGGAAGAGCTAAAGGCCTGGTGCCAGGTAAATAACCTCTTCCTTAATGTCAGCAAGACAAAGATGATGGTTAGCAACTTTTGGAGAACTTGCACCACTCACACCCCTTTTTACCTCAGCAGCACAGCAGTGGAAATTGCAAGCAGTTTCAAACTCCTGGGAGTGCACATCTTGCTCAATCTCTCATGGTCCTAGAGCACATTCTACACAATCAGGAAAACTCACCAATGTCTCTACTTTGAAGCAAGTTGGGTTCAACTATTCACAGCTATCCTCACATCATTCTACAGATACGTAGTAGACAGCACCCTAACACACTGCATGGTATTGAAACTGCACTGCAGCAGACAGGAAGGCTTTATAACAAGTAGTCCAACACATCACAGGCACCAGCCTACCTGCCATCAAGGACACACACCTCTTCAACCTTAACTATCTAGGTACCTGTTTCATATATCCACCACCTACTGCATGGATAAAGCTGCCCCTCAGGTCCATTTAAGTTTTTCTCCTCTCACCTTAAATCTATGACCCCTACTTGTATATGGACTGGTGATTTTTTTGTTGCTGTTCTTTAGTATATCCTATCAATATTTATACTTGAAGTTAATTTTCCCTTTATCTTTTGTTGTCATATATGCTATTGCATTGCTTACCAGCTCTACCTTACAAGTTTAAAATCACCTAAACATTTTGATTTTGGACTAAATATTCTTGAGTCCAGATTATTAATATAAACTCTGAATAATAGTTGTCTTACAGCTGATCACCGTGGAAAATTTTCAACCTACCTCTAATATGAATAACTACATAGAGTGTTTGCCAACTTTAGCTGGCTTTCTATCTACTCAGATATATTGAGAGCCACTTCTGTAGCGAGTAACTGAATAATTTTGTATAGCATTCAAGAAATTCAGTAAGAGCTCACTAAATATTGTTTTGATTGCAAGAGGAAACATAAAATGCCTGTTTTTCTTTTGTGTAGATGCTGAAAATCTTATAATAAGTTTCCTCCAAAGATGTCTACTGTTTCTTTAAATATATATTTTATCAACTTCAATTTGATTGAAATCAGAAGAGTGGAAAATCAAGAGCAAATTCCAAATCTACATCATCAAAACTTTGTCACTTCACTGAAGATGTCTCTACTCTTTTCAAAAACTATTATACATCCAGCATTCTTCAGTGCAACTTGACAAAAGCTATTTCAAAATGGATTACAGAGCACACAAAATGACAGACCCAAATTTCCCTGTTATATTCTCCTGCAATATCAATCTGGAAAGTGCTTGCTTTTAGCCTGCATTAACAGAAACTCCAATGCAGGTATCAAACAAAATGTTACATTTGAAAAATGTATATTTTAATTCATAAGTAATTGTTTTTATTTCAATTTTTACTTCTTAATTTTATGCTGCATTCAACAAAATTATGCGTCAGATTGTTCATAGCTGTAATAGTATTTGCTTCTTCAAATTTTTCGGTCTATGCGTGTGAACCATACACAATTTCTCATGATATGCATATACACATAACTAACTGAGCAGCCTTGTAGATAAAAACACTTCCTTTTTCAAAATTATGTGATTAAAAATTACTCCAGGTTTTTTAAACCAGTATCTGCTTATGTTCATTCAAATTGGATGAGAGATGATCAGTTGCAAAATGAAGAATGGGAGAATGCAGTTGATCATATTCAAAAGAGACGAGGATGAGGGAGAGAAGACATTGGAGCTAAAGACATTTTGTGAAATGAGCTTTGAGTGTGAAATAATAATTCAACATTCTACACACTGAAAGCACTCTTCAACGACCTATTTCTTGTCATCAATAATAATGCCTTGAATTTAAAATAGCCAGCTATTTTGAGCAAAATACCCTTTTTGTTCTATTACTATAAACACATTCTCTGATAAAGTATCAATACAGTATTATATTTTCCATTATAATCACCCAATTAAAATCCAAATGGATGAATATGAAGTGTTTAACCTGTTTTTTCTTCTACAATAAGTTTTCATTCTCTGTCATGCTTAAACAGAATGGCACTTTCTAATAAATGTGTGGTATACAGGGTTGCTGTACAGCAGTTTCAAAATCATGGAAGAGTATTCTGGAAAAACAAAAATGCAATTTACTTCCCAGGAGATTAAACTTATTTTAGAATCAAAAGTTGTGCACTTGCAGCACTTTTGATGAATGCCATTCGATCAGCAGTTGACTCAAAGGAAGATGTAGGCATTGCAAACAGACCAGCAGTTTTTTTTAAACTGATACTTATGGACAAATACACATTTTTAAATGCCTTTTGAAATAAAACCTCACGAAAATATTCTACATGCCACATTAATGGAATTTGCATGACATTGCATGTGAAAACTCTGTTCCGCTGGTCTTCACAGTTGGAAACATTTTGGAAATGTGATAAAAAGCAGATAAGATAGCAACTGTCCTCTCCTCCATGCCATATTTTAACTGTTCTGATGAAAGATTGTAGAACTGGAAAGTTAATTCTGTTGTTATTCCCACAGATGCTGCCTGTACTGCTGAGAATTTACAGGATTTTTTTTTGTTTTAATTACAGATTACCATTGTCTGCAGTTTATTTCATTTTTCCATTCAAGGCTGGGTCAAGTCACTAAAGCTAAAGACTGCTGATTAGCTGGGGCCTGGCCATTCATTAGCAGATTTTGCCCATGAGCATGTTGGAAAGAGCAACAAAATATTGATGGCATGTGACCAGCAAAGATCAGGCAGCTTGCTGCAGTTTTCAAGACCCATTTCCATGTTATGATTCTGATTCCTACAGCTCTCCTAACTTGAACACACATGATTAATCCCCCTTCTTCTTCAATCAGAATCAGAATCAGGTTTATTATCACCGGTATGTGTCATGAAATTTGTTAACTTTGTGGCAGCAGTCCAATTTAATACATAATATAGAAGGAAAAAAACAAAATAATAATAAGAATACTAATAATAGTAAGTAAATCAATTACAGTATATGTAAACACGAGGAAATCTGCAGATGCTGGAAATTCAAGCAACACACATAAAATGCTGGTGGAACACAGCAGGCCAGGCAGCATCTATAGGAAGAAGCACTGTCGACGTTTCAGGCCGAGACCCTTCGTCAGGACCAACTGAAAGAAAAGATAGTAAGAGGTTTGAAAGTAGGCGGGGGAGGGGGGAAATCCGAAATGATAGGAGAAGACAGGAGTGGGTGGGGTGAAGCTAAGAGCTGAAAAGGTGATTGGCAAAAGGGATACAGAGCTGGAGAAGGGAAAGGATCATGGGACAGGTGGCCTAGGGAGAAAGAAAGAGGGAGGGGAGCACCAGAGGGAGATGGAAAACAGGCAGAGTGATGGGCAGAGTGAGAACAAAAAGGGGAGGGGGGGGGAAATAAATAAATCAGGGATGGGGTAAGAAGGGGAGGAGGGGAGGAGGGGCATTAACGGAAGTTAGAGAAGTCAATGTTCATGTCATCAGGTTGGAGGCTACCCAGACGGAATATAAGATATTGTTCCTCCAACCTGTGTGTGGCTTCAGCTTGACAGTAGGAGACCATGGATAGACATATCAGAATGGGAATGGGACGTGGAATTAAAATGTGTGGCCACTGGGAGATCCTGTTTTCTCTGGCGGACAGAACGTAGATGTTCAGCGAAATGGTCTCCCAGTCTGCGTCGGGTCTCACCAATATATAAAAGGCCACACCAGGAGCACCGGACACAGTATACCACACCAGCCAACTCACAGGTGAAGTGTTGCCTCACCTGGAAGGACTGTCTGGGGCCCTGAATGGTGGTGAGGGAGGAAGTGTAAGGGCAGGTGTAGCACTTGTTCCGCTTACAAGGATAAGTGCCAGGAGGGAGATTGGTGGGAAGGGATGGGGGGGGGGGGGGGACGAATGGACAAGGGAGTTGCGTAGATCCCTGCAGAAAGCGGGGGTGGGAGGGAGGGAAAGATGTGCTTAGTAGTGGGATCCCGTTGGAGGTGGCAAAAGTTAAGGAGAATTATACGTTGGACCTGGAGGCTGGTGGGGTGGTAGGTGAGGACAAGGGGAACCCTATCCTGAGTGGGGTGGCGGGAGGATTGGGTGAGAGCAGATATGCAGGAAATGGGAGAGATGTGTTTGAGAGCAGAGTTGATGGTGGAAGAAGGGAAGCCCCTATGTTTAAAAAAGGAAGATATCTCCTTTGTCCTGGAATGAAAAGCCTCATTCTGAGAGCACATGTGGCGGAATTGTGAGAAGGGGATAGCATTTTTGCAAGAGACGATGGGAAGAGGAATAGTCCAGGTAGCTGTGAGAGTCAGTGGGCTTATAGTAGATATCAGTAGATAAGTCATCTCCAGAGATGGAGACAGAAAGATCAAGAAAGGGTAGGGAGGTGTCAGAAATGGACCAGGTAAATTTGAGGGCAGGGTGAAAGTTGGAGGCAAAGTTAATAGAGTCAACGAGCTCAGCATGCATGCAGGATGCACTGCACTACAAAAGCTCTGTATCCCTTTAGCCAATCACCTTTCCAGCTCTTAGCTTCACCCCACCCCCTCCGGTCTTCTCCTATCATTTCACATTTCCCCTTCCCCCTCCTACTTTCAAATCTCTTACTATCTTTTCTTTCAGTTAGTCCTGACAAAGGGTCTCGACCTGAAACATCGACAGTAATTCTTCCTATAGATGCTGCCTGGCCTGCTGTGTTCCACCAGCATTCTGTGTGTGCTACAGTATATGTACTTTGAATAGATTAAAAATCATGCAAAAACAGAAATAATATTTCTGGGATTGAGTTTAAGAGCCAAGAAGTAACGTTACAGCTATATAGGATCCTGGTCAGACCCCATTTGGAGAACTGTGCTCAGTACTGGTCACCTCACTACAGGAAGGATGTGGAAACTATAGAAAGGGTGCAGAGGAGATTTACAAGGAATTGGGGATTGGGGATGATTGGGGATCATGCCCCCCTATGAGAATAGGCTGAGTGAACTTGGGCTTTTCTCCTTGGAGCAATGGTGTCACATCCACAGACTCGGCAGCGCAGTAGATACAGCAATTGTGATTGTGAATATGCACGTGCAAGCTAATTATTATTTCATTGTGATAGTATTTAACTCCATACTTGCTGTCATAGTACTTGTTGAGACTTGGATACAACACAGCAATGCTTTGCTGCCTGTTTGCATTTGGTCTTGCCTGAGAAATTGGACTGTCGAGTCAACTGACTCTGAAGACTAGGCTTATTCATTTTATATTCAAGTTGTTCTTTTCAGCCGCAATGTAGGCTTTGTTTTTCATTTGAGAGTTTTAGTTAGTGACCCTGTTTGGCCTAGTGTTTATTGTTTTCTTTCCTCTTTAACACTGCCCGCATTAAAGTCTGAACTATCGACCCACTTCAGTGTCTCTCACTCCGCACTTGGGCCATATCTGAACCTAGTGACAGCAAGTCTGAACCACACAAAAATGGACTCAGCAAAGAGAGAGCAGCTAACTTTGGCCATTAGATTCTTTGGTCAGGTAGGAGACAAGCTACAGGCAATGGAATCTGTTCTCAGTGAAGTTATGGAGGCAATGAGGCAGATAATCTCGTGCCGACAAGCGCAGTCTCACTTGGAGGAACAGGTGTTGTCCCTAGCCACATCTGTTCAACAACTCACCACAGACAAATCAGACTCAGGGTCTGTAATTTCTGCACTCACGGCCACAGTCCATGAACTTACTGTGAACAACCAGCATTAGTTGGTGTCCATTAACCTTTTCACCAACGCAATTCAGCAGCCTCAGGCCTCCTCAGTCCCACTCCCAGCATCTCGCAGGTCCTCCTTTTCTGCTGCCCCGACTATCTCTGCTACTAATGCTCCCGCTCCTGGACAAGAGCTGACTCCCGCATTCAGACCCCCACAGACACCCATGTCTGTACAGGAATCGAGTATTCCATCTCCAGGCAGATATTCTGGTGATCCTGATGGTTGCTGGAATTTTATTACTCAATGCGAGCAGACATTCCAAGCCCAGCCTGGTTATTTTGGTGATGATGCGTGAAAACTGGCATATATGGTCAATCTTCTTGATGGACCTCCACTCAGCCTGTTCAACGCTTTACGGGAGCAAGGATACCCTGCGGCCAAGTCGTTCCGACATTTCGTGGCGGAGTTACGGAGGGTTTTTGATCTACCAGTACAGGGTCAGGAGACTACCCACTGACTCTTGGACCTGCACCAAGGCAGAGGAACGGTGAGAGCCTATGCAGTTAAATTCTGTATCCTTGCAGAAGAAACAGATTGGAATGAGAGATCTCTCATCACTGCCTTCCAGCATTGGCTGAATGCAGGGGTCCGGCATGAGATCGTCGTCTGGGACGAGCAGTATAGTCTGGATGACCTGATTAGTCTGGATGACCTGAATAATCTAGCTATTCGAGTTGACGACTGGGTGACTGAGTGGCGCAGGGGAAGAGTCATTGTACCTGTTTGGGCCACTCTGCAACTGCCTGAATTTTACTAGGGTCCATTTGAACACTGGATGGGGTAAGTATATAGCCCAAAAACGACACTTGGTCTTTATGGAATTCATATTTTTCAGGCTTAGCATACAGGTTATTTTCAAGAAGCTGCCTGAGTACTGTCTGGACATGCTCCTGAAGAGAGCAGAAATAGATAAGCATGTTATCTAAATACACAAACACAAACTGGTTCAACATGTCTCTGAGCACAACGTTAACCAAGGCCTGGAAAATAGCAGGGGTGTTGGCCAGGCCAAAAGACATCACCAGATACTCACAGTGATCATTAGAGATGTTAAAAGCCATTTTCCACTCATTCCATTCTTTTATGTGAATCCGATTGTAAGCATTGTGCAGATCAATTTTGGAAAAAATGGTTGCTCCTTGATGATGTTCAAATGCAGATGCCAGCAAAGGAAGAGGGTAGCGGTTCTTCACAGTGATGTTGTTCAGGGGCTAATATTTGATGCAGGGATGGAGCTTGCCATTTTCTTGCTAACAAAAAAGCCCATGCTTCATGGGGTTTGCAAACTTTTATCGCCATTTCATCTGGAATTTCGGCTCTATCGCGACTCCAATTAATGAATGCACTCACCAAGAAGACCCATCTCAGCCATTCATTGTCGAGGTGGATGCATCCGACATAGACACTAGAGCTGTCCTCTCTCAGCGCTCGTCTGTGGATAGCAGGCTGCACCCTTATGCCTTTCTTTCCCGTCGCTTGACTCCAGCCAAGAGGAATTATGACTGGGAACTGGGAGCTTCTGGTTGTCAAGGAGGCCCTAGAGGAATGGCGACACTGGCTGGAGGGGGCAGAGCATCGATTCTTGGTCTGGACAGATCTCTCATATTCAGGATGCTAAGAGACTCAACTCTCATCAAGCCCGGTGGGCTTTCTTCTTCACATGGTTCAATTTCATTCTCACTGATCATCCCAGCAGGAAGAATACAAAGGCTGAAGCTCTCTCCCGGCAGGTCAATGGATCTAAGGACAATGCTGATCCAGAGCTCATTCTTCCTCGCTCGTGTATTACTGCTCCGATGACTTGGGGAGTAGAGTCAGAAGTGAGGGTTGCCCAACAATCAGATCCATAGGCCTAGATGGGGGAACCCCCCAACCAACTGTTTGACCCTGCTGCGGTGTGTTCCAAAGTACTGGAATGGGGTCACTCCTCCCGTCTGGCTGGACATCCAGGAATTCAATGGACTCAGGAGTTATAAGGGGACAATTTTGGTGGCCATCTATGACCCAGGATGTCTATGACTTAGTATTTGCCTGTCCCACTTGCGATTGGAACAAGACATCATGCCAGTGAACACAGGTCTGTGGCGCCTCAGTGGCTGCACCTAGAGAGGGGGGCCCTGTCACATCCACAGATTCAGCAGCGCAGTAGATACGGCAATTGCACTTGCAAATATGCACGTGCCAGCTAATTATAATTTCATTGTGATAATTTTTAACTCCACACTTGTTGTCATAGTACTTGTCAAGACTTGGACATAGCACAGTAAAGCTTCGCTGCCTGTTTGCATTTGGCCTTGCCTGAGAAACTGGACTGTCAAGTCAACTGACTCCAAAGACTAGCAGTATTCATTTTCTATTTTAGTTGTTCTTTTCAGCCGCAGTGTAGGCTTTGTTTTTCCATTTGAGAGTTTTACTTAGTGGCCCTGTTTGGCCTAGCATTTATTGTTTTCTTTCCTCTTTAACACTGTTCACATTAAAGTCTGTGAACTAGCGACCCACTTCAGTGTCTCTCACTCCACACTAGGTCCATACCTGAACCCAGTGACAGATGGAGGATGAGAGGTGACTTGATAGAGGCGTATAAGATGATGACAGGTGTTGATCTTGTGGATAGTCAGAGGCTTTTTCCCCAGGGCTGAAATGGCTAACATGAGAGGACACAGTTTTAAGGTGCTTTGAAGTAGGTACAGAGGAAATGTCAGGGGTAAGTTATTGTTGTTTTTTTTAAAACGCAGAGAGTGGTGAGTGGAATGGACTACCAGCAATGGTGGTGAAGGTGGATACGATAGGGTCTTTTAAGAGACTCCTGATAGATACATGGAGCTTAGTAAAATATAAGGCTATGGGTAACCCGAGGTAATTTCTTAAGTAAGTACATGTTTGGCAGAGCATCGTACGCCGAAGGGCCTGTATTGTGCTGTAGATTTTCTTTGCTTCCAAAATATATTTAAAAAGTGAGGCAGTGACCAAGGGTTCAATGTCCATTTAGGAATCGGATGGCAGAGGGGAAGAAACTGTTTCTGAATCACTGAGTGTGTGCCTTCAGGCTTCTGTACCTCCTACCTGATGGTAACAACGAGAAAAGGGCATGCCTTGAGTCCTGGAAGTCCTTGATAATGGATGCAGCCTTTCTGAGACACCACTCCTTGAAGATGTCCTGGGTACTTTGTAGGTTAGTACCCAAGATGGAACTGACTAAATTTACAACCCTCTGCAGCTTCTTTCGGTCCTGTCCAGTAGCCCTCCCCCACCCCCCCCCCATACCAGACAGTGATGCAGCCTGTCAGAATACTCTCCACAGTACATCTACAGAAGTTCTTGAGTGTATTTGTTGACATACCAAATGTCTTCAAGTTCCTAATGAAGTATAGCCGCTGTTTTGCCTTCTTTATAACTGCATTGATATGTCGAGACCAGGTCAGATCCTCAGAGAACTCAGGAACTTGAAACAGCTCACTCTCTCCATTTCTGATCTCCCTATGAGGATTGGAATGTGATTCTTCATCTTACCCTTCCAAAAGTCCACAATCAGCTCTTTCGTCTTACTGACGTTCAGTGCCAGGTTGTTGCTGCGACACCGCTCCACTAGTTGGCATATCTCGCTCCTGTACGCCTTCTCGTCACCACCTGAGATTCTACCAACAATGGTTGTATCATCAGCAAATCTGTTGATGGAATTTGAGCTATGCCTAGCCACACAGTCATGGGTATATAGAGAGTAGAGCAGTGGGCTAAATACACACCCCTGAGGTGCATCAGTGTTGATCATCAGCGAGGAGGAGATGTTATCACCAATTCACAGATTGTGGTCTTTCTGCTAGAAAGTCGAGGATCCAATTGCAAACGGAGGCACAGAGTCCCAGGTTCTGCAATTTCTCAATGAGGATTGTGGGAATGAGCTACAGTTGATGAACAGCATCCTGACATAGGTGTTTGTGTTGCCCAGGTAGGTCAACAGGGCAATGCCAAAAGATTATTTAAATTCATTTGTCTAATGAGGCATCCTCATGCTCCCTTTTGGCAAAGCATTTGTTAATTTTCTGTGGAAGGCACAATCATGATGCCCACAAAAGGCAAAGGACCTGAAGGGAAATGGTGAATATTCACAAAAAACTTTCTTTTTAACTGCTATAATGTTAGTGCGAAATGGAAACGTTGAGAGATCAAGAACCATGAAAATAATAAATGCTGTGATACATAACTGTCATGTGATGGTTGAGCTTCCCTGGTGATCACAGACTAACCTAGTCAGTCAAGAGGAAAACCATCAACAGAACCATCACAGTATGGCCTAATGAGGCAATCTATGCTTCAGGACTGTTCTGAATGGACTCACTGGTAGATGTTCAGGAGGCTGCCACAAACGAAGATGACGTAGACCTTGAGGAATAAGTCTTATCTGTCATTGGCAATATCAGTAAGTGCATAGATGACTTTAGTATCTCATGAATAGTGATTTCATGACTCATCCAGAAGCCCTGGCTGAATGTAGTGCTCCCTACTAAAAAGCTCAATATGCTGCCTTTAAGTCTGGTGACAGAACAGCTCTCAAAGCAGCCAGGAGAAATCTCATCTTAGGCATCAAAAGGTAAAGACCGTCTACACACCTGTCCAATAATGCTCCCTGGTGTTTATGGCTGGGCATCAAAGGCATTACAGACTACGCAAGGAGAAACAGCATTGATTGTACCAGTGACACCACCCTCCATGACATTCTAAACAACTTTTATGCACACTTCAAAGCATACAACACAACGCAGGTCATGAAAGCTACTTCCTGCCAGGTGAGCAGCATTGTAACAACAGCAGAAATGAAGCTGACTCTGCAAAGGATCAACTCCCCGTAAGGCGGCTGGGCCAGACAATATCCCAGGCAGAGTACTCATGGAATATGTACACCAGTTCACTCTGTCTTCAGATCATTCATGTAATGTACCCACATACTTCAAATCAGCCATCATCATGTTAACTCTACATGTTAAGAACTAAATGACTACTGCCCAGTGGCACTGATGCCAATCATCATGAAGTACACTGAATACCTGTCATATTGGGCACTCAACAATTCCACCTTGTCATGCATTTTCCACCTTCTTAACCATAAAAGGAGCCTACTCTGCTCACTTGCAGTGTTCCTCTAGCCATGGAAAATTAGTTGATGAACTGCAGCAAATACTTGCTTGAAGGGAACTACAAGATGCTCATGAGTAGAATCTTTATGTCCACTGAGAGCAGCATTTTTACTTCACAGTGAGAGAACCAACCTGCTCCTATGTGGCAGTTTTGCAATCAGCAAGGATCTCAAGTTACTTCCTGTTGATTATTTGCTGTGTCTAACGAGATTAAAATTCTTCCTATGTAGCTGGGACCTGATGGTTGTGGCTACTCAGTCTTCCATGGAAAGCACAGGGAACAGTATCTTCACTTGAAATTCTATTAAGCGAACTCTTCACAAATCTTGGAAATGGGTGCACAAGTGGTTAAAGTTAACTCTGATGCTATAACTCATATTAGCTGCAACTTGCATGGATTTGCAATCTGTCCCTACTAAGATTTATGCCGTAATATAAAAATATACAAATCAAATTATTTTATATTTGATGATATATGCAGAGCGGATACTTTCCTTGGCTGGTTACTGTCTCAAAGCCAGAGCAAGAAGACATACCTACACACAATGAATCTCCATCTCAGAGAGCTGTAAAAGCCCAAACACAGTGATTATTCATGAAGACTGATAGACTGTTTAGCTATTAATGGAACAAATTAATGCAGTAAAGTGATACCAAGGTAAAACATCAGTTATAATCCTATCAAATGGCATAACAAGTATGAGGAGCCTATCTTACCTGTTTGTTTCTAATGGTGTACAAGAACCAAAAATTCTATTGCTAATTAAAATTAAGTAATTTTCTTTCTCAAAGCTTATGATCTCCAAGTCAATGTCACATTTGACTTCTGCTCAGCAGATGTAACATCTTCCCTTAATATTTGGTTTTTATTGCTGCATCTAGTGACATCTAATATGCTGTTTAAATTAAGTAAATTTAAATAAAAATGAGTCAGGCATTTACAACAATCTGTCAGAAATCTCTGTTTAATAGCAATCTGGAATTAAGCAATTTTTCTGGTATTTCTCTCTCTAATCTTTGGGGGCTGATCCATACCCCTGGAACATCAAAACTGACCTTCAAGACACTTTGCAATTTAGGATGACTTTTTAATCTTTCTTTCTGGATTCATCATAACAGCATGCTGTTCAAAGTGTCCTGTATCAGTGATTGAGAAAAGCAATGCAAAATATCATTTTTTCCCTAATTTTGGTACAGGAAGGAATTGGAATGCCAGCAATTCTAAAAAAAAAATTAATAGTGGTCTGTCTGGGTTTACCAAATATTAAATAAAAATCGCTAAAATTTTATTTACACTGTTCCAAGAATTGGACTATATCTGAAACTTAAACACAATTTTCTGTTTCTACTAAATTTCCAGTGCCCTACAGGAGCTAACTATAAAATTTAAGTTAATAACTGCAACGTAGCTACAACTAGAAGGCTAATGACTGAAGACTGCCATCATGTAAATAAAATTTAATGACACAACATGCAAAAAAAACTAGCAATGAGCACATTGCACACCCTGTGACACCTTTATATCTCCAACAGAAATGGCACTGTGAGTCTTGAGTACTCTAAATTTAGTTGTACCAGAACTAGCTAATCTCTACAGTATTACAAGGTCATGGTCAAAAACGTACTACCAGGGACTCGCTTCTCTATCTGTATTTCAGATAGCCCATAGTCATGGGCCCCAACCCTCCATCTCACTTTTTTTTAATACTGTTGTCACCTCTATTCTTTCAGTTCACATAAAAGGTCTTACCCCAAAATGTCAACTGTCCAATTCCTTCCACACTAGCTGCGTTTCTCTTGCAGTTGTTATTTTTGTCCAGAATCCAGCATCTGCAATCTCTAAACTATCTTCACACTAAACTGTTAATAGGATTGGTATGCACTTTGCTCATTAGTGTACAATAATTTGGATTTCAAGGAATTGTGAACATGTTGCTTTTTTTCATTGCTTTGTTCATTTGGGTTTGTTCCTGGCTTTCCTTGGAAATCTACTTCAAGTCTAATGGAATCTTTCATGCACTCAAGCTCTTTAAGTATGTCAATACCTGGACTTCAATTGTGTTAGAACAGTATCCCAAAACCATATGCAACTGTAAGAGATTGAGCAGTATCCTTCCAAAACTTGGCTGCCTTTAAAAATTCATCAGCTATATCTGCTGCAAGATGGAATGCAGATTGTATTTTAATCAACAGGTACACCACAGTGCCTGGTTCAATGCAGACTTCTGCTAAAGCTGCATTATTACCAAACACTTCCTTCAATCTTTCTTGTACCTCATCATCAACAAGGCTCCCAGTGAAGAGGAGCTTATTGGAAAACCATTAAATCCACATCACTTCCAGTGCACAAACAATGTCACTCTAACCTCAGTTATTGAACTGCAAAATTTGCAGATTTATATATTTGGATGCTAAATTATAACCCAAGTTGGTTACAGATAAACAAATGATTGAGCTTTACACTAAAAGAAGGCCCTTTAACTGATAATAAAGGTACATGAGCAGACCCTGGAAGTTGTGGACAATTTTCGATATCTCAGGAACTACCTCTCAACAAAAACTAGACTTTAAAAGATGAAAATTGCCATTGCCTTTAGCCATCCAAAGGGAAAAAAGGTGTTAAGATCAAGGCCTCAAACAAGGGCAAAAGTTATCCGCTGTACACCTCTGAAACGTGGACTATGATAATACTGTTTATACTATAGTAATTTAATACTGTTGGTAAAAAGCTAATCAACTTTGGAACTTTGTTTTATACAATTTAGTTTGATTTAAAAAAAAGTCAGACCTGAATTACACCTTAGTCAAGGCAATAGTTTTCAGTTTTCCCTCTTTCTAATATCTATTGCAATTTTTCTAAATAATTCATAGTCGAATCAAAAACTAGCTACCAGATGTTTGAGCTATATACTGGCACCCCTACCCCCAAGTCCAAAGAAGGAATGCTTCAAACTATTGGACTCCTCCTTCCTAAATGAGAGACATTCATTCCTTGATCAGTGACAGCCAATCAGATTTTAG